>NC_069783.1:94271679-94928452 GCF_027406575.1 Nycticebus coucang
CAGGGCAATTTGACCTTAAAACAAAATTCTTTCAGATGAATTTTAAGTGGCTAAATTACAACTTTGGGAAGAAATGGTTCTTTTGCTATGGAAGGCTCTTCCCTGTGTGATTAGGCTTAATCAGAATTTTTTGTACTTCAGAGTCAGGGAAAATTTCCAGCCTATAATCACCCACTTACTGGGACACATTAAGAGTTCATGATGAATTTTTAAACACTCAGAGCCTTTCAAATTAATTCAAAGTCTCATGCTTTTTCCATGTAGATTTTAGTAATAATTAAGGGGGAAAAATTCTTGGAGTTCTGTCAGAAGCAATTCAAGTCAGTGCCTACTAAATCCCATGTTCTCTGGGGTGATGCTTCTATCAAAAATTAGTAAAGGAAAAACATAATGAGTGGTAAGTGTAGATTTAAGAACAGGTAAGACATTTCCATCAATTATTTAATTTATTTAAAACTATCACTAGACAATTGATTTGGAAGTGTCCCAAGTAAAAGAAGGGCTGGCGCGCTGGTAACCATCACCCTCCAAAAAACATGGTTCAGAGCTCCTACTGGAAACATTCTGCTGAATACCCACACATGACAGTCCTTTTTACACACCTTCTTTACATCTATGGACTATCTTTCAAGTATCTAAATTACATGTGGACAGAAGGAAACAGACAACACCTTACGGCTATAAAATCTGGTGACTTTAGAGAGAAGACATCAGGTTTTCTTTATGTGCATAAGTCTATACTCACGGGGAGCCCAGGAGTCTGCTGGGAAGAAGCAATAAGTGATAACTCACAGGGCTGAAAAAAAATTCAGACTTGGGTCATGGTGATGGAAACATAAAGCACGCAGTTCCAAAACTGTTTTCCAGACTAAGAAAGACACCTATTATTTATGCTCTCAAAAAAAAAATCAGTGACGTCCTGACACAGTCCATAATGAATTCTGCAGATTCATGGGAATCCTTTCTTGAAATCATTTCCTTTCCCTGAACTTTTATGTTTATACCATCCATCTTCAAGCTTATTTAAATTCAGATTGTGAAGAGGGACCATGTTTATATCTTCTGAGCTGTGCTCATCAACTCCCCAGTAGCTCCATAAATGTGTACACATACAATAACAATATTAATAACATTAATGAAGAGTTAGATAAAAACTACAGAGTGTGTATCAGCATTTCCTGCGTTTCCTTGAGGTATATATAGCAAGCAGCCTTTGTAGAATTTATTTATTACTTCATGGGTAGGAGAATGGTCAGAGGTTCCCTGTCAAGATAATTCTGAGCTTTTGGAGAGTTACTCAGAGTCAACAGGGTATAAACAACTGGTCTTTAGACTCTCCTGTATTTTGCCAAAGACAGAAAAAACAACAACAACAATAACTGGTCATCATTTCTCATATGGTCAGGTTCACAAACCATCATCTTGCCAACATGCCCCAGGACCATATCTGTGCTCTGTACTCTAAGTATGGAAACCCTGGTCTTAATGTCTTTACCACTTTTGAGTTTTATGTCCTTTTCAATTATAATTACTGTCCACAGAAGCAGATAAAGTTGCTATACACTCTTTAAACAGGTACAAGCTAAGTTCAATTACCATTGTAAATTTCATTAAAATATCAAAGTAGTTAAGGACCAACTAGAAATAGTAGCACTTATTAAACATCATCTAAAATAACAGTGAAAGTAGTCAGATGGTTGTATGTTCACTGAATTGCTATTGAAGCCAAACCAATAACTCAAAGCTGGATCCCCTGCAGACTATAGAAGTATTAGCAACAAAGAGCATTTGATTAGAGAGATTTAAAATAAATGCTAGGTTTTACATTCCAAGGATCCATCTTTGAATTTTTATAAGTGGTTGTTTTATTTCTAGCCAGCTAACACCTGAAGCAAGGAGGAATGAGTCTGAAATGAGGAGTGAAATTAGGATGAAACATTTGTAGGTGATATTAAAGTGAGTGGCAGCAAGCCACACACTGCCTGGTTTTGCGTCACCCGCCCTCAGAGAGCCCAGCTGCTCTCTGGGGCATCTCCCTGGAACACAACTCACCCTGAGGCCTTGGAATCAATGTCAGGGCTGAGTCTCTTCTCGGGGAAGAGTGAACAGACACTTGCCCTTTTATAAAACCTCTAGGATGAGTCATAAGTAAAATCCGTTGACACTCTGAAGTGGTGGGTAGAAATGAATGTGTTGGGCAGAATGATGCAGCCATCACGCCCAGGTGATGTGGGCTGGCTCTCACGGCCGTGCCACACAGAGAATCCCTCGCTCTAGGGTTTCTGGTCTGCGCCTCATCAGGCATCCAGGACTCCCACTCAATTTCCAAAGGGTGCTACCCACCCTGGAAAAAACCTAGCCCGCTGAGTAGATGGGAAAACACACACAGCCAGGGAGACAGATGGCTCAGGAAGAAGCAATCTGGAATAATAGTGAGGGTGTGGGAGTGGAAGTGTAGGCTGGGCAAGGAGATCAGAGAGAAAAGAACGGGCATGAGTATGTGGCGACAGATGACAGAGTGTTGTTTGGGACGAGCAATTGGAGGAGGCCAAGGAAATGGAAGTAATGTATTTATGCATAAGGGCTCTATCATAATTAGGAAAATTCCCCTTCTGTCTACTCTGCGAGTCCCGCTTGGTTCAGGCGAAGGCAGGCAGCAGGAAGCAGAGGTTAACACGCTATTTCAATGGGCTTTCTATTTCTGATCGAAACAAATCCAAACTGAGCTAATTTGTGTACAGCTGCAGGCAATATAAACATGGCTGTTCAGAATTCTTTATAGAGTACGGGCCTTTGTACTCCATACTTCACGGAAGTTAATAAGTAGGTGTCAAACTCTGAATTAAAATTCCCAGAAGAGGACACAGCACAAAGGACAATAAAAATGATTTTTAAATAATCATAGGGATAAATAGCATCCACTTCTGACAAATGTAAGTGCTGGCATAAAATGTTATTAGGCTACAGAGATCATCTTTTGTTCAGGAAGTGTGTTTTATTCTCCCGCCTCATCATTCATCATCCTAATGAGCCCTCAAAATGTAAATTAAATAGCAAAGATGGATTCATTTGAAAAGCATCTTTAAAAAAAAAAAAAGGTTAGGTGTTAAACCATTTTTATACTTTTATTCTCATATATTCGTTTTTTTTTTTTTTCATTAAAAACCAGCCCTTTGTACTTGAACACTTTATGGGGTAAGTTCATGTAATTCATATTTTCAGTAAACAGCTCATTCATACCCCAGTACTCTGGAATCAGCGATTAAAAAAAAAAAGAAAAAGAAAAAAAAAATCCAAATCTCCTTTTAAAATGGTGTGCCCTGTAAATTATGTTTGATCTGAAAAATCAGAGAAACCTGTGCATGCATTTACTTTTTTTGTTTTATTCAGAAGTGATTTGGTGCAGGGAAACCCTCAATGGGAAAGGATTAATGAAAATTTCAAACAGCTTTAGTTTACTGAACTGAATGCATTAATGGATAAGCAAACACCATTTCAACCATTAATGATAAAAGAATAAGGTCATGAGCCAAATTAGTTGCGATTTCTTGTTATATATTGATAAGAACATTACCCATCCCTATGATGAATAGAGAAATCAGGGTTTTGTACTTGACCTGAATTTATGCATGAGCACACACAACAGAAGTGACTGAACAGCTCTGCTGGGGAGGCACCCAGGAAAAACACACTGGGAAGGAAAATAGCAGCAAATCATGTCTCATTTTGGCATGATTAATCCTCATTTGCCTCTCTCTCTCCCCCTCTTTCTTTCTCCCTTTTCCCTCACTCTCCCCACCCTTTCTCCTGCAACCCACAAATCATTCTTTGCATTCTTTGGCTGTCCCTGCTTCTGTGAGATCCCAGCTCACCCATGTGTCTCTCGGGCTCCTAGCGCAGTGCCGCTGAATGTATATAAAATGAAGATACAAATAATTGCACTGCTGAGGTCTGCCTGATGTCCAAGGAACAGCCATTAACGTGTGCAAGGGGGGTTTCTAAAGCTCCAATATTCCGCAGAATAAATTATCATTAACCAATCTAGGCATTCTAAAGACACTATAATTTTATGAGGTTGAAATGTTGGAGAAATATCCCTAAGGGAGGGCTGAAACTATCCAGCTGTAAAAGAAAGAAGCTAGTGAGCAGCTTTGCATGGAAGCCTGGGTCCTTGCAAGGGCTGGAGACTGACTGCAGACCTGGCTAGAAGTGACCCTGGTATCTATTTGGTTTATGAGGACTGCTGCGTTTCAGAAGTCCCCTCCCTAGCAGCAGTACATAGTGATGGCCCATCCTTGGAGAGGCACATAGCTCTTGGAAAGGTGTGGCCCATGAAAGAACCTATCAAGATAAACAGGAGCTCACGGTAAGGCCTGCGGTGTAACCTCCCGATATCCTCTTCTAGTTTATTTTTTAATGGAGAATTTTCTGGTTAACATGATCGAGCTGACTTCAATGCAAGGCCCAAGACTGTCACCATGACAGTTAGCCACATGAAGAAATTATAGTCTAAGCTCAAGCCATGACCACTTTATTTCTCCCTATCAATTTCCTATTAAGGCACATTTTGATGGGCACATTGATTGGTTTATGTTTTAAGAACAACACTAATCAGTGAGGGAAAGGCCCACGCCATGTATCCATGGGGCTTCTGAGATATAGTCATGAAAACGGGACAAGAAGACAGAGATGGATGCAGTTTAAATGATGAAGCAGATATCACATCTGACAAAGAATATAAGTTACTACTTTATACAGATATGTAACTCTGAAGAGATGCTGAACAACAACAGACATATTTTCAGGTGAAATTTAAGCCTCAGCCAAAGTCTGAGAAGAAACTTGGTTAGGATATCAATAAAATGTTTTATATTTGACCTCAGGCAGGAACAATAATACACAATTAAAGGAAGAGAAGGTGCCCTATTATGCAATATGTGCATTTTAACTTCTGCACTGTGTTAATAATTAATAGGAATTCACATCAATACTTACCTTCACAAAAACACAGAACTCTCACATATAAAACCTTTCACGTATAAAAGAAATAATCCACCTCCTAAAGGTTTTCAGAGAAAATTCCCAATGAAAAAGGATCTCACAGTTTGAACGTACAGACTTTTTTAACCTAATCTAAAATTCTCAAGAACGGGCCCCATGTTAAATGACTGACAGGACCACTAAAAACTAAAAATAAAATACATTCTTTATTGGTCCCCCAGCTGAACTCAGAATCCTCTGGCTCAGAATAAATCTCAGCCTTTAAAAATAAATTCTCTTCTGAATTAACATCTCAGAATCATTAATCTTTGGAGTGACCCTTCAATTTCATCTGGAAGAGAACTCAACATTTCTCAAAGGTCTTTTTTTTCTTTTGGCAAACCACAATTTCATGGGGAGAAGGAAAATAACATGTTCCTCCGTTTATCATTTCCTCTTTCTCACCCTCAGAGTGGTTTCTTTTCCCTTCCCAACTGAAATATCCTAAATCTAAAATCAACAGAGAGCCATCTACTGAATCAGGGAGGGACTAAAATTTAGCTTTAGGTCTATGTGACAATAAAAATAAGGCAAGGTGGACTTATTAGTATAAATTTCAGGAAGAAAGAAGGCATGTTTGCTAATAAAATTTTACTAAGTTAGACAAGGTTGAGATTCTTTTCCTCATTGTGAGAGCCTTGTTTATCTTGTAGATAAAACTATGTTTGATTATTCTATGAAGTAACCAAATATTAATAGTGTAGATTTGTTTAATACCCCAAATGAAGACAAGGAGTTTGTCTGCAGACAGGAAAAATGGTTCCTCCTTTTATCCAATGCACAGGGTGCTAGAAGTATAGACATCATGTTTTAACAACAAGACAGCTTGGTTTATAAAATAATTCCATTGTTAATTCCTTCTTAAGCAGGTAACCACTTTGAAAAGCAAATAACAATTCCTTTATTCGTTTATTTAACCATATTTTCATTAAAACATAAAGACTGAATATATTTATGAGGTTACAACATGATGTTTTGATATATCATGGAATGATTAAATGACACTAATAAACATACCCATACCCTTGCATATTTTTGGTGGTGCAAACATTTCAAATCTGCTCTCTTGGCGATTCTGAAGAATGTATTACATTATTAACTACAGTCACCATGCTTATTTGCTTCTTTAATAATCAAGATTTTCAAAGTTTAGATGTTTACTTAGAGCAAAATATGGCTACACCGTCTGTCAATTTTCACTGTGAAGACCATGGAAACTGCTCCCAGAGAACCATTCTGGTTTAGGGGTTTCTGGGTTCACCGTATTTGATTCTCTTACCAGTCCTTCTCTCTACCCGGGGTATTCACTTGAACAATCCACACATATTCCCACATTTTTAAAGTTCTCCGGGAAGAAAAGACTCCTGTAAAGCTTGTCAACTGATGACCCTTTCCAAACACTTCTCTTTATTAAAGCTACATTAATTGTAAAATATAGCTTTTGCCATTCAGTTCTCCATGCTTACCAAACTTCAATGGTTCCCCATTATCTACAGCCCACAGAGGCACGGGCAGCCTTGTACTAAGCCCTGCTGTCTGAACAGTCTGACTGAACAGTCTATGGGTTTTCCTGCTGGGAGCATCTGCTCATCCCTCCTACCTGGGATGCCTCTTGGATTGATTCAAATTCTGCCTCTCCAGGTCTTTTCCTCATCGTCTTCCTCAAAACCTAACTCTTGCTTAATACTCATTCCTTATTGTCTTACTGAGCCAATTAACATGTTGATTGTTTAGGAATTATGCTTGGCACTCCCATTCACGTAGCCTGTACAAAATATAAAACATAGTGCCCTATCCATAGTAAAGAATAAAACAAAAATTTAATCATTTAAAAATTATTTTCTTGCTCCCACCTTCAATTGAGGAAGTCTGAGTCTCAAAGAGACTCCAAACCTCTAAATCTGTGCTGGTGCTGATTTCAGGGATGAGAGTTTCAAGGAGGGGGGTGCAGGGTCTTTTAAGCCTGGACTGTTCCAATCTTGACCCCTTGTTAAGTTTTAAAGATAATAAAAGAAGTACACCTGTTAATTCACAGCATCATACTCCTGTTTGGGAAAGAAACTCAACCATTCTCTTGAGCCACTGGAAGCAGCTCATGCCAAGAGTAGACCTCGTTCTGGGCAGATCTTTCTATAGGTCAGCTTTGGAATCTACCATGGGATAGGCCTTCTCTATCTTCTCTGACTACACGGTCAACTAGTTTGATGTCATCCCCTGCTGTTTGGAGAAATGCCAGGAGATACTAGAACAGGAAACATATGAACAGTGAAAGTTTACTGATCTAGCTCCTCTTTTCTTTTTCCTTGGCAGACAAAATTTTCATTTATTCAATAAGATAATAAAAAGCATGCTTCTGGGTCTAGCATACAATTCAACTCCCAGATTCCCCTTCTACATCCACAAAGTTAGAAAAGTAGAAATGTTTCTGCATTTTTTCCAGCTGGTCCAGAATCTAGTTTATTTTAATAACTGATCAGAAGGAGGAGGAATAAGTGTACACTTCTTTTTAAATCTTCAAAATACATTTAAAAATCTGCTTCAAGCATATTTCTTATGTACCTTCCACTGGATACCCAAACTGTCCACATTTTATCAGTTACATGTGGGTCATGACAAAAGTTTTGAGATACAGAAAAACCAAGACACATAAAATCCATGTGGATGGAAACGAATGAAGCCTTCCCAGCAACAGTGGTAAGTTGAGCAAGTTGAAGAACATGCAGAGGTGACTCAGAAAGGACTCTGTTAAGTGTGTTTCTTGGAGGTGAAATAATGTAACAGCCTATTCCATTCTCTATCTCAAAACTCCCATAGTGACCCACATATTATATGTCTACTACTTCAAAGTGGTTTACAGGACCCTAAGGTGGGCACTCGGCCTCATTCATGCTAGCAAGGGCTGACCATTACTTTCAAAACTGGCAGAACATTTATCTTGCCACTGGCCAGCTCTTGCTGGGGAACTCTTGCTTGAATTGATTGGCGTTAGCCAGCCCCAACTTACAAATGCCCCAAGATGCTCACAACTAAATTAAAACATAGACTGGAGTCATTGCAATTTTTTTTCCAGGAAAAAATGAAGCACATTCCAGGTCAGACAGCCTCCTAAAGCAAGTTGGGCCTATTTCCATGATGTGCAGCCCAGGAGCAGAGCTAATAAGTATCCACAGTCCCCTACTGCCTCTCTGGCTCGAAAAACACAAAAGGAAAATCCCTAAGTATCTTTTGGAATGCTTTAAGTCCACTGGACTATAGCCATTTAAAAAGAGCCTATATGTTATACCTCATGGAAGAAATTTTATCAACCAACCTAAAAAAAAATTACTGACAATAAGACATATATATTACATCAGAATGCTGCAGAAGAAATTCTATGATCACATTTGTAGATTTCTTGAATGGCTGAGGAACAATACTAGTGAAAATTTTTACTATATTAATTTGGGACACTTTCTTAAAGTTTTGTTTTTTATAGACTTTAACTTAGAAAAACCATCTTTAAAATGTACTGACTTCAACTCACATCTTTTCCTATGGGAACGAATGTATTTCCTTTAATAAAATTTCTAGTTACTCCTCATTTGTAAAAATTTCATCATACTTATCTCTTAACTTCCTTAATGGGATGACTAAACCATCTTACATAGCTGAACTAGTCTGTGCTTGAGACAGAAGCACTTCTGCCCTCCACTGGGGGCAGGGCTCCCAGAGGCAGCAGGTGTGCTAACCGGAGACAGCTGAGCTAATCTGTTCACCTGCGCCCTCTGTCACGTTCAATTTACCCTCAATTTCTAGAGAAACAATGTAAGAGGTCTAAGGCAAACAGCAGCTTGTAAATGCAGCCCCAAGTCAGAGAATCTATTCTCAAGTCCAGAAGAGAGAAAAATACTACACTGTTTCCTCATCATTTGTTTTTGGAAACACAAAATCGCAAGAAAAAAAACACTACTACTACTACTAGAATCATCTTTATGTAAGGAAGACAATAAATTTTTAAAAGACCCTTAACCTTTTTTATAACTAATCATTCCAGGCAGTATTAGCACTGTGCTTGTTAACTGACAATCTGCGTAGTTTATGAACCTGATTATCTTTTTAAAACAATACATTATTCCTTGCTCACAAAATATCACAGAATAAATTACTAGGAATGCAGTTACCACGTTAGAATATAATTAATCACTTAAATAAATGTGCTCTTTACCGGAAAATATAAGCACTTCAATGTGAGGACTTACTTTTTTTTTTTTTAATCCTGGTTCATAATACAGTATCTGGAACATGGTTAGCATTCAATAAATATTTTTATTACTGTTGTACTTATCTTTAAACTATTCCAATAGTTACCAAGAGTACAGGGCCTTATTATAAAAGGCTCAATTCTTTTCACACGTTATCTGATTTAGTCCTTCATGGCATCCTTATAAGACAGGTATTACTACGCCCTGTTCACAAGTGAGTAAACGAGGCTGAGTAAGGTCAGTAACTGCTTTTGGTCACCCAGTTGTGGGGGAGTATACAGACTTCCATCTAGGTCTGCCCGGCTCTGAACTGGCATGTCCCTAAATGCTACACTAAACATGCATGATGCTAAGAACCAGCTCTCTGCACTTACTGTTTGTAATCAAAATCAATCAGCATCACATTAACTTCACAAACACTGTCACTCACAGTGAAAACTCTGCATCAAATGTTTTAGTAATGAACCTAATATTCAGAATACTTCAGGCAATCCCAACGCAAGGGATGAAAATGTATATTCCCAATAAAATACTGAGCTGGGAAAGCACCACTCTAAAAATAAGACCTGGCAAAGCTTCACTATAATTTGAGAACCAATGAAGAGTAGGCGATGAAACCACTGAAATAAATTAAAAAGAGCTCCCCTATAAAGCATAGGCCTCAAGAACAATATTGTATCTAATTCCAAGTGAATAAAAACTGTTAAACAGAAGCATTAACACACTCATAATGTTTGAACTTCGCCATTTTAAAATAGCATTTCATTTTGTATATTATATTAAAAGCCACATTTTAGATACACATTTAGGATTTCTAGTCTACAAGACTAGAAATGTTTGTTCAAATTAAATGTTGTAATTACCCTGGTGTCTGTAGATAAGTATGTTATCTTTTTCTTCTTTCTTCCTAGTTCATTTTTTAAGAATAGTATGAGTAGCAGTTTTTGAAAATCACTCTTACAATGACTTTTAAGTTTTCAGACAGACATTTAACCCAGCTTAAAGAGCGCTCTCGTTTATATATATAATCACTCATACGTCTCAAAGACTAAAGCATGTACTTCAAAACTGTACCTTTTTTTTTTTTTTTTTTTTTTAAAGCATTCAGCTGCCTTGCTTAAAGCACTGCATCTTTTCAAGGAAATGTCAGCAATGTTATTCTTGGGCTCCCTTCGGCCCAAGAGGCCTAGTAGGGTTGAACAGTAAAGCCAACGAGACGCTTAATCAATAGCAGTCTCGGCACCATATTTTATCCTGCAGAATCTTCATTTTCAGCGCGTTTACATCATTAAAGTAAGAAAACAGGATCGCCAATCTCCATCAGTTTCAAGTAATAGATGGAAGAATTAATTTCACTGTCATAAAAATAATGATGCAACCACACACTTTAAACCTTTAAAAATTCAGTTTTAGGCTTAAAATCTAGGAGGAGGACAGACATGTTGTCTAAAAATAAAAGTACTGATTTATCAATCTTTTCTTTATTTTTTATATTCCAAATATATCTCTCTTTTTAATTTTAGTGATGGGATCTCACCGTATTGCCCAGGCTGGCTATTCATAGGCAAGATCGTAGCTCACAACAGCCTCAAACTCCTGGGCTCAAGAGATCCTCCCACCTCAGCCTCCTGACATCTGGGACTACAGCATGTACCATCATGACAGCTCCAAAGGGATTTTTAACTGATCTGAATCTTATAAAGAAAAGCAAAAGGTTTCAGTACAAGTCCACTAAGATGTTATGAATAATATATCTGAAATGCATTTATTAACAGAAGTACCGGGGCCACTGCTTTTGAATGATGTTGACCCATGCCATCTCAACACGTGCTCTCACCATGACAGATTCATAAGAAAGGAGTAAAAACATCACATAACAGCTACATAACCACCTCCCATGGGCAGTAGCAGGTTTTCTGGGCCCTGAATGGCTATAAAGCCATCTTTAAAAAAAAAAACAACGTGAGAACAAAATTAGGCAGAGGGCCTTGGAAGAGAACCACATGACCTAGGAGCCCTGGAATTTAAGCTGCAATAATTTAATGGTAATCTGCTCCTTTCTCATTTACTAGAAAACACAAATGTCCTTTCCCTTGGACTCAGGGAAGTTCTGAAATAGCTGTGCTCCCCATTCCGTCTTCTCCCCACAGTGCTTTCCTCTTCCCTCCTCCTCCTCTTCCCGGATATTCTGTACCCCAAGAGCGGTCACAGGATACTGGTTCACCCCATGGTGCTCTGTGAACATCTGGGAAATTGCACATAGCTATTTCTACCCCATGAGGCAACAGCAAGGAACATATCAGGGCAGAAGAAGGGCTCTGATTTTTCTACAGTTTAGGGAACAGACAGGGTTTGTCCTTAGATGTGTGTTCAGGTTCTCATAACGGGCTTTATATGTCTGAATCATTTGTCCTTGTTATCAAGGACAACTGAAAATTCATCATTAAATGTAGTAAAGAATAGAGGGGAAGAAATCAGCAGCAATAACACAGACTTTTAGCAACTGATTAATATACAAGCATTGGCATTTCATGACAAAAACAAGACCTGCCTAGGATAGCCCGAGGCCTGAAGCCCTGCTGCAGGAGGGAAGCTGCACGCCCTTACTTTGCCTCCTGCACTTTCTTACAATGTGGTAGCCTAACTGCCCCTCCCTACCCGCTGTCCTTCAAACAGCTGAGGTGTCAGAGGGCAGTCTTCAGTATGCTCCAATTCTGTCTGGCCTACCAGGTGCAGGATCCACGGCCTACCAGCTACATCTCCCCCAATTCCACCCCCAGGGACCCAAGCAGACTGGGAGTTAGTTTCCTTGTTCACTGGGGCCTGCCTTCCCCAGGGCTGGTGTCTTCCTGAGAGCCAAACTGAGGGCTGTGGAGGTGTTTTAAAATGAAGGTTTAATTATTCAGGAATTAGCTGGCAACAGTGGCTCAATGCCTATAAGCCTAGCACTTTGGGAGGCTAAGATGAGAGGATCGCTTGAGGCTGGAAGTTTGAGACCAGCCTGGAAAGCCTGGCCAGACCTCATCTCTACAAAAAAAGAGAAAACAGCATGGTGGAGCACACCTATAGTCTCAGGTACTTGGGAAGCTGAGGCAGGAGGATTACTTGAGCAGAGGAGTTTGAGGTTACAGTGAACTATGATGACACCATTGAACTTTCGCCTGGGCAACAGAAAGAGAACTTATCTTAAAACAATAAAAAATTAGGTATGACGGGGCCAACAGGTCAGGCAATGACTAGCACTGAAAAGCGACTTTGTTACTCACAGTTCCCATGGGGTGGGGACCCATGGGGAAGCACCCGAGGTAGGTCAGCCCGAGGCAGGTAAGTAGGTACAGAGAGCAGAAGAAACATGAGCAAGAGCCTTTATTATTTCCCATGGCAAAGAACAGGGTCAGCGGACTTTCCATGTCAAGGAACAGGGTTCGGATAATTTCAGTAGGGTCTGGGGCACAGGGGATGTTCCTACTTCCCTAGTATCTGCCCTGGGTTGATCAGGGCAGGAGATAGCAGCCCAGCTAGTGACAGCCCCATAAAGGCTGCAGGAGGTGGTTGGGGTGTGGCTTTGCACATGAAAGGCCTGTTTGCAGCAGCAGGCCAGTCATTTGCTCTCCCTAGGAATTAGCTGGCCCTGGGAGGGGCAGTCCCTTATGGCTCAACAAGTCCTCAAGATGTCAAAGCATCAAAAATACAGAATAAAAACATGTGACAGGTACAGGAGGGAAGGAGCAGCAGGTAGGTGAGAGTGTCGCAGCCTCAACCTGTACAGCAAAGGCAGCCCGGGCCCCACCCAGCCTGCAGGACACTGAGCTGGAAACTAAAGGCTCCCCTCACTTCTGCTCCAGGGGCAGGTGGGTGGGTATGGAACCTGCCATCATAGTCCCTGTGACAACTACAGACGGATGGCTCATCCAACACCACGAAAGGATACACAACCTCAGTGGGGGAGGCAATAGTACCCCCACTGTACAGATGAAGACACTGAAGTTCACAGAGTTTAGAAGCTCCTTCCCCAGTGTCACACAGCTGTATCCACACCCAGGATCACTCTATCTCTCAGTTACTGGGCTTAATGCCCACCAGGTTTTGAAGGTCCCACACAAATATTTGAGACATTTAAAAGGAAAATATATGGGCTTCAGAATGAAAAGAGAAAGCCAGAATGACAAAATTAATAATGTGTAATAAAATGTCTAAAAAACATATTAAGTCATTTTTATTAATTGTTGCATTTAGTATTCATTACAAAATTCATTACACTTGAAAATAATATGTAGCATAGAATTTTTTCCCACATTCTAAGAATTCTTGAGTTTGACTGATGATTACAGAGAAACCAACTGTAAATTAAATGCATTACTCATAGTCAACTCCAAAAGCAAAATTATAAAAAGCCCCATTAGAAAATTTTAAAGGATTTTTAAAGGTGTATTTCACATGGCATGTGAGTGTATTTTAATCTGTTCTAGAGGATGGGGGAGGGCCTCCAAAAGGAAGCAGGTTTTGGAAGTCTTAAAAGGGCACCACCTGAGTCTATCTGCTCCAACCCCCAGCTCTGTCCACACACATTCCCCCGACCCACAGCAGCAGGTGTGCAAGACAGTCTCAGAGATCCCAGCTGAGAGTGGTCTGGGGACTCGGCTTACTGAGCACCACAGCATTTTATACCTGCGGTGTAGTAGGACAGGGTGTCAGCTGTTCAGAGTAGGTGGGAACACGCATACACAAAGCAGGTAGAGCTTCTGGCATGCAGTGAGTCAATCCACCCAAGTTCTCCTTTTAGCAGCTGCACTCCTTGGCTACCTGGACAAGGCCCTATCCAGACCTGCCTTTTATTTTCTTGGCACATAGTAAACTCTCAATACACATTAATGTTATTGGTTTGAACTTTTAACTGTTTTTAACCTTCCCAGGTTAAATTCCATAGTAATAAAGCCCGTCACTCAACAAAAGTGTCACTTAAGGTACAAAAAAAGTTTAAGTCCAAAGACCCTTGGAATCTACAGGTTTTGTGTTTGCATTGGTTCTCAGATTTCAAATGACTATAAATTTAGAACTCTCCTGGTCTGGCAACTAAATCAATACTTCCAGCTTACTTCCAGTAAGTTTTAGAACAATGTTGTGCCATTTATTCAGAGTCAGAAAAATAAATGTAAAACTATGACCAAGCCTCACACTACTCTGTACTATTTACATTACATTACATTAGTGCCTATAGTATACTACTCTGTACTGTTTACATGATGAAGACTATCATAAGTTCCATGGTTAAAGGACTAAGAAATTAAAAAATAATATTACTTCACCCTTTACCAGCATACTATGGTTTATGCTCTGGCCCCACCACTTGCTTTTGTAAATAAAGTTTTATTGGAACTGTGCTGACTTGTCTGTGGTGGATTTCACATTACTCTATCATGAGCAGCATTGAGTGGCTCCAACAGGGATCATATAGTCTACAAAACCTCAAATATTTACTATTTGGCCTTAAAAAAAAATCTGTCAGCTCCTGTTCTATATCATTCTTCTATTTATAGAATTGCCTGAAGAATATTATAAGCTGACATCATTCACACCTACTGACTTAATCCAGTGATTATTTTAATTCTATGATTTAGATTCATTGGGATCATTTTTCTTAAGTCATTTTCCTCTGTTTTGAATTTCCTTTCCACATGGTCTGCTTAAAGAACACTGCTGCTGCCTTCTCCCTGACCAGTTGTTTGAAAGTCATGTCTGGATAATTCTACAAACACATTTGAAATTACTTCTCTATTTCTTATTTTCTGTATGGATCCTATATAACACCAACATTTTTTCATACCTGAGATGCTGACATTCTGAACTTAACACAAATTTAGGGTACAATATATTAGTCTAGACAATTTAAAACTAAAACATTATTAAAGTAAACAAATTCTGAAATGCAAATTTCTAAAAAGATATGTTCTGTATATTTTATGTCATTTATGGGGAGTCTCTTTGAAAACATGCCTGCACTCATGGGTACTAAAGCAAACATAATTTGCTGAGACAACTGGGCACAGGTGCTGTCACCTGCCCCTCATCCACGACCCCTTCTTCTCCTTCAGTTCTTCCTATGGACTGTTAGGGTTGCTGCAAACATGTCAACATTCTGAGCATGAAAAGGAATCTTGTGAGATGACAACGTGAAGAATAAAGACCTCCCACCTGAGACGATCACCTCCCACCTCAGTGGTGGGGCCCACCATTCAACACCAGATTTCTCCTGTCCTAGAACAGCATGGAGGGAGAGTGTGGACTTGGGGGTGGTGACTGATCTCAGCGACCAAGGAGAAGTTGCTACTGTGACAGGCAAGGAAAAGGACATGGTCGCTTAATTCTTACCTTCCTGGCACTCTCACAAACAGGTTTGCGCCTGTGAACATGAGAAATGCTGCTCTTATCACCTGGGAAAATATCACAGGGTAGAACATGACCATTACTAGTTTTTCAAAAAAACAAAAAACAAACAAAATCCATAAAACAGTCTCTGTCACCATAGTTGGGCCTAGCTGCCCCTTAGTACTGGGCAAATCTTCAGCTCAGGATGAGGATGGTTACATCTTTTTCCACAAGGAATAATTTCTCTCATGATTAGTATATTTGAAGTACTTCATGGGTGTGTTACATGGAGCAAGCATTTAATACACATGGCTGACTATAATATTATTAAAGTAAACAATACTTTACTTCAATAGTGTAAAGTTGGACAGTCTCTAAACAGAAAGAGCTATGCACTAAATGTTTGTGTTTTCCCAAATTCACAGGTGGAAGTCCTAACCCCCAGTATGATGGTATTTGGAGATGGGCCTTTGGGAGGTAATTAGGATTGGATGAAATCATGACAGTGGGACTCTTGGGATGTCCAGAGAGACCAGAGACACAGCAGGAAGGTGGCTGCCTACAAGTTGGGAAAAGGGCTATCACCGGAAACCAAACCCTCCACCTGGCCTTGGCCTTTCCAGCCCCTGGAATTGTGAGCAAATAAGTTTCTGTTATTTGAACTATTTAGTCTGTACGACTCTGTTATGGCAGCCTGAGCAGATAATACAGATTTGTGGGCTGAAGAACATCAATTCATACCATTTGATCCTTTAAGTTTAGAGGGGATAGGCAGAGAGACACAGAACCTCCGAACACCTGCAGCATTAGCTTCAAATGTGGACTTGAAGTTTTTATCTATCAGTTTTTAAGGGACTCGGAAACTAAGGAATCTCAGTGTAGACTATTTAAGTCCATATCCTGTTCTACCACTGTCTAAGGCTCCACCTCTCTGAACCAGTCTTCTCATCTGTAAAAGGGAGCACATAACAGGCTCTCGCTCAGGGAGCTGTTGTGAGGATTAGTGAGATGTTCCGTGTAAAGCACTCAGAACACTGTGATTCTCCTCACCCAATGGAGTGCTGTGCAGCTGCACCAAATGATGGAGCAGCTCCCAGACAGAAGAACCTCCAAGATAGACAGGCAAGGGAAAAAACAAACAAGGCGAAAATACACGTGGATATGGCAACCAACATGTGGATTGGTGCCTTTTTTGTTAAAGAGAAAAGAAAGATAAAGAGACTATTTATTCCGGTGTGTTTTATCTACTTAAAAGAAAACCCCAGACTGATTTGCAAGAAGAAGTAGCGCTTTAGGGCAGATTGAGTATCCCGGGAAGATGTGGTGGGACAAAACCCAGAGACAGGAGATACGGGTGAGGGCAAAAGTTATTTTTTAAATATTATTTAAATTTGAAACATTACTTATTCAGAAGAAAGCGAGAAAGAAAGGAATATGGTCAGTGTCTGGTATTTCATAAGCACTGGGTTGTTGGATACTTTTCTTGTTGAATGACAGAAAAATATTTTTTAAATGCTTAATTTTTAAATCTATGTGCTTTCATTGTCATACAGTATGAAAGTACATAGATTTAAAAATCTAAGTCCTTCTTTCCATACCTCTGTCCAAAATTAATTATGAATAGTTTGCATTGATTCCTCATATTAATTATTAAGAGTTCTACGTCATTGTTTAAAAATAAAGTTAAAAAGGTGGCTGGGTGCAGCAGCTCACATTTGTAATCCCAGTAGTTTGGGAGGGCAAGGTGGGAGGATTGCTTGAGGCCAGAAGTTTGAGACCTGCCTGGGGTACATAGCAAGACCCCATTTTTATAAAAATGAAAAATATTAGGCAGGCGTGGTGGCACGTGCCTGTGGTCTGAGCTACTCCAGATGCTGAGGCAGAGGATCGCGGGAGGCAGGAGTTTGAGACTGCAGTGAGCTATGATCATACCACCAACTCCAGCCTGGGGAACAGACCAAGATGTTATCTCTATAACAGGGAAAGTAAACTCCATTAATTTACAGTAATTTGTTCACCATTTTAGGACAACAAAGACCAATATTTAAAGTATTTCAGAACTTTTTATTTGGCAACACATGTAAGACTGATCGAATGGTAAGGATCTTGACTTCAGAATTTACTCTTTAGTCACGTGCAATTAATTTGCTTCATCTTACAAACAGCCCCGGCCCCTAGTCTCTCCCCTCAAAAAAGTCACTGTGGCCAGATTTTCATAAGACACTTAGGAGTGAAATGGATTCCCTCGGCATGGTGATGAGGCCCCTTAGACTTACTCAAAAGATCTCTCTGGCCAAGTGGCTCTACTCGCCTTTCAGTGAAGGACCCTGCCCTGATCACCTGGGAGCCTTTCCTGAGGTTAGTTTCTCCTCACTATGACCTCTCATTGCCCATACCTGGCTAGTTGTTCAGAGCCCTGATTATGCCCCAGTGTGAGGCCTTTTCTGGTTGTTTCAGAGCACATTTCTAACTTCTATCCTCTTCTGGAGAGCTCATTGTCTATTCTACTCCTGGGAGTCTCCATTCACTTACCTTGTTTTTTTTTTTTTTTTTGGTGAGGGGGGAGAGAGTATCACTCTGATGCCCCTGCTAGAGTGGAGTGGCATTAGTCTAGCTCACAGCAACCTCAAATACCTGGGTACAAGTGATCCAATCCCCCTGCCTAAGCCTCCCAAAAACCTGGGACTACAGGCGCCCACCACAATGCCCAGCTAGTCATTTACCTTCTTACACCATCATTTCACAGTCTTGTCCTGGGGTCCTCAAACTTTTTTTTTTTAGAGACCGAGTCTCACTTTATCACCCTTGGTAGAGTACCATGACATCACAGCTCACAGCAACCTCCAACTCCTGGGTTTAGGCGATTCTCTTGCCTCAGCCTCCCCAGTAGCTGGGACTACAGGCGCCTGCCACAACGCCCAGCTATTTTGTTATTGTTGTTGCAGTTTGGCCGGGGCTGGGTTTGAACCTGCCACCATCGGTATATGGGGCCGGCACCCTGCTCACTGATCCACAGGCGCCACTCGGGGTCCTCAAACTTTTTAAACAGGGGACCAGTTCACTGTCCCTCAGACCATTGGAGGGCCGGACTATAGTTTACAAAAAAAACTATGAACAAATTTCTATGCACACTGCACATATCTTATTTTGAACTAAAAAACAAAACAGGAACAAATACAATCACACTGCCTCATGTGGCCCACGGGCCATAGTTTGAGGACCCCTGGTTGTCCTTCTGAGAAGTCATCCTTTAGGAGTGGAACACACATATCCTATACCTTTTTATTATAAGCCCACTATGGTAATGACCATGTAGTTGGCAACTGCCAGTATACTGAAGTATTTAGTTGAAAAAAATGATGTAGGCATAGCAAATAAATTTTACACGTTTAACAGCCCCTGAATCATAATGCAAAATTATGATCTACCAGTTTAATAAGAACACATTAACTGTGAGTTGATAAGAAAAAACAAAGCCTCTCAAGTGATTAACTTCTGAAAAATATGACAGAGCTCATCTGATAAGCTGGGTTGACAAGTCTTAAGGCTTTTCTATTTTCAACCCACTGAGTACAGACAAAAGTTATATGAGAACCACAGAAAAAAAGTGGCTGCTTCTTTTTCTTCCTGTGAACTCAGAAAACTGTCTGTATAATGGGAAATGCCTGAGCTCTCATCTCCTTATCTTCTGCCGTAGCTTTGCTAAGAACTGACAGGGTTCCTTAGAGAATCTTCAAAGTAATAACTATTCACAGGTCCTAGGCACCTACCTTGGACTCAACCTGGTACCACGTGCTTTATTATATCTTTTCTTCATCACTACATTCCTAAGGGACAGGTGCTCCTACAAGGACGCTGAGGCACCGAGGAGGGCTGGGTAGCATGTCTGAAGTCTCCAGTCACATTCTTGTCCTGCTGTCCAGGTAACTCTTAACACTGAACACAGTGCTCTCCATCCCTACCCCACCCCTCCTTGGAGAAACCATGACCACAAACCTCAAGAACAAGCTCATCATAAAGAACGTTCCCATCAGCAATCAGCTCCTGGCGCCTTCCCTTTTACCATGTCCTCCACTCAGGCATCATGTTGCCATTGGTCTTACCCTCACTCAGTCCCCCACTTGCTCAAGGCAACACTGGGGGCTGCCATGTGCTGCTTTGGGCCTGCACTGCTGCACTGGCTTCTGAGTGAGCTCAGTCCCCAGGATGCCTCTTCCAGCCAAGAACTCTGCTCACCTCATACCACCAGAGAAATTTTTCAACAATACATTTTCATCTCAGCTCCTGCTGCCTCCAGGCCTGAATTCCAAAGGCCTGCTGGCTGATGCTCTCACTATGGGCAACCCTGCCTCCCAGTCTGCCCCGCCCTCCCCAGGGCCACATTCTCCCTCCTCCTCCCAGGCAGCAGCCAGCTTCCTCCTGCCCTCTGGCCCTCCTCTTCCCTCAAGCCCCTGTGAATGCTACTCTCACCTTCAAAACTCAGACCAATGCAAAAGTCATTTGTGGAGAGTCTGCCTCACAGGGCAACGCAGATGTCTTTAATATCTGTCTACAACGCAGATGTACTTCTGCGGCCAGGTGTGGTGGCTCACACCTACAACCCTAGCATTTTGGGAGACCAAGGCAAGTAGATTGCTTGAGCTCAGGAGTTTGAGACCAGTCTAAGCAAAAGCAAGACCCCATCTCTACAAAAAAAAAAAAAAATAGAAAAGTAAGCTGGGCATCGTAGAGCATGCCTGCAGTCCCAGGTATTAAGAAGGCTAAAGCAAGAGGATCTCTTGAGCCCAAAAGATTGAGGTTGCTGTGAGCTTATGATGATGCCACAGCACTCTATCGAAGGTGACGGAGTAAAAGTCTGTCTCAAAAAAAAAAAAAAAAAAAAAATTATTTGTAGATTTGACGTGTTTGGAGTTTGGCAACACTAAAAAGAATGCAAAATTTTGACTATGCAAGAATATTAAAAAGACTGCTTCCAGAAAAAAATGCCTCCTTTTTACCCCACATTCACAAATTCAAGTTCTTGCAACTCCCCTAATCTTGGCAAGTTTAAACTACAGTTTTCTGAAACAAAGGTCACTTGCTCAGCTACAAATAAATAAAAATTCACAAGCCATCTCCAGAAAAATCAATACAGGTACTAAAAAATCTAAGTTGATAATAAATTTTAGTTCCCCTTGCACATAAGTCAAGAATGTCACTATTTACTGGAACTACTATAATATCAGATATTTCAGAAGGGTATTGATTTTGCCACTGAAGTGTGACTAAAGGGATAAATAAACTGCTCCTGGGGTCAATCAATCCATTTATCTTCACTGGTATTTTATAAAAAGTCAAAGTAGCATAAACTTTGATAAATAAATGTTATCATGAAAGAAATGCTGCTGACATAAGGATTTAAGGGAAAAAAGAACAGACAATTCTGCTAACTGAAAGCCACACGATTGGCTTAACAATTTAGCAGTTGTAATAATAGCTCCCCATTCAGAAACATCCTTTCCCCCCTTCCCTAGGTAATCTATGGGGTCCAGGTAAAAGTTTGAGCCACATGGCCGAGAAAATAGGGGCAAGACAAGTCCTCATAAAATAGAAGACAAGGCAAACAACATTCCCCCCCCCCCCCCGTTTTATCAGAAAAGTAACTGCGAGAGCCTCTAAGGTAGCAGAACTGTCCTTTGAGTATTTTTGGAAATGCAGCACCATTTAGACTTTAAAAAATCAACATGGGGTGCTCTCTGAAGTGGCTTTTTAGGGCTTTATTGCTAAACCGTGCTGCACCAATAACCATTTAACTTCAATGCAGGATCCCACAAAGATCTCACTGCAAGGCCATGGAGGGCGCACCACATCATGGCTGTAATAGGATATTAAGGCTCCAACAGTATTTTAATTCAAGAGCAGGAAATATGGGAACTCTGTGAAGAGGCTGTAACTGGAGAGAAATTTTTTAGCGGCCTAAAAATTGAGAAATTACACTGGCAAGGTTTTACCACAGTAATGTGGACACGTATTACCATCTCATGATGAAACAGAGTGATGAGGATGAAATTATGCAAGTTGATACTGCAATTTCAGCCCAACAACTACTTCACTTGAACTACCACACCTCAGGGGAGGGTATGTACAACTTTCAGGATGCAGAGACTATTAATGATTGGAAATCTGGTTTGGGTCACCTCTAAAAAGGCTCTCAAACTCGTAAAAATTTACAATCCAACCAAGTATCTCTTAGATCCAAACCTGCCTCTGCTCCCCTTCTCAGTAACCACCCAGAGCCCACCCTGGAGAGCCCTATTTTTCTTCTTTCCTTCACTCAGACCACTGGACCACCGCTGCCTTCAACGATCCCTCCCAGAGAGACTTTTCCAGGGTCCTGGGAGAGGAATGCCTGCTCCACATTTGGTGAGGCCGCTAAAAAAACTGTATCTCCTGCAGGCTGGAGCAGGGCCCAGCAGGACACAGTGGGCACTTGATACAATGGCATTCACCGACTGGGTGGCCAGACCAGGCCTGGGAGTCTCTGAAGGTCACAGGATGTTGGCAATGTGGTTCTAACAGCTGCTAAAGCCACCCTGGGCAGGAATTGAGCGGTAGCCATGGGTACAGTCAAAGGGAGAAATGCCCATGACAAAAGGCTGTCTGGCAAATTTGGACAATCTCCCCAAAGTAGTTCTGGCACAATTCCGAGATGGCAGGTTGCTAGAAAGAGCCCACAGAGCATACAACATACAATGCCGCTCATTTTCCTCCTCCTCAAGAGCTGCCAGAGCAGGATTAGCCACATAGTCAAAAAAAAAAAAAAAAAAAATTCACGTCCCCTCTAATGGCAGGGCTTTTCCTGTCTTCTGAAAAAACACAAAGCATGTGTACACGCATGTGTGTGCATGCATGCGTAAGTATGTGTTTGCGCACATGCAACTGGGCTGTGAACTCACTGCAAAAAGCCACCTTGAGATTATGGCACTTAAGGCAAAGATTACCTTTGACAAGATTTGTCTTCCCACTTTTCCACCTCTTAGTTCTCCTGAGACATCCTGGACTTGTCTTCCCAATACACTATGTCTGGTTATCTGAGCCTTCTATTCCTCTACCACGGATCTCATCTACATGCAGTTCATGTAGTTTGTCTGCAGAACATCTAAACATCACCAGCATACTGTGGCTTCATCTGGGTACCTGGCCGTGTGGCAATCTGTGCTTCTCCATTCAGTTTTCTCCCATGTTCCACTCCAGCAGTTTCTGGAAACCCTGAGTGCGCATCTACTAAACCCTCACTCTCCCCCCTTCCCCTCCAGCCAAAGGGACAAGTCCACTCGGAATGAAGTCACGATCTCAACCAACTCCCTTGTCGCCACCTGTTCGCTACTTCAGAGAACAGCGAGCACCACACCCTTCCGGCTGGCCACAATGGACGCCTGGGGGCAGCCTTTCCTCCAATCTGGCTTCACCCCACATCCAGCTCATTCTCAAGTCTTTCTGAAAACCTGTCTTCTCTAGAGATTCTCCCCAGTTCTTGCAAAGTCAGTGTTGGAGCTAGCTCGGGCTTCCGTTCTTTCTTATCAAATGGTCGTGGTCCTCTCCCGACAGGGTCCTTGTGGATTCTCTCACTGCAGCCACGGGCCCTGATGTGGATTCTCTCACTGCAGCCAGGGCCACGGGCCCTGATGGGATCCTGTCACTCTGGGGGCTGTGTCCCTAGAACAAAAGGCCAACTGTTCTTCAGAGCTAAGAATGCATTTCAGGAGTAGGCCCAGGGTCATCCACGTTTCAGCCCCTTTCCATTCTCATCAACACTTTCAGGTTTTGCTAATGTTTTTCCCTCTGTACATCTCTTACTTCTTGGCTTATATGTGGTTCTGGCTCTGAAACAGAGGTCCCCCCCTGGGTGTCCTACAGAACACTGTGTGTGGTGGTCATAAATGCTGATTGTGGATATATTTGGAAGTATATTTGCTCATGACTGTTTAAACCATAAGCTCATGTACTAAAAAAAGGGTACAAACTTTAATAAACAGTATAAATAATTTATAGCCCTGTAAATTCTTAAAATCTGGAAGTCACATGCTATAAAACTGACTTATTATACATATTACAATGAAGGAAATATCATTTCTCTTTTATGAACAGAGAAAATGAACATTTGTTTAAAACCAATGAGAGATTAATTCTGTGTGACTCTCCTGAATAATATTTTAAATGCATAAATATATGCACATAGCTCAGTACATGTTTGTGTATACTCAGCTGAATTCAGCTGTTAACTCAGCCCAACAATGCAGGTGCGTCTCATTCAATACTGCATGCAAACTGGATTTTTGTGAATTAAGGTTGATTTTATATGTCCCATCTGAGTAAATTCTAAGGTAATTCTAAGCCAAAGAGAAGAATCACCTTTAAATTTAACTTTCTTGAATAGTCTAGATTTTCATAATTAGATTTACTTAAAGAAATATTATAAAGTAATGCAAGTAATTGTTTTTTTTGTTTTTTTTTTGAGACAGAGCCTCAAGCTGTCGCCCTGGATAGAGTACAGCGGCATCACAGCTCACGGCAACCTCCAACTCCTGAGCTCAAGCGATTCTCCTGCCTCCCCCTCCTCCCAAGTAGCTGGGACCACAGGCACCCATCACAACGCCCAGCTATTTTTTGGTTGCAACCATCATTGTTGTTTGGTGGGCCTGGGTTGGACTCAAACCTGCCGGCTCAGGTATATGTGGCTGGTGCCTTAGCCGCTTGAGCCACAGGCACCAAGCCTGAAAGTAATTTTAATAAAACAAAGAAAAAACAATGATATAAGATATATACTTACACATTACACAATGCAAAAATTCTGCATAGCAATACAAGCAGTGAGAAGACTAAGTTGCCTAAAAAACCTCTGCATAATAAAGAAAAAAATAGAGGAACCTTTAGTATGTATATTCTTCTGAATCCCATTTTATCTACTAATTAAAATTCCTTTTTTTTTTTTACTCTTAATTTACAGCTACCAAGGACACACATTCTAAATTGGAGCCATCTCCCCCTCCCCGCACAAAATGAGTTTCTTGTAAGAAGAACCTCAATTTTCAATACAAATATCAACGAGTAAATACTTGATTAGGTCTAACAACATATAGGTGTAAAATGATATCTCTATCCCTCTGGGACCCCTATACCCTATTTCAATGATTCTTAGATGCTACTGGTATAATACAGCACAATCTTGCACACCATTTATAAAGAAAATACTTCTGCCAGTCAAACTATGTCATGTAATAGATTGTAAGACACATTCTAATTTTAGAGATGCTAAAATGTGAGAAAAAATGTGCATCTTGAAATCAAAGATATACTGTGACAGACTCTTTTCTGTTTTAGCCCCAACATTTGGAACAGTGGGAATAAGCAAACACACTATAAATATTTGTTGAATGCATGAAAAAATAATAAGTGAATATTTGAAGCATATGAAATTTATAAATAGCTTGCTTTTAGAACAATTAAAAAATGGTGGGCAATGATCAAATCTTTTTAAAAATAATAATCGCTACTCTCTAGTTTAAATTTAGAGTTCAGGAAATTGGCATACAAATAATAACTTCTTTACAGACTTCCTTTAAATAGATAATTATGAAGTTTAAGATACATAAAATCAGATATAAATTTAATGAGATCTTTTAAAATCACCTTTTAAAATGATTTCTGATATAACTTGCAATGTATTTGTCTCCAAGTTTTACTTTAAGCTCTTCTACCAGATTTCTCTCTCAGGCCTGGGGTATCTGGGACAAACACCCTTCAGACGGCCTTCAATCACACCCATTTCAAGGAAAATTCCCTGTATGGCAATTACTAACGACCTGCTGATGCTGCTAATTACAAACCTCCATCAATATATTACAGGAATGCTATTCCATTTATATTCTCTATCCGACATCCTTTCCAAGAGCACTTTTGTAAATGAAGAAAGAATTCAGTAACGCCTTAGCCCTTGCTTAAATTTACTAAGTTTTACACATCTTCTAATTTATCTTTCACATGAAAACTTTGCCTTTTCCTTCCTCACTTGTCCTACCTTCTTGGGCTCATGAGCATGAATGGGACTGAAAACTGGTTATGTTTTTTTTTTTTCTTTTTTTCCTCACTCCGCTACCTACGCTGCAGTGCCCTGGTGTCAGACTAGCTCACAGCAACCTCAAACTCCTGGGTTTAAACCATCCTCCTGCCTCAGCCTCCTAGGTAGCTGGGACAATGGGCACTTATCACCATGCCCAGCTTAACTGTTCTGTTTTTAGTAGAGACTCCTGAGCTCCAGCCATCCTCCCACCTTGGCATCCCAGAGTACCAGGATTATAGCTGTGAGCCACTGGGCCCTCCCAGGTTATGTCATTTCTGATAGTTGTAGTTTTACCATCAGACACTTAAGCAGAATGGAAACTGTAACTTCCTCTGGTTTAATCTTCACGTATAAATAAACGTGTCAGGTCTGAGATAAACCTGTGTCTCCCCTGGTGCTCCACACCCAATGCAGAACAGGGCCTGGACCACTGGAGAATAACTGTGCAACATGTTCTGTCTCTAAAATAAAGTGCATATCTCCCTTTAAATGGTAAATTCTTCATTCCAAAGGTTGAATAGGACAGTACTTACAAGTGAATCCTACTTGGTTAAATTTAGAGTGCAAGAAAAAAAAAAGTCCTATCCAAAAATACTCTCTGTTTTGGGGCCCTTTTCATCTGGAATTAATTTTTTTACACCCTTTCCTCTCAGTGTCTTGTGAGACAAACACCAGTTGACGTAACACTATTAGGTCCTAAAATCTGAAACTTTAATGCTCTGATTTAGTTGTCTTGTATAGTTGTTAATTAAAAAAGGACCTTCTTTTACTAGTACATTTTTCGGTGAAAGCAGTATTAGTATAATAGTTTGGCCTCTTTCCCTTTAGGAGAAGGAAAGACATCCCAAGTGAGCACAGCCCATTCTACAAACCTGTCTCCTTCAAGATTCTCTCTGCAATGCCGCCATCATCTGTTGGGTCCTTTTTCCCAGGTGTGTCTTATGTCTGGAGTCCAGCCCTTCCCACATGGCCAGTGTCCTCCCACCCCTTCTGCTGGGCTCCAGGACAATGCCCAGGTGCCCGATGCTCCCACTGTCTTGCCCCCTCCCTTTTCTCCAATCCCACAGCTGGCTTCTTCCTCCTCTTCCCTGACCTCTTGGCCTTTTTTTCCTGTGACCATCACTGCTTTTCCTCCTCCACTTTCTCTACCACCTCTGCCTCATGCTGCAACAGCTCAGAAACCATGCTACCCTATGGTCATATCAAGAGATGGGCCTTAGCCGGGCGTTGTGGCGGGCGCCTGTAGTCCCAGCTGCTTTGGGAGGCTGAGGCAAGAGAATCGCGGAAGCCCAAGAGTTAGAGGTTGCTGTGAGCCGTGTGACGCCACGGCACTCTACCCGAGGGCGGTACAGTGAGACTCTGTCTCTACAAAAAAAAAAAAAAAAGAGATGGGCCTATGCTGCCCACAGCTTTGTGGGCACCTGATGGTGCAGTCCTAGAGAAGGACTCTGCTGGAGCCCAAGTCTTCGCAGAGTTGCCCTGCAGATGCTGGCTCCAGCTCCTGCCAGCCTCACCCTGCCTGCTGGGGAAAAGTTCCTGATGAAAACTTACATAACAGCCCTCTCCATCAGGTTAGCCATCCACATGCCTCGACAGTCACACATGCTGCGAATTCTGTGTCCGACTGCTTCTTTCCCTGCCCCTCTGCTCTCCCTCCCACTCACGCAAAAATCAAGATCCTTTCTTCAGTTAAAGTGTCTTTCCTTATAGTGCCTGCTGGTTGTTTTAAAATGCCAAGGATTTTACCGGTTTATTGTTTGTTCCCTTTGCTCTCTTGCATTGCCAGCTTTCTGCATTTTGGCACATGGGTACAGACAGCAATGGAAGGCTTTTGTTTCAATTTTATTTTTTAAGCACTATAACAGATATTCATGACTTTAATTTAACTGTCTGCTTACTAGCAGCCATGCTTGTTAAGGGCTGCAATAAACCAACTGAAAAATTAAGCACTCCACTTCCTCACCTCCTAAGTAATACATTATTTTAAGAGTCCTGTCATTAGGAATTCAGTTGGTACTCACAGCAGCGGCGCAGATCCTAATGACTGCATTTGGTATTCACACAGATGTTAGCATGTATCAGGCCCTCCACTGCCATCGGAGAATCATTCCCTTTCAATGTTGTTTTTTTATTCACTGTTTGATAAATAAGCAAACAATCTTTGCTCTGCCCAACAAAAGCACCTTAAAACCAGGCCTGACTAATGGGTGGCTGGAAACCTACAAGAAAAGAAACTTTCACAGGTCCCAACACCAAAACACTCTGACCTCTTCACCACTCCGTCACCTGGTTTGGGGGAATTCTTACATTTCTGGATGTCATTCCAAACTACGTGAAGATAAAACTCCCTACATAGAATCTTAAGTCTTAAAATGTACCAAACCATGATAACTGCCTTTATCTATAACTTTTATCATGCCAGATAGTCACCTGATGGTCCTAAGAGCCTCACAAGCAAAGAAGTCAAGAAAACGTGCTCAGCGACGGGGAGGACATGGCAGAGCTGGACTTCCCAACTACCAAGTGGATGCTGTAGGATCTGTGTGTAAGCCAGCAACACGGCCCTCCCCGCCCCTCTGGGATGGTCAGCTGTGTCAGCTCAGTGAGGCTCCAGTCCCCAGTGGTTCCCTCAAACAGAGATGTTATCTGATCTAGGTGTTGCTGTGAAGGTATTTATAGATAGGATTAAAGTCTATACTACTTTACTTCAAGGAAGAGCATGCTAGACTATCTCAGTGGGCCTGTTTCCATCAGTTAAGTGGCCCTAAGGGCAGAACTGAGGCTTCCCTGAAGAAGAAATTCCACCCGTGGACTTCAACATTAGCTCCTAAAAATTCCTAGCCTGCTCTTCCTGTAGACTTTGGACTTGTCTAGTCAGCTCCCACAATCGTATACATATAAGCCAATCCCTTGCTATCCAACCACATTACACACACACACACACACACACACACACACGCCCCTATGTACATGTCCATCCATACCCTACTGTTTCTGCTTCTCTGCTGGGACCCTCACGGTACACTAGTGAAGAACTGTGCTGAGGCCTGAAGAACTTTCATGTGTCCATATTACACTAGGTGCTCTCACCTGTTAATGAGCTGTAAGTCTGTGCATGGCCACAGGTCAGGCACTACCGGATGAGCAATATTCTTTCAACTTCCCTCAACCACTTAATGTAAGCGATTTAATGTAAGCAACACACACAACTATTTCTCCTTTTGTAATTTAGGCCTCCCCTATCCTTAACTGAGGTGGAAAACATCCTTCCAACTCATCCACTTGAAGTCCCTTATATGTTCACCATGTCACTGACAAAAAAAAAAATGTCAGCCGGGAGGGGTGGCTCATGCCTGTAATCCTAGCACTCTGGGAGGCCAAGGCAGGTGGACTGCCTGAGCTCAGGAATTTGAGACCAGCCTGAGCAAGAGGGAGACCCTATCTCTACTAAAAATCTACTAAAAATAGAAGAATACTAGCCAGGCATTGTGACGGATGCCTATAGTCTCAGCTACTCAGCAGGCTGAAGCGAGAGGATGGCTTGAGCCCCAGAGTTTGAGGTCAATGGGATTTATGATGCCACGACACTCTACCCAGGGTGACAGAGTGATACTCTGTCTCAAAAAAAAAAAAAGATAGAAAGATGTTAAGGTCATGTAAAAATCTGTGTAAGCTGCCTACCACTAGCCCGATTCTATTGCACTGATCTTACTATCTTACATAATTAACAAGTTCATGCAAAACTCAGCATTCCATGTGCAAGATTAAAGTGAAATATTTTAGTATTACCAAAATGCTATTCCTTAGACGCTAGTTTAGAAAAGTCTATTCTTCTCTTCAGGTTAAACAATCCATGCACGCTTCGTGCTTCACTGTGAGTCAGGCAACCAGACTTGGAATTACTTCCCCTGCCTAACTGTGGAGCTTTTACTATTCATTTTGTCTCATCTAAGTAGCTAACGGTGGATTCAGTCTTCTCATACGAGATTCTGAGTTGATGAGGAATGCTGCTCTTGATATATAAACAAACTCTACGTTTAGCAACCACATTCAGGTTTAGGATCACACCACCGCTGTCCACCCTTTTATTCTCCCCTTCTTAGCAGAGGGAATCTTGATTCTTCACTGTTTATCTTGATTCAAACCACTGTTTATTGTGGTTCCATGGCCACGCAATGCTTGCAACTTACGTGGTCTTTAACAAAACGGTCTACCTGATACTTGTTTCTATTTCCCATAATTCCCCATTTTCTTCCATTTCCCACAATAATTTTTCATCTATGTTGGCTGTTTTACTTCCTGCCAATTGGTCTAAAACTAATAATCTATGCTATGAGCATAGTTTTCAATGCTTTGCTTATGTTATTGATCAAAAGGTGTGTAAAAGTGACATTTTTATATATGGCAGCAGGATGTTAAATCTGAGATGAACTTTGAAATACCAAATGTGGCAATCTGGATCGAAAATAACATGACCACCAAGCTATATGCTGCCACAGAGACTACTCACTAAATTTAATTACGTTAAAAGGGCTGTTCGGGAGAAAAGCACTCTTAATGCCTGATTTTAAAATAAACATACTTCTGTTGAGGCAATAATGGAAAACTACTCTCCCATTATTTATTCACTAAGGATTGGTAGTTAACATTTTTATTTCACATTTGTTTTCATTCCCAAGCAGATTTTTCAATACTAGACTTGATTTATAGTTTAATATAGTGTATTATGTCATAGCATTTGGATATTAAAACATTAAAGATAGATCTAAATAGGAGATAAAGCTCTTCCTCGGCACTACCTACGGAGTTGGCCGCCATCTCTTATTCGGCATCATGGCCGCCCTCAGACCCCTTGTGAAGCTGAAGATCGTCAAAAAGAGGACCAAGAAGTTTATTGGCACCCGTCAGATCGATATGTCAAAATTAAGTGTAACTGGTGGAAACCCAGAGGTATTGACAATAGGGTTCGGAGAAGATTCAAGGGCCAGATATTGATGCCCAACATTGGTTACAGTGCAACAAGAAAACAAAGCATATACTGCCCAGTGGTTTCCAGAAGTTCCTTGTCCACAATATCAAGGAGCTGGAAGTGCTGCTGATGTACAACAAATCTTATTGTGCAGAGATTGCTCATAACGTTTCCTGCAAGAACCACAAAGCCATGTGGCAAGAGCAGCCCACAATGAGTCACCAATCCCAATGCCAGGCTGCGCAGCGAAGAAAATGAATAGACAGCTCATGTGCATGTCCTATTTGTGTTTAAATAAAACCATAAATACTGCCAAAAATAATAAAAATAAATAGGAGATAACAATGTATTCTTCCTCCATGCCTGCCACTGTAATGTGTACATTTTGATTACATTTTGTACGCACAAAGGGCTACAACAAGAACTTCTGGATGAAAATCACTAATTACTGAAAAATCTTGCCTTCTACATCACTGTCCAGTAGCACATACAGGAATAATGTCTTGTGGACCCAGTGTGAGGAAAATCTTTGCCTCTCTAAGATGCTGGTAAGTTTACATTTAAGGACAACATGACTCTCAAAGCCCTTCAAGTTTCCCTTTTTACTTTAGCTGCTAGGAAGCTCAGTACTAATTTACAAGCTACTTTTACTTACTATGTAACAACTATATAAGTTTTGACAAGTCGCCTCCTTCCTGAAGAAGAACATATGAATAGCATTGTGGTTTGGAAGACTAAATTAAACATGGTCATTTCAGGAGCTCTGACTGGCTTGGCTGTTTGGCTAGACAAATCACCTAATTAGAGCTAACATCACACATTTCTCCAACCCTAGGGAATTTACAACTCCTTTCCTCCTATCAAAGGTCACTCTGAAAATTGGTGAAATTTAACAGAAGAATCTTAAAGGAAATATCTGTGTTAATGGAGGCGTAATGCTTTTGATTTGTGCGCACAGTGTGATGACCCAGTATGGGGTCTGAATCGGAGTTGCCAGGGTGTGGGCTTCCTGGGGTGGAGCACATTAGTCCATCTACTCCGCCAGCTGTCCAAGGCTTTGTCTCTGACAGTGGATTGACCTGTTATATAGGTCTAGCTTTTTGCATGTGACTATCACATCACTTTCAAACATTGTTTGATTTATTATTTCTATGTGTCATTTTTTATAACACTGAGCACACACCATAATCTAGTACAAAAAGATTTTTATAAAAAAAAAGAAGAATCCTCTCAAAAATGCACTACAAACAACTAAAAATTATGGATTAATTACCTCAATAGATCCGACTGGTTTTCTTGAAATTTTGTGCCCATTTAAAAATTTGCACATTTTTATGCAGATAGGGCAAAGAATGTGGGTCTGGCTGTGACAGTAGGTATTGATGTCACTGCCACCAGTCAGGGTCTGTGATAGAATGTACATACGTTCCCGACTGCTTTCTCCTCCAGCCTAACATAAGGCTGATCTCGTGCCTCTTGACACCACAGGTGTAGTGAATGCCAATTCACAAAGGCTCTCATCTCGCAAGCTCTCCCATGCTGGTTAGGAGAGCTAAATCTTTCCCCATGCCCTTTCCACCAAGGTGTTCTATTATTGAGGTATTCAGGTGTTACCTATAACTCTCACTCCTGGCTATAGGCTATACAGGGTGCTACATATGCACCCTTTGAAATGGCAAAATTCCAAGTCAAAAGGTTCAGCAGGGGTTTCCTATGCCCCAGGATTCATACTGAATTTTACTAATCAACACCTGAACTGCATATAAAAGCAGACCATAAATGCACATGTCACGTATGATTTGCAAAATGTTCCTTTAAAAAAATAAGCTGCTGTACCCAGCAACTGCTGCCACCCTCTGACTGAAAGGATGCTCAGTGGTAACCAAGTGGGGTGAACTGACTCAAGGCAGCCAAGGGGCTATATGGAAAGACCTGTACCTAAAATGTCACCACAGAGGCAAAACACACTACCTGCACCAGGTGTTGAAAACGCTATTGAAAAAAAAAAAAACTTCTTCTTTTTTTTATAAAAACATTTTTAAAAATGTTAAATCCCAAGAACTTGGTACTTAGGAGCAATTTAACGTGTTAAAACCTCTAGATGGTAAAGGTTAACTTCTCTGATGATTCATCAGGACTGTCTTGTTAAGAGTGGCAGAATTTATACGTACAAAATAGTAACTGGCAGGAGAAAGAACTCAAATGTCAGAGAGGAACAGAATCTACCTACAGCTAGGGCCCAAGCCTCGAAAACAGGATTCGGGGCATGTGGAAGAATTTCAGAGCTCAATGGGAGTTAATATATTGCTCTTCAGTCCAAAGGAAAACAAGGCTACGTTCCTATTACTGAGGAATATTGAGTCCTGATTTCTCCATAAGATCAGCCTATAAAAGAGCTGGTCTGTTTATTAACATAAGAACCTAAGCATTATGAGAAGCTTAAAGGAAAATCCACTCTGACTCATGGGAAAATATTTACCCATGAAACTAAAGATCAATAGTTCTACATTTAGCTGAAGTTTTATGCTTGATGACAAACACAGTCCATAAATGCCACTTGGTAATTGGCATTGGTAAAAATTATTAGCCAAAAGTCGCACTTGGGTCATATGCGCTTCCAAATACCACATAGTTGTTACAGTATGTCCTCAAGTTTATAACTATGCTGTATGTCCCCATTAAGGCCCAATAAATAACTCCTCTGCACCACTGATTAGGGTAGCTTCCAATCATACAGAGCATGCAAAAGGTCATGTTTTTAACCCAAATGAATACAGCTGTATTTCTCCTCAAATGAGCCCACGAGATCACAAATCATGAGGGCATTAAAAAGATAAAGAGCTACACATCCAATCAAACACCCATAAACTTAATGAGAGGTAAAATCTCACAAGGTCAAACATCTCTGAATGAGCAACATAGGGAAACAAATTCTTAAGCTTTCCACCTTTGTATTAGGGATTGATTTCTCCCCTGCCAAAATTGTATATCCATGAGCAAAATGAACTCCTATTATGGTTATTTTACACCCCTAAATTTTCAGATCCTTTGTTACACAGCAGCAGCTAACCCATCCACATTCTATGTCAATACAAAAAAGAATGTGAGAGGTTATCCTCTTTGCAGAGACAAGTGCTACATAGTATCAAAACAAGGAAGACACGGAAAACCTCCATCTACCGCAACTCCCCAACACCCTATCCCCAAATAACCCCACACCCATCCACCCATCATAGCCTGGACTCAGCCCTTTACTGTGTTCTGATAAACCCTGGGACGAAAACCAATTCCACTTCCCCCCTCCAGTTCAGATGGGGAAACAGAGGAAGAGCTGAAATACTTCAATGACAAAAACAATATCTTATTCAGCTATTCCCACTACTGTGCCTATATATACAGGAACTTCATATAAAATTTATATTAAATATTGAATTTGAGATAGTTGGTTTGATTTTCACAGCTGTATGAGTTACCAATTTTGAATCTACTTTTTTGTATATTCTAACATTGAGCAATTAAGTAAATATATTATGAATAAAGGGAACATGGTTTCTCTCTGCCAGGAGGAGGAGCCATAAATACAGGAAGAGGGAAGACTACAATGAACTCCATGAAATTGGACTGGAATTGAGATACATAGTTTTGAAAGGTTAGTAGACAGACTGAGTATAGATGATACATACCGAAGTAGATAACAGACATGAACATGTAACATGCATGTGAAATATAAACATGATTTAGCACTGTCCAATGAAAAGGACAAGTGATCGCACTTAAGCAGCAATGAGCATACACAATACCCATGTCTTGGTTTCTAAGTTTCTGGTTTCTATCTCTGCAATGCAAGTTACCAGGGCTCCCTTGAGAAATAGCTGATTCCAAGTCAGAATTATGGAATCAAAAAATGACTGTAGAACATCTTTTTTTTTTTTTTTTTTGAGACAGAGCCTCAAGCTGTCACCCTGGGTAGAGTGCTGTGGCACCACAGCTCACAGCAACCTCCAACTCTTGGGCTCAAGTGATTCTCCTGCCTCCGCCTCCCAAGTAGCTAGGACTACAGGTGCCTGCCACAAAGCCCAGCTTTTTTTTTTTTTTTTGGTTGAAGCCATCATTGTTGTTTGGCAGGCCCCAGGGCTGGATTCAAACCCGTCAGCTCAGGTGTATGTGGCTGGTGCCTTAGCCGCTTGAGCCACAAGTGCCAAGTCGATTCTAGAGCATCTTAATGTGCCACAATAAGGAATAATGAGGATATGTCAAATGAAAACAAGCCAACTTGATGGAAATCTCACTGACAAAACCCAAGAAAATCTGAACAAAAGAATGTGAATAATCAATTATAACCTATAGAATAAAATAAAACGCCATGAGTTCATGCTGATTAAATATATAAACAAGATATAAGGGAATGCCAACTAAGAAGGCAGAAGTAATGATGCAATTAGAAAAACAGCATTTGGCAAGTACCATCGTATTAACTGATTTAGGTCAGTGTCACCAATAGATGCTAAACCAGGTGAGTGAAAACATGGTGAGAAATGAGATCTCTACACAGCCTCGAATATATGTGTTAATAATAATACCAATGACATCATTAGAGAAACACGGCGATTCCCTCTTAACTAGGTGATGATATGTATTGCCAGTAATGGGACAAGTCGGAGTCACCTGCTTCTGGACACAATACACTGAGAAGTACCTGTGTCTCTCCTGAGTAGGAGAATCCAACCATGAGAAAATGATTCAAGAAACCTAAACTGAGGAAGAGCCCAAACGCTGGCTTTTAGTCTTCAAAAAACGTAAAGGTCACAAAAGACAAAGAAAGCCTGAGGGGCTGGAACAGATTAAAGCAGCCTGATGAGACATGTGAACTAAATGCAGTGTATGATCTCAGAATAGATCATGGGCCAGGAAGAGAAAAGAGACATCATTAGGACAACGTGGGAAATTAATATAAGCTCTGCAGATTACCACGCTGTGTTCATGTTAACATCTGACTTGAATCACTGTATTGTGATTCTGTAAGAGAATTATATTCTTGCTTTTAGGACATACACACTGAAGTGTTTGGAAAATGAATGAATATGATGTCTGCAACTTACATAATTCAGAAAAAATTATATGTACATAGGCTAATATATTTTATGTTATACACACATACAGAAAATGAAGGGCAGGGAGGGGGTGGGGGTAGAGGAATAGAGTAAAAACGATGTGGTGAAGAGTCAATGTCTGCAGCATCTGAATGAAAGGTGTAAGGGAATTGACTTTTCTTGCAACTTTTAAGTATGAATAAATCTTAAAATAAGAATAAGAATCAGGATAAGTCTTAAAATTACATTGACATGGAAAGCCTAAAAATAGACACGCAACAGAACAGACTGATTAAACATTCTATATTATCATCTAAAAGCAGGGAACATATAAAACACAGAGCCACCTGTATCAACAGAAGTATTATCACATGCTGAGGACACCGGAGTGAAAAGGCCAGTCATGCAATGTCACAGACAGTACAGTACCATTTATGCCATTTAAAAAAACATGCGTGAAACAACACTACACACAGATACACAAATGTATAATAATAAAAATCATGCCAAGCTGGCCTGGATACCTATCAATTTCATCATACTAGTGATCTCTGGGGTAAGAAAGAAGGACATGAGACTATAAGTAAAGAGAAAAAGCACAGCACAGGAGGTCCAATTTATTTGTAGCCTGGCCGGCTCCATGCGTGCGCATGCAACCTGGATGGCTGCATGGGGCCTTGAGCTTGGTGTAATGCTCTGCTTGCATGTTTTTTAACATGGGACCACACATTATTTTTCACTAGACTAGTAGCCAGTCCTATTTACAACATTTTGTTAGCCTCATAAGAAATAACTGAAATGAATTTGTTATTTCTGTATAGAACGTCCCCTGATGTTTATTATTAGCCTATGTGATAAAACCAGAAGAGAAAAAAAATCAACAGCCCAATATTCAGCATTTCAAAGTTGGATAGCCCTAAACTACAGTCTGTTAAAAGAGAAGTTCTCTGCCTGGGATGCTCTTCCCATGCCTAAATTCTCCCTCCCTGCCCCCCCCCCCCCCCCCGCAGTTTTTGGCCAGGGCTGGGTTTGAACCCACCACCTCCGGCATATGGGGCCGGCGCCCTGCTCCATTGAGCCACAGGCACCGCTCCCCCCACACCCCACCCCATGTCTGAATTCTTTACATTCACTTCTCTTGGAAACATTAGGCTTCAGACATTTTCTCTGACCACCCCATCTACAATCTTTCCCTTCCTTCCTCCCCTAACTCTCCACTCCCTCACCCTGCTCTATTTCTGCCACAGCATTCACTACTCTCTGAAACGCTGTCACTCATGCATGTGGTTATGTGTATTATATTCTCCTTTGTTAGAACACAAGCCCTGGGAAGTTATGGACTGTATGCTTCGTCCTCTGCTGTGTCCCCAGCACCCATGACAGTACTTGGTACACGGCAGGCATCTAATGAATGCTGCAGAAATGAACTCATAATGAGAGGCAGAGAGAAAGACTGGTAAAGATGGCAGATGGCTCAGCGCTTGTAGCTCAAGAGGCTAGAGCGCCAGCCACAAACATTGGAGCTGGCAGGTTTGAATCCAGCCCCGGCCCACCAAACAATAATGACAACTACAATCAAAAAATAGCCAGGCATTGTGGTGGGCGCCTGTAGTCTCAGCGACTCAGAAGGCTGAGGCAAGAGAATCACTTAAGCCCAAGAGTTTGAGGTTTCTGTGAGCTATAACACCACAGCACTCTACCAAGGGTGATATAGTGAGGCTCTGTCTCTCTTAAAAAAAAAAAAAAAAAAAAAAAGATGGTGGGAGATGTACAAGTATCCATCTTCTGGAAAAAGTTCAGAGCAACATTCCCCAGCAGCCTGCAGTAAGGCATGCACAGTGCAACCGCAGCCATGGAGGGAGTCACAGCCAGCTGGTGCTAGGAAGTCAGCCTCCAGTCACACCCTAAGCAAACACATGGCAACACTCGCATCAGAATTAGGAGGAAGCTCTAAAGCTGCAGCAACCTCCCAGGGTCATCAGTTCTGGTTTGCTTCGAACCTTCATTTCAGAAGAAAACTCTTGAGAGATCAAGAGTCACATCCTCTTGGGGCCACAAGGCAAAGATTTCTGCAAAGGTGAAGACCTGATAAGGCCAGAGGTTCCCTGGCAACTCCTAGCTAAGGGTAGAATTGTCAGAGATCTCTAGAAGATTTGCACTTTCTCTGTGTCTCTGCTCTTGTCATGCTATTCCCCATTTCTTAGACAACCTACCCCCCTCAACCACCATCCTTCAAGGCCAGACTCAAGCTTCCCTTATTAGACCTGCCCTAACTGTACCAGACAGGGTCCTAGCAGATTGGCTAAGCCGGGTCCTGGCAGGTAAGATTTTAATAAAGGGACTATCTCCCTGCCCCACACTATAGGGACAGGGTAGGACTCTGCCTGAGATTAGGCACAGAGCGGGAAGTGACCATTCTTTGAACTGTAGGAGGCCTCACTTTTCTCCCTCCCTCTGCTCTCTTGATGGTGCCCTCCTTGGCTAACTCACCCAGAAGCCTGAGGACAGGATACCCTGATGCAGGGCTCACAGGGGACTTCCTGGCACTAAGGAGGGGGGAGTGGATCTGGGAGCAGAAGCCACTCTGCACACCCACAACAGTCCTTCCCTGCTCGAGTCACTTACGACCAGGAGCACAGAACCATATACCCGCTCCTGCATGAGGTATGCGCTGTGTCCCGTGTGCGTGCCTTGTCTCCCTCAGCCAGACTCTAAATCTTCAGGGGAAGCTGCCCTTAAAGAGCTTATATAATCAGATATCGTATCATCAACAAAATAATTGAGTGATTGTATGATAGATTACCAATATAAAAAGAGTAAAAAAATCTGAATTTACAATATTCTGATTATATGTGATAGCCATGAGCATCCATCTCATTAATAATAGCCAGAATTCTATAACTAATTCACATTTTTACACCAGACACAGCATTACCTAGTAAGAGAAATAAATGATGGAAAGTAGTTTACTATTTGACAAGGAAACTATTATCTGCCCCACAAAAAAGCACACAAAAAATTCTGTTGGGTATTTACTACTTAGCTATTATATGAAAATATTACAGAAATAAAAATCTTGGGAGGAGAACAAAAAATCCTAACAAATTCTTGTAGGACTGATCGGTAATATGCTAGTGCACCATCAATTGTGAAACAAAATAGAAGGAAAAACAAAAACTTGCTTTTTTTTCTTTCAGTGTAGTTTTTCTAAGGGAAATAAATAATTTACCATTCCTTCAACCAAGCAATTCTCTCCTATTATTTAAAAAATCTATTCTGGGGCAGCGCCTGTGGCTCAAGGAGACGGGTGCTGTCCCCATATAGCGGGGGTGGCGGGTTTAAGCCTGACCCCAGCCCAAAACTGTAAAACAAACAAACAAAAACAAAAACAAAATCGATTCTGGTTGCAGTTACGAAACAAAACACAGTGCATCACTTTTCCTGGCTCGCCCTCTGCATTCTTGTGTATCTTCTGATTATAAGAATGATAACTCAGAAGAAGTCATAAAAAAGATTTTTTCAAAACACCATTTTCCTCTAGGAATAATAAGGAAAGAACAATCAAAGTTTGAAATATCCTGGGTATATCTTGGGCCATTTAAAATAATTTGAAATAATTTAGACTACTTCTCATTATCACTTTCTATGATCTTAAACACTCTACTAGTAGACACGCCTGTTACCCAATTCCTAGTTCTTCAGCACCCCAGAGAGCAGAGTAATAACAGATCAAGTCACCACACACAGTGATTAGACCCTGCCTTCCCTAAAGGCAGGGCCGCTCTCAGAGCACCTGTGCTGCCCTCACAGCGCTGGCAGTTATTCATTGGTCCAACCTTTAATTCATTAACAGCTTTGGGTTGTTGCACTAATTTATTCATTCCTTCTATAACACATTCACCAGAGGAGATGGACAGACACAACACAAATTCAGTATTTCATGACCGTCAGAGTAAGTGGTAACCTAAAGGCCACCTCATAAAAATAGCTTTTAATTGTAGTATGAAAGGAGAGTACAAATAGTTATTTGAAACCAAAATCTAATAGAAGCAGCCTCCTAATAGAAGCACCCTTGACATGTTTTCATCTTAATTTAACCTCATTTTCAAAGGTTGTTATAAAAAGAACAGCAGTAACAAAAATACTACTTCAGTAGAAACCTAGTCTGAAGATTAAACTCAGATATCTTGGGCGGAGCCTGTGGCTCAGTCGGTAGGGCGCCAGCCTCATATACGAGGGTGGCGGGTTCAAACCCAGCCGCGGCCAAACTGCAACCAAAATATAGCCGGGCGTTGTGGTGGGCGCCTGTAGTCCCAGCTACTCGGGAGGCTGAGGCAAGAGAATCGCTTAAGCCCAGGAGTTGGAGGTTGCTGTGAGCTGTGTGAGGCCACGGCACTCTACTGAGGGCCATAAAGTGAGAGTCTGTCTCTACAAAAAAAAAAAAAAAACTCCGATAACTTCACCTCTTTGTTATTTAAAACTACTTTTGCACAAAAACACTCTCTCTCCCCTCTGTGGCCCCCCCAGAAAAGGTAATTTTTGCCCTGAGGCATAAAAATTCCTGGCTATCACGTTTGAAAATCAGGTGGTAATATCAATCTTAATCATTATTGTTATTGCTTTTTGGTACATCTTAGATTACTGTCACATTTTTATGAATATAGACAATAATTATTAATTCCCCCCAGTAGTAGTAAAGAATCATTTCTCTCCACTGTAATGTTCTCCCTCATAAAGGACACGGATGGAAAACAATTGGGGCACCTAATTATTCTTTTATGGATGATCCATGAGCATAAAACTATTAATGTTTATCTCTTAAGTATAATTACCATATTTCCCACATCATTGCCCATGGCCGAACATGTCAATTAAAACTAGATGTATAATTTTCACGTTTCAAATGAATTTAATTGCGTGAAGAATTTTATGCCCTCTTGTATATATATTCCTAGAGGCATTATTTTGCCAGTTCTAGAATGGAGAATATAGCCCAGCTCCTTCTATGAACTAATCCAATCCTCCAGGCAGCCACCATTAAGACCAGAGCAGCCATGCCTGGTCTACTCTTTTAGGCTTAATAAGTGAACTTGGTTCATATTTAGAAAACTGATATTAGGTTCAACTCACCTATAATATTTTTGATATTAAAAAATTATTCCTTATTTTAAAAACATTTTATGCTAATTAATCTCTTTTATCCCTTACCAAACAACCAGTAGTTCTTTTGAGGCAAAAGTTAAAAGTAATATAGTTCCCCAAATTAAACTCAAAGCAGGCAGAAAAAAGAAAGTCATAAAAATAATAGGAATTCAATGAAATAACAGAAAAAAAGTTAACAAAGCTGTTAAGTTTGTTCTTTAGAAAGCCTAATAAAATTGATAACCATATAGCAATACTGATTACGATTTTTAAAAAAAAACAGAAGTTAACAATATTAAGACTAAAATAGTGAACATCATTACAGCTTATAGTTATATTGAAAAATAAAGAGGAAGTGTTATAAACAGCATTATGCCAATATATCCAGTAACTCAGATGAAACAGAAAAGTTCCCTGAAAGATACAATTTACCAAAACTGAAATAAGAAGAAACAAAAAATCTAAAGATCTGTTACAAAAGTTGAATTTCTAATTAAATAACTTCCCAAAGGAAAACTCCTGGACTAAATGTCTCCACTGGTAAATTCTTCTGAAAGTTAAGAAATAATCCAAGTCCACACATTCTTTTAGAAAATAACTTCTCAACTCACAAAGGTATTATAATCCTAGTACCAAAACCAAAGATATTATGAGACGATTATGGGTGAAAATCCCTTATGAACATAAGTGACAAATCTTTAACAAAATATCATCAAATCGCTTAGAATATAAAAATAAGATAATTTTATAATCCAGTAGAGCTTATGCCAGAAATTAAAGATAGGAAATAAATTTATATAGTTCACTCTATTAACATATAAAGTGGCAAAAACATCATTTCTGTAGATTCAGAGAAAGCATCTGACACATTCATTTATGTTAAATACATTTGTGTTACAACACTCATTTATGCTAAAACTTTGAGCAAACTAGGAACATAAAAGAACTTTTTTTTTTTTTTTTTTTATAAAAGAACTTCTTTACCCTGTAATAGGCATCTACAAAAAAATCTACACATAACAGTACTTAACAGTGAAGCATTAAATGGTTTCCCCTAAGGTTGGAAATGAAATAAGAATGTTCTCACCATCTCCATACTACATTGTACTGGAGGTCTCAGTGTAATCACACAAGCAAAACAGACTGGGGGTAAAAAAAGCAAAACTGTCTTGTGTACATACAACTGATGCATGTACATACCATGTCTGAATAAACCTATAATAAAACTACTAGTCTGCTAAATGAATTCAGCAATGTTTTAGGAAACAAAGTTAATCTATCAGCAATAAAAATTGTTAAAAATACTTTTTACAATAGTATTGAATTGTAAAATACAATAGTATTGAAAATATCAAATATATACTTGGGGGAAATTTAACAAAAGACATGAGTTCTTTATACCAAAAACTCTAACACAGTACTGAATGAATAAAGATGACATAAATAGCCGTGCACGGTGGCTCATGCCTATAATCCCAGCACTCTGGGAGGCTGAGGTGGGTGGATTGCTTGAGCTCAGGAGTTCGAGACCAACCTGAGCAAGAATGAGACCCTGTCTCTACTAAAAATAGAGAGAACTAGCCAGGTGTTGTGATAAGTGCCTGTAGTCCCACCTAGTTAGGAGGCTGAGGCAAGAGGATCTCTTGAGCCCAAGAATTTGAAGGTGCTATGATGCCATGGCACTTTCCCCAGGGTGACAGAGGAAGACTCTGTCTCAAAAAAAAAAAAAAAAAAAAGACGACAACCTAAATAAATAAAGCAGATACCACAATTTGTATGCACAAATTGGGAGACTCAATAGTGTTAAGATGTCCATTCTCCCCCAAATTAGTCAAAATAATCAATATAATCCCAGTCAAAATCCCAGCAGGCTCTTCTAAAAGAAAATACACAAAAATACAACTTGAGATGGTCACATACCTAAGCAAAAAAGCTCTGAAAGATGGGCTTAGAAGTAATGAGAAGAACACATTCACCCCCACAGATTCATTCTTCCCAGTATTGTAACGGCAGTCTAATCATAAGGAACATTTCAGGTAAGGCCGGGTGAGGTGGTTCACGCCTGTAATCCTACAGGCCGAGGCAGGTGGATTGCTTGCACTCATGAGTTTGAGACCAGCCTGAGCAAAAGCGAAACCCCATCTCCACTAAAAATAGAAAAACTGAGGCAAGAGGATCACTTGAGCCTGAGTTGGAGGTTGCTGTGAGCTATGCCGCCACAGCACTCTACCCAGGGCGACAGTGTGAGACTGTCTCAAAAAAAAAAACATTTTTTTTTTCCAGATAAACACATTGAGGGTTATTATAAAAGTTCCTGGAGAACACTTTGAAAGTGTCAAAGTTATAAAAGACATGGAAAGACAGGAACTATCAGAGATTGAAGAAAACCAAGGAGTCATGACAAGTAATGTAATGTGGCATCCTGGATCACAGCCTAGAAGGGAAGTGGACATCAGGGGGAAAGTGGTGAAATCCAAAGTCTGTAGTCAACTTAATATAACACACCCATGTCAATTTCCTACTTTTGATAATAGTGCCATGGTCATATAAGATGTTAATATCAGGGGAAGCTGAGTCAAGTTTACACAGGTGCTCAATATACTTACTATCTTTGCAACTTTTCTATAATTCTAAATGTATTTCAAAATAAAAAGCTTTAAAAATTTTATTAGCACACAGAATAATTTTTTTAAAGAACATAGAAAGCAATAAACATAAAAAAATTGATAACTTGGACTTCATCCTAATTAACAATGTCTATTCATCAAAAAATACCATTGAAAGAATATACAGGTGTAGGACCCATGGGAACTTCCGACTTGGGTCTTCCCCTTTGCCAGAAGCTCTGGTAATTTTTTTTTTTTTTTTTTTTTTTGAGACAGAGCCTCAAGCTGTCGCCCTGAGTAGAGTACCATGGCATCACAGCTTAGAGCAACCTCCAACTCCTGAGCTCAAGCGATTCTCCTGCCTCCTCCTCCCAAGTAGCTGAGACTACAGGCACCTGCCGCAACGCCTGGCTATTTTTCGCTTGCAGCCGTCATTGTTGTTTGGCGGGCCCGGGCTGGATTCGAACCCGCCAGCTCAGGTGTATGTGGTTGGCGCCTTAGCTGCTTGAGCCACAGGCGCCGAGCCAGCTCTGGTACTTTTTACTCTTTTTGTATTCCTTTCTATCTAATAAAATCCTATCTTAACACTGGAAGAAAAAAAAAAAGAATATACAGGTGAGCCACAGAATGAAAGAAAAAAATTCATAATACATATATCACTGACAAATGACTTGTATCGAGAATATAAAAACTACCCTGGTACTCGATAAAAAAAATAGCAAAACCACAATAAAAGATCAAACCTAGAAACACCCTAGACTTATTTATTTATTTATTTATTTTTTTGGGGGGGGGGTACCTGTGTGCGCCCCACTTGCCTGGCAGCCCAGCATCCGTCCCCCCCTCACCTGGCCAGAGTGAAGCTGCACTGCTCTCCGGGCAGCATCTGCCCCGACCCTGAGCGGGGACCACTGGTTCTCACCTCTCATTCCACTCAGCACCCAAGTTCAGGCTGTGTGACAGCCACACATGGTCCCCTCTCCCATAGTCACAGTGGGAAGGAAGCATGGGGCTCACTGGGAGAGTAGGGTGATCCTGTCCATGCAGGGGGAAGCCCAAGGCTGGGAACCCCAGTGACTCCTAACAACTCGGGGTGTCTGGGAGGTTATCCTGGAGGTGGTGGGCTTAGAGTAGGGCTGTGAGGAGGAAGCAGGAGCTCCCTGGGGGAGAGCCCTGTGGGCCGGGGAGAAAGCCAGTGCGAGGGCCCTGGGCAGCCTCAGCCAGCTGCCTCCTAAGCCGCTTTAGGAACTGCTTCCCATGGAGCTGCCTCCATCGTGCAGGAGGGAACCTATGTGCTGGGTGGTGTCCACATCCACCCTAGACCACAAATTTGTCAAGCAGGACACCACCCTGGCCCTGATAGGTGGTGCTAGGGGGAATTGGTTCCCACTGCCAGCACCTGTCACCCTCCTTCTCTGATGTGGGATGTCATTCAGGAGTGAGGCACCAGTGCTCACAGCTGAGGTACCTGGAGCTGGGATGCAAGGCTGGGGGCTGCTGTGAGGCCCCCCTGGAAACACCCTAGACTTAAAGCATCCACCAACAATAGTATATTCATACAGGGGATTACTACTCAGTGATGAAAAAAAAAATGGAATCTGTGATACAAACAACAATATAGATGAATCTCAATATAGATGAATATTAATGCAGAATGAAAAGAAGCTGGAAACAGAAAGTATATACCGTCTGATCCTATTCCAGTGAAAATCTAGAGTTAAGTCAAGGTAACCTAAGGTGAGAGAATCAGACCAGCACCTGCTTCTGGGGCCAAGACACTGACTGGCAAGAGGCAAGGGGGAGATTTCAGGGGTGACGGACGTGTTCTGTACCTTGCTATACATTCATCACAACTGACCGAAAGGCACATTTAATAACTGAATGCTTCACTGCATGCAAATTATACCTCCAGGAGAAGGTTGATGTCGTTTCTAGAAACTAAGAATCTCTTTAAGATCTCAACGCATTTTTTCCTTCCAGCTTATGGTCTTTCCTACCTCTGGGGCTGAAATAAACTTCACAGTTCGTCCATTGGACACTCCTCTGGGAATGGTAGTATATGTATCCTTTTTGTGCAGAATTTTGGAGTTCTCAGCCAGGCACCTGCTCTGTCCTATGTCCCTGGAATGCTTCCCAAATGTGAAACACTATGTTCACGCATGTGCCATGTGTTACCAGTACACTACCTACAGCATCAACCTCATAGATGGCTCTCATTTTATCAACTTCAAAAAAGAGCAGAGATTGACCCTAGATAGAGTTTAAAACGACCATGCCAAATGCGGTATGTCGGGGTTTTTGCTTTGTTTTTGAGACAGAGTCTAACTCTGCAGTCCTTGGTAGAGTGCTGTGACGTCACAGCTCACAGCAACCTCAAACTCTTGGGCGCACACGATCCTCTTGCATCAGCCTCTTGAGAAGCTGGGACTACAGGCGCCTGCCACAATGCCCAACCAGTTTTTCTATTTTTACTAGAAAGGGGGTCTCATTCTTGCTCAGGCTGATCTTGAACTCCTGAGCTCAAGAGATCCTCCTTCCTCAGCCTTCTAGAGTGCTACGATTACAGGCATGACCACCGCACCTGGCAAATGCAGTATGTTTTAAGCAAATTCTTTTCCTCATCCATCCAAGAAGCACAGCAGTAACTGGCCTCTGGTTCCAGTCTAGGTAATGCAGAGAAAATCTGAAGATACTACAGAACTGGAGTTCTGCTTAACCTTGACCCACCGAGTTCTTCTCACAGTTGCCATCTTTTCAGACCAAATGCCATGTTATTCAAAGTTAAATGGATACTTAGAGATCTACTGGGTTGTGCATTCGGAGTGCTGATAACGACTTTTGGTCTGAGCCACATCTGACATGCTTACCACAGTACAGACTGACCATTTCTAGCTAGACGCTTTCAAGGCTAGAAAGCATACCTAGAAATATGTTTTGAGCTAAAGAATCAGCAAGTGCTTTATCTCACCTTCTACCCAAGTATTCTCAAGAACCACAATTACAAGTTCTACAAACTTAAAAGTTAATTTGTATTTTTGCAAAAGGAACAATTAAAGATGACTAGGATCTTCTGAATTCTAGCTGGGTGGAGAGTGAAGGCCAAAGAATTCATTCAAAAGAGAGAAAGTACAATGTGACAATGGTTATTCAAAACGGCATATGGACACACAGTTCTTTTATAGTAAAAATTCAATTTTGCTTTGGGAAAAAATATTCCCCAAATAGGAAAATTCTGCGTCCTTAGTTTTGGACATTTATGGAGCAAAAAGAAAAGAGAAAAAGGAGAAAAAACATGATATACATCCTACCCCAATATGGATGCACTGAACAAGTATGTTGCCTTCAGTCAGCTCAATGAATTCACTTTTAATGTCTTAATCATTACACTCAAAATCAAACCAAGGTAAAGAATAAAATCAATTACTACATATAAAGGCAGGAAAGTCCCACTTTAGGAAACATCTTGCTTTTTCTGATTATAGAATAGGCAAGAGAAAATTTAATCGGGTGACACGATGCTGGTCTACTGGGAGTGAACCTACCTATGAATCAGCCTGCAAGATGTGAACATCTATCATCTATCTACCTGCCTACCTACCTATTTATCTATCTTTGAGATAGAGTCACACTCTGTGCCCTGGGTACCTCAAACTCTTGGGGTTGGGCTTGGGACTACAGGCATGCACCACCCCACCCAACTGAAGATCTAACTCTCTAAGGAGGCACTGGACATTTATTCAATTCAAGCTAATTCCCCATGAGTTTGTTGTAACACTCCTCCCTTGAGCTCACCTTCCCCATCCTTCCCAACAAGTACAGCTGACAACCTGCACTGGACTGGGGGATTTGAGGGAATTTCTCAAAAGACATGGTCCCTGCTGCAGGGGTGTAAATTCTTTTAGAAACAAACAAAAACATCCACATAAAGACAACAATGTAGTTCCCAACACAAGTCTTGTCTATCTTTCAAGGTTCTACCTGTATGTCACTTCCTTTGTTTTCCTAGAGTCCCCAAATAAACTGCTACTCATGTCACTATTGCTGCCTTTGTTATAGCTTTTATTTATGGCAGTGTTCTCAACCCTCCTAATGCCGCGGCCCTTTAATACAGTTCCTGTGGGTCGCCACCCACAGGTTGAGAACCGCTGATTTATAGTTTGCAATGCATGCAGTATGCTCAAAGTTCCTCTCTAGTCCTCTTTGAATCTTCAACAGTGCTTAGCACAGCACCCTGCGTGCAGTCTGTGCTCCCTAAAGAACAGCTGAGCTCCTGACCTTTTCATAGAAGTCTGGAGTATGGCTGAAGGCTGCCACCATAAGGAGGTGAAGGAGCAGAAATCCTGCTTTCAATCACTAGCCCCATCCTTTGGTCTGCCACACTACTTATAAACTCAAACTTCCCTTTACCTTTGCTTACTGCCATAAATTCAACATTGATCTGGACAAGCAGCAGCATCCCAAGGTCAACTTGCCTATCACAGTTTCAGATTTAGAAACTGTTAAAATGACACAGAAAACTCAAAATGCTATTTCATCCATATTATTTTTCCTGTGCCCACAGTTCAAAAGGCATTTCTCTTTGAGAACTACAATATCACATATAAATAGCTACGGTTTTATTTTACTATCATTATAGGTATTTCTTCTTTGTTCATACCAATACATACATTAAAATGTCAGGCTTGACATGGATGATCAATCTCAACTTTTCCCAGTACAAAATACAGTACAGTTGGCCTATACAGTACAGGGGACTATAACAAACTGGTCAACATACGAAGGTGGTCAACATAAGGAGCTAGGTCAACCGAAACGTACATGTGGTGCATGTCCCATCTATGAAAATTAGGTCAACTTAGGGACGTGGTCAACCATGGAGATTCTACTATATATTTATAAATATTTCTGTATGTTCAGAGTGCAATCTCTTCTAAGGAATGATTCATCACAGAGCGTGATGTAGGAATTTCTGTCAAATGCTGTTGAGCTCTTTGAGGTGAAGGACCACATGTTAAAAATCTTTGGCCAAGCACAGTGACTCATGCCTGTAATTCTAGCACCTTGGAAGGCTGAAGCAGGAGGAATGCTTGAACCTAGGAGTTCAAGACCAGTATGAGCAACATGGTGAGACCCCATCTCTACAAAAAAATTTTTAGAAGTTATCGAGGACACATTGGCTCACACCTATGGTCCTAGGTAGTGGAGTCTAAGGCAAGAGGATCACTTGGATCTCAGGAGTTTGAGGCTGCAGTGAGCTATGATGACACCACTGTACTCTAGCTCAGGTGACAGAGTAAGACCCTATCTGAAAACAAAATAAAACAAACAAACAAAAAGTCTTTGTGTTCCCAGCACATAGCATTGTGCCTGACACACAGAAGGTACTCAATGAAAGTCTGTGGAATGAGTGCCCTGTAATTAGTCTTGGGCAAATGAAAGGACATCTCAAAAATGAAAACATACTCTCAGCCTTCTATTATCATGGAAAGCTCTTTCCATACCTCCCCACCCCCCCCCCACTGGGGGAGTCGGGTCCCTGCCATTACTGAGGCTATCCAGGTGGACCACACAGTTCAGGAGTCAAGCAGAGGTACAGGGTAGGGGTGTTGCACACATAAAACATGGCTGAAGCCCGAGCCCCAACATCAGAGGAACACAGAGGAGACACTTGGTAAATGTTCAATTAAACTGTTTCTGTTGTTCTAAAGCTGGCAAGCTGAGCATCCATTCCCACGGAGTTGCTGTACTACCTGGAAATTAACCAAGGGCTCACAAGCCTGGGTCAGGAACCAATAATGCTGGGATGTAAAGTGATGCTGCTTGCATGTTACAGGGAACTATGTAGCCTTTGCAGACATTCTCATCTATATTTGAAAAGGCTGCTCACAGGATAATGAAATCATCATTCATGCATTTAGAGAACATGGATTGGGCCCCAATTCAACTGTAGGAAGAGTTGAGGATACAAAATAAACAATTCTTGGTCCTTAGCCCTCAAGGAAACCTCAGGCAAAGGGTTGAAGATACAAACTAAATATATGTGCCTGAAAGAGAAACAGAAGAGGGCTGGTGAGAGGGAAAGAGGGAAGGGCAAACGTGGGAACGTGAGAACACAAAAGTAATCCAGACATGGCCTCCACCTGCCATTCTCCCAAGGAAGTACGCATGTCCAAGTGCGTCTGGGGCAGGAGCCTGGGTCCTGCTGCTCCCACGTTCAGCCACATGTTCCTTACTGAGCAGGAGTCTTACAGTTCAAAGATACCGACTCATAGAGGCGGGCCCTGGGCTACGAACGAGGTAAGTTCTATAGGTTTGTCCTTAAGTTGAATTTGCATGTAATTTGGAACAGGTACAATTACCCATTACCTGTAATAGCACCCATTCATAAGTGCAAGTTGTACATATGTTGAATGTTTATAACCCAAGGACTGCCTGTACACCACAGCTCCCAAACCCAAGCCACCTACTTCACACATAATTAATTTATACACACTTGCTTTCACACACATGCAAGTGAAAGCACGCATAAGCTGGTTTTTTCTGTGGGAGATTTAAGGCATCTCAAGGACAATTTTCACTACTAGTAATTTCTGCCTCACACACTGACTTTGACTCTAATGGCTCCATGGAAGGTGCAAAGTGCTTCAGACACGGGACACAAAGGAAAGGGCAAGCCTGACCAGTGTGCAGAGTTGCAGAAGATTAAGGATATTTACAAGGTTGGGGGGGACAAAGAATACTTAAGGATGCTTCCATGAACCTTTCTGGAAACCTAATTTCTTTCCTCTCCCCATGTTAACAGATTAAACAATTAAAAAATTTAACAATCTTTAAGGTCAAACACAATCATGATTTTGCCAACAAATATAAATCTTAGAAAAATCTGAACAGCAGCCTTATGGCCAGAGAACACCAACCCTAGCTGATTCCTACTACATCTCCACCAGGCCCTGCGATTTCACAAAGGTTCTGCCAAGCCTAACGTGCAAGGTGATCCTGGAAGTCTGGAGAGTGTGGGCTCCCATCTCCACAAAGGAAAGCATGCAAAAACTACACTTTTTGCCTGCAATGTCTCTACTTGTACAAGCCAAGGCTTGCATGGAAGTCAAAAACTAAAAGCAGTTGAATGATTCTCCAAAAGTTTCCAAATGAGTTGGATACAGTCCAGCCACAAAGCCTTTCCAAGGTGCTAAACCTTAATAATACTATGTATCCTAATCAGAGAACCATGAAATGTACACAGAGCTCATGGGGGGCCTTTTCACTTGTCAGAGCTATCACGGTGTAGGTGTGCTACCAGAAGAAAGGAAATTCAAGCTTAAGACTAAATAAATTCATGAAAACCTCAACATGGCAGGCAAGCTTTTTTTAATATGCCCAACATGCAGTCAGGAATTCTTCCTTGAATACAAATTTCCTAAAGTTCTTCGTCCTCACAGATAATTCCAAGGGAAGGCTGATATTTACAGATCATCTTCACAGCACATACTTACCTAATTATATTTATATAACTGGAACAAGCCAGACTTTGTTTTCCACTATCAGGTGAAACTTGAAAGCTGCTACTGAAGAAAGAATCTTCCTTCAAAAGCTCAGTAACTGTATCCACAAGATAGACTAAGGTTACTCTTCTTATCTGTACCACTTTAGTAAGGCCAGTCCCATTCAACAGGAAACACAAAAAGGAACCACAAAACAAGATACAGCTCCTCAAGCAGACCTTGGCGATTTGCTGGTAAAGTAACACCACGGCTGCGGCTTGAGATGGCCCCAACCTTAGTTCACTTGAGTGAAGAATTTTATCATCTCGGCGCTAAGGGACCTGTCAAATTAGTTCAGGTTAAGCTCAGACCGACTCTCCTGGAGTAATAACAGCCTTGGACTCTATAGAAGAACTCTGATCACACAAAACATTCCACAGCAGTGTGAGATATATAAATCACGCAAACACTGCAGGGACCCAACTTTCATGTCTTAGATAAAATACTGCAGATGAAAGCCACCTTTTCAAAAAGTAGAAAAAAATAATTTACATCAGTTTAATATACTTTGGATTATGATTTAAGAAATGGCATGAATAAATGAAAGTAACAACTCGGTAAGTCTAAGAAAATTCATAACTCATTATGCTACTTAATCAAAATTAATTAAACCTATAAAACAACTCTGTTCAAGGAGGAGAAAGGATACGGTCCTCTCTTTTATCAGTAAGTCGTCTGTCTGTTTATCTTCTCTGTTTTAATTTTATGATGACCTTGCTTATTTACTTGTTTATTTTTAATGAATTTAATTTATTATAGCCCCGGACTTAATCACCTAAAAAAAAAAAAAACTTGACAGATATCTTTTTACAGAAAAATGTCCTCTTAGAATGAACCATACTCTTGACATCACACTGCCTCACTTTCTCTTGATTTAGACTCAAGTACATAATTCAAAAAAGTATAAGCAATTTAGAAATTCTAAAGTAAATATGTTTGGGGTACAACATTTCACAACCAGAATTGCTTTAAAATGGCCCTCCTAAACACCTCGAGAAGCTGCAATGCCAACAAACATGAGAACAAGTGTGATGTTAAAATACAGTTTTGACTCGTGCAGTGAAGGAGAACCATGGTAAATGCACTATTATACATTTAAAATTTTTTATTTTTGTAAATGAGTACCTGACTTCTTTATAGGTTTGAAACTCAGGAAAGCAGACAGCCTTGGAATATTAAAATAGATCTAGTATTTTTAAAATTAGGATGGAGACTGTCAAAGACCTGTACACTAGCATCTCTCTAAACTTTAAGAAAATGCTGACTTCTAGGCTAAGAGAGTATTCAATGCATGGAAGAGGTTACAAGATAAAACTCAGTTTGTGCAAACTCTGTGCCTTCCAGCCCAGAAATGGTAACAGAAGGCTTATCCGTAGAATGAAAAGAAAATGTCTACTTCTCTGCTCAAGGATTGCAATCTGTTCACAAAGCAGGCAGAACAGAACAAACAGCTGGTCCCTAGGAAGAGCCTGGTAGTGCTCAGGAAAACATGGATTCCAAAGACAAAGTGGCCCTGAAATGCCTGCCCCATCTGAGCCCGCACTGTCAGTAGTGTCTTCAATGAGGCTCCTGCAGGCTGGTGCCCTTAGTCTCGGGGTCCAGACTGAGTCCTGACAGCCAGCCAGCCAGCCAGCCAGCCAGCCACGTAAGCCCTGTGGTCATTGGAATGCGGTCGGGAACTTGTCTTGAGAAAAAAAAAATTCTCTGATAGGTGATACAGACTTCTCTCTCTCTCTCTCCCCCCCTCTCCCTCCATTACTCTTTCTCTCCTCTGCCCCTCTTCTCTCCTTCCTTCCTTCTTAATTAAGGAAGGAAATTTCCTTTCTCCTGGTAGTCCCTTTCACACAACTCTTACATTTCTGCACTCTGGGACGAACCAGGCCTCTGATCAAAGGCAATCTGAGGCTTGGGTTCAAAAGCTTTGATTAATGTTTGTATCTGCTATGTAGATGGGGAAACAGACTAGCCTAGGGGCTTTTAAATTTCTTTAAAGCATCAGCCATCAATGGGCTAACTTCACCACTGGGACCCAGGAAACCAGCCCCCACACACAAGCTCAAATGTATGTATTTTCCAATGCATGATTTTCAAGGACATGTTCCATTTCTATGAGGCTCTAAAGAGATCTTAGAGATGTACTTTTTTTTTTTTTTGTAGAGACAGAGTCTCACTTTATGGCCCTCGGTAGAGTGCCGTGGCGTCACACAGCTCACAGCAACCTCCAACTCCTGGGCTTAGGCGATTCTCCTGCCTCAGCCTCCCGAGTAGCTGGGACTACAGGCGCCCGCCACAACGCCCAGCTATTTTTTTGTTGTTGTTGCAGTTTGGCCGGGGCTGGGTTTGAACCTGCCACCCTCGGTATATGGGGCCGGCGCCCTGCTCACTGAGCCACAGGCGCCGCCCAGAGATGTACTTTTTTTTTTAAGCTCACATTTATAGTGGATCTCAGAGCATACCCAGGAGCAATTTAGTAATGTGCCTAAGCATTTACATACTAAAGTTCCAACAACCACTAGTTTAAGGCTTAGAATTAAAATGTATATTGAAAAGGATTTAAAGTCAGAGAATGAGTTTTTGCTCTTTTTAAACTTCACAATCCCGTATACATAGTTTATAGCTTTAAGACGTTAAATAACATGGGTTAACATGACCCTAGAATCAGTTCACTTTATAACAAAATCAACAAAATGATAAAATAGACATAATGGCATCCTTCCCATCTCCTTACTTTGCTTGGCTTATGCCCTGGGTGTGAGGAGTCAGGACATAAGAGTCACCCATTCATTCAATAGTTATTGAGAAGATGTCCTGAAAAGTAAGCTACACACTACACCCGCAAGGAGCTCTCGGACTCTTGCCAAAGTATTAACACATCTCCTTCCTCTAGGAAGAAAGTATTGATCTGTATGGCCAGAAAAAGACCAGAGTTTTCTGGGTGCAAACTATGTCACCTTACATACTCCACTGCAATTTTATTCATCCTATCTCCCCAACTAAATTGTAAGAAGCTGGAGGGTAGGAATTGTACCAGGGACTATGTCCTGAACTCACCTGCGTCTGGCACATCCCAGATGCTCATGAATGCTAGTTTCACTTTCCTAGAATCAGAAGATACATTTTCAAGAGTTTAAAAGGCTATACCGAGAGTCATCAAGGTAAAAAATTTCCATGTGACCCTGTAGGCTTCTCAGTTAATCAGTTTCTAATTAACTTTTCCATCGTGCTACACAGCTCTTGTTCTACTCCTGATCACAATGTAAGTTCCAATAATGTGATTTTTTTTTTATTATTATTGATGCTCTCAGAAGCTCTTAGAAGCTGCACTGCAATGAAGTAATTTTACAGAAAGGCAAACTGGATTTGCTTGTCAGATAATATGCATGTTAATAATTAGAAGAGATTTTTACCTCCAGAAAGGAGCATAAAAGAATGAAGAAAGTGGTGAATTTCTAAGAATTCCTAAGCCCTATACTACTATCGATAAATTTCACCTGAGATCTCATTCAGACAAAAGCAACATTCTGAAAATTAAAGACTTGGGGATTACTTGGACAAAGTTCCTTTGAGGACTTATCAAGAAAGCAACTGGCATGTTAAATCAGAGGCATGTTATTTAGAATAAGCATTTCAAAGACTCTTAAACACAAGATTTGACAACTGGTACAACAAATAACTACAAGAATCTGGAGGTATTTAAAAATAGGAGGAAGGAGGGAAGACAAGCTTCATCTCTCTGTCAACTCCAACCAAGCATCACAACTGTCCCTGGGCCCCTGTGGCTATCTCTGCATCCTGACTTCAGAGGTAGCACCGACATCTCTAGGGTTGCTAGTCATTTCTCCAAAATGGTTTAGAACAGTGGTTCTCAACCTGTGGGTCGCAACCCACAGGAACTGTATTAAAGGGCTCCAGCTTTAGGAAGGTTGAGAATCACTGGTTTAGAATGACAGCACAAAGATTAAAAGAGTCCTTAAATATAACACTACACAGCAAATGAGGAGCAGAAAGCCTTGCTCAAAGTCTCCCCCATCACACCAGATATGGTGGCTCACACCTATAATCCCAGCACTCTGCGAGGCCAAGAAGGGTGGATTGCTTGAGCTCAGGAGTTTGAAACCAGCCTGAGAAAGAGCAAGACCCCATCTCTATTAAAAAAAAAAAAGATAGAAAAACTAGCCAGATGTGCACCACTGTGCACATCTGTAGGTATGCTTCTCGGGAGGCTAAGGCAAGACAATTGCTTGAGCCCAAGAGGTTGAGGTTGCTGTTAACTATGATGCTACAGCACTCTATCCAGGGCCATGGAGTTAAACTCTGTCTCAAAAAGAAAAAAAAAAAAAGTCTCCTATCAGAAGCTAGGCTTGGACTCTGACTCCTGGTGCTTCTTTCTGCCACAGGACTAGAGAGCACAGGCTGGAGGTCTTGCCAGACCAAGTATGATGTCTCCTTTAAGCCTATGGTTTGATGTTTGACGCTGACCAGTCAAATAGGCATTGTTAGGTCTGGAAGGTGAATGAGTATGTTATGTGAATTTTCTTAAAGTTCTGAACTTGCATAAAGTTCCGCTTGAAAAGTTTCTGAGCAGAAGACCTCTCTGTAACTCTGCATACACAAAGCTACAAAGATAACACGCTAAGACAACAGACATACCTCCAGGGCCTTCATGGTGCTGCATGTATGTCCTTAAGTGTCTCAGAGGCAGCTAATGACAAGTAGAGCAAATGACCTCTTAGGCAGCAGAGAGCAGGGTGAGGAAGAGGATGAGTACCCTACAAAAGCTCTAACTACAGACGGGGCAGAGGGACGCCATGGGGCATAACAGTGTGGGTTGCATCGGCCTGGCGAGAACAAGGGAGCAGGTCCACATCGACCTTTTAGATCACTTGTATTAGAATAGATGTCTATATATAACTGGTTGCCATGTTAAAATTCCCCTCTTCTCATTCTACCCAGAAGGGAAGAGCTCTGAGCTCCACTCCTTGGAAGCCAGAAAAGGGGAGAGCATGTCCAGTATCACTCAGCTCCCCACCCACAATGCCCCATGCAGAAGTCCCATCAATGCCTCTGTCAGGGAGAAGGAGGGATGCACCTGCCTCATCCTGGTCCTCCTGGATCTTCCCAAGGAGACCATGAACATGGGAAACTCAGCTGGGCAGTACCTGCTCTCAGGAGAAGCTGTGGTTGTCCAGACCAGTGGTATTAAAATGTTTAGCTCTGGGGAGAAGAAACACAGAATTAAGGCCACCATCTCTGATCTCCTTTAGCAGCTGAGATTTTGACTTACTCAAAATCTTGATTTTGTCATTTACCTCTCACTTCTTGATTAGTTCTGAATTCAGGAGAAGAAAGGGAGTATGTTTTTAAGCCTCCTACATCCCTGACAGCTTTATGTCTGAAAAAGAAAGGTTACTCGATGCTTAGCAATAGCACAGGAATGGCCAGGTCTACCGCCACCTCCGGCACACGTGCATTTGCTCTGCCCAAGCCAGAAAGACCTCTCAGTATCCCTCCCAACGTGGCGTTCATGGCAGGGAGGCCACGACCACTAAACCACACTGCAACACGAAATACCACCTTCTGTTACGGCCGGCCTTGCACACTGGATACTGGCTGTGTTACTTTCTGAAGAACTCTTCTTACTGTACTCAGCCAAACAAGTCATCCATAGTCATTATACATTCTACAAATATCTAATGAGCAGTTTATAACTCTCAAGGGAGAGAGAGAACCAAGTATTTTTCTTAAGGATCTTCTCTGAAATAAGTACTGAGAACAAAGTATCATAAAGCCTTCTGAGAACACATATTTTTACTACAGTAGTGAGAACAATTTAGGAAAAAAAGGACCGAAAAATTCCACAGACAGTAGGCCATCCCCTGATGAAGGAGCGTAATCATCTTATGTTCCAAAAGATGGGTTCCCACCATGGGTGTTTCTAGGACCCCAGAAACAGACAGTATCAGATGAGCAATGGTCTGTCCTAAAACCTTACCACTTTTTAATTTTGAATACACTCACAATGTGAATACATTTCAATTTGTTCCATTCCACTTATAGGTGTAAGGAAGATACAGTGTCAGAGTCCTTAACAACAGGGAGGAAGGAATGGAGACCATCTACTTAAAAATAATGCACCCTCAAATAAAAGGACTTCCTGGCAAGCTACTCATCCTCAATCAGGAGCTGCGTGATGAACCACTGAATAAAAGCTAAAGAAACAGAAGACGATGAGAAGTAATGTGAATTTAAACAGAAGCAAAAAAATAGCCCCGTTATTTACACTCTAAAATCAGATGAGCAAAAACACCCACCACCCGTCCTGACTGGCTAATCTCGAAGACTATACAGACAAGAGATCTAAAGGACCAACGGGAAGAGGTAGAGAGAGAATTTCTCCAAGAAAATGCAGACAAGCAGAGGAAGTTAATCGAACGCTCTTGTGTTTTCTTTTATTTTTCTTCCTTTCTGTCCCTCAGAGGCTACAGTCTTTGGGGAAACAGATTTGGGTGTCTATTAGCTGGGTATTAATTAGAGGATCTAAGTTGGCAGGTGTGGAAATATTAGCAATCACTAGCCACACGGTGCTCAGCTAATCCCTCATCTGTGGCACCAGAAGCCCTTCCTGCCTGGTGGAGATGTGTGGGCAGGAACCCCCGGAAACCTGCAGCACCATTTCCTGACAGCTTCATGTGCTGACTGTCAGCACCTGGCCTGCTTTGATGATGGGCTTACTCTCATCAGACCACCCAGAAATAAAGGGACAAGGAAGCCAGCCGAGTTTCAGGGAGGTGTCCAAGAAACAACCAAGGGATTTAGAAAATAAAGGTGCTCTTGTTATCTGTCAAATCCACAGAACATGCCGACGCAGACAGGAGGAAATGCCATTTGGGGCTGTGTACTTACATAGTTTACAGGTTGTAACTTCACTGTCTTCATTTTTTAGAAGAAATTACACAACACTAAAGGAACAAAGTCCAACTTGAAGCTCACAAGACCCCAGGAAGGAAAAAGGAATTAGGCTGCACTCACTTTGTTTGGAGACTCTGGCTCCTGGGGAGAAACGATTTGGACTTAAGAAGTGTAACCGCTCTTGTTAGAAAGCCAAACACACTTTAAAATATTCATGACCTTCATCATGGGAAGGTGTTCGTCCTTCAATAATTATTGTCATGCTTTTCTTTTTTTTCCCCCTCAGTTCAGACAATGGTCTGAGTTGGATTTAACTATGGCACTGTTCATGAAAAATCTCAGCTCAATAAGTCTCAATCATCAGTAAGTATAGTCCTCAGACACTCGGGTATAATTCAAGGATATCTGTGTTTCTTTCGTGAGTCCAAAAAACCAGAACATAACATTCTAAAATGATTTATATTCAGAAAGAAAAGAGGAAGAAAAATATACTCTTGATGGACAGGTATAGGCTGAGTATTCCTTATCTGAAATGCCTGGGACCAGAAGTAGTTCCTTGGATTTCAGAGTCTTTTGAATTTTGGAAGATCTATATTCTACAGCACCAGTTGAGTACCCCAAATCCATAAATGTGAAACCTAAAATGCTCTGACGAGCACTTCCTTTCAGTGTCATGTCAACACCAAAAACTTTCAAATTGTGGAGCATTTTCAAATTTCAGACTTTCAGATTTGGGATGCTCAACCTGTACTAAAAGCCAGTGATATCCTGGTTTGAAAGTTTGACAGAGAAAGGAAAAAGGTAATTCACAAAGGTCTTTAGGAGTGTAGAGAGGAACTAGGCCTTAGAGTTTCAGTGAACTAAATCATTTTTGGTAGAAAAGATTTTGATTCAGTAATAGATATAGCTCAAGAATCACAGGTCTGCCCAGTAGACAGTTGGTCTAACAAACATGAGAGTGTTAATGGAGGGGAGGGCGTGATCTGAGAGACTGTCCTGGAACATCCAGGACACACAATCCCTGGATTTTATGGAAAAGGTTACAAAAGGCAAGTACCCAATCCTTTATGTATTTCCAGAGTCAGTGACGCTTTAATATTGTCTTGATTCTTCTAACACCTACTAAGTTATAACAGACATTTCTGAATCACCAAGAGATGCATGTGGATCCTGGCTCCATCATTCAGAGCTCCATGAGCCTGCTCAGGTTAGTAACTTCTCAGAGTCTCAGCTTTCCATCAGTTAAAATACTTACCCCTGGGCTTAGGTTTTTTGAAGGTTAGAGTGCTTTACCCAGTCCTACACACAGTATCGGCTCAACAAACAGTAACTATCACTTATTCAGCAAACAACTGCTGCGCATCTACGAGGAGAGAGTAAAATCCTCCATCTCTTCAAGGAAAATGTATAGACAAGACAGACCAGTGGACTCAGAGCTCAGTGGTTAGGGCACTGGCCACATACACACTGGGGCTGGCGGTTTCAAATCTGGCTTGGGCCTGCTAAACAACAATGATAACTACAAAAAAAAAAAAAAATAGCCAGGCATTGTGGTGGGCACCTGTAGTCCCAGCTACTTGGGAGGCTGAGGCAAGAGAATCGCTTAAGCCCAAGAGTTTGAGGTTGCTATGAGCTGTGACGCCATAGTACTCTATGGAGGGCAACTTAGCAAGACTCTGTCTTAAAAAAAAAAAGACAGACACATGCACGACCAAGTTAGATGGCAGCTACAGAACCACAGGTGTGTCATCTGGCCTGACTATAGATCTCTCACATGTAAAATGGACATGGTGAGAGATGTCCCTGATGTGTACGCCACACGGCAGGCAGTAAATAAAGATGAGGAGGAGGATGCTGTGATGCTTACTTTTATGTGTCAACCTGGCTAGGACACAAAACCCAGATAATAGTTAAATACTAGTCTAGACATTATCTTTTAGCTGAGATTAATATCTAAATCCGTAGACACTGAGTAAAAAAGATGACCCATCACAATGTTGGTGGACAGGCCTTATCCAATGTGTTTAAGGTCTTACTAGAGAAAGACTGACCTTTCCAAGCAAGGAAAATTTCTGCCAGTGGATGGCCTCTGGACTCAGAGACTACAACATCAACTCTTCCCTGGGTGTCTAGCCTGCCAGCCTACCCTGCAGATTTCAAACTTACTAGCCCCCTCGATTTTATTTTAAGATGAGCCGATTCCTTAAAATAAGTGCCTCTCCCTCTCTCTCACAAGTATATATACACACATATTCTATTGATCTAATACACCTTATTATTTTATGTTGTTTTACTATTTTATGGCTAAGAAAGAGAAGAAATGCAGAAAAATCAGTATCATAAACCAGATTTCATCTTAAGTTTTTCTGAGTGGCCCTGCAAGGACTGTCATGTTGATTTCAGTTTGATGATCACATTGGCAGAATGTCAAGAATTACTTAATGCATACCTGGTTATTCCCATTCTATTAGCAGAAAGAGGGATGGAGGGATGGAGGGAGGGGGGTGGGGCTTTGGTGTGTGTCACACTTTATGGGGGCAAGACATGATTGCAAGAGGGACTTTGCCTAACAATTGCAATCGATGTAACCTGGCTTATTGTACCCTCCATGAATCCCCAACAATAAAAAAAAAAAAAAAAAAAGAGAGAAAAAAGGCTGGGCGCCCATAGCACAGTGGTTACAGTGCCAGCCACATACACCGAAGGTGGCGGGTTTGAACCTGGCCCAGGACAGCTAAACAACTGCAACAAAAAAATAGCTGGGCATTGTGGTGGGCGCCTGTAGTCCCAGCTACTTGGGAGGCTGAGATAAGAGAATGGCTTAAGGCCAAGAGTTTGAGGCTACTGTGAGCTGTGACAGCACGGCACTCTACCGAGGGCAACATAGTGAGACTCAGTCTCAAAAAAGAAAGAAAGAAAAGAAAAGAAATACAAACGTTTATAATCAAGATAAATTTAAGTAAGAGTTAACCTTGAAGATAATGTGGGGCATGGGGGACTCTTTACACTTATTTTAGATCATCACATAAATGTAACTGAGTTCTGTGATTCAGGAGAGAAAAAGGGCCTCTGGTAGTTCTTGTCTTCACTTTGTTAAAGAACAGTCAAGCTCCTTTCTTACAGAATAGTTCCTTTCACTTTAGGTTAATACTGTATTTAAGGAACATTTAAATATTTAAAACAAATTGAAATGAATCACCCAAGATAAAAAACCCACCTTCTACACACAGTTGTAGAAAGGCTATAATACACTGCAGTAGAAACTACCAGTTGTCCTTAATTTCTCTGACTCCACTCCATATAGCTATTTGTGAAAACCAAGGTTCCTGAGCCATTTGTTATTCTGGCTAATTCTGCTGGATTAATTAAACACCTTAAAAGTAAGAAATGAAATCTGTATTTCTCTCATTATCTGTTTATGACATCAAGAAGAACCACTTTGCTCTACTGTCAGTTTTCTATTGAGATAACTTTAAAGTTTTAAAGGGTGGCAGCGCCTGTAGGGCACCGGCCCCATATGCAGAGGGTGATGGGTTCAAACCCAGCCCCAGCCAAACTGCAACAACAACAAAAATAGCCAGGTGTTGTGGTGGGCGCCTGTAGTCCCAGCTACTTGGGAGGCTGAGGCATGAGAATCACCTAAGCCCAAGAGCTAGAGGTTGCTGTGAGCTGTGACACTACAGCACTCTACCGAGGTGACAAAGTAAGACTCTGTCTCCCAAAAAGGCGGGGGGTGGGGGGTGGGGCGCAACTTTAACGTTTTATGAGTATAATAAAAGCTCTATATTTAAGTCTTGCTCTAAAGGATGATTTTATTATTTGGGACAGGGGGCTATCACACTGAGATTATAATTAGATGTGTTCTATTGTATCGATTTAAAAGATAACTTTGGGAAAAAAATACCCCTTGACAAATAACTAAGATCTTGGATTCCTCAATAAATTTTACCCCAAACGTGTATGTCTGATGTGGCAAATGACTCATGCTATAATCTTAAATCAAAAAACCTGGATGCCCCAGGGTTACTGTGCACATCTGCATGTGAGGATGCATGAGGTCTGTGTATTTTGTTAAGTTTCATATGCTAAATGGGCTTCTGTGATTATAAATTATTTTATACAAATTCAGTATTTAGAAAATAATATCCTTCTGAAATGGATAGAATTTTCCTGTTTTCCAAGTAAGTGTCAAAAACCAAACTAGAGTGAAAATCTGGAGGCAATTCCAGTTGGTTATGGCTTTGTTTGTTTTTGTTTTGAGACAGGGTCTTACACTGATGCCTGGACTACAGTATAGTGGTAAGATCATAGCTCAGTACAACCTCAACCTCCTGGGCTCATGTGATCCTGGCTAATTTTCTTAAAACTTAAAAACAAAAACAAAAAAAACAACTTTTTTTTGTAGAGACAGGATCTTGCCTTGTTGCCCACAGTCTTAAACACCAGGCCTCAAGCGATCCTCCTGCCTTGGCCTCCCAAAGTGCTGGGATTGCAAGAGTGAGCCACTGCACCCAAATAGTTGTGTTTTCTGTCTGTTGTATTCCCTCCTGTCTAGCTCTCATGACACCCCACCCCACTTCCCATCTGTCTGCTCCTGTGCTCTGGGACTGTCAGAAAGGAAAATGGAAAGGGCCTACAGAAGCTGCAGATACTGTGGTGAGAAGGCGCATTCCCAGGGGGCACAGGATGTGCTTCTGAAGCCCAGAATGGGGAAAGTGAGCTCCTGCTGCTACTGACAGCACACCGGGAACAACGGAGCCCCGCCAGTCATCAGGGTATGGACAGTGACCAGAGGGGCTATCTCAGGCTAAAAGAAAAAGAGAAACTGCCTCAGCACTACTTTAAACTCACAGGGTCTGCAAGGACTCCTTAGAATAGGCAGCCATCCCTGCTAAGAAAGGCTTCACCTGAAAGATCTAAAAGTTTTATGGGCAATGTAATGATTTCCTCTGCTATTGCTATTTATTATATTAGAGCAGCCTAGCACACCTACTACAACTAAATCTACTAGAGTTTTACATAATCTTAATTGCATATGGTGGCAGAGACTGCTAGTTGCCTATCATCATCCATTCTCCCCTTCTTCTTTACCAACAGAACCTGATGTTTTGTTGAATGAGACAACGTACCTAGCTTTAAAACCACATTGCCCAATTTCCGCTGTGACTAAATATGCCAACTAAACTCTGTTCAGTGAGATACATAAAGCTATCATCTGGGGGTTCCAACAAAGCTGCTTAAGAAAGCACTAATTTACCTGTTAGCAGCCCCCCTTCAGTTCTTCCCCATTCTTTCTCTTTATTTCAGGAACAGAGACACAATGCCTGGAGCTGCAGCAACTACCTTGCGACAATGAAGAAAATTTGAGGCTAGAAGTCATATACTAAAGATGGTTAACAAAAAAGAATGAGCCTGGGCTACTGCTGATATCACCATCTGTTCCACCCCTGCACTGCCTACAAGTATCATTTCCTTAAAACAATTGATTTTCAGGTCACTGATAGCCAACTGTAATTCCTACCTGAATGAATATACCCTAAATACACAAACACAAAGACAAATACACACACACATAAAACTTAAGCAGCCTATTGAGATCAATCAATTGATCAATCTTTGCAAGCTCCACACAGTTGATCTCCCAGGCAGTAGTGTCACTTCTTTCTCTAGTAAATCATTTAGCACTTACCGAATGCCAAGTGCTACAGACAAGATGAGACACAGCTCATGCCTTCAAAAAGCTCATAGTCTGTTAGGAGAAGCATTAAGGTAAGCAGGGGAGTACATACAGTATTTATAGTGGAATACAAATTATTCATCCATTTAATAGTAGGCTATCAATAAGCATATGCTAAGTGGTTGATCCTCTCCTAGGGGTCTAAAAATAAATTTATATTCTAGAAGGCCTGAGGGAGACAAAGTTGCAGGGTGGTAAACAAAAATAAATAAGGAAGTTAAGGAACAAGGCAATTTCAGAAGTAAGGGTGAGGTGAGAGTGAGTGACTGCTTGGTCCCAGGTGAGGGTCCATGAACACACATGACAACCTCAGTATCCTTCAATAGCTTCATGACAAATACCAGACAGAAAGACAGTGACACCACTCATCTTCAGGCTTAGTCAGTATTATTTAACCATCAAGAAATGAAGAAACATACTAGCCACAGGACCAACTTTAGAAGACTTCAGAGAAAATCTATCTCATTTTCAGTGAATGATGAATGATGATGTTACTGCCCAGACAGTAATTCTTTAATAAGTAAAAGGTGAGAAAAAAATAAGTAAAAGGTGACTCCATTTTTTCCACAAACAGAAAGAGATCTTCTCCTATGAAAATGATGATTTTATTAGGCAAAAAGGTTGGGGTTTTTCTCTTCATTTTAACAGAGACTGTTTCTTTCCTTTTATAGATTTACTATACTCAAAAATTGTCAAATCATTACTCACTGATCTATTTCTAATAATTTCATCACAGTGAAAAAAGAAGTGTGGAATCATCGTTTTCTCCTGGGTGTTCCTTCTGCTCACGGCTCTAACAATGGTGCTGAAGACAGGCCAATGAAACCTTCCAGTACTTTTACTTTTGTGTGTTCCTCTTCCACGAACACTTCATTGAAATTTGAGATTGTGGGTGGCGCCTGTGGCTCAGTCGGTAGGGCACCGGCCCCATATACCGAGGGTGACGGGTTCGAACCCAGCCCCGGCCAAACTGCAACCAAAAAATAGCCGGGCGTTTGGCGGGCGCCTGTAGTCCCAGCTACTCGGGAGGCTGAGGCAAGAGAATAGCTGAAGCCCAGGAGTTGGAGGTTGCTGTGAGCTGTGTGAGGCCACGGCACTCTACCAAGAGCCATAAAGTGAGACTCTGTCTCTACAAAAAAAATAAAAAAAAAAAAGAAATTTGAGATCGTGGATCATTTTTCTCCCTGAAGTCTGTACTCCAGTTTTTGTCTGAGTGTTGGCCATCCACTTAGCCTACTCTGTCTTTCATGAGTTCTGTGTTGAAATCAGCTAAACATGTATTGACTTTGTGTTCTAACTGCCAGAATCGAGATTGGAGTTGATTATATTCTTTCCATATTGTCACATGGTGAATATTCCTTGCTATAAAAGTAAAGCTATTTAAATGTATTATCTGTTTCCCTATCAAAGTCACAATATACATGTCTAAGAATGTCCTCATAAGTAAAGTTTTGTTGACATAAACTCTTCATTCTTCAGAAACACCGAGGTTGGTCAAAGCTTCCCCTTCCATTAAATTCGTACTACCTGCTAGAGGCTCCGTGTACTGAAACGAACATGGCAAGGACCAACCTCTCCTTTCATTACAGGTCAAGAAGTTTACTTTCTAAAGGAGAGTCAACCTGCTTTATTAACTTTTGCTTTTTTAATTCTTCAGCATTTATGTGCTGGGAACCATGCTTGGCCCTGGAAGCATAAAGTTGGTGATAGAGCTGCCAAGGGCTCCTCTCTAGCCAAGGTGACATATAGTTCCGGCCCCATAGGACCTATGTCCAAAAAGAGCTTTGTTGGGAGGCCAAGGTGGGAGAATCGCCTGAGGCCATAGTTCATGACCAGTCTGAACAATATATCAAGACTCCATCTCTACAAAAATAGAAAAATTAGCCCTGTGTGGTTGCACACACCTACAGTCCCCCTACTTGGGAGGGTGAGGCAGGAAGATCGCTTGGGCCCAGGAAATAGAGGTTGAAGTGAGCTATGATGACGCCACTGCACTCTAGCCTGGGCAACAGAGACAGATATCCTAAAAATCAAAAATATGCCTTTGGCTGGTTCCTATAAGACTGTGTTAGTATGTGTATGCAAAAGATACAGATGATCAATTCTCTATCCAATTAGTAAGATAAGCAGCATCACAAGATCTTTGACAAGGTAAAGCCACCAATCTAATGGAACTCTGAAGCAAGCTTGTGAGCTTTCCTTGAAGACTAAGGCAACTATGGACCTTCTGTGTATGTCCACCAAGGGGCTGAAGAACTGAAATCTTCCCAGTACTCATTAGGCTTTCTTACCTGTGGAGTCAGACTGCCCACCTCGGCCACAGGGGTCACTGAGCCAGACCCCTTTTCTCTTCTTCATGAAGCAATAAACAAGAAGGCCGCTGGGCACAATTTCTGCTTTTCTACTTGCTCAGTTTTCACCTTCTATTATCCACAGAAAGGGGAAAATGAGGAACTTAACATCCACCTCACCTTCATCGGGGAAACTCTATTGTGATCGAGGCTATTCAGAATAGCTCTTCCTTCAAACAGCTTCTTGGTGACTTTATAACCTAGTCTGCTGGTATTTTTACAGACAGTTCAGCCCTAACCTCTGGCATAAATAATTGTTATATAGGAGCCATACTCCGTAAAAGTAAGCCATGCATGTGGAAGATGCTTGGGGTTAAAAAACAGAGGCTGTCACAAAAAACCTTCCCACCACTTGGCATTTACCAGAAAAAACATGAAGCATAAACAGAGGGGTCAGATCCACCCACAGGAATCTGGATGATGTTCAAATGTACTTGTTGAATAATTAATGCAAATGACTACGTATGTGCAAAGCCAGTTAACCAAATTTTAAAAAATAGAAATTCTAGTTTAATGATTTTCTAAAAGTTTCATAGAAAATTAAATTCAAGAAACACATGTGCCTTCATGCAGTCCTCCTCTAGGTTCTATCAACCTACCACAAAGAGGCAGATGACAGTGAGAGAGGCCACGCAGGTGGCAGCAGAGCAGGGAAAGGAGGGTGGCAGTCCAGAGGGAGGTTTCTAACCTGCAGGGGGTAGGGGTGTAGGTTCCAGATGTCCCCTGTCTTTAGAATTTTTCCATAACATGCCCCAAACTCAGTCATGAAGCCCCCCTTGCAGACGGACAGTTATCAAGAGTAAAAGGAAAGCAAATTAATTTGGGCTGCCTTAATGTGAAATCGATAATAGGCAAATAGGAATTAGGCCAAAGTTTATATTTTCACGACTTAACATAAAATTATTTGTTTGAGTAAATAACAGTACTGAGAGTTGGTGTGTGATCCGTTCACACTTAACCTACTTAGAAGACTGAAATAGCTCAGGCACTTCTGAATCCCCAATTATATACAAATAACAAATGAACTAATTACAAATCATTAAGGCAATAACTATGTCTTTCATTTGTATGTCACCGAAAAAGCCCTGCCCTCCATTTTAGAAAAAAAATGATACTTATTAAAATATGTCACTTACTGGGGACTTCTATTTGGCAACATGTTGTTTACCTCCTACAGGGGAATATATGTATTATTTGATCTGGTCATTCATTAAGTAACATTTATTCAATATGTATTACAATGCAAAGCTCTGTATTAGTTGCTATAACCAAATGTGAAGTGGTAAATCACGTATCTGAACATATACGTGTGTATATGGAACATAAAGTCAGGTAGTGGATATACACAGACACACTGAGTGGAGCTGGCATCTGATCAAAGGAAGGAGCTTGGGATCTGCTTGGGGAATGTGGAGGATGTGGGTGAGTGGGCACAGGAGGGTAGGAGAGGTGGAAAGCATGGCATGAGGTCCACGGGGAACACGGACATATTTGTTTTGGTTATTTTTTTTCAGTGTATGTAAGAAAGAAAGGGCTGGCAAATCAGCCAAAAAATCAGAAGAAGGAATGCAGACTTAGCAGGGAGCATGCTTTGCCAAGATCAGGTATCTAGATTTGGCTGTCCACAGTGAGTCGCTGAATGCTTTTAAGCCAGGGAGGTCATAACAATTGTGTTAAGAGAGCAATACAGCCAAATTTCTGTCCTCTATAACTCAGGAGAGCTTCGTTGAAGTTGGTTGACTTCCCTCCCCAGTACTGGTCTGTAGAAATGAGACTTTCCTGTACAGGTCAGTAGTCTGGGACCTGGCTCAGAGCTCTGTGCTCAGGACACTTGTTGTGACTGCCTGTACCCACCTCCTTCCTTGAAAATGGCCTGACCGCTCTCCCCCTGCCCTGTTCAGTTCCTATGTACCTCACCCATCTCCAGGGTGTGAAGAATCCTACCCTTAACAAACCATAGTGTCCCAGGTTCGATCTTTCTGGCCTTTATAAATTTTAGTTTCTGTACAAGTTGGCAAGCCCTGATTGGCTTTATATGCAAATAACATGACTAACTTCCTTGGATGTTTTATTCTATTATCCTTCATTTGTAACAGAAAAACTCCCAGGAGGAAAGATGATGAATGAAAGGGCAGACAGCAAGTGCCTTTGAAATAAAGACACATCCTTCCTCCAACCTTAACTTAGCTTCTTGGAGATTCTCACGCTCTCCCACATGGGACCTTGTTGCCTAATTCTGAGAAAGAACAAAAGTCCCCTGACAGAGCTCCAGGAAGTCCAGGGCAGAGCTGGCAGCACGTGCAGCCTCCTCTCATCCCAAACCAGCAGTCCACACAGATGAAAAACCACTGTCAAAACACACTGACAAAGCAAAAAAGACAAAAAAAACCCCAAACCTCTGTCTTTTGTACCATGAGCTCAGGAGAACATCTAATCTTCCCAATTACAGCAATGTGAATACTGGGAAAGGAATGGGTGGAAACCTCTGGAAGTGTCCTCAATTTAACCCCTCCAAAATTTATTTATGTATTTAAGACAGAGTCTTGGCTCAGGGCCTGTGGCTCAAGCGGCTTAGGCGCCAGCCACATACACCTGAGCTGGCAGGTTGGAATCCAGCTGGGGCCCACCAAACAACAATGACAGCTGCAACCAAAAAATAGCCCGGCGTTGTGGTGGGTGCCTGTAGTCCCAGCTACTTGGGAGACGGAGGTAAGAGAATCGCTTGAGCCCAGGAGTTGGAGGTTGCTGTGAGCTGTGATACCAGAGCACTCTACCCAGGGTGACAGCTTAAGGCTCTGTCTCAAAAATAAATAAATAAATAAAAAGACAGAGTCTCACTGTCACCCTGGCTAGAGTGCCATGGCATTATAGTTTACAGAAACCTTAAAGTCTTGGGCTCAAGAGATCCTCTTGCCTCAGCCTCCCAACTAGGTAGGACTACAGGCACCCACCACAATGCCTGGCTAGTTTTTCTATTTTTAGTAAAGACAGAGTCTCACTCTTGCTCAGGCTGGTCTTTAACTCCTGAGCTCAAGCAATCCACCACCAGCCTCAGTCTCCCAGAGTGCTAAGATTAGAGGTGTAAGCTACAATGCTGGGCTATAACTGTGTATAAGCAAGTAGCTCAGGCTTCAGATCCCTCACCTTGTAGAATGGGAAAATAACAGTACCAAGCTAATAGGGCTGTCAAGATGAAAGTGAAATACTTGCATATAAAAGTACTTAACACGTTAATTTAGGATATTTTATTGCTAACATTCTTATATCTAAACTGTTCTATTTAATTAACTGTTTTCATCTCTAAGTGAAATATTTATTTCCTCCCAGTTCCCCTGAAGGCAGAAGAAAGATAAACTTTGGGGAAATGTGTGAACTCCCATTTGGTGTATGAACATTCTAAATACTCTCAAATATCTTTATATTCCTCCTCCAATTCTTTAAAAAAATCAAATCTCTAATGTTAGCAATCTGATTTGTAAGAGTCAGACAACACATTATTAACAAAGTGACTTTAGCTAAATCTTAATTCCATGTGCAAATGTATCTATTCTGTCTGAACAAATAATTACATGATTAATCATGCAGAAACATTCATTGTAACATAACAGTGAGAGTAAATGGATTATTTCTATGTGCCTTCCCTACCCAAGTATTTCTACATTTGTGGTTGGGTTTCTAGTGCTGTTGTTTTTTTTTAACCTGTCCAAAAATAAGGAGGGAACAAGTTAAAGAGAAATGAGTATGGAGTATGTATGTGACAGAAGTTCCAGGAGAGGGAGAAAGAAAATACATGTGTTGAATCTGAATAATCTTTAGTAAAAAAGCAGAGAAAGCCACTGTGTTCTGCATACTACCACCTGAGTCATAGGAGACAATTAAACATTTGTGTTTTGAATAAATGATCACAATAATTCATTACTACTAATACTAATTGGTACTATCTTTACATTCTCTTGATGGGCATTTTTACAAGGGTACAAGTTAAATCTACTAAATGTAGAATGTAAATGTCTTAACACAATAACTAAGAAAATGCCGTGAAGGCTATGTTAACCAGTTTGATGAAAATAGTTCAAATTGTATATAAAACCAGCATATTGTACCCCATGATTGCATTAATGTACACAGCTATGATTCAATTAAAAAAAAAAAAATCTTAAAATACTAATGCTCAGCTGGGCACCCGTAGGTCAGTGGTTAGGGTGCCAGCCACATGCTCTGAGGCTGGTGGGTTTGATCCTGGCCTGGGGCCTGATAAACAAACAACAACAACAACAACAAAAATAGCCAGGCGTTGTGACAGGCACCTGTAGTCCCAGCTATTAGGGAGGCTGAGGCAAGAGAATCACCCGAGTCCAAGAGTTTGAGGTCGCCATGAACTATGATGCCACAGGTCTCTACCGAGGGTGACAAAGTGAGACTCTGTCTCAATTAAAAAAAAATAAACTAATGCTAAAAATACTAAACAATAAGAATACATGTCTACATCCAAACACACGCACCTATGTGAGCATGCAATGACACATCCCTTATTATTCAATTTGGTGCCCAAAAGAAACCGCATAAAATGAGTCCATTAAAACGGAGGCCAGGCTCAGTGCCTGTGGCTCAAGCAGCTAAGGCGTCAGCCACATTCACCTGAGCTGGCGGGTTCAAATCCAGCCCTAGCCACCAAACAACGACGGCTACAACCAAAAAATAGCCGGGCGTTGTAGCAGGCGCCTGTAGTCTCAGCTACTTGGGAGGCAGAGGCAGGAGACTCCCTTGTGCCCAGGAGTTGGAGATTGCTGTGAGCTGTGATGCAATAGCACTCTACCCAGGGTGACAGCTTGAGGCTCTGTCTCAAAAAAAAAAAAAAAAAAAAAAAAAAGGAGGCCAAGGTTCCAACTAAGGAAAAAAATATTTGTTTTATAGCCTAACATTTTCGTATGTTCTAATTGTGACAATATACTCACCCTTAAACAAAGAATGAATCAAGTCAGAAGTTATTTTTTAAAATAATATTTCTGACAAAAACTGCATGGTTGCCCTTGAAACTATCCTTCAGATTTTTGATCCACAGAGAGGATCACATTTTCAAAAATAATTCAGGGTTTCCACAATTCTTCTAAGAGCTTATCTTCTTTTTAAAATTCTCACATGCCGAGCGGCGCATGTGGCTCAGTGGGTAGGGCGCCAGCCTCATATACCGAGGGTGGCAGGTTCGAACCCAGCCTCAGCCAAACTGCAACAACAACAACAACAAAAAGTAGCCGGGCATAATGGTGGGCACCCTGTAGTCCCAGCTACTTGGGAGGCTGAGGCAAGAGAATCGCCTAAGCCCATGAATTGGAGGTTGCTATGAGCTGTGATGCCACAGCACTCTACCCAGGGCGATAAAGTGAGACTCAGTCTCTAAAAAAAGAAATAAAAAATTCTCACATGCTATCCCTCAAAGTGTTATATCACTCAAAGTGGGGGCTAAATAATGTGCACACATGAAAGTAGGATGTGCAGAAAGATGGACAGCAGAAACTTGATGGGGTGGGGCCGGGAAGGGGTGGAAGGTAAGAAATTACTTAAGGGGTACAATGTACCTTACTCCAGTATAGATACACTAAAAGCCCTGACTGTGACATTATGCCATATATCCCGTAACAAAATTATACTTGTACACCCCCATAAACTTACACAAATTAAAAATAATTATATGGGGTGGCACCTGTAGTTCAGTGGTTAGGGCACCGGCCACATACTGTTCGAACCTGCCCGAGGCTGGCAGGTTCGAACCCACCAGGGGCAGCTAAAAGAACAATGACAACGGTAGCAACAACACAACAACAAAAATGGTGTTGTGGCGGGCACCTATAGTCCCAGCTATTTTAGAGGCTGAAACTCGAGAATCACTTAAGCCCAGGAGTTTGAGGTTGCTATGAGCTGTGACGTCACAGCACTCTACCCAGGGTGACAGCTTGAGAGTCTGTCTCAAAAAAAAAAAAAAAAATTGTACAAATCGGTAATAAAAATAAAATTCTTATCATGCCATCACTTAATTTTCTCTTTAATTACTAACTTGTCTAACTCTGCCAAATGTTCACTTGCCAGTGGTTCTGCCTATGATGTGAGTAGTTCTCCAACATCACTGACATCACGAAAGCCCTTACTTTTCTAAGACTTGCACTTCCCATTTCCAAATTGCACTGTATTTGCAATTTATTCTAAGATGTTTACAACTACCTATTAGTGAAAGACAAATTGGATGGATAGGCCCAAGAAATATAAGGTTAGGTGTTAGTTACCTAAATCTTTTCCCCTCCTCCCCTCTCAGAAACAAAAGGCTAACCTGGCCCTGCCGGAAGAATTCCGGAAAGACCCCAACCAGCCCAAACCTTCCAGCAACCTGTGGAATCTCCCTCCGGCCATACCCAGGACAAAAACAAGACCCCAACCACTCTGGGAGCAGCTGCCATCTTTACCCAGGTGGGTCTCAGTCTCTTTCATTAAACTTGGCCTGAAGCTCTCTTGGTCTTGTCCCCAGGTGCATCGCCAAACCCTTTTATCAGGAAAGGAAGGAAATTTGAATAGGAGTTAATTTAAAAAATGGTCAGTTCATTAGTAAATACTGCCATTCTGTACTGATTTTTGGTTTTCTCTGCAACCCCAAAACTGACTGAATTCTCCAGGAATGCTTGCTGTGGGGACATCACAGGTTGCTAAATTGCCTTATTTTGACAGCAAGAAGTGTTTGGTCTGCCTTCCTCCACTTCAGAAAGGGCTTTGCTTCCCCAACTCCGAACTCTTTCTTGGTTCTTCCGCCCAAATGCTCCCACCAGGAAGGAGCCTTACCTTGGCCGCCCTCCAGAGTCTTGCTTTTCCTCCTTCCATGATTTCCAGTCCTGCAAATTATTACTTCTAAGCTTTATTTAAAAAATAGAAATACAAAAATACAAATAATGTGAAAAGCTCATCTGAACTAGACTGTTTACTACAGAAAAGGGTGAGACTGCAGAAGGCCTTCCTTTCATTTGACACATTTTTCTTTACCAGGTCCCTTCTGTTCCTTACTTAAAGGACAGACTCACTAATGAGAGGCACCAGCACTGCCCCTGGGCTAGGAATGTGGGTGTGGAGGGCAGATGGCCTGAGGCGAAGTTTGCCCTGCTAACTAGTCAGGTAGTGAGTTACTGTGTGGCCTTAGACCAGGTGTTTAACCATCTTGTGCTTCAGTTTCCTCGCCTGCAAATAATAATTCTGAGGGTAGTAACAGTGCTTACTAATTCCACAGAGTCAGTACGAGGATTAAGCAGTGCGATAATACACATCCAGGGCTTAAAGGTGCCTCGTGCCAAGTAAGCAACCAGTGTTGTCAGTCTTTACTGGGAACTTCAAACCAAGTGATGCTTAGTAAAACAGCAGGTCCCATGCTGAAGTCTTAAGAGTGCCCCATCAGGGGTATGAGATTTAAGAACTGCAAAGGTGCCCTCACAGTCACAGGTAATGTGATTTGGGCATGGGGGTGCTGGGACACACATTCAGTCCCACTGTGCCTCCTGGCAGCTGCATGAGTCTAGACTGGGCATCTAATGTCTTCAGACTTTCCTCCACTCTAGACAATGAAGATAATACTCCAGTTCCCAAGGTCTTTGAAATGATTATAGAACACAAGACACTTTTGGAAAAGTGTCTTCTCAATACTCACAAATGCTCATTTCCTTTCCCTTTGGAAAAAATCACCATAAATTCAATTGCAAATAGCTAGAAGTAGATGTGCTACTTTTTTTTTTTTTTTTATTGTTGGGGATTCATTGAGGGTACAATAAGCCAGGTTACACTGATTGCAATTGTTAGGTAAAGTCCCTCTTGCAATCATGTCTTGCCCCCACAAAGTGTGACACACACCAAGGCCCCACCCCCCTCCCTCCATCCCTCTTTCTGCTCCCCCCCCATAACCTTAATTGTCATTAATTGTCCTCATATCAAAATTGAGTACATAGGATTCATGCTTCTCCGTTCTTTTGATGCTTTACTAAGAATAATGTCTTCCGGGTGGCGCCTGTGGCTCAAGGAGTAGGGCACCAGTCCCATATGCCAGAGGTGGCGGGTTCAAACCCAGCCCTGGTCAGAAAAAAAAAAAAAAAAAAGAATAATGTCTTCCACTTCCATCCAGGTTAATACGAAGGATGTAAAGTCTCCATTTTTTTTAATGGCTGAATAGTATTCCATGACAACCTTTTTGGAAGGAAGTATGGAGATGTGCTACTTTTTAAATAAAAGTGCTATCTGATTAATTTTAAATCCTTCTATGTCCAAACTATAATGCTAGCCTTAAAAGATGGAGGATAAGTAATACCTGTGACTTCTCAAACTCATCAAAATTTATTATTTCATTCTATACTGAAGAGACTAACCAAGAACTAAAAAGTGATATTGTAATATCTTTTCTAGGGCTGTGTGTTGTATAGAAGAGGAGGAAAAAAAATACCTATTGATAAAAACAGGTAGGGAAATGATGTGAAAATGAGAGATAAAGTAACAGCAAGAACTGCAGAACCAACACGGGGAGCTACAAACACAAGAAGTGAGAGAAGCTAAAGGAAGAACCCAAGTGGGAAGCTGGGCTTCCACTCCCAACATCCTCCACTCCCCTGGGCTTCTCTGCACATTCTTCTGAAGATGACCCACAGTGGGGGAGATACCACTGCCCCCCATGCAACTGAGTCATGGGAGATGTGACAACGCTCGAGAAGCACACAGAGTCTGCATCTTATGGGTCTGGTTGCTTGACACAGGTCATGGCCCAAACTGCCTCGTATACCCAGGGATGTGTGCGTTTGTGTGTATGTAAATGTAGTGATCAGATTCTTTACCACTAGTGAACTCAAACCAAAAACCTCAAAGAACAAGTCCTACCAACAGAAGTTCCGTGATGTGCTTTTGTAGATATTTAGCATTATACTGATAAATCCAAGGGAACTGAAATGCTGTGGTACAAAAGAAACTCTACTAAATTAACAATTTGCCATTGGGGGGGCGGCGCCTGTGGCTCAGTTGGTAAGGCGCGGGCCCCATATACCGAGGGTGGCAGGTTCAAACCCGGCCCCGGCCAAACTGCAACAAAAAATAGCCAGGCGTTGTGGCGGGCACCTGTAGTCCCAGCTACTCTGGAGGCTGAGGCAGGAGAATCGCCTAGGAGTTGGAGGTTGCTGTGAGCTGTGTGAGGCCACGGCACTCTACTGAGGGCCATAAAGTGAGACTCTGTCTCTACAAAAAAAAAAAAAAAAAAAAAAACAATTTGCCATTCGGATAATTATACATAGAAGGCACTGCTTAGCTTTTTCTAACTTCAGTCCCATTTTAGGGCTATTTTGACTTCTAAGTAGATATTTCACTATTTTTGCAATAAATGATGACTTCTATATACAAAAATCCCGACACCCTTGTGGAAATGCTAACAAGGTAACAATATAACACACAAAGCACTGTAGGAAAGTACAGTGTTTAGAAATGTTTCAATTATCACCAAGGTGATGTAGGAAAATGAGGATAATAAAATATAATTAAACATTAATTACAGAAACTATCAAAAATAATTGACTTGTACAAAGCACAGCACACCTATTAAAAAGAAACCAATGGATAATAAAATATATAGAGTATTCTGTCCTCTAGACATAATTATTCCAAGGCAGCAATTAAATTTATAGAAAACTGTTAAGTTTCTTTAGTGACGCTTTACTACTGTGAACTCAAGACATTCTGAGTGAGAACTGCCTCCAAAAAATTCTTAACAATTGCTTAACATCTTAATAGGAAGCACTGTCATAAATTCAAATATGTGTGATATAAACAACAACAAAAAATAATTTTAACATACATAACATAACAGACTCTGTTGCATTTGTCCTATTTCTGGAGCCCACAGGATTGATTTTTGCTCCAGTTAGAAACGTCTGATTCTCCTACAGCCAAGTCTGAGCACAGTATAATAATAAAGAAATATTTAATTTTTTTATATTGTCGGGGATTCATTGAGGGTACAAGATACATGACACACTGAGACTCCACCCCCCCACCCTTCTGCCCTGTCTCTGCTTTTCCAGAAATACTGAATTTTAATACAAAAATAATATCCTGCAGAAAGACTAGCAGAATATATTTTTACTAAGAATTATCATGCCAAATTTTTACACCAATTTGTATCTTCATCATTTAAGGAAGCAGGATCCCATTCCATAAAAGCACTCCAGTGTCCTTACGGGAAGCATTACGTTTTTAAAAACATATAAAAATCTCTCCTTTGGTCTTTGTATAGCAAATTCTGAGAGTCCAGAGAATTTTCTACTTGTAGGCAGTTATAAACATAACTTCTCTACCTATTGCTGGAGATAAGACTCGGTTACCAAACATTTTTATACTGGCAAATTTTTTTAAGCACTGGGAAGGATGGCTTTAAGTAAAACCAGCATGTATGGGCATAGCAACAAGCAAAAAAAAAGCAGTAAATTCAAAAAGTGTGTGTATGTGAACAGTCTTAAAAAACCCAATTGAATTTTAATTTCCCCCCCTCATTTACTTTTTTATTTTGTCTGCAAAAAATGCTTTAAATCAATGTATCGTTTTAGTCCAAAGACACCTTCACCACAAGTGAAGATCATCTACAAAGACATTAAAGAATCGGCTGATGTGTGTCTATCAGAGAAGAGCTGGAGGGCGGCAAAATAGGAACAAAGGAGAAGACGCTGCTAGCAAGCACTGTGTCCTCCCTTTACTGATGGGCGAAAATTATTTTTAGAGACGAGGTCTCACTCTGGCTCAGGCTGGTCTCAAACTCAGGAGCTCAGATAATCCACCCACCTTGGCCTCCCAGGGTGCTAGGATTACAGATGTGAGCCACCTCGCCCAGCCTTGGGACCTGACTTTAAATGACTACCCAGTTTTCTCTCACCTGCTAAGCCATGTTTCTACATTAAAAGAAATTTAAATGATTTGGCAACATTCCTTAAATATGCCAGAATTTGACAGTTCAAAATTATAACACTAAAGAAATTCCAAAGGCTCATGTGCTCATCATTCATCTCTATTCACGACAGAACATGTCAGCAACACCGAGCAAGAGGCAATACATTACACTTGGAGCGTGGTGCTCGGCAATTTTGGCAAGAAGTTTCTGAGAGAAGAATAGGAAATGGAAAAGGAAATAAGGAACTCATTGATACTGTGTAAGGACAGTCAGTCTTTACAGTGAAATAATGGGAAATTATTAATTCATCGTTTTTCAAACAGGACTAAACCACCCACCTCTCCACCCGGGTGGATTTCTGTTTTCACAAGCCTTCAGGAGCCCAGCAGAACAGGAAAGGTAAATTCTTTCTATTTACATTCACCAGCTCCTTTCCCTTTTAGAATGTGTTCCCTCCCCTCAGAGTGTTCCTGAGTGTCCCAGACAAACAATGGAGTATGAACCATCAGGCTCAGGATGGGGAACACCTGGAAGAAAGTCTGTCTTCAACCTTGCCTGAGGGAAAATGGACACAGCTTTCACATCCACAATACCTCCTGAAATTGGCCGCAGTGACATTCTTTGTTCCCTCTAAATTCAGCCGCCCACTGGACCTCACAGCTGTCCTCTTTTCTTTCCCTGGGATGCGGCAGCCTCCCTTCCTCTTTGCTCCCTACTCTCTGGGTGAGAGTTCACCCTCTCGATTCCCCCTTACTCCCTTGTCTTCTTCTAAGCTACAAAATTAACTTAAACTTTCACGTCCTAATCTTGGCCGAGAGAAATTCTTTTCTCATCTGGCATGCAGCACCTACTGAGCTTTCCACCCTAACAGGTATTACACAGAAAATTCACCCCTGTTGTCTTTGAAGAGGAAATGTGAGTTCTATACCACAAGAATCACCATGTAAGAAAGGTTACGTATAAAACAAAATAATATAAGCACCTACCCATAAAAATTACAGTTTATGTAAGATTCAGCAGAAAGCTGAGGGTGCCATCAATAAATACCAGGCCCCATGCTAAAGCCTTTCTTCAGCTACAGAGATAATATGCATTCTCTTGCCTGTGAAATCTGAAGAGCTCTCTCCCACACAGGCTGTGTGTGGGTATGGGGGCGGGGGGAGGCACAAGCCTCTCTGGGTAGAGGAGACCAATTAGATACTTCACTTAATTCCATCCAGACCTATAGTTAAAAATCTGGTAGGGCATTCCTTTGCTATTTTAAAACTAGAAAGAAGTAAAGCTGAACACCTTAGGGTAGCATACAGAAATTGATTAAAATCGAAAGGTAATAATCCAGTGTGATATTTCACATAAATTTATCCTGTAGCCTGTCAAATTAGAAAAGTCATTTATGTATATGCGTAGCCTACAGCAGGGTGAGGAGGGAGAACACAGCAGGGAGCCTGTATTGCTTCACAGAACGAAAGAGATAGGGCAGCAGAGTCACAAAAACACCAGCTTCCTGGTTGTCAGCCTCAGCACAGTGTTCACAAGGCAGCATGGTCTCCAAAGACGATGGAAGTCCTGAAAGGGCCAGCTGGACTATCCCAGTTAGAAAGACCTTGCAGTGAGGAACAAACAAAAAGAAGCTAACCGCAGGGCTGTCAAAATTCATGGAATATAAAAGTCTGCACGTGAAATCTGCTTCAGAGGGAAGTCCACTCTGTAGGTGGACACAAAGGGTTGCTCCAGTTCTGTCTGGTGTATCCTCAGTGCCTGAGGCAGGGAGGCCACGAGTCTTTGGAAGGCAGACCAGGACTTCTGAAGGCAGAAGCAAGGGCAGCCGAGTCACAGTCCCTTGCTGCTGCTGCTGCTGCTGCTGCTGCTGCCGAGGCCACACGGCCTAACAGCATGACTCACGCTTCTCAGGTGCTCAAATAATTCTTAGTTGACTTTGCCACAATAATTAAAATGTGATGACTCTCCGATGGTGGGTAGGTTTTCCTCCAGAAAGAGTAAACTGGTTATTGTGCTATATTCTGCCCCCATAAAACCACTGCTTTGTGTATTGCAAACATGAGCAAAGGCAAAGGCTTTGGAAATGCTGACAGTCTTAGCAATGATAGACGTAAAGCCTGGAAAAATAGGTGGAACTGAACAGTTATCCTCAGACAATGTGAAGGTCAAGAGACAACTCCATTCAATTATTTACTGAGCAACCTCCATGTGGCCAATCCTCCGCTAAGCACCCTGGAGGGATATGCAAATACTGATAAGAAACAGTCCCTGTCCTTTGGGCGTTTGCCATCTAAAGGGGGCAGGGAGAGTTGAAAATAAATGAGTATGACTAACCCAAAGCAGGCGTCCGGAATAACAAAGTACATGGAGGGCGGCGCCTGTGGCTCAGTCGGTAGGGCGCCGGCCCCATATACCGAGGGTGGCGGGTTCAAACCCGGCCCCGGCTGAACTGCAACCAAAAAATAGCCGGGTGTTGTGGCAGGTGCCTGTAGTCCCAGCTACTTGGGAGGCTGAGGCAAAAGAATCGCTTAAGCCCAGGAGTTGGAGGTTGCTGTGAGCTGTGTGAGGCCACGGCACTCTACCGAGGGCCATAAAGTGAGACTCTGTCTCTACAAAAAAAAAAAAAACAAAAACAAAGTACATGGGACTTGCTGGTGAAAAAGACAACGTTTCACTAGAGAGGAACTTTCTGAGAGAGGGACAGGGCTTTGACAGCCAGAGGTCTTTTGAGAAGAGAGTCAGGAATAAGAATATTACCAAGAATAAGACAAAGAAATTAAAATGTATGGAATAGGAGAAATAATAGGGCATGACAGGAAAAGTAATGAAAGATTAGCATGTTTACACGTATCTCCAAGGTGAATTTTGTACTTACCATTTTTTCACATTAATGTAATGTTCCCATTACATAGGAAAATGAAGCACAGAAAATCATCCTTATATCGCCTTCATTCCAACTTATAACTTCTTTAAAGTTCAGCATGTTAGGCTGGACTAGGTGTGATTAGGCTCATACCTGTGATCCCAGCACTCTGGAAGGCTGGGGCGGGTGGATTGTTTGAGCTCACGGGCTCAATACCAGCCTGAGCAATAGCAAGACCCTGTCTATAAAAATAGCAGGCCTTCGGGAGGCTGAGGCAAGAGAATCGCTTAAGCCCAGGAGTTGGAGGTTGCTGTGAGCTGTGTGATGCCACGGCACTCTACCGAGGGCCATAAAGTGAGACTCTGTCTCTACCAAAAAAAAAAAAAAATAGCCGGCCTTGTGGAGGGCGCTTATAGTCTCAGCTGAGGTAGGAGGATCACTCAAGCCCAAGAGTTTGAGGTTGCTGTGAGCTATGACCCTACAGATGCACAGGATGTCATACTCAGGACAAAGGGTGACAAAGTGAGACTCTGACTCAAAAATATAAATAAATAATAAAGTACAGCACATTAGCCAAACACAGTGGCTCACACCTCTAATCCTAGCACCCTGGGAGGCCAAAGCAAGTGGATCACTTGAGCTCATGAGTTCAAGACCAGCTGAGCAAGAGGGAGACCCTTCTCTACTAAAATAGAAGGACTAGCGGGATGCTGTGGTGGGCACCTGTAGTCTCAGCTACCTGGGAGGGTGGAGGATCTTGCTCAGGAGGCAAGAGGATCTCCTAAGCCCCAGAGTTTGAGGTTGCTGTGAGCTATGATGCCATGGGTGCACAGGATGTCATGCTCAGGATGACAAAATGAGACACTGTCTCAAAAAAAAATAAATTAAAATAAAAATAAAGTCCACCACATTGCAAGTGCTCAATAACAGATTGTTGAATTGAATAGACAAACATATTTTTAAAAGGAGTGTGTAGCAAAAATACATGAGATTATTGGCAGTATTCCCCCCAAATCAGTCACATATTCCTCCTTTTTCTGCTTATAAACATAGTCCCCTCTTGCTAAATGCACGTTCACAATATGTTTCTGTTTTTAGCTTCCTCTTGACACCCAGAATAATTTATGGTTTCTCCTTACCTTATTCAATCACATTTACACCTAAATAAAAGACTACAGCTATATTAACAGTATCCTAGACAGAATAAACAGGGGTAAGGATTTTGTGCTTTGTTCACAGCTATATTCCCCATGTCTAAAATAATACCTGGCACAGAGTTTGTTGATCAATAAATATTCTCCTGTTGAATGAAGTAAACAGCTTTTTTAACTTACATGGAATAAGGCAAAATAAAATTATGTATTGTGGTTATTTGTTTGTTTATCTGCTACTGAAGATTATCCATGATAGCAACAGAGTAGGCACACCAAGATTTTGCAGTAAATTGAGAAAATGTATGCTTAAGAAAAAGCTAACTCTTTTCTTTCTTTGACGGGCACCCGTGTTAAGATTTTAGCAATCACACCCCAATACTCTTTAACATAAATTTTTGACTGTGTTTAAGTAATAACAATGTAAGTTGGTTTCTACTGTGATTTTTAGATTCTGAACTTTCTGGTCACACATGCTTAACTGTTAAAAGTAGTGCCATCTTTCTGATGCTTCATTCGATATTACTGTTTACAATTATTTTTTATGTTTCCTGAGAAAATCACTACCACCATATGGACTAACTCAGAGATATCCTGCTGGCATGTTATCACAATATGCTAAATGCGACTTTCCTTATAACAACCCCAAAGGCTTCTCCCTCTGTGAAGTGTTGTGCTTCATACTAAAACCTTAAAATGCCAAGCTTGGCCTCTCTGTCCTCTTACCTTTCATCGTTGCTTTCCTCCCCTCCTCTCTCCTTTGTGTTTATTTACTACCTAGGACGGAAACCCTCCAAATAGACCGAGGGCTCGGGGCGTCTGGAGAAGAGACCCCTGCAGGTTGCAGGTTCCCTCGTGGAGCGACAGGGTGGCAGAAGCAGCACACGGCACACAGCAGAGCTGTCCGGGTGCCCTCCAAGCACTTGGATCCGCTGAGCAGGATCCGGCCTCCACCACTGCCAGTCACCACACGCTGTGCTGTTTCCTTCTGAGCATCCTGATGTAGCTGCCAAACCTGTGACCTACTTTCACACAGCCCTGTGCTTCTGGCTTCCCACAGTCAATGCCTTTCCACGAGGTGGACTTGCTACGTGTTTTCTTCAAAGTGAAAATCACGTGAGCCAGCCAGATACTTTTTTAGCCACTGCCTGTGGGGTTTCAGTCACCATATCCACATGGGCATTTTAAAAATTATCCATTCTCCCAAAGTTCTCCCCCATCACCCATCTCCCACTCCCCCAGTTTATGCTGAAGCCTGCACAAGATGACTTGGGGGAAGGTATCTTGTTTTAAGATGTTAATTTCTAGGTTTCTCTTCCATTCTACCAGCCAGAAGCCACTTTCATCTGAAGATCTTACCATCTGCATGGCACAAACTGCTGAAAACTGTGGTTATTAATTGCTCGAGTCAGGCTGGGAGATGCATTGATCTCTCCTTCTTCTGGGTCTCCAGTGTTTCTCGTCCATATCACTCTCATGGCAATTAATCACATTTTGCCTTGAGACATCTGTGGTTTCACTTTTGCCATTTTCTTCAGCTCTGTTTCCTAACTGGCCAGTCTGCTTGACACACACAGATTTTATAGATTATTTGTCCCTGACTTTTCTACAGACCTATACAAACTAGGTCTCAAAAATATTTTGGGGGGCGGCGCCTGTGGCCCAAAGGAGTAGGGCGCCGGTCCCATATGCTGGACGTGGCGGGTTCAAGCCCAGCTCGGGCCAAAAACTGCAAAAAAAAAAAAAAATTTCTTTTTGACTGACCTGTGGACTTACAGTCTAAACAAAATGGTGTAGACTCAATTCTTCCTGTTCTTCCCTGCTAAGCACAATAATAAACCCTGAAAATAAGTCATGTCTGAAAGGCAGAAAGAGTAAGGTACATTGCTTAGGGATCCTGGAACTGGAAAGCCAAAAAAGAGCCAGGGCATCTTATGCTGCCCTGCCAACAGAAGGCGGCAATGCAGACCCGGCACTTCCCAACCCACTACCTATGACAACAGAAGGCAGCCCCCATGGGCTCATTCCTTGTGCAAACTGGAAAGAGTCCTGCCTTTGCCACCAGCCAAGGGAGATCTAGCAAAGGGACTAGGTTAATCACCCCGCTGATATAAACTGGCCAGACAAAGCACCCTCCTACATCTCCAGACCTAAAATTCTCCTCCCCAACTCAGAGACACCATGCAAGGTGGGTGGCAGGGGCCTGGAAGGGCTCTCCTTCCCTACCTGAGCCAGGCCCACCAGAAAGGGGACTCCCACCACAGCAAGCACCCAGGACGCACTCTCCCATCATGTCCTTCCCATGCTCTGCCCTCCCCCCCAGAGAGGCACCAGGGGGACCTGGCTGGGGGCCTCCCTTCCTCCTCCTCAGCAGTACCAAAGCTGCACTAAAAGGCTCAAAATGTTAGACTGCCACTGTCACCGAAGCCTGCCAAAGTGGCCCAGGTACTAAATACAAAAAGAGAGACTCTGAAAGTAACAGCCAGACTGCCAGAAGACAACAAAAAAATCACCCATCATACCAAGAACCAGCAAAACCACAACTGGAATGAGAAAAGAATCTGCTGGCGCCAACACTGAGATGACCAGATGTGTAAATGATCAGGTAAGAGCTTTTAAGCCACGATCAAAAAAGGGCTTCAGCAACAAATGATACAATCTCTTAAAACAAACGAAAAACAAGAAAAATCTCAGCAAAAGAAGAGAAGTTACAAAAATGAACAAAATTCAAATTGCATAATTAAAAATATCATAACAGACATAAAAACTCACTAGACATAAAAGCTCAATAGTAAAGTGGAGATAACAGAGGACAAAATCAACAAACTTGAAGACAGATTAATAGAATTTAATCAAAACCACAGAGAGAAAACAGACTGGGGGGTGGGCAGTAGAAACGAACAGAGCCTCAGAGACCTTTGGGACAATAACAAAAGATGGATTTTTTTTTTCATCATAGCATTACCAAAAGGGGAGAGGAGAGTATAGACAAAAGAGTATTCAAATAATCATAATAATAATGGCTAAAAAATGGGCTCAGCGCCTGTAGCTCAGTGGCTAGGGCTCCAGCCACATACACCAGGGCTGGTGGGTTCGAACCTGACCCAGGTCTGCCAAACAACTACAACAAAAAAATAGCCAGGCATTGTGGTGGGCGCCTGTATTTGGGAGGCTGAGGCAAGAGAATTGCTTAAGCCGAAGAGTTTGAGGTTGCTATGAGCTGTGATGTCACAGCACTCTACCAAGGGCAACACAGTGAGACTATGGTTCCAAAAAAAAAAAGAGGCTGAAAAAGTCTCAAATTTGGCAAAAGACATAAATCTGAGTAGGACAAACCCTGCGAAATCCACACCAAGACACATCATAATTAAACTTCTAAAAACAAAAAGCAAAGTAAAATCCTTGAAAGCACCCGAAGGGAAAAGATGCATTACTTTTAGTGGAGTAACAAATCATATAAAAGTAGATTTCTCATCTGAAACCATACTGGCCAGAAGGGAGTGGCATGACATTTTTCAAATACTGTCAACTGTGAATTCTGTATTTGGAAACAATATCCTTTAGAAATTAAGGGGGTGGGAGTGGCGCCTGTGGCTTAGTGAGTAGGGCACTGGCCCAATATACCAAGGGTGGCGGGTTCAAACCCGACCCCAGCCAAACTGCAACAACAAAAACAAAATAGCCGGGCGTTGTGGCAGGCGCCTATAGTCCCAGCTACTCAGGAGGCTGAGGCAAGAGAATCATCTAAGCCCAAGAGCTGGAGGTTGCTGTGAGCTGTGACACCACAGCACTCTACCAAGGGTGACAAAGTGAGACTCTGTCTCTAAAAAAAAAAAAAAGAACAAATGAAGAGGGGAATAAAAATATTCTCAAATAAAGGAAAGGGGATTCTGTGCTAGCAAACTTACTTAAAGAATGGCTAACAGAAGTTCTCCTAAACAGAAAAAGCAACAACAAGAGAAAGTTTAAAACTTCATGAAAAAAAGAACACCGGAATGGGTAAAGGTTGAAGTAAAAATTTTTGCAGTATCTGATGTGACCCACAGGTATATAGGGGAAATACTTAAGACAATTATATTTAAAGAAAGGAAAAGATAAAGATGCCCAAACAGCACTAAGACTTCTCCATTTCAGGCAAAGTAGTAAAACACTGACTCTGCAGACTGTGATAAGTTATACACGTGTATTGCAGTATCTACCACTAAGGAAACTAATTGTAATCGTTACACTTAAACAAACAAAAGCAAAAACAAAAAGAAAAAAACTTAAAAACCCAAACCAAAAACCCAAAATGGCTAAATCAACATGGTACCATTTTAAAATGTTCAAATACTTCACAGAAAAGTAAGAAAAGAGAAACAGAAATGAGAGACCATCAGCAAACAATAAAATGAAAGACTGAAGCCCAAACACATCAATACAAACTGTAAAGGGAAAATGGTCTAAATAAACCAAAATAAAAGACAGATTTTCAAAGTAGATGAAATAATGTAATACAATAATATGGTAACTATAAGAAACTGATTTCACAGACAATGCCATATAAAAAGAACGGGAAAAGATATACCATGCAAATGTCAATTTTAAAAAGGCACACAGGGTGGTGCCTGTGGTTCAAAGGAGTAGGGCGCAGGCCCCATATTCCAGAGGTGGTGGATTCAAACCCAGCCCTGGCCAAAAACTGCAAAAAATAAAAAAAAAAAAAGACATACGCAGCTGTATTAATATCAGGTAAAGGAAACTTAAGAGCAAAAAATAAAATGCTAGGAAAAAGGAGCCACATAATTATAGAATAATCAATTGACTTGGAAGGCAGTAACAATCCTAAAAGTATATGTACCATACAACAGACTCTCATAATGTATAAAGAAAAAACTAACAGAGCTGAAGGGAGAAACAGACAAACTTACAGCGATAGCTAGGGCCTTTAACACCCCTTTCAGTAAGAGTTAGTAATTACTAGACAGAAACTCAACAAGGATAGAGAATAAACAAACCCCACAACCATCCAGTAAGACATAATTGACCTACTTGTATATTAAAAAACTCCACTCAATAAAGCAGTTTTTTTCAAGTGTTAGTGTAACATTCATCAAGACAGAGCATATTCTGTGCCATAAAACAAAACTTCTACAAATTCAAAAGAATTGAAACTGTACAGCAGGCATCCTCAAACTGCGGCCCGCGGGCCACAAGAAGCGGTGTGAATTGTATTTGTTCCCGTTTTGTTTTTTACTTCAAAATAAGATATGTACAGTGTGCATAGGAATTTGTTCATAGTTGTTTTTTTTTTTTTTTTTAAACTATAGTCTGGCCCTCCAACGGTCTGAGGGACAGTGAATTGGCCCCCTGTTTAAAAAGTTTGAGGACACCTGCCATAGAGAATATGTCTCTACACCACCATAATGGAATACAACTAGGAACAAGTAACACAAAGTCAACAGGACAATCTCCAGAAACTTGAAAACTACACCACACACTTCTACATACTCCATGGCTCAAAGAAAAACAAAATCCCAAAAGGATATTAGAGTATAACAAATATGAAAATAGAACATATCAAAATATGCAGCATGCAGCTAAAGCAGTGCTGCATGGTTTTTGCAGGGGGGAATTTATAGTACTAAAATGCCTACCCTAGAGAAAAAGGAAGTACTAGATGCAAAAATGATCAATACAATATTAGCAAGTCAAATCTAGCAATGTAAAAAGAGAATTATGCATTGTGATTTATTTGGGATTTATTCCTGAAATGCAAGGGTAACATGAAAGATCCTTGTGGTGATAAAACTTCTGCATCTTAACTGCATTAATGTCAATACCTGGTTGTGATGTCACAAGGGATGTAAGGTGTCAGTACTAGAGGAAAATAGGTAGAGGGTACCTAGGATCTCTGTGTTGCTTCTTACAAATGCAAATGAATCTACAATGATTTCCAAAAAAAGTTCAATTGAAACACCTGTGGACGCTAAGTGTACCTGAACTCATTTTTTTTTTTAGACACAGTCTCACTCAGTTGCCCTCAGTAGAGAGCTGTAGTATCATAGCTCACAGCAACTTCAAACTCTTGGGCTTAAGCAATCTTCCTGCCTCAGCCTCCCGAGTAGCTGGGACTACAGACACCTACCAAAATGCTTGCCTAATTTTTCTACTTTTAGTAGAGACGGGGTCTTGATCTTGCTCAGGCTGGTCTCAAACTCTTGAGCTCAAGCAATCCACCTGCCTCGGCCTCTCAGATTGGTGGGATTACAGGTAGGAGCCACCACGCCTGGCCTCACCAACCAATCTTTAAGTGATCTTAAGTTACAAAAGAATGAAAGTGTCATGGTTGTTAGTACTTAGGGGTCAGTAAGATTCCCCAAAACTAAGGTTTGAGATTGTTCTGAGATGTCAACTTTAAGAATAACACAAAGTGAATGGAGGATGAAATACAAAAATCGATTAAAAAAAAAAATCACTGACTGCTAGGCTAGACATATAAAACTAGATTATAACCTAATATAAACTGCCTAAGTAAAGGACATGTGGCTCAAAAGAATGGTTGAAGCAACCACACTAGCACAGAAAAAAACAACAGAGCATAGCATTCATCCCAGCTCTTTCCAGGGAAGAAGCCGCCTTAGCTGAATCTATTACTAATATTCTATTAGTAAGGTATTTGCACCATCGAGGGGAAGCACAGAACTGTGCTCGTCGGGTTTCACTTACTCTAGTCCTGCTCTCCCTTTCAAGGTACATGAAAGTCACAGCTGTAAACTGCATCAGCAAACTAAGGACAATTAGCTGAAAGTTATTGTTGCTTTTTTCCTCTAAGCCAGCCACACTGCAATTCTATATTCTTCCCTAAACTTTCGGTCCTTTTCCTGCTTAAATGAATAAACTGACATTCTGGTTTCAAGTATCAGTCTTGCCAGTTTAGCTTAGACAAGTCCATTCTTAAAGAGTTCAGCGGAAAAACTAGCCTGCGGAACCCAAGGCTTCCCTGTGAGCTGCAGCAAATTCACCCCTGAAATGGCACCGACCACAAACGGCCTCCCAGAAGCTGGGCTGGCTCTGAGAGTGGTGGAGATTCCTTTTGGTTGTCTCATGGTCCAGGGAGATCTTTTCAAATCTACTAGTCATTCCTCTGCCTAAACCGCCAAATTCAAAATGTACTTTGTTCTTTCACTATATTAACACAATTGCATATAATGAGGAGAAACAGACATGAGATGTATTAGTATTGAGTAGCAAAATATATAATTTGGTATTTTCGTTAACTTCAAAGCACTATGAAAATCTAAGATTTAAAAATTATTATAATAAAGAGACACTGAAATTTTTTCTTCCAATATCAGACTTTGATAGAACTTTTGTTAATATATTCACATTGAATATGTAAGGAGGACCTTTCCTAACCATTTCTATCAGTCTCCAGTAAGCTTCTAGCCTCCTCACTCAGGCAAACAGTCATGAAAAAGTGACTCACTTAGACAGGCTTCACAGGTTTGTATTTAAAGACGATGTAAAACTTGCAAGGCTCAGTGGCTACATATTAAAATTTATGCAGATGAAATATTACGTGAAGGGTCATCTGTTGTTCATGGAAAAAACATGGCCCAGGGAAATTGATAGCTTCAAAAGAAAATGAGGAATAGTAGGATGACAGAATTCGTAAAATTCAATGAAAATTTTTTTCTAAAGTTATTGATAAATCAAATCTTTTCCATGATATTTATGAGGAAAATAATTGATCCTGGCTTAAATAATTTCATTAAAATAAATATAAAATGGGAAAAAATTGGAAATAGATTAATAGCACTATGGAAAATTGATTACGGGAAGGAATTAAATTGGCTTAATCATATTCCCTCAGGAATTTCATGAAAATTAATTCGTACTGGGACAATTCCGATTAAAATGTTTATATTCAGAAACTGAGAGTCTGAGCATCCTATATTCCTGAGGACATCGCTATGTTTCTCAGACTCCATCCATCTCAGATGCTGAGATCCTGCTGGCTTCTAGACCTCACCACGGCTTCCGTAGCTCTTTTCCCCCGTTCCTTACTTTCATTTATTTTCCACATCACACCCACATACACAGGCATCCCCCCAGGTGCCAGTCTCTGCCCACTTTTGTAACTTTTCCCCCTTCTCCTTTTCCAATTTCTCTGCCTCCCTTCCCTTCACCATCATCTGCTATGGCTTCCACTTCCCCCTCTTGCCCTGCCCTTCGTCCTGAGAGCCAGCTCTAAGCTTCCAGTGCCTGTTAAACTCTTCCCACATTGATGTCCCATGGATGTAGTAAATTCAAACCATTCAAAACTGGACCTGGTATCTATCTCCACAGCCCAGGTGGACACACTGGTGTGCTAAAGCCAGAGGAAACCAGTCTGTGAGCTGACTGTACGCGTCTCTTCCCAACTCCACATACGGTGACGTCACCAAGGTGGCAGGTGGGAACCAGCTTTGATGAAAGTGTTTATACCATGGAGATCAGCAAATGTGACAAAGAAAAAACTACACCACAGCATATAGGTTACTACCACATCCTTAGTTAAACAGCATGGAAACCTGGAGTGAACTCTGTACCTCTCCAACCCTGACCCTCCATTTTCAGTTAACTATCAAGTTCTCTGTATTCTACTTCTGGAGTGTCTCTCACATCTCAACTTTCTTTCCAGACTCAACAACACTGCCTTAATTCACGCCAACGCCAGTGTATGCCTAGATTACAGCAAGTTTGCTGGCTGGTCTCCTTGACTTCATCTTTCACAATCCATCCCTCACACAGCTACGGGATTGTCTCCCTTTAAATATTATAGCTTAGAGTATAATATTCTGCTGTAATGTCTCACCATTTTCTAAGGAATAAAGTCCGAAATCTTTTGGCTACAGGATATCACTGTGGATTACACAAAAACAAGCCCCTGCACACATCCATCTATACCTTGTCTGTTGAGTTCCCTTAATGTCAGTGTCTTTACCCTCACCTTCCTCGCAAGGCACACTCAGCTAAGAAGCCCATTTCCTGATCTTTGCAGCCCTATACAACCTTTGTTTGCATCATGACTATATTCTTCTGGGACTTACTTTTGTCTCACACATGCCAAACTTGGCAAGTAATCAACTGCATTTTCAACATTTTTAAAATCTGCTTTTGCATTGTTTTCCTTTTAACCATGTATTTTCTTCCTTTTGCTCCCCTAACCCAGTTTTAATTATCCCCAAACCATACGCATTTACAGAGTTAAGAATGCCTACTCCGCCTGCTACAATCATGTAAGATGAAAAGATATTTAACCCCAGGCTAGGTGTTCCAAGTGCCTGCAATTAAAGCAAATCTCCTCCCGCCCCACCTTTGGTTGACTCTATGATTAAAAAAAGAAAATGATATCATTAAAGATAATTTAGTTGACATTTCTTCTTTGGAAAAACTTGCAGTTGAGTTGGCTTTCACTGCCCTGGAATAATTTAGCAAGCGGTAACATCAAGAAACATGGAGCAGGAATGCTGTGGACGTACAGGAAGGACGGGTAAAACGCACAGTGAACCACAGGGAGGTAAGAGGTCTAGAGGAAATTTGGTTTGTCGTAAAATACCATGGGCAGCCGTGGCTTCCAAGAGAAGCAGGGTTTGTACTTTTCCTACCACCCTTCCCTGTTCGACCTTGACCTCCATTTTTGGTTCCCACTCCTTCAGCTGCTGAAGTGATACCTTCTTAGGTACGTGCCACAACTTAGCAACATGCCACTGCAAAGGAAGAGAACCACAGACTCCAGGGTCCAAAGTGAGGTAAGAAGGAAAAGAAGCAAAGCAGAGTGTGACCCTACATAGTAGCGGCCTTTGGAGTTAAACGAAACAATCTGATTTCTTCCCTACACCTTTGCTGTCTTTGCAAGATCCAAGAAGAGGAATCGAGTGGGGAGCAGTTTTCTTGTTTCTCTTCTCCCCGTTGCTTGGGTATAAAGGTGAGAGGCGCTGAGGTACATCTCCCGACATGCGTTCAGCCTCTCCTGCTCATGACACCCCACCAGTGGCAGGCCACAGAGTCACTCCATTCACATCTTCAGACACAACACTTAAATTCATCTTCTCTTTTGTCAATGAGTGACCTCAGTTCACCTTGAACAAAACGTACCATAAGTGGGAAGATCCTCATGGAAGTATCTTACATGCCCTTGTCTATGAAGACAGATCATTTCTTTCTTTCTTTTTTTTTGAGACAGAGCCTCAAGCTGTCACCCTGGGTAGAGTGCTGTGGTATCACAGCTCACAGCAACCTCCAACTCCTGGGCTCAAGTGATTCTCCTGCCTCCGCCTCCCAAGTAGCTGAGACTACAGGCACCCGCCACAACACCCAGCTATTTTTTTGGTTGCAGCTGTGGTTGTTTGGCGAGCTGGGCTGGATTCGAACCTGCCAGCTCAGGCGTATGTGGCTAGTGCCTTAGCCACTTGAGCCACAGGCACAGAGCCGACAGATCATTTCTTATTCATGGAATGTTATTAACCTATCTACCCCATACCAGATGATCTATCAGATCATCTAGACACATATTTTAAAATTAATGAACATCAATATAAATGATTTTAATATTTCTAAATCTGAATATCTATATTTTTTATTTAGGACCTTTGCATCATGACTACATTCTATAATTTTTTTTATACTTAGGTCCTTTGAAATTTTACTCAGAATTATCACAGGAGTACCATACATTTATATAATACCTTCCTCCTGAGAAACACAAAATATTTATAGGTATTGTCTATCTCAGTCAAAAAATATTTCTTTGTGCTGTTCTTTGAACGCTGCATGACAAGAAAAATAACATGGCAAATGGTACATGTGCTCTGTGAGAGGCAAAGAAATTTTCTGATAAGAGACAAAAGGAAAAAAAATGGCAAAACACACAGACCTGAAAAGATGTGCTCTACTTTTTCTTCAGGGCATTTACTGTACGGCTGGCAATAAACTGGGCTGTCTTCCTACATTCCTGAAGACTGTCCCCATCTGCTGCAGAGTGACTCTCCACTTGAGACCCTTCTCTTTCCTGTTCATAACCTTGACCCCCTCCACTCTGACCAAACTTCCATCCTATCCCCTTTCAAATAACTACAGATCTTCCACAGCTTGAAAAATCCACTAATGGATCCTGTTGCTGTTTTTCTTTTTCTTTTTTTTTTTTTTTTAATTTCAATAGATTTAGGGGGCATAAGGGATTTTTGTTACATGGATGGACTGTATGATGCTGAAGTCAGGCTCCCTGTCTACCTGTCCCCAGAATAGTGTACATCGTGCCTGACACGTAGATTTTATTCCTCCTCCTTTCTTAGTTTCCAATATCCATTATATTATTTATGACCATATAGGCCCATTGCTTTGCTCCTGCTTATAAGTGAGAACATGTGGTATCCGGTTTTTCATTCCTGGGATACTTCACTTAGGATGATAGTCTCCAGTTCCATCCAAGTAGCTGCAGAAGACATTATTCCATTTCGTCTTGTGGCACAGTCGTACTCCGTGGTATATACAGACCACATTTTCTTTATCCACTCATCAGGTGTTGGGCACATAGATTTGTTCCATGATGTGCTATGATAAACATTAGGGTGCAGGTGCCTTAATACAAAATGACTTATTTTCCATTGAGTGGATACAGGATTGAATGGTGGGTCTCCTTTTAGTTCTCCGAGGACTCTCCACACTGTTTTCCATAGAGGTTGTACTAATTTACATTTCCACCAACAGCTACGAACCATCTTCTTCCCTCTCTTCTTCCTTCCTTCCTCCCTTCCTCCTCTCCTCTGCTATCCCTGCCTTTCTTCTCCTTTCCTTTTCCTCTACTAAACCTGGTTTAGAATCAGAATCTCTATTCATCACCACCCACTCACTCACCGTGACAGCAGTCGCAACCTGGCTCAGATTCTTACTAAAGTCTCTTTACTGCTTTCATAAAAGTCACCACTGACCACCTCTTGCCACAGAAATAAGCCCCCCTCAAAGCCCCTGGGGGCATCTGACAGGGTTGGCCCTGCCCCTCTCCTTCCCTATTTGCCCCCTTCCTTCACCTCCAAGATGAAGTAACCCATCCTTTTCCTCTTCTCTTGGGGCCACTCCGTACTGGGGTCTGCTGCTGACCCTTAACAATGCCAGGGCTCCAAGCCAGCATTCTTAGCCTCTTTCTCTTCTTTCTCTGACCTTTCCTCCAGAAGCAATCCAATCAGCATGGCACTGAGTCAGTGGCCACACAAGGAACTCTGTCTCCAGCACCTACCTGCTGTCTCTAACATGTCCTCAGGATGGCACCTGGATCTTCTACCATCAACCCAGCTGCTCCACTTCCCTCAGCCATGTGCCCTGAATTTCCTAAGTGACCACATCTATAATAGGAGAGTTGAAGTATCCTTCCTGCCTGGTCCACAGGCTTGTTGTAATGATCAAATAATTCTTTAAATCTACAGCACGCTACACACAAAGTATCATCATATCAAACCTGCTCTCACCTCAGTGCCCTAAAGAGCTCTATTATTAAGTCATAAGACCCTAGTGTTCTCCAGTTTGTTCACCCTTTACCTCGGCCGGATGACGAGACTCCAGGTTCTGTGGGTTCCTTTGTGATGTCTCACAGCCCCTCTGGTCCCCAGCTGGCCCACCCTTCCACACTCTTTCAGCCCAGGTCTCTAACCACTGGTGCCTACTTCCTGCGACAGTTTCCTAATTCAGACATTTTCCATCTTCCCCTCCTCAATCCATTCTGCTACCCCCAGGATAATCTTCCTAAAACTTAATTTCCACCAAACCTCTTCCCATTCCCTAAACTAATTATGGTGCCACTATGCCCAGGAAAATATCCAATTCTTCTGACTGACTTTCAAATTCTCTGCAATATAACCTTTTCTCTCCAGCCAAAATTATGTCCAACTAATTCAGTGCCACAGCCCACAACTCCTAAATGTAAACATCACATCTCGCCTCAAGGCTGAAAGCTCCCTGTAGCACAGGTGTTCGTTCTCTCTCACTTTCGATGTCTTAATTTACTTTGTGTAGCTCACACCATGCAGTTCACAGGTGACTAAGCATGCAGAACTTGATGTATCTTGTATTTAAACTCTGTTATCATAAAATATAATTTGAAGATCATTTTGGTTTAAATGATAATGCATCATCTAGCCCTACACTGGAGAGTCAGGCCTACGGCCAAACCAAAAAACGAACAACAAGAGTCAGTGGATTTAGTTGGAGGTTTTAGCTCAGCATGACCAATCTGGAAACATATCCTGAGACCCAGTTAACAAAGCTTTATTATGGAAGGGAAAAAAAAAAAGATTTGTATTGATGTCTACTATCTAAATCATGAGCAGGAAACCAGGAGAATTTCACAAGTCTGTGTTTTAAAGACAAAATCCATTAACAGGTGAAACAATGCAAAGTGGATCCATATCAAGCCAGGGTCCTTCCCAGTGGAACCGAAATCTTCCCACCTAGGGCCAGCTGACCCATCTGCCAGATGGCTAGGGGTTCTAATAAATCCACTGGGCACAGAAAGCAGCAGACTATAGTGTCAGGCACTACCCAGAATGTAGCCCACCCTGGTCTTGGCATCTAGGATGGTCTCATACAGAGGTCACAACGAGTGACCTCTCCAAGCTTGGAAGACATAGCCTGTGTCTACCCTAGATCTTAAAGGCCACAGAAAGACCAAAAGACCCATGTAGCTAAAATGTTTGGATGGGAGCAAGTCCAGGAGAATTATTTACATTCAGAGATGCCACAGTTGCTTAACTCTTGATTGAGACAAGTTTCAGGCAAGCATCTTCCCTGCCTGTTCTGCCCAAGGGCAATTCTAAGAGAATTACAGGGAGGAAGGAGAAGTTCAGAAAAAGATAAGTGACCAGGAATGGAGTTTCATGGCATATTCACATTCCTCTGTTTTTGTCATGGATAGCATTTGAATTCATTTTTTCATTCATTCAACATATAATTACCGGACGTTTAAGGTATACCAGGCACTTTTAGGTGCCAGGAATACAGCAATAAATGAGACAGACACAGTCTTTAATATATTGAGGAAACCAGTGAATGAACGAGATAGTTATAGATGGTGCTAAGTGATATGAAGAATTTACAACAGGCTAAGAAGGGTGGAGAATGACTGTAGAGTGGTCAGGGACTTTAAGCATAGGAGTTTCCAAACTCCCCACCCAACTCCTAGCAGAGTTTGCTTTTGGTGCTGGCTCTCTTGCCACTTCTACTCAATAGAAAAGCTGCAGTGCTCTTTCACTCCTCAGTTACTCCCGGCACCATCATGACACAGCAGTGCCTCTACACCTGTAAAGGGTGAAAGATACGTGGGCATGCAAGCTTTTCTCCTCGGGTGATTTTATTGGGCAGAATAATAAGCTTTTTGACACATACTTGATCTGATCAGAAATAAACACTAAGACACCGCATGATACCTTTAATTTTTTCCCCAATTTACCTTGTAGAATTTCCAAACACTTAGATTCTCATGACCCTTAGCTGTTCTGTCCTGAGTGTTCACTGCGGATCAAGTTGCTCTTCTTAATATCCTCCAGTAGCACTTACCTCTCACCAACCCCGTTTCTATGTCATGTTATCATGGCACAGACACAGGTAAAAAGCATTCCACTCACTCCCTAGGAAAGGGCCTCTTTGTTACGATTTGATATGAGGAAGGAAGACAGAGATCCTCAAGATTCTCTTCTGTTGAAATTCTTTTAAGGAAAATGGAAAAAGGGAGCAGATAAGCAAGGTTGTTCCACGGGCTCCACGTTCCCACCATCTACATCAATTCAGAAACCTTCTTGAATATTTTTTACCCATAGATTCAGATATTACACTGAAGATAGTTCTATTTTATTCTGTTTTGTCCATGTAGGGGGAAAAGTTACTTAAAACTGACCAAATCTGTCCTGTGTTTGATACCCACAAATCTGTGCAGCCTAGCATTGCAATCACCATTTCAGCTCGGGTATGTAATACCATTCTGCAGAAGCCCTAATTGCGTAATTCTAATTCTCAGTGTTTTCCCCTTTCTAGGTAAAGTCTTCTGGTTTTGTTTTTTTTTTAATGAGCCCTTTAATGGAAAATTATTGTCATGGGTGCAGGTATTCTATGCACTATCTCTGTAGCTATTGTCTTAATTAGTTTGTCTGCTCGTGAGCCGGCTCTTGGCTGTGGCCTGCTCCGGGGCAGGGGTGTCTGCAGAGGGTTCCTCTTCTGGAATACAGGACAGGTATAATGAGCCATCTCAGTAGTAAGAGCCCTGTATTGAGCCAGGAGCCTCGGCACCCTAGACACCCCACACAGTGGAAATGTTCATGAATTTCTGAAGCTGCCTTTCTAATTTACCTTAAGTCCAGAAGATGAACAATTTCACCTGTGATTTTCTGAGGTGGGGGTGAGTGATAAGAGACTTCAAATGTTGAATATGTACAAATTATGTTACTATGATGGAGGTCAATGAAAGTCAAACATATTGTCATATAAAATGTATACGCCTTCTCTAAATGTCTGTTTTCTACCAAAACTTGTTTTATTTTTTCCCCTTAAGTGAAATGTGATGGGAAAAAAATTTTTAATTAAGTGAATCTTTATAATTTTTATTTGAGTAAAACTATCTGATGATTTCTCATTTTCCTGTAACCCAGACTTCAGAAACCTTAGCAAGGGGAGGATTAGCTGGTGCCTGGTGACTTCATACAACGGATTGAAACCAATCTAATTTAACACCTGTGTGCTCATCAATAAGTGTACTCAAGCACAATAGTGAGCACGGTGTTGAGCGATTTTGACACTGACTGCACGACAACCACAGATTCTGTATCCAAACACTGGCACACAAGAAGCTAATTGCAGTGATGAAAGGCACACCACTGAAAGCATGAGTAATCGCTGCTGTGATCCAAAGATAACCCTCTCTCCTTCACCACCAGGGTGCTACGGCATTTATCTCAAACCTGTCTCTACCCAATCTGACAACCTTTTATCTCTCTCTGACCAATGACAGATAGAAATGATTTTTACTACCATACCCACAACAGTGAAGGTCTCTTCCGAGCATGCAGATTTACTTCAGCAGTTGAGTCTAAAACAAATGCAAAAGCCGACATTTGTCATCTAATGAAAGACTATTAATTCATGAGATCTGTTTGAATCTCTTCTCCCCAATCTACCATGGAGAATACCCCATGCATGGTTCTCCCAAATAGTGGCACATGTGACAAACTACCAGATCAAATCATGGCTTGGGAAAAGTCCTGCAGTGTAGTGACCAGGGGCTGGGGGACACCATGAGGTTACAATTCAAGGTACAGGTACCTAGTAACGGATTCTTTTTTTTTTTTTGTTAAGTAACGGTTTCTTGAAATACATAGCTTGGCCACTAAGGCAGCGGTTCTCAACCTATGGGTCGCGACCCACAGGAACTGTATTAAAGGGCCACAGCATTAGGAAGGTTGAGAACCACTGCACTAAGGGAATATTAAGATTCTTTCCAGTTGCAATAACCAGGATTATGTGGGCCAACCTCGAGCCTGCTGAATTGGAAGTCATCTCTAGCCTGGTAATCATATTAACCTACTCTTAGGCTGAGGTCAACTCAATTTTGTGTTTTACCAGAGCTCCTTGGGTCTTTTCTCTTGACAGCTATTAGACACCAATGAACAATACCCAGCTAACTTGAAGTTGGAATCCACTCAGACCCACCAAATCACTGACATCTCATTTTAACTCTCATGACCTGGGGTAGAATAAGTTATTCTGAAGTACCACACAAAGCAGAGAAAACCTGACAATCTATCGAAATTATTCAACAATTTGGACTGAACCATTTTACTTGGATAGGATATACCCACTTATGAAGTGCTAATGATACAGAAAGACTATCTTCCTATTCAAATCTATGGGTGCCGATGTTCTACGGATAATCATAGAAATATATATGTAAACTCACTGTTGATGAATCAAGTCATTTCCCATAGCATTTTGCTAATTAAGCAGGAGTAATGAAGAAAATTATTTAGACAATCTGGATCTTCACACACCCGGTTTCCTGAAGGTGTGCGTGTCAGGTGGGGACAGGAAGCATTTGCATTTCTATTTTACTGCATCAATGTCTGGAACCCAGCAACTGAGATGGGGTGAGTGACACATGAGCTCTGATGAACAACTGTAGACACGGCCCTTTGTGCCAATATCTCATTACATCCTTCCTTCTACTAATGTTGTTTTGTTTTTTGTTTTTGCCAAGAGACCCTACTAGATGATGAAAGGATCACAACAAGGAAAATCTCATTAAATTCTGGAAATGCACACTCATGGAAATAGAAAACCTAAATACACAAAAACAAAAGCTAAGAAACATATTCTGAAAACAGCATTTACCAATAGGAAGGCCCAAGAGGCACCCAGGTCCCACAACTAGCTGGTGGCAGAGCCAAGAGAAGAGCCCATAGTCCTGGTGCCTGAGCAGGGTTTTCCCGCACGGCTGCGTCGCCAGGAGGAGGTTAACTCCGACTCTAACTCAAAATTAAATTCTATTAGATATTAAGGATTTCTTGTGGGAATACTTCAGAAATGAAAAAGCATTTTCAATTTAAATTAAATTAAATTTCCAATTAAGTCAAAGAGAACTTTATTTCAATAGGAATCTATTTTATTTTACCCATTTATAGAAAGAAAAATTCATTTTTTTTCTTCTTTTTTCTTTCTGGTTATAAATGAAGAGTTTTATGTTTCATCTTCATCTTTGATTAGAATATACACTATTTTTGGCTTGGCGATTAAAATCTGAGAGTCAAGGACTCAATGAGATGGGATGGCACAGTTCCTGCAGGCACAGAGACACAGTTTCTAGGGTGAAAGTTCTTAGCATTTATCAGATTTTCAAATGGATCTGTAACTCCTCCGAAAGATTAATAACCTCTGTTCCTGACAGAGCTGAGGTTTGGCAAAAGGAAGGAATCCTTACTACAGAATCTTGTTTCTCTCAATAGCCTCTAAAAATCTCTTCAGCTCAACATAATTGCTTTTAAATCACAAAGGAAATCCATAGGCCTACAAAGAAAAGTAAACTGCAGCTCTCACTGGAAGGGGAATGGGCAGCAACTGATTAATTTTGCAGTGATGAAAATTTAATATAAAACTTTTTATTTCATTTCAGGTAGGTTGAACTTCAGATAGGATGCTGTCAGCAGAGAAACCATTTCTTTTTGTTCCTGTCTCCTGTTTTTTAAATTTTTTCCTAAAAAAGGCTTATATTTACTTGATTTGAATTTTGCTAGCAAGCTTTTCCTTCCAAATTCAAGTGACTGGGCTGAAATTATTCTATCTGGGGAGGAGAGAAAGGTGAAAGCCAATTTATAATAATATTGGCTTTCAAATACATGAAAGGTACTCAGAGAGAGGATGATTGCCAAAGAAAATGGTCTTTGAACTAAAGTATGAAGATTCTGAGTTTGCTCTAAAGCTAAATTTCCTGACTTAAAGAGTTCATAACATTAAACTGAGAGACCGAGGGATCTTTTTTGTTGATTTCAAAAATAGAATAGATCCTTAAATGCCTGAGATGGCTTGGATGTGGGTTTGTCAGGAGGATGAATCTTACCACCAATGTTCCCCTCAGGCCTGTAAATCTCCAGGTAGAATACCAGCCCCAGATGTCAGAGTCCCCTCGCCGATGGGAGGCAGTCAGCCAATAAATCTCACAGCGTCACCAGCTCTCAGCCGGCCTTCACTGCCACAGTGTTCTTGTCTGAGACTGGGAAGGGATTTCCAGCAGGGAGATTTATTTATGTTCCCTAATTGTACCCCCAGCCTCCACCAATCCCTTGGAGATCCTAAGTTTCCAAGAAAAACAAAAATAGGTCTCGTGTGTGGTAGGAGAAATTGCATGAGTGCCATTTTTTTTAAAAATCAGGATTTAACTTTGCAGCACCTCCTTTTTTTCTTCTTAAGGAAAGAAAGGTTAATAACCCAGCTTTGCCTCCAAAACAAACATCTGTGAGATTGGACCAGTCTTTGTCTTCCTTTTTGCTGGACAACCCCTACCCCAAATTAGAATGGAGGAGGTATCTACAGCTGTGTACCTTCAGACTGGACTCAGAAGTCTTCACAGGAGCCCTAAAAGGGAACAGAGGGGCACTTAATGAGCTGGGTGCTCAGCTTCCCTGACCACCTGCCGGTTGTGTCCTCACGGGCTCAGAGATGCTGAGGTGTTCAGGGACCCTAGAAAACATCTACAAGGCACACCTTAGAGTCACAGCTCACTATCACCCAGCTCCTGTCAGAGTTCCTCCAGGAAGAACTCCCGGCCCCCATCAACCCATCCAAAAGCTGTTCTGCTCTAAAGAACTCAGAGGAAATCCACCCCTTCCTCTTGGTCTACACATGTCCACTTCACACTATCCTGAAAAACTCTCAAAAAGACCTCAATGCAGAGAACACCCACCTGGGCAGTAAAGTTCAAAGGCAGCTGCATGGTTCACTCCCTCTGAGTAGAATCCCTATTAGATTAGTTCCATTTCCTCTTTTTTATGAAACAAAATAATCTAAAAGCATGTCTGTATACACTTTGTAAGTTAAAACCGCTCACAGAACTCCGACTCACACATTCTACAAGTCTAAATATGATAAACATGTTTATATGCATGTGAATGCCAGCTGTAAATCTAAAAACCTAGCAAACACCAAAAGATGCTCATAAACTCAATATGGAAAAAGACTCGGAAAACGTTCACAATAGATTTTATTAACATAGCCAAAGTTGAAATGATTTTTAAGTCAAGAAAAAGCCCAGAGCATGAAGAACAATACAAAAGTAGAAGTAATTAGTAACTTAGCACCCAGGCCCAGCAGGCAACGTGGCAAAGAGAAAAGGTGGTAATGGGAGTATCACTGTCCCCAGGGCAAACACAAGGTGTTGAGTGTACATGGCATGGCAGGGACCAGATGAACAGCTTCTACATCTGATTGTCTGCGTCCACTCAAACCTAACCCCTTGTGTTAAAAACCTAACTCCATCAGGTGATAGCAAGAGCTGGGGGCTTTGGAAGTGATTAGATGATAAGGGCAGAGCCCCATGGATGGCACTGTGCCCTTGTCCAAGAGGCTCCACAGGGCAGCCTGCCTTTCCAGCAAGTGTGCACACAGAGAGAAGCCACAGGCATGAGGGCAGCCCTCACCAACATTTGAATTTGCCAGTGCCTTGATTTTGGACTTCCTGCCTCCCCAGAACTGTGAGGAATAAATGTTTGTTGTTTATATACTACCCAGTGTGTGGTAGCTGTTTAAATGCAGTAAGATAGTAACTAATATGATGGCAGGGGGCAGCGTCAGGGCCGGCTATGTAAGGGCTGTCCACCTGGAGAGATGAATGCAGTGAGGAAATAGAGGTTTTAAGTCTGTCAAAAACCTGGAGGGGTAGAAACTGGGCATATTTTATTAACAGACACATTTGTCTTCCTCAGTAGTATCCTCAGAAGGTCAGGACTGGGACTGAATTATTCTCGTACCACCTAGAGATGCCGCAGTGCCCTGGACACAGTAGGTTTGCAATACACATTTACGCTGAATTAGACTGCACTTTTCTCAGGGGAAAAGTCAGCGCCTGAGAACTCACTCATTTTAGTAAGAAGTAGCCTGTGAGACAGGCCTTTGGGAAAGAGGAATAAGGAGGGGCTGATCGCAAGCTCAGCACAGCTATGGGTCAGAGACTGGGTTAGAATGTTCAGACTGAGAGAGCAGTCCCATGAGCCATGAGAAGAAGGTGCCATTCAGAGTCCATGAAAGGGAAAATAAAGAGACCCCCACCCCCTTTTTTTTTTATTTATTTTTATTTTTTGTCCTTTACCTTTAAAAAAAAAAAAAATCACTGTCTGGTTCTACTATCTCTGTATTCAACTTTTTCTTTCCCAGTGCAAATCCACTTTTTGAACTCCAAGTATTACTAAGAACTGGAATTCCATAAAGTTCAAGCAATGTAGATACATAAACATCTTTCTAAGTACCTTACTGTCTATATTTCTATTTGTGGTTCTCAACCACGCTTCTTATCATAATTGCGTGCCCTTAATTAAATCTAAGTTTCTACATAATTTTTTTAATGTGAAACCTCTTAACAGTGTCCTTGGGTTTATAGCACTATGACTGTTACAGCATGCTATTCAACCTCAGCTATTGCTTAAGTTAATAAAAGACTCCGAATTTCATATTCATAGTAGTAACATCACTGAAACAGAAATAAATGTTGTGCTGTTTGCCTTGCTCCTTCTGTTTCACAATCTCATTTCGGCCTCAAGGGCTGTCTGGTACACTTGGCTCTTGTGCCAGCTCCGAAGACACAAGATAAGTCCTCACAGACGTGATGTCAATGAGTCCGTGTTTCCTTTCCTCTAACTGCAGATGTAATGAATGACCTTCTGGCACGAGCGTGCAGCAGGCAGCGATTAGAGACACGGCACATCTCAGGAACCACTATACTGCAAGGACGTGAAGAAAGGCAATGTTTTCTCCTTCCTAATATGTGGCAATTTTTAGAGGTTGACGGAACGGCAGACAGATGCATCCTATGAGATCTGATTTGCGGCAATTGCTTTTCTTTTCCTGCTTCCATTAATGCCAGGGTTGTTGGCCTTAAGCCTCAGGCTCGGTATTGTCTTCCTATTGAGTACTCCCCAGGCAGTTATTATCTGTATCAATTTTCTTGTATCCAGATCAATTCTACTAAAAATACCTATCTTTCAGTCACTGTATTTTATTTAAGCAAAATATTTGTTGGTAACAACATGCTTTCATAATCAGCAGAAAGCAGCTTTAAGTCAGAGTTATTTTTCAAATAAACTGAGTTGTTTCTGATTATAAAAGTAGTGAAGGTTCATTGTAAGAACAAATTAGAAAAAAGTAAAAAAATTTAATAACCTACAATGCCATCAAGCAAAATACTCTCCGGTGATAGGTTATGTATTTGTAAAATTGAGATCATCCTTACATTCTGTTTTATACACTTATCTTTCAGTTAACATATCATGAAAATTTTCTCATGACATTAACTACTCTTCAAAATCACGTTTTAATGACACATAGGGCATACGGATTTTTTTCTAATTCCTTGATGTGTTAAATAAAACTGTGATACAAATTCCTGTATACACAATCTTTTAAATTTCCTCACTCCTACTCCAAATTGCTCTTCAGACAGTCAACTACTATTAAACTTCTAGAAGGATATTATGAGATGGCAGCATCCTAACCCTCCACAGTTTTTCAATTTTTGCCAAATTGCTAGGAACCATGTTAAGACTGTGATATGCTCATTTGCATGTCTGCATGTTCATGTTTCTATTTTTTTTTTTTTTTAAATAGCTGGAATCTTCTTTTGTGAGTTATCTGCTCAGGACCCTTGCCTATTTTTTCCTTTACAGCATTGGGACTTTTGCTAATTGATATTTCAGAGACTTTTATGTCTTAAGAATATTAGAAGACTGTCTGCAAATTTTTTCCCAGTTTATCATTTACCTTTAAATTTGAGATGTTTTTAAAACCTCAAATGAATAGGAACTTATATCTGTATCATTTCTCCTATGAACTTCAAGGAATCACTGGAGATTATTCCATTTACAATAATCAGACGCATTTTATGTTCTGAACTTATCCACTGTTAATTTCTAAAACCTGTTGAAAAAGACAGCCTTCAATCGTCAGCTATGGAATGACAAAAAATGCTAGTACTTTCCATTGCTTTTTTTTTTTCCTGTTCATAGAGCCAGGCCATGGCAATGCCTCAAAGTTGTTATCCCTGCACAAAGCTCTTCCTCAAACTGAGAAACCACACACAAGCAAGCAAAGTCAGGGTGGAACCAAGCTACCACCTTCTGGAATTCAGTTTGGACTCCCAAGGCGACCAAACCAGAAGAACATAAACGTAACAGATAAATTCAATTCAGCTTAGGCAACCGCAGACACTCACTGAGTTACCTGAAACTCTGAGTTTCATTCTGGCATGCTAACAACTAGAAATATTCTTTATTATTCACCAGGCCTGACATTCCAACTTCCCCCACACTATGGACCGGGGATATTGAATTTACTACAAGTGTGTAGAAAACTTTAAATGTGGAACATTTAACTCAGCCTGAAACTAAAAACCAGACAATTAAGAAATGAAAAATTATATGGTAAATCAAGAAGAGGAGGAAAAAAAAATTCCAAATTAAAAACAGAAGCACCAACAGTGAAGGAACCTGAGAACATTCTGTGATTTATGAGTTGGAGTCACTCACCTATAATTACTCAGGTAAGGGCCACATGCAGGTAACCTCCCTGAGGGATACGAAGTCATCTTTGTCACAACGGGTAAGTACCCATTCATAGTCCCAGTACATAATCAGGCATACATAGGATAATCCACGTACATATAGTTTAAAAAGAAAAAGGTCTCAGCCCCGTAAAGAATTATCCATGTGTCTGTGACTGACTAGAACTCAACCATAAGAGATTAGAAACCTATTAGGTGAAATCTAAATTCTGCTTAATCAGAAGAGACTGGTTTAAGTGTGTGATTAATTCACAGTTTCCTGAGAACAGGACAGCCTTGTCCAACCATCAAGTCACCAACTATACCAACCAGTAAAAGCAGCAGAGCCAGATGAAGCCTGTTCTTTGTCTGGCTCATTGCTTCATTCTGCTATGAATGGTTTTCAACATTTACATAATTCACATAAAGGCTGAAACCCATACATCTTCACCCTCTCTCTGTTCCCTTAATTCCAGATGATACAATTTGGGGTTTTTTCCCCCCTGTGGATTACTTGTGAATTATTTTTCCATATCTTTGCTATTACTACTACTGTTATTGTTATTAATATATCCTGGAGTAATATCAAGCACTTGACATAATACTGGCTAACCAGGCAGAGACTTGACCTTCAAGGGTGTGGAGTTGTTTGCCATCTGGGGAAGAAGCACCTACAGAGAAATAGAAACAAGTTTCCTTTCATCTATTGACTTCAGAAGGGCCAGAAGGCAAAAAAAAATAGTAATTATCTGGACAATTCAGGTGAGAAAAATTCACTTTTCCCCAAATTCTTTGTGTAAAGAGGCTTTAATGGACTGAGTTACCCAGATAATTGTTCTGCATTGGTCTGAGTTTAATTAAAATAAGGGAATAATGCTGCCAGGGAAGTTTCCAGAAGTTTAGAATTTTGCAATAGTGCTACATAGCTCCAGAAAGTGTCAGCAGAGCATAAAAATTAATCTAAATAACATCAGTTTTAATTTTACTCATTTTAGAAAAAAAATCTACTTCAAAAGCTTTTATGAAACACTAGTTTTCCAGAATGAGAAAGAGCTCTTTCTTCTTTTACATAAAACAAAATATAAGTGTTTTCCTTCTAGACTACAAGAATAAGCTTTGTTTTCTGTACTTTTTAGTCTTTTATTTTTTAAGTTTACACTCTAGTATAAGTTGTCCTTAATATTTAAAATGTCAAGCTTCAAGTGTTAAGGTGATTGCGGCTAGAGCTGAAGTAATAGGGAGAATGAAAACAATATATCTAAGACTGGTACACAGGTTATCCATCACTTCCAGTGAAATAATTCATCGACTTCTCTACACAGAAAGAATCCATGAAGCTCTAAAATTCACTTCTTCATCTTTACTCAACTTCCATTTCCAGTTTTCTGCAAAGTCTTTACTTTGGCATGCTATGAAATATACCCAGTACATTTAGCATGCTATGAAAATAAATACGGCCCCCTTCTGTGGAGGCTGCATCAAGCATTAAGTCTACTTAAGAACTAACCCAAAAGATTATCTAAATGTGTTTTGCTTTGTTTGGATAACCAAATAATCATAAATATGCTATAGCTGTATGGATGTAAAAATAAACAGAAATGGAAAGAGTCATTAATAAATCTACAAACCTAAAAACAAAATAGTGTATTAATACCATCTGTTCCCCTTCCATATCATCCAACTCTGCCCACTTCGCCAACCCCCCAGCTCCATCAGAAGGATCTAGTTAATTCATAGGAACTACTTGCTGCCTGTGATTCTTGCCAGGGCACTTAGCAGCCCGCTCATTTGCTGGGTGGTTTTATAGGCCTCTGGTGCTGAGCAGAGGTAGGACAGCTTGCAGTGTGTAAGGGGGACAGATAAAACCACCCCGCTGTGTAGATTTAGTCCGTTTGCACTGGCTCTCAGACAGAAAACAAATTGCAACCTCTCACAAAGAGGCCCCTTTCTGCACTAGCAACCCTGAAAAAGGCAGGCAAAAATGAGTAAATCAGGCAACTTCACATCAGGAGGGAGGAAAAAATGGCTACCACTCCAACAGCTGCTCTCGTAATTAAGAGCAGATTTCATCACTAAACTCTTGCTGGTTATGTCTGCAGCAAAACAAATACACAGATGTGAGGCATTTACATACTAGAAATCTTGTACTGGGTGACCAAACCAAATTTACCCTTTCTGCAGTAAAATATTCCCTTAAAAATATCATCCGCTCAGTGGTAAAGTATAAGGCAATGTTCAAATGTAAGTACAACTATATTTCTGTCATCATCTTGCAACTAAATTATTTTGGCATTCTACCAAATTCACCTTCTTTCCACATATTCAGAATTGCAATGGACTGCCATGGACATGACCTCTTTCAAATAATGAAAATGTGCTACCCGTTTCTTTTACTCATAAAATTTGCTAAATTTATTGCTGCCTCATTTATCCCATGTTTTAAAAGACTGCATGGCACATGCAGTAAAAGGAATTGCATTTGACCTTTTCAGAGGTAAAATGGTGTGAAGTTAAATCAGAGAAATAAAATTAATGAAATGATAAAATGACAATAAAAAGTGAAAGGTAAAGATAAATTAATAGAACTATTCCAGTGCCATGAGTAACAGCAACTTAAACTGCACAAAACACAGATAAATGTCACAAACAAAATGCTAAACAAAAGAAGCCAATAATATAAAGTTAAAAAAAAAAAGAGCAAAAATAAATTTGCTATTAGAAATCAGGACAGTGGTCACCCTTGAGTGGGTGGGGTTGTTACGAGAAGGCTTCTAGGTCAGACTCCATTTCTTAATCTGAATGGTGGTTACACAGGTGTGTTCAGTTTTTAAGAAATTATTATTATGATCACTTTTCTATACATAAGTTATACTTCCATAAGAAGTAAAAAAAATAAATAAAAACATAGGAAGGACATGCATTGAATTTTATGATTCTCCGTCAACCTTGTGTGCTTACTCACCAATTTAACCAATAGCCTCTTTACTTGTCACACTCTGTCCAATATCCACAAAAGTTTGACATTGTAGTAGCAGTGTCCTTATTAGCAATTTTTATTAAGTCGTAAGTTTCGATTTTTTTGAGACAGAGTCTCACTCAGCCGCCTTGGGTTGAGTGCCGTGGCATCATCATCGTTCACAGCAACCTCAAACTCCTGGGATCAAGTGAACCTCATGCCTCAAGCTTCCCAAGTAGCTGGCACTACAGGTGCCCACAACGCCACCTGGCTAATTTTTCTACTATTTATAGTAGAGTTGGGGTCTCACTCTTGCTCAGGCTGGTCTCGAACTCCTGAGCTCAAGCAATCCACCCACCTCAGCATCCAGGATACTAGTATTACAGGCATGAGCTACCGTGCCCAGCCACAAGTTTCATTTTAAATGACTAAATTGGCCTCAATGCCTCATGACATTCTGAAAGAGTCCCTTATCTAACACTTTAACTGCTCTGTGAGTTGTATTAAACTCATGCTAGTTTGGGGCCCAGAGCCCCAGGAAGCATATAACTCATGCACCTCTACCTTGGGAGCCCCACAGTGTGCAGGCAAGTGACACTGCCATGATGGAGCATACATGTTTCATGATGAGTGACCCCCTGGGCAAAACTCTGCAGAAATTTTCATTAACTTAGAAAGGATCATTCTGTTTTTTGAAGTTTTCGTCCTGTTTTGGTAATAAAACACCATGGCCCCAAGGAAAAGGTTTGGGTTTTGGGGGTAACAGTCAATGTGTTAATCTGTTTTTCCTTCCAGAAGGTGCGAATGTTAAATATTTTTAAATTGTATACTACACTATGACTGCTATAATTTAAAGCAAAGCAACTGTTTTAAGCCTGGAACTTGCAGTTAAATGTAGTTCTTGGAACATTTTTTAAATGACTTAATATGCTGCTTTAAAGAACAATAATGCCCACGGAAATCCGTAGATGAACATAAGCTGATGCAAAGGTAGAAAACAGAAACGATGCCTATTCAAGTTAATCCAGTTACGCTCCTGAATCCTTAAAATGAGATTTAGAACACTTGAACTAACAAAACATCCAATAGGTAGTTGGTACGTTTGGTAGTTTAAGTAACAGGGTTTCCATTCAGAACTGCACTCTTCTGAGTTGAATTAACGCTGTTGAGCAACCATTACGGCATGAGAGTATCTGCAGAAGTAAACTCAGGAAGCAAATTGTGGTTGTTGAGAATGAGGATGGTGATAAAGCATGCAGTGTGCTGCACACTCTCTTTCATCCCTGTTAGGTCTTTGGTGAAAAGGAAAGGCCGATCGTTACAAACATAATCACAAACACTTTGCTTTAAGTGGCTTCACAGCTGCACTTCTCAATTGGTGACCATCAATGCATGAACCCAGGGTCAAAGGCATAAAGGGACTTTCTTTACCCTACGAGGAGGGTCTCTTTGACCTTGCCCTTTGGGTTTGTTCATCTATTTCAACATTGTTGCAAAGGCTGAATTCTCTTCTGATAGCCTGATCCTACATAGTCATTAATGTTTAAACCATGAAACCTAAAAGGAAGGGGTATGGAGAACTTTATCTATGGTCTTTGTGTTCTTCTATTTGGGGTCCTCATCTGTGAGTCAGAGTCCTAGACAATTTGTACCTAGCACAGCGAAACACTCCACAAAGTGGTGTCGTTGAAATGAACTGAAAACGGCTCCACTTCAGGCTTCACTCTCACCTGCAAAGATTCCAGAAACAGACGGGCAGACTGGGAGCCGGTGCCATAAGTTCATGTTAGCCCATGATAGATCCATCCACAGACCCTCTGTAACGCCAGTCTGAGACTAGTTCAAGATACAAAGTAGTATAGGGCTCATTTAATTTTAATTTTTTCTCAACATTAGCTGGAATAAGCCATGTTACTTGGACCTTCCCTGACCCCTGACTGTGGGCATTTGCTTACTTTCAAAAACTCTTCTATAGCCAGAATTTGAAGAAACTAGGCCTCTATCCTTAATGAAATTGTAAGATTTCAAATTCCTATTTACTCTTAGCTTATGAACACTTTTCTACTGATTATCTTCCCATCCCAAAGGAAGGTTTTCCTATGAGCTTACTTTTGCAATACCATATGTTTTAAAAGGTACTCTTTAATGTTTGAGAGCTTAATGTCCAGCCAGAACTCTGATGTAAGATATAAAGTATATTATTTTTTCAATATCCAGCTGAGGATAATGCCTGCTCATAAAACACTATGAACCCTTTATGAAAAGAACTGCTATGTAATTTTTTAAAGCTTTAATTCAATATTAATTTATGAGGCACCTGCATGTTTAGCACTGTATTCAGGGTCAAGGATAGAAAGATAAATGAGACAGTGTCAGGAGCTCACAAAACAATAGATGAGGCAGCTATGTGAATCTAATGAAAATATAATACAATGGAGAGATGGATGGAAGGATGGAAGGAAGGACAGACGGATGGATGGAAGGAAGGTTGGATGGAAGGATGGATGGATGGATGGATGGATGGATGGATGGATGGATGGATGGAAGCATAAGGCATGTACAAGGGATACTCCAAGTGGCTAAAGTATAGTGTACCTGGAGCAATGTTCTTAGGTTCCAGACAGAGGGACAAGCTGATGTCAGATTATGAAGGATCTGGTATGCTGGCCTGCAACATTTTATATCCAGCATTTTATCTTCCAAGTTAGTATTTTCTAGCACATTATTCCCAAAATACTAATTCTAAGGGTTGCTTTGCAAAAAAAAAAAAAAATTTTGTGGTCAAGTATATTTGGGAAATGCTTCATCATCCTATGGTCTCCCTTCAGAGATTCATAAAATACATTTGGCACCAAAGGGGCTGAGAAATGTGGCAGTAAAGAAACCAGTTTAACTTGAACTGTTTTCACAGAATTACTGATATTCTCAATACCAGAGTTGTACAGAATACACAGGGGATAGCCTTAACATTGCCCTAGGAAAATGGGGGCAGAAAGAGTTGCCGCAGGCTTGGCGCTCATAGCACAGTGGTTATGGTGCCAGTCACATACACCAAGGGTGGTGGGTTCAAACCCGGCCCAGGCCAGCTAAACAACAACTGCAACAAAAAAATAGCCAAGTATTGCGGTGGACGCCTGCAGTCCCAGCTACTCGGGAGGCTGAAATGGGAGGAGCCCAAGAGTTTGAGGTTGCTGTGAGTTGTGACACCACAGCAGTCTACTGAGGGAGACATAATGAGACTGTCTCAAAAAAGGGAAGAAAAAAAAAAAAGAGTTGCTGCAACATGAATGTAATAGCATCAGATTTATTTTTTCCTTTTCCTAGTATAGAAAAAAAAATTTAGACGTATATGTCTGGTAGTGACATGGAAGTGAACTAAGTCTGGAAGAGATCAATTGCAAGAAGCCAAGTGGTGATGACATACAGGAGTGAGAGTGTCCACTCAAGGGATTTTCTAGGATAAAATTTTTAAAAGGTAATGGTGGAGTTGAGATTGAATGATGGAAGCACAGCAAAAGAGAATGACTTCAAAGAGACTGGGTGCAAGGCTCTCCTATAATCAAGACATGGATTTCCAGAGGAAAAGTCTGTTCTGCAGGAAAAGCGGTATGGTGGTCAGTGCTCGTCATTTTAAGTATTGGGTATCTGCAAAAACATCCATCTAGGCACATCAAGAAAGCTGTTCCTCACTTACAAGGAAGGTTGGGACTAGAGATCACATTGTGATCGCACAGCCCATAGAGGAATGAATAAAGTTCTTCTGGGAAACCACACAGGGCCAAAGAGCATGGAATCCAGAATACCTACATCTCATCATATGAAATACAAACAGTTTTAAGGACATACAATGTTCTTTAATATTGTAATCATAGGTTTGTTTTTACATTATCCAGAACAGGATATAGTGTTGAGCCTGACAATAGTTTATATTTTTTAAGGTTGGTCATTGGTACTCAGTAAGTATAAAGGAATGAAAATATGTTTGGAATGGAATGGAGTCTAATTAAATATACCTGAAGGCCAGAGCAATTAAGAGAATTGACCAAAGCCTCGCAGCTAGTTTCATTTGCAACTAGTTCAATAATGTTTTTTTTTTTTTTTTTGTAGAGACAGAGTCTCACCTTATCGCCCTCTGTAGAGTGCTGTGGCATCACACAGCTCACAGCAACCTCCAAATCCTTGGGCTTAGGCGATTCTCTTGACTCAGCCTCCCAAGTAGCTGGGACTACAGGCGCCCGCCACAACGCCCGGCTATTTTTTGTTGCAGTTTGGCCGGGGCTGTGTTTGAACCCGCCACCCTCGGTATATGGGGCCGGCGCCCTACCCGCTGAGCCACAGGCGCCGCCCTCAAATGGGTTTTTAAAAAGAAGGAAAGAATTAAAAGAAAGAAAGAATCATAGGTTCGGGTCTGAAAAGAGCCTGGGAGGTCCATCTGTGATTTTTAATCAGGACTATATTTGTAATCTTATAAAAGAGAAGGTTGAAAATTAGTTCAAAATATGATAGTCCCTTTCATTTTGTTTCTAAGGCATTTGAGAATGCAAATAAGATCAGATAAGCCACTTCAATGTGAGATCATTATCAGATATTAGAAAAGCACTTTGTTATTTTCACGTTTTCTTTTTAATTTTTAATTGCTATAATATGTGAGTGTTAACAATATTAGCTGGGGTTTTTCCCTCTTAGGAGTTGTGTTTCATTGGAACTATCATGGGAATTAGCCTTTCTTGCAAGGGTGATCAAGAAAAGCAAGACCAGCAATGGTTTTATAAGCCCATACAGCCACTTAATGGATATTAATTACCAAGTTGCTCAACACAAGTGAGGCACAGTCCTTACTCACGGAGTAGGCACCTGAAAAGCATGAATGAGCAGCACACTTATCATGGAGCTCAGGAAGAGTCCAGTGGCCATGAATTAATTGCACATAATGCGTTCAGTGACCAGTATGAAGTCCTTAATACTTTAGTACGTAATACTGACAACCCTGCATTAAACATAACAGGATTTACAAGCCTCTTTAATAGGGGAGAAAAACAAATACCCTCTCCAAATTATGAAATTTTATTGCAAAACAATATGAATATATACTTAACAGAGGGGGAGACAAGATGGCGGACTGAAGCCAGCTTTCAACAAAGGCTCCCGTCCAGAAGGAGAGTTAAGGGACAGGAATTTAGTAAGTATCCTGGTGGACTTGAGCCTCACCAAGAGAGAAGGCTGAAGAACGCACATCAACACCGCTGAGGCAAGTTGTGATCACAAGGACGCAAACAAAAGGTACAAAATCCACCACCAAGCGGACGGGAGTCCCCCTCCCCCATGAGACCGGCTCTAGAGCCCCATAATTGAACAAGCGGGCAGAAATTAGAGCCCTTTAATTTCCACGGTCTCTCCACGGGAGAGACCTTCTAAAAACTGGACCTACCTCCCCTACTGGGGTGCCGGGGCGTTCTCCTGCCGGACATAGGGCTGAATAAAACTTTGGGAATTCTCTGCCGGCAACCCTGAATCCCCGGCGCTCCCCTCCCGCCCACTGAGGTCTGGAGGCCTGTCCCCCAGGACTTCGGATCCTTGGGTGATTTCTCAAGGGGAGTGGACAGTCCCCTTGAGTGCGACTGGTCAGCATTGACTCTGAGGCGCGCCGAGTGAGGAGAGGGCACCGGGCTGAGGGGGAGTCACGCCTGGCGGCACTTCCCTGCGGTGCAGTGCACCAACCCTCCCCGGGCATACGGGGCCCAAGACTGAATCAGACTCTGGCCTCCCCGCTGAGAGCTGAGAACCCCTACTCTCACTCGGGGTCTGAGGGCCTATCCCCCAGGAGTTCGGCTCCTTGGGTGATTTCTCGAGGGGAGAGCACAGTGCCTGAGCTGCGTCAGGTCAGCGCTGACTCTGGGACACGTGAGCGAGGAGAGGGCACCGGGCTGAGGGGAAATCAAGCCTTGGCGGCACTTCCCTGCGGTGCAGTGCAGGAGCCCTCCCCGGACCGTAGTATTGCGTGAAACTGAATGAAACTCTAGCTTCCCCCCGCCCCACTCCCAATCCGGGTCTGGGGGCCCATCCCCCAAGAGTTCTGATTCTTGGGGGATCTCTTAAGGGGTGTGGACCCAGCACAAACTGCGGCCGCTCAGTGCTGACTCTGGGGCGTGGGACAGAGGAGAAAAGGGTCGCCTGAGTGCCCACACCAGAGCAGCAGTTCCCTGGAGGTAGATCAACAGCCGTTTTTTCTTTAACGGCAGAACGCTCACTTCTGGATATTCTGAGGCCACACCCCCTGTCTCCCTGGGCAACCAGAGGAGGCCACCGGTGACACGGCTCACAAACCCGGAAGCCTCCAGGGCGGGGCCGACCCAGAGAGGTGTTCAGACGCAATTCTCCAGCAGCAAAGACGTTTGAACTCAAAACAGCCCGTCTCCTGTAGGCGACGACAAGAACAGAGACAGAACCTCACAAAGTTGTCTGTTCTGTTCTGTTCTGTTAGCAGCATCCATCAGGGACGGGGCTAAGCCTGAGTGAACACCTCCTTCCCATCACCTGCATCAAACACTCAAAGATGTCAGGCCCCATCTCCTCCTGCTAGATAGCGGCAGTCTGCGGGGGCCTGGCAGACTTCCTTGCGATTCAGGCAGGTGCAAACCCCTGGAGTGTCTGTTCACTGCAGGCAACTGGGTTAGCCATCTGCAGAGATACCAGTGACTGGGTCCGACGGAGGGGCAAAGTGGGGAAGGAGACGTCAACCTTCCCAGACTGCTCTGTTTGCTGGGTGGCTCCTCCTGACTCCACGCTGCACTGGGGTGAGCCGTGTCAGAGGAGTCACCAGGCCCCTGTGATCCAGTTCCCAGAGACCTCTTGAACCCTTCCACCCGAGACAAGTGCCGATTGAGACAGTTGATTCGGACCTTTTGAACTGGGCTAATAGACTGAGGACTCTTCAGGCGGTGCCCTGGGTGTGCGATTGTAGGAAGGTTTGATTCTCCTTTTCCAACTGGGGCCAGAGGTGGGCAGGCGGGGTGACTTAATTGCTGATTTTTCCACACAGCTGAGACTTCAAGCCAGAGTAAAAGTTGCAATAGGATCGAACAGAAACCAGCTGAAAACAAGACAGAACCACTTTGCTCCACCACACCAGACAGGGCCCCAGTTTCTCAGGCCACAACACTGTACGGGCCCTCGATAAAACCCCAGGGGAAAAACCAAAGGGAGTAAACCATGGGGCGGAATCAGCGGAAAAACTCTGGTAACATGAATAACCAGAATAGATCAACCCCCCCAAGAAAAGATACGGCAGATGTGATTGAAGATCCCATTCATAAACAACTGGCTGAGATGTCAGAAGTCAAATTCAGAATTTGGTTTGCAGACAAGATTAATAAAATGGAATTAGGAATTCAAGGAGAAATTCAAAAATTGTCTCAAGAATTTAACGAATTTAAAGACAAAACCACCAAAGACTTAGACACACTGAAACAAGAACTTACAGCCCTCAAAGATATGAAAAATACAGTAGAATCCCTCAGTAACAGAATGGAGCAAGCAGAAGAAAGGATTTCTGACATTGAAGATAAAGTCTTCGAACGCTCCCAATCTCTCAAAGAGGAAGAGAAATGGAGAGCAAAAACGGATCACTCACTCAGAGAGCTCTCAGATAATTCGAAAAAAAACAACATAAGGGTTATAGGAATTTCGGAGACTGATGAAGTAGCTGCCAAGGACACAGAGGTCCTTCTACATGAAATTATGAAAGAAAATTTTCCAGACATGCCTAGAGAATCTGAAATTCAGATAGCAGACAGCTTCAGAACCCCAGCACGATTCAACCCCAATAAGCCATCTCCCAGACATATCATAATTAGCTTCACTAAAGTTAACATGAAAGAGAAGATTCTCAAAGCAGCCCGGCGAAAGAAAACTATAACGTACAAAGGTAAGAATATTAGAATAACTGCAGATCTCTCTGCTGAAACTTTTCAAGCAAGAAGAGGCTGGTCATCAACTTTTAATCTCCTAAAGCAAAAAAACTTTCAACCCAGGATCTTGTATCCAGCTAAACTGAGTTTCATCTATGATGGAGAAATTAAATACTTCAATGACATTCATATGTTGAAAAAATTTGCCATAAGTAAACCAGCTCTTCAGGATGTTCTCAGACCTATCCTCCACAATGACCAACCCAATCCTATACCACAAAAGTAAACTCACTCAGAATCTTCGGATCAAACTCCAACTTCCACTCTGGCGAAAGGATTAAAAATGTCCACTGGACCTTTGAAAAACTCGATACCCAAAATTCCACCAGACTTATCAATACTCTCCATCAATGTGAATGGCTTAAACTGTCCTCTAAAGAGGCATAGGTTAGCTGACTGGATACAAAAACTCAAGCCAGATATTTGTTGCATACAAGAGTCACATCTCAACTTAAAAGACAAATACAGACTCAGGGTGAAAGGATGGTCATCCATATTTCAGGCAAATGGTAATCAGAAAAAAGCAGGTGTTGCAATTTTATTTGCAGATACAGTAGGCTTTAAACCATCAAAAGTAAGGAAGGACAAGAATGGTCACTTCATATTTGTTAAGGGTAATACTCAATATGACGAGATCTCAATTATTAATATCTATGCACCCAACCAGAATGCACCTCAATTTATAAGAGAAACTCTAACAGACATGAGTAACTTGATTTCCTCCAGCTCCATAATCGTTGGAGATTTCAACACTCCCTTGGCAGTGTTGGATCGATCCTCCAGAAAGAAGCTGAGCAAAGAAATCTTAGATTTAAACCTAACCATCCAATATTTAGATTTAGCAGACATCTACAGAACATTTCATCCCAACAAAACTGAATACACATTCTTCTCATCAGCCCACGGAACTTACTCCAAAATTGATCACATTTTAAGTCACAAGTCTAACCTCAGTAAATTTAAAGGAATAGAAATTATTCCATGCATCTTCTCGGACCATCATGGAATAAAACTTGAATTGAGTAACAACAGGAATCTGCATACCCATACAAAAACATGGAAGTTAAATAACCTTATGCTGAATGATAGCTGGGTCAGAGATGAGATTAAGAAAGAAATCACCAATTTTTTGGAACAAAATGACAATGAAGACACAAACTATCAGAACCTCTGGGACACTGCAAAGGCAGTTCTAAGAGGGAAATTTATAGCACTGCAAGCCTTCCTCAAGAGAACGGAAAGAGAGGAAGTTAACAACTTAATGGGACATCTCACGCAACTGGAAAAGGAAGAACATTCCAACCCCAAACCCAGTAGAAGAAAAGAAATAACCAAAATTAGAGCAGAATTAAATGAAATTGAAAACAAAAGAATAATACAACAGATCAATAAATCAAAAAGCTGGTTTTTTGAAAAGGTCAATAAAATAGATAAACCTGGGTGGCGCCTGTGGCTCAACGGGTAGGGCGCCGGTCCCATATGCCGGAGGTGGCGGGTTCAAGCCCAGCCCCGGCCAAAAAAAAAAAAAAAAAAAAAAAATAGATAAACCTCTGGCCAACCTAATCAGGAAAAAAAGAGTAAAATCTCTAATATCATCAATCAGAAACAACAAAGACGAAATAACCACAGACTCATCAGAAATCCAAAAAATCCTTAATGAATATTACAAGAAACTTTATTCTCAGAAATATGAAAATCTGAAGGAAATAGACCAATACTTGGAAGCACGCCACCTTCCAAGACTTAACCAGAATCAAGTGGAAATGTTGAACAGACCCATATCAAGTTCAGAAATAGCATCAACTATACAAAACCTCCCTAAAAAGAAAAGCCCGGGACCAGATGGTTTCACGTCAGAATTCTACCAAACCTTTAAAGAGGAATTAGTACCTATATTACTCAACCTGTTCCAAAATGTAGAAAAAGAAGGAAGACTACCCAACACGTTCTATGAAGCAAACATCACCCTGATCCCCAAACCAGGAAAAGACCCAACAAGAAAAGAAAATTATAGACCTATATCACTAATGAATATAGATGCAAAAATATTCAACAAGATCCTAACAAACAGAATCCAACAACACATCAAACAAATTATACATCATGACCAAGTTGGTTTTATCCCAGGGTCTCAAGGCTGGTTCAATATACGTAAATCTATAAATGTAATTCAGCACATAAACAAATTAAAAAACAAAGACCATATGATTCTCTCAATTGATGCAGAAAAAGCTTTTGATAATATCCAGCATCCCTTCATGATCAGAACACTCAAGAAAATTGGTCTAGAAGGGACTTTTCTTAAACTGATAGAGGCTATCTACAGCAAACCCACAGCCAATATCATATTGAATGGAGTTAAATTGGAATCATTTCCACTCAGATCAGGAACCAGACAAGGCTGCCCATTGTCTCCATTGCTTTTCAACATTGTAATGGAAGTTTTAGCCACCGCAATTAGGGAAGAAAAGGCGATCAAGGGTATCCATATAGGGTCAGAAGAGATCAAACTCTCGCTCTTCGCAGATGATATGATTGTGTATCTGGAAAACACTAGGGACTCTACTACAAAACTCCTAGAAGTGATCAAGGAATACAGCAGCATCTCAGGTTACAAAATCAACATTCATAAATCGGTAGCCTTTATATACACCAACAACAGTCAAATTGAAAAAGCAGTTAAGGACTCTATCCCATTCACAGTAGTGCCAAAGAAGATGAAATATTTGGGAATTTACCTAACAAAAGACGTGAAAGATCTCTATAAAGAGAACTATGAAACTCTAAGAAAAGAAATAGCTGAAAATGTTAACAAATGGAAAAACATACCATGCTCATGGCTAGGAAGAATCAACATTATCAAAATGTCCATACTACCCAAAGCAATATATAATTTCAACGCACTCCCTATTAAAGCTCCACTGTCATATTTTAAAGATCTTGAAAAAACATTACTTCGTTTTATATGGAATCAGAAAAAACCTCGAATAGCCAAGACATTACTCAGAAATAAAAACAAAACAGGAGGAATCACACTACCAGACCCCAGACTTTACTACAAATCGATAGTGATCAAAACAGCATGGTATTGGCACAAAAACAGAGAAGTAGATATCTGGAACAGAATAGAGAACCAAGAGATGAATCCAGCTACTTACCACTATTTGATTTTTGACAAGCCAATTAAAAACATTCAGTGGGGAAAAGATACCCTATTTAACAAATGGTGCTGGGTGAACTGGCTGGCAACCTGCAGAAGACTGAAATTGGACCCACACCTTTCACCATTAACTAAGATAGACTCTCATTGGATTAAAGATTTAAACTTAAGACATGAAACTATAAAAATACTAGAGGAGAATGCAGGGAAAACCCTTGAAGAAATTGGTCTGGGTGAGTATTTCATGAGGAGAACCCCCCGGGCAATTGAAGCAGCTTCAAAAATACACTACTGGGACTTGATCAAACTAAAAAGCTTCTGCACAGCTAAGAACACAGTAAGCAGAGCAAGCAGACAGCCCTCAGAATGGGAGAAGATATTTGCAGGGTATAACTCTGACAAAGGTTTAATAACCAGAATCCACAGAGAACTCAAACGCATCAGCAAGAAAAAAACAAGGGATCCCATCGCAGGCTGGGCAAGGGATTTGAAGAGAAACTTCTCTGAAGAAGACAGGCGCAAGGCCTTCAGACATATGAAAAAATGCTCATCATCTTTAATCATCAGAGAAATGCAAATCAAAACTACTTTGAGATATCATCTAACTCCAATGAGACTAGCCTATATCACAAAATCTCAAGACCAGAGATGCTGGCGTGGATGCGGAGAAAAGGGAACACTTCTGCACTGCTGGTGGGAATGCAAATTAATACATTCCTTTTGGAAAGATATATGGAGAACACTCAGAGATCTAAAAATAGATCTGCCATTCAATCCTGTAATTCCTCTGCTGGGCATATACCCAGAAGACCAAAAATCACAACATAACAAAGATATTTGTACCAGAATGTTTATTGCAGCCCAATTCATAATAGCTAAGTCATGGAAAAAGCCCAAGTGCCCATCGATCCACGAATGGATTAATAAATTGTGGTATATGTATACCATGGAATACTATGCAGCCTTAAAGAAAGATGGAGACTTTACCTCTTTCATGTTTACATGGATGGAGCTGGAACATATTCTTCTTAGTAAAGTATCCCAAGAATGGAAGAAAAAATACCCAATGTACACAGCCCTACTATGAAACTAATTTGGGACTCTCACATGAAAGCTATAACCCAGCTACAACTTAACAATAGGGGGAAGTGGGAAAGGGGGGGGTGGGTAGAGGGAGGGGAATCGGTGGGATCACACCTGTGGTGCATATTATAGGGGTATTTGCGAAACTTGGTAAATGTTTTGGCACAGTAACTGAGATAACGCCGGAAAGGCTATGTTAACCACTGTGATAAAAATGTGTCAAATGTTTTATGAAGTGAGTGTATGATGCCCCATAATCATATCATTGTATACAGTTATGATTTAATAAAAAAAATTAAAAAAAAAAAAAAGAATATATACTTAACACTATTGAATTGTTCACTTAAAAATGGTTACAATAGTAAATTTTATGCTATGTGGTTTTATCACAATTAAAAATTTTTATGTTAATTATGAAATTAAATTAAATTAATTATTAAATTAATTATCTTGTACCCCATGATTGCATTAATGTATACAGCTGTAAAAAAAAAAGAAATTAAATTATCTTTAAATAAGTTACATCTGTCCATAAAACGTTTGTTCTGTATCCTTCAGGGAATAGGGAGCTTGTCAATGTTTTCAGTTGGGAAAGAAAGAGGTGAAACTGGATCTTCAAGAGGACTAACTAGATCAGTGGTTTTCAACCTTCCTAATGCCACAACCCTTTAATACAGTTACTGTGGGTTGCGACCCACAGGTTGAGTACCGCTGAACTAAATAATGTTGCTCAGGGTTTATTTAAGAGAAGTTGACTGTACAGACATTCAAAAGTTAGAAAAGCTAGTAGGAGAGTGGAGTATTTATTTACTTATTTTTACTTTTTTGAGACAAAGTCTCATTCGGTCGCCCAGGTTAGAGTGCTGGGGCTTCCTCTTAGGTCAAAGCAACCTCAAACTCTCGTGCTCAAGAGATCCTCTGACCTCAGCCTCTTGAGTAGCTGGGACTACAAGTGCCTAGCACAAAGCTCGGCTAATTTTTCTATTTTTAGCAGAGATGGGGTCTTGCTCTTGGTCTCAAACTCCTGAGCTCCAGCAATCCACCTGCCTCGGCCTCCCAGAGTGCTCGAATTACAGGCAAGAGCCACTCATGCCCAGGACAGGAGTGAAGTATTTAAATAGGAAGATAGTACTAAGATTTGGAAGAATAGGAGAGACTTTTCAGTAGAGCAATCCACAGGTATGGGTGTAGAAAAAGAATCTGAGATGATTCTAGGACATCAAGATTCTTTAAGAACAGGGTACTTTTAAGTTCCAACACAAGTTTAAACCAAGAAAATGAAAATATTCAGGAAGCAGTTGAAAAAGGAGACTACAATTTAGATGTTGTTTAACCACCATGGCTTCTAAAGATACCAATCTGTGGAATGTGCCAGAAATGCAACCCAGGAACACAGAAGATACACGACCTTTACATAATCCAACACTTGCATAACTAGCTGAGCCATCACCTTCTCCAGGAGGGGTCACCCTGCTCCCTGCTCCCTATGTAGTCCTCACTTGAGGGTTACCCAAGGGAGTAGAATGAATCACCAGAAAAAGGTAAAAATCTTTTGACTTCAAATTGGTGAAACTAAAGAAGTTTCCAAAACGGTAAAAGAGTCTCTTCTAAAAGTTTCCCTTAGGGAGACAGAAAAGTCAAACCCTTCACTCACTCTGTGCGTTTAGGCAACCAGACAATTGTTGACCTTCCCTCCATTTTCGATCTCAGTACTGCAGACAACTAAGAAACTCCTCCTCTGATCTGTACAAAGGTCATTTGGTGTTTCCACACCAATTTCTATGGTGTACCTTTTGATAAAGTAGCAGATTCAATGAATTTTTGCTGTTTAGCATTCACGAGGCTGCGAGTATACATCCTCTCCACTCCAACACCTGGTGGGGAAAGCTGGGTCAGAATGTCATTACATTGAAGTTGGAGAATCTTCCTGTGATGTATAGCATTTAAAAAAAGAAGAAATAGAAAACTCAAGTTTTTAATTAAAACCTTCGGAACCTTATCATAAAATGGTTCAGCCTTGGCAGATTAAACGGAACTTTTCCATTTACAAGAAGCATAGCCAGTTTCTGGAGGGGGAGGGAACAGTACTTGAAAAGGCAAAATAAATTTATTTTCCCTGGAATGCACACAGACTATCTCCGTCCATCTCTGGCCTGTAAATTTCAGCTTATTTACTTTTCATTTAAAAAGTGGCCATGTTTTAATTTCTAATATAAGGATATCATGGTTTACTAAATTTATTTATTTATTTATTTTACTTCAGCTAGCTACTTAATCTGTGAAATGCAGCTCAGGGAAAAAAATGCATAAAACCTGTTGGTATAAAGATAAGCAGTTTATTTAATATCTAATTAAATATGGTCACCAGAGAAATCACAGCTTATGAAACTGTATCAGAAAAAGATTAATCCATTTCAGCTTAACCCAAATGTCATAAGAGAACTCATGAATTTAGATAGGAATCCACTTATTATCCAAAGACATGTTCTTATCAAGTAAGGAAAGCCTATATTACTGGCTATATATGTACCTAACTCAATCAAATTTATAAACTTTGTAGCTATCACTGATTTCAGGTGCAATAATGAAACTAGAATAATATAATAGGGAATCTTTTTCTATTTGTCAAAAATTCCTAGAATGTTCTAAAATACCTTATACATATGCAGACCCCATTCTTTCAGAATTAAAAAAAAAATTACATATACTATTGTCATTTTAACTCAAAAACAGTTCAACAAATGATATTGGATGCCTATTATATAATGAACTTGGGCATTAAGAAAATGAGGATAGGGAAAATGATTCCTTCTTTTGAAGGGCTCAGAAAGTCATAAGAGAGATAAACCCAGTGATACAACGTAATAACCTCTACTGGGAAGAGGCTGCTTATTTTTCCCCAATATCTAGTTATAACTTCTATAATAATAAAAATCGTATCTGGACACATGGTGACCTAGCTTAAAAGACCTATTTCCCAGACTAAATCTATAGTCAGGTGACTCAGTGGGATGTGAGAGAAAGTGGTTTGTGCTCCTTTCCAGGCTGCATCTTTATGGGCAGGACATGCCCTCCCTTTTCCCTTCCATCTTCCTGACAGCTGGAAAGGAATATGGACCATGTTGGATCATATGTATACAAGCAACACTCCTGAAGAGGAAGAGCAACAGAATAAAAGGAGACCAATGTCACAAAACTGAACCAGCACACCGTCTCAGATTTATAGTAACAGAAAAACCTGTCTTGTTTCTAAACCACTGTTACTTAGAATCCATCACATAAAGCAGCTGCAAGGCTCTAATTAAAATGAAATAGATCAATGAATCCCCAACAATAAAAATAAAAAAAAAAAAAATGAAATAGATATGCTTATTTTTCTAAGATTTTTGATAATGGAAAATACTCCTTGTAAGGAAGAAACAAAATTAATAGTGGAAGTGAAGAGAAGTTCAATTTCGAACTTTTTCATGAAAAATAAAACCTTTAATTATGACAATAAATTAATCTCATAATTAACAAAATAGAAACAGTAATTAGAACACTAAATTCTTCAAAAAGAATGATTTAAGTACTACTCATTGAAAGGTATAATTTTTTACTAAAACTGATCATATGATAGAACTTATTTTTAAAAATAGAAAAAATGGCTCTGCGCCTGTGGCTCAAGCGGCTAAGGCGCCGGCCACATACACCTGAGCTGGTGCCTTCAAATCAAGCCCAAGTCTGCCAAACAACAATGACGGCTGCAACCAAAAAATAGCCTGGTGTTGTGGCGGGCACCTGTACTCCCAGCTACTTGGGAGGCAGAGGCAGGAGAATCACTTGAGCCCAGGAGTTCAAGGTTGCTGTGAGCTATGATGGCACAGCACTCTACCCAGTGCGACAGCTTGAGGCTCTGTCCCCCCGACAAAAAAAAGAAAACAAAACAAAACAAATTAAAAACTAATTTAAAGAACTGAAGTTAAAACGAATTAACAAAAAATAAGGACAGTAGGAAACAAAATAAATACAAAAAAGAAAATCACCGACATACAGGAAAAGCTTAGGAAAATATAGTGAATACAGCTAAAAAGTACAGATCATAGCAATTCGGGAGAAACTAATAGATAGGAAAGACAAAAATGATTCCATGTGATCATTGAAGGGAAAAATCAAAAACAATACAGGCAGCCCCCAGGTACAAACAAGATAAGTTCTGTTAAGTTTGTTCTTAAATTTATTTATAAGTTTGAACAGGTAAAATTTACCTATTACCTGTCAGAGCCTATTTCTTAAGCGTGAATTGTACAGGGACTTACTATAGTAGCCTCAGTTCATAAGTGCAAGTCGTACATCAGTCAGATGTTTTTAACTCAGGGACTGCCTGTACATGTAAACACTGTATAACAACACTTAATATTTTTTTTAAAATCCCCTAATTAGAAGAAAAAACTGATACACAGGTGAAAGGGCACTCCATGGTTCAGCAAATGCATTATACTAAGACATATTTTGGTTAATCCTCAGAAATTAAAAAAAAATTCTTGAGCGATTCATCTAGAAAAAGTCACCAGCAAAAACTAACAGCATGGTCCTATCAGAAGAAAATATATCAAAGCTTAAGAGAGGTTCCAAATGTGATGAAACCAAAGAAATACAAAGACACAGGTGAAGAAAAGACTCTTCCACGGAATGAAGTTCAACTCATGTTTGTGATTTTTTTCAGCATGGGGGGATTTAGGTTAATATTTAAACTTCATTTTTATTTCTTACTCAAAAAAATGATTAACCAGAAAAGTCTCAAGAATAAGATAGACAGCAAGTATGCTGAGATTATTAACAAAATCAATGTCCAAAGAGGATGATTTTTTTGTAGGAGAAACAAGCCTTAAAGAAAGAATTTGGCAAGAAAACTAGGAAAGGAGATTACTCCAGGCATACAAGTGTGTGAAAGAAAATACCCTGTTTCCCTGAAAATAAGACAGTGTCTTATTTTAAGGTGTGCTCCCAAAGATGCACTAGGTCTTATTTTCAGGGCACATCTTAGCTTTCCTGTAAGTAGGTCTTATTTTCGGAGGATGTTTTATTTTCGGGGAAACGGGGTAGTATGTTGAAGGAAAGGGCAAGAGGTCTGGTAAGACAACGAATGTAAAGCCTGGGTTCATAGATTACATGAAGTTCACTCTGCTCTTATGTTTTGCTCTTGTACATAACATCCCTCAGACCAATGAATGCAGACCTGTCTCTCTATTCATTAGGTAGAGAAACTCAACATCCAGGCCTCAGGGACAAAACTACTAGAGCCAAAGTACTAGCCCCAACAAGACCACATTCTAGAAGATGATGGTACAAAGACAAAGAAGGAGTCTGACCTCAGGAAAAATACAATGTCTTTGTGAGATCAGATGGCAAAGAAAAAATAACTATTAGTAATAGACGGTAAGGTAACACACATTAACACTACAGAAGCTGAAAGGCAGGGAGCCCTTTGGCGCTTGCGGCAGACTGAGGAAGTGGTAGGGCTTATATTAGATCCTGAGGAAAGGATGGAGCATTTTGACTTCAGATATCCAGTTTCATAAGAAATTGTCTTACAGGACCCAAAACTATGGCTATCATTCCATAAAAACGGAGTATTTTTTTCTTACTGAAATTATAGTGAAAGGATGAACTAATAAATCGATTATGCTAGGATTTCACTATTTGAAAAAAATAAACAAGTCAAGTCTTACCCTTACAGCAAAATAATTCCCAGATAGGTAAGTTTCCCATCTATTTCCTTTATGGCTTTATGTGTTAGATTTAACTCTAATCTTTGGAAACAATCTTTCCAGCCATAATGACAAAGAGAAGACATCAAAAGGGAGATACTAAAAAAGGTTAATCAATACACTGGGAAAACTGGCGGTGCTGGTGGTTCAGTGAGTAGGGTGCCGGCCCCACATACCAAGGATGGCGGGTTCAAACCCAGACCTGGCCAAACTGCAACAAAAAATAGGCAGGCATTGTGGCGGGCGCCTGTAGTCCCAGCTACTTGGGAGGCAAAAGAATCGCCTAAGCCCAGGAGTTGGAGGTTGCTGTCAGCTGTGACACCACAGCACACTACTGAGGGCAACAAAGTGAGACGCTGTAAAAACAAATAAATAAATAAATAGGGAAAACTGCTTACAACATAATCAGGAAAGGTCAATTTTCTTAATAATTAAAGAAGTCTTTTAACTCAGTGAGAAAAAATAAAAAATAATTCAACAGAAAAATGGGTAAAGGACATGAACACAAGATTATACATATATGATAACTGCTCATTTTAGAACTATAAACTAGATGTCTAAGAATTTTTCTTAGGAACAAATCATATATGCACAAATTTTGCTTATAAGGCTATTCACTGCAGAGTAATTTATAATCATGAAAAAACTGAAAATAGTTTAAACATCCAATGAAAGAATTACATAAATAAGTAAAACCATTGAAGCTGTCCAACTGACATGCAGCCACTGATGACCACATGCTGCATGGACTGCTCAGTGATGAGACAGAGCATTACAGTATGTAAACCATATGAATGAGATAAATGACTAAATGACTACGTAGAATAACTTGATCCCAGTTTTGGGGGTTTTTTTTTGTGAGACAAGAGTCTTATTTTACCCTTGGTAGAGTGCCATGGCATCATTGTTCACAGCAACCTCAAACTCTTGGGCTCAAGTGACTCTCTTGCCTCAGCCTCCCAAGTAGCTGGGACTACAAGTGCCTGCCCCAATGCCCAAGTATTTTTATGGACAAGGTCTCACTCTGACTCAGGCTGATCTTGAACCAGTGATCTCAGGCTATCCACCCACCTTGGCCTCCCAGAGTGCTAGAATTACAGTTGTGAGCCACTGTGCCCGGCCTTTATCCCAGTTCAATAAAGAAGGTATAAGTATAGGAAAAAAAAGACCACAAGATCTATTCCACAATGTTATATGTGATTAGTTCCAGGCAATGGGACCACAGACAACTTTTTTCTTCTCTACATTCTTAATTTCATCCAAATTTTTACAATGGAGACTTATTACTTCTAAAATTTTTGCTGCTGCCCTTTTCGGAAAAATTTATGAAAAGAGTTGTCTGTATGAAATGTCTCTAATTTTTCTTCTTGATTCAGTCTCAAACCCAAATAGTACTGTCCTCCAAAACTCTACTGAGGTTAAACAATGACTTCCATGTCACTAAATCCAACATCAGCCGAGGTGACCCTGGTGACAACTCCCTTCCCTTCTTGATATCCCCTTTCTTCATGGCTTTCAGATACTGGTTTCTACCTTCCTGCTGATCCCTTCTTTTCTGTGGGTCCCCTCTCTTCACATTGACCCCCTGGCCTGGGGCAGAATGCGACATGGCTGAGCCCTCTTGCTCACCTGCATTCACTCCCTGGATGACCACATCCAGGCTCCAGGGTTAGATGCCACATGTGTGCTGACAGTCCCCAGACTGACACCTCCAGCCTAGGTATAGATTTCCTTCTCCATCAAACATCAAGCTCCTTGGTTCAGTCTGTGTTTCTACTAATCATTTTCACTTGAGTATCTAACAGACACCTCAAACTCAATAAGCCCAAGGGAACTCCTGCTCTGCCCTTCAAAACCTGATTCACACACAGCTTTTCTCATCTCAGCTCACAGCAACTTTTTCCTTTCACTTGCTCAGATCTACAATTTATCCTCAATTCCTCTCTGTCATCCAAGCTGCCTGCAGATCATACCGGCTCACCTTCAAAACACCTCCAGAATCCCACCTGCCTGTCTTTGCTGCCCTGTCACCCTTAGCACAATCACCCCCCTCCTAGAGTAGGGTGACAACCTGCCAGCGGGTCCTCCTGCTTCTACCCAGCCATGTTACTGTTCATTCTCGGTCCCAATAGCCAGACTGGTCCTCTTCATGCCTAAGTCAGGTGGTGACACTCTTCTGGTCCAAACCCTGCAAGAGCTCCCTGTTGTGAGTCTCAGGAAAGCCAAAGTTCTTGCTGCAGCCTGGCAGGCCTGATGAGGAGTGGACTCCCCGCCCACTGCCCTCCTCCTGGTGTGCCCCACGGCAGCACACTCTCCTGCTGCTACTCCAGGGCAGGGAGGGGTATCCCCACTGCGGCTCTGCGCCGGCTCTCCATTCTCCTCACCTGGCACATTCTTTCTCCTCATGTCTCCTGGAGAACTCCCCAACGCTCCAGCCTCACTTTCATCCTGCTCCGTGAGGGTTCCCCAACCACCCTCCCTGACCTCTACCCCCGTGTATGTCCCCACCCTCCTCATCCCGCTCTGTGTTCTCCTTTCTCCATAACAGGTACCACAATCACAAAACTGTAAGAGAGCAATTGGGACAAGCTATGACAAAGCAAGGAAGGCTGCTCTGACTTTAATGTCTATCTGGAAAAGGGCAGCACGACCCTGCGTGAGGCACTGTCCAGAGGGACACGGTAAAGAGCTCACAGATGGGAACCAACAAAGGGACACAAATGCAACAGCCAGCAATGAAGAAATCCCAGGGGCGCAACTACAGCTAAGAGCATAGTTAGGAAAGGTCTGACGCATCTAGACATAAGATGGCCACTCCAGGAGGCAGGAGCCCATCCACCCAGCATAGACAGGATGAGCCTTGACAGGGGAGCCTCAGGGATAAATCAAGGACCCCACAGGGGCCCGAGGAGGCCTCACATCACTGAGGTTCTGTTAGATTTTCAAGGCACTCAAGAGCTGGGGAATACGGGGAAGAGTTGATCTGTATTTGTTATCAGGGCTTAGATGGCTGAATGCATGCCTTTTTCTACTTTCTACTATTGACTCTTCTGTCACACAGATAAGGGGCAACTATTTACTGTGTGTCAAAGACATGCCAAGGGTTATGTGGACACAGATGCAGTTAGAACCAGCAACATTTCTGAAGGAGATGTCTGCAAGACAGCAAACACACAAAGCTCCGGACGCAGACATGCATGTGTTTGCCTGCGTGATGAAATAGCATATTCCCAGCAACAATGAAATAGGAATCATGACAGGAACAGGATGAGTAAACCACAAAAGGTCTCGGGGGGCGGGGGGGGGGGAGGTACCAGGGATGTCCATGGGGTCGAGGGCACCTCTGAGAACCGCACGCATTCCTAGCTCATGGGGTGGAAGGTTTGGAAAGGTGGGCTCCCTCCCATCTTGCCCTGTTCCCCTTGTCAGCCCTTCATTCTCGCGTCATCTTGAAGCCAGAGAACACAACCATCTCCGAGGACACACACGTACCCACAATCCCCGAGCAAGGGCTTCCGCTCATGAAAACCAAACAAAGGAGAACAAGGAAAAAGAGAGAGGTCGTAACAGCCCTCTCGGAGCCACCGCTGCACAGTGCTCATTTCTGAGGCCAGCGCAGGGCTGTGATTTATCTCATGTGTACTGGGCTTACATACATCAGTAAATATGGTTCCCATTTCTCTTCGTAACGGCAGCTATAAATTACGTGTTGGAAGGAACTGGCTCCTCTCCTCCCACACAGGTCTGGCAGGAATTACTGAGGCCCAAACACAAGGAGGTCAATCACTGGGTGGGGGTTTCTTCTTCCACTCATATCCTTAAATTAACTCATTCAATAAATATCTGTTGAGAACAAACTATGGGTCAGGAATGGGTTGAGATGCTTCAGCATATAAAGCACTAAAAACAAAACAAAAATCCATGCTTTTATGGAACTCAATGTTCCAGTGAAATTCACCCACCTCACCTTCATTTCCAGATTCAGACCTGTCAACCCTCAGTTTCCAGATTCAGACCTGTCTAGGGTCAAGCACATGAGAAGGTACATGAGAGGCAAAGAGAGCTGCTACAAATCCTTATAGTGATAATTATGTGCGTAGACTTTTACTGAGTGCTTACCGTGTGCCAGACACTGTTCTAAGCACTGAGTATTAACTCATTCTAATGGTCATGAAAATGCTATCAGCAGGTTCTATCATGATTCCATGTCAACAGATAAAGCAAATAAAGGAAACAAACTATCAATCTAACCCCAGAAACCACTCTCCTTGCTCTGCTTTAGAACTAGGCCAAATACAGCAAGGAGATGGGTCTTTCTCAATGTAACCTCGGAAAGCATCTGTTGGTTCTAAAGCCTGATAGTTGGTCACAACGGTCCAGGGTGGTCACTGGGCTGCTTGTCACAAATAGGATCTGCAAATAGCTCCAGAAGATTCCATTTTCATCCACTATAAATGTATTGCTAATGCTGGTTAATCATGTGGAGATAAGTGATCCTGCTGCGCAGCCCAATTAAACAGGCTATTTAATACTTGGTGGCTTCAAACAGATCCACCAGAATGATCAGTCATTCTGAACACCACTTGAAAATTGTAACGTTTCCTCAGACCAATTCTTGTTCATTCCATTATACATTCCACTCCAGATAACAGTAGCTCCGAATGGGGAAAAAAAATACATATTAAAAAAAAGAGAAAAAGTGATTCCAGACTTGGGAGTCTAGGCCTTAAATAAGGGAGAATCAGAATCGTGTCACTCAAGCTTTGTTATGTTAATCCAGGATAATCTTAGTCTTCAAGATTTCCATTATTTCTAACAACATAGAATAACTTTTTGAATTTCATCTCTCTGGCTCACACATAGACACATAAAATCACTCCCCCAATAATATCATTTTTTGCTTTCGTTTCAAAGTAATAGTAATATTTGTCAAATGCTTACTAATTCTGTCACTGTGCTAAGTATATTATCTACTTTATCTCATTTACACCTCCCCTGTAATAACTCTGCCAAAAGGGTATTATCAAGCTCTCCACTTCACAAAGAAGGAAACTGAGGCCCAGAGGAGTAAAACTGCTTCCCTGTAACAAGGCTAATCAGTGGCAGCCCAAGAACTCAAACCCAGTTCTCAATGGCCTCCAGAGCTATGATCATTCTACTGCATTCTACTGCTTTCCTGTGCACCTGAAAGGCCAGATTTCTTTTTTTTTTTTTTTTTTGTAGAGACAGAGTCTCACTTTATGGCCCTCGGTAGAGTGCCATGGCCTCACACAGCTCACAGCAACCTCCAACTCCTGGGCTTAAGCGATTCTCTTGCCTCAGCCTCCCGAGCAGCTGGGACTACAGGCACACGCCACAACACCCAGCTATATATTTTTTTTTTTGGTTGCAGTTCAGCCGGGGCGGGTTTGAACCCGCCACCCTCGGTATATGGGGCCAGCGCCCTACCGACTGAGCCACAGGCGCCGCCCAAGGCCAGATTTCTAACCAAAAAAGGATAAGATACGAAAGAGGCTTTTCTCATTGGACCGAGATGCTGGCTCCCACATCACCTTTACAATGGGCTCTCCATCTAGAGGCCAGGCCTTGATTAGCTCCAGGTATGGAGTTGAGCACATAGAAGGCTGCAGGTGAAGAGAAAGCAGCCACGTAGTCTGTGCTGATGTTCCCCAGGGGAGGAAGCTTTATGAGAACTGAGAAAATAGGGAAAAGAAAGTAGCTTGTTAATAACCTCCCTCCAGGTCCCGCCCTCAATGCCTCCACCAACCATCAGGGGTAGTTTCCCACTTTTCTGAAGGAGCTCAGGGAGGAAAGGGGAGGGAAAAGGACTCCAGCACCTTCACACAACATTATATGTTTTAATTCACGTTCCTCAAATTTCTCAATAAAAGCTGAAGTTGTTTTATATTACTAAGTGCCTTTCCTTTTAGGGCCCCACTGGCTAAACATGAAAGGACTAAAAAATAGGTAAACATTTCCACTTGCCAGCTTCCATTATGACCTTCAGAATGACCCAAGTAAAATACATAACCTAGCACCTGAGAGCAAAGTTTAAGTCTTCACTCTTCTAAGCAGACACAGCGCCAGTATTCCATGTCCTCGCTAAGAGGATGAAGCTGCCCATTGGGTGGACAGGGGGAAGTGCAGGGCATGATGGCCTATGCCGGTGGCTAAGCCACACTGTCCCATGGGATGTGGCTTCCAACAGCAAAGGGACAGCAGGGGTGTAGGTGACAGGGAAAACGGGACCACAATAGAAAGGGAAACCACATTCCTGGGCTACCACATACTTTCTTATCTTCGAGGAGCAATCAGATAGCATACTCTGATTTGAAAACACACATCTTAAATGTAATTACAAAATTCCAACTGGCATGAATATGAAATGTACACATTGCTTTACAGATGCCTTTTTGCCCAACAGGCTGGTGCTGACTTTAATTTGGAAGAAATCCATTTTCATACAAAGGTAACGAAGAGTGACAGGAAATAGAAAGCCTACATCATTTATCTTCTGTGAACTTTAAAAAAAATCCGTTAATTGCTTTTCTAGGAAGCTATTTTGTGGTGCTTCATCTTTCTGCTCTTATTCAGGGCATAAACGGTGACTTTAAAATGCCTGTCGTGAAAATGCTATGATTAATCAATACATCTTAAAGTATTTAATTACTTATTTTAACAAATACAATTCTGATCAATCACAACTGGTTACTCCTTTCTTGTAGATGAATTATCAACCACTACTAAAACTCTTAACATACATTCTGTTGATTGATACTCAATTTCAAGTGTCTTTCCTTATCACTAAGCTATGGCAGCAGCCACGGTTTCCTTTGCTTCTGTGGCTTGTCAAATGAGTTCTCTTCCCAGCCACCAGAGCCCTTTGCAACAGCAGTTTCAAATCATCACTATGTATTAAATTAATAGCAAACAGAAAACTAAAACGCAAGGCTTTGGACTACCACTACTGAAGCTGTAACTTGTCAAGCAAACAAACTGCAAAGTCACCTGAGACCCATATTTTATTTCAATAGCTCTGCGTATTAGATATTTCTTGGTACTGTCCTATTTTTTGCCTTTTCCTTATCACCTACACATATGCTATGTCTTCTAAGTTCTACAAAGTTTAAGGCTAATACAAAGAATTTTAAAATCTAAAATGATCGTTTTAATAACAATTTTCTTATTATTCCATGAGCCAAAGACAGATACACTGTGAAGGTAATGATGCCTACGCTTCAGGGCCCCTAGTAAGTGTGTTAATGCACTCCCTTCAAACAGTATGTTTGAAAAAAACGGCCGGTATAAAATACTTCTCTATGCTTTTATTCCTAAATAAGATCCCCAAGACTATACAAAGTTTAGGTCCCACAAAACCTGCATCTGACCCTCTAGTTAACCATCTCCAATGTCTGCATCTGCAATGACAAGCTGAGTATAAAATATTGTGTGTGAGAGAGAAACGAAAAATAATTCACTTAAATTGGAAATAAAATTTAGTATCCTCTGCCTTAGAAGATTCTATAAGGCATGCTTCGGCCATTCATTAATTCCCCCGTTTCTCACCTAACAGTAGATACCTTTCCAAGTGGCACTCCCGGGGAGGCTCACTTAACGAGGGGCAGTATCGAGAATAAAAGACTCAGCTATAACAACAAAAATATGTTTTTCATTAAACACAAACGGAGCCAGGAAAAACCAACCAAAAGGCAGGTGTATCAGTTAAGGAATTCTCTTGAGGTCTTAGACTTCCACTGGATTTTTCTACACTAATTACCTATTATGGAAGGCTAAAGAATTACAACGAATAATTTGCCACGCCAGCAGATAGACTGCAGATGTCATAAGGAAGAGAATGACGAGTTTACAAAGTATAAAGTTAAGCAAAAGAGATCCACAATTTCCCTATTTTTTCTTTAAATAACACAGAATTATTTTTTTACTACAGAGGATGAAGGCGAGGAAATTTTCTTAGGGCTAGAAGGCCAATTATAAATTTAGTTTGGACTATGAGAGAAATTGCAAGTTAAACACTATATGCTAAAGTCTAATTTATTTAATTCATGTAAATGTCTTGGAGATAGAGATTATATCTTAAATTTCATTTTCGTTTCTTACGTCACAATGCACCTAGTCATTGATTTGATTTTCTTTATGAGGAATGTCCCTTATACAATGCCAAAGAGCTATTTTTGCATGCACACCACCTTCCATTTTTACATCATTTTTACCTAATGCTTCCTTTTAGCCCCCAAATTCATCATGCTGTGGTTAAGCTTTGCTCTATTGCTAACATCCTGAAAAAGTGTAGTCAAATAAGGCATTAGGGTCATTTCTCTGGAAACTTCCCTAAGAAACATATTCTCTACCTCACTGGAAATCAATGTCTATACTTCCAAGAAAACATTTTCACACTGACAGTATCTGTATTAAAAATATATGAATGAAACATGAATTTTTTGAAGTTGTTTAAACTATTTTACTTCTTTCAAAAAATAAAAACATATATCCCCTCAAAAGTATAATCTAGTTGATACATCTCTTATGATTGTGGATTTTATAAAAATAGCCTATAAATGTTGAACACTATACTTGCAAAAGGGTATTTCTTAAATCTCCTCTTGGAATCTGTCAAGAACTTCCCCTCAAAACCCTTTGAATTTGAAGGGTAGAAAAAGTAACTTGCAGATACTACTCTGCGGCTGTTAAAGAGTCATTTTCTTCTTGTGGTAGTGGGCTAATTAGGTAAGTGTTATGGATTCAAATTATGATATTTTTGCTAACATCTAATGCTTTTTAGTTATCCCCACCTGCCACAAAAGCAGCCCCAAAATTATAACCTTGTTCTACAAACAACATCCCCTTCTTATCTCTTCTTATGCTCCGCCTCCTAAAGAGAGCAGGCTCACAAGTTCAATGTCATTACCTGTAGGGGAAATAGAACACTATAAAAGTTCCAATTTCTCTCAGTATGACTCTTAGTCTCAGGCATGTCTCTCTTTTGAGGATGACCAAACACTAGCACATAGTATGTCATTCCCAATGTGGGGCACTCAAAGGGCATTCTGGAAGTGTCCAAGTTATGAATGACATACCCAAAATCTCATAAACATTGCACTGTTATCTGCCTAAGGCTGTACCGGCATTCAAAAAAAAAAAAAATATTTTTCCTTCTAACCAGAGTTTTACCAACTCACTGAATTGCAAAAGAAATAAACAAGTAAATTACTACCTAAAAAATGTGAATTTTCTTTGGTAGATGAAAATCATTTTAACAAGACATCAACTGGTTATCTCATTGTGGTTTTAATTTGCTTTTCTCTGATAGTTATAATGTTAAGCATTTTTTCATATTTTTGGTCACTTGCATGTCTTTTGAAAAATGTCTGTTCATGTCCTTTGCCCACTTTTTAAAGGTTTTTTTTTTTTTTTCTTGTTGAGTTGTTAGAGTTCCTTGTAGATTCTGGATATCAGCCCTCTGTTGGATGCAGAATTTGTGAATATTTTCTCCTATTCCATACCTTTCTACTTGCTCTGTTGATTATTTCTTTTGCTGTGCAGAGACCATCTTACTCTAGTCAGACTGGCTATCATTAAAAAGTTCATAAACAATAGACGTTGGTGAGAATACAGAGAAACAGGAACACATATACACTGTTGGTGGGAATGGAAATTAGTACATGGACGACCTCTATGGAAAACAGTATAGAGACTTCTCAAAGAAGTAAAAACAGATCTACCATTTCATCAAGCAATCCCACTATTGGGTATCTACCCAGTGGAAAAGAAATCATATCAAAAAGACACCTGCACTCACACATTCATTGCAGCACTATTTACAATAGCAAAGATAAAGCATCAACCTGAATGTCCACCAACCAATAATCTGATAAATAAAATGTGGGATTACATATACACCATGGAATTCTACTCAGCCATAAAAAAGAACAAAATCATGTCTTTTGCATGAACTTGGATGGCAATGGAGGCCATCATCCTAAGTGAAATAACTCATGGAAAATCAAATATCACGTTCATATTTATGTGTTACATCTTAGGTGAGAGCTACACAATGGGTATGCAGGGATATACATAGTGAAATAATAGAAAATGAAGACTCCAAAAAGTGGGAGAGTACCAGGGGGGCAAGGGATGAAATATTACCTAACAGGTACTCTTCATATGATGGGCACACTAAAAGCCCAGACTTCACCACTATGCAATGTGTAAAGAACCACATTTACACTCCCTAAATCTATAAAAAAATTAGGGGGGAGGATGGGCGGATGGAGGGTAATTGGTGGGACCACACCTACGGTACATCTTACAAGGGTACATGTGAAACTTACAAAATGTAGAATATAAATGTCTTAACACAATAACTAAGAAAACACCAGGAAGACTATGTTAACCAGTTTGATAAAAATATTTCAAATTGTATATAAAACCAGCACATTGTACCCCATGACTGCATTAATGTAAACAGCTATGATTAATTTTAAAAAATTGAGACATAAATAAATAAAAATAAATATTGTTTAAGATTATAAAGGAATTCCTGGCAGTTGTCAGTCAGTCAACATTGTTCAATGATAAACTATGCTTTTACTTGCCAGTACTGGTTATTTGATGATAATAAAAATCAAAGAGCTTGATGAATTAAGTTTTGCAAGATGGTATTTGTGGGTTTTCTATAAATTTTTAAAATAATGCTTATAGAAATTACATTTCGTTTCCATTAATTCCTAATGAACATTTTCTAGACTCCATCATAAATGTGCAATCAAAAAAAGTTACTGTATTGATGTCATTTAATTTCCTCAACAAAACTAGTAAAACAACTGATAGCTTAAAGAAGGTATCTTCTCTATGGGTGTTATACTGAGCTCCCAAATTGGTCTAAGGTGATTCCTAAGATGACTGTTCCAAAAAGATTAAGCTCAATGTTGTAAGAAATCATGTCAAATCCTTTATTTGGTTATTAAATCAACTTAAGATACAAAGAAAATTCTGACCACACTATGACTCTCTCTTAAAGAATATGTCAAAAAGAAAAAAAAAGCTCCTAAGCACAATGTTCTAGAATTCACACTGTACTTTAGTTAACACAGCGTATCACAGCAGAATAAAAAATAATGTGCATGGTCTTATTTCTTCTTCACACTCTCTTTACGACCGTCATCAATTTGGGATATAGTATGAGATGGGATGCGGTATCTGATACATTTGAATATTCACCATATTCAATATTAAATCATTTAAACAATTACTTTGAACATTATTAAGAGGTTTACTTTGTAAAGTTTGTCCCGGAATATTTCAAAACGTAAAAATATTAAAAGTTTCTGAACTCTTTTATGTAAAAGTTTTACCCCTTTAGGTATTAAAAATTATAGCCTTTGGAGGGCTTTTACTTCTAATATATAATATCTCAGTCAACACTAATTGTTCATAAGAAAATCCCCTGAATTATACTGAAGGAGGCGTTCTTTCCCTAACTACGTACACACAGACACACTCAGAACTTCATTTATTGGTCCTTTAAAAAGTCCAGTATAATAAGTTTGAGATTTTAAGAAATCATTATATATGTCTACCTCCCCCTTTAATGACTGCTACCAATACTACCACGTAGACTCTACTATATCACTGGAAAAAAAGAAACATGGAAACTGAATTTACAACAGTCACTCATAACTACTTAGTTGCATATAAATGGTATTGAGAAAAGACTCACCTCTCCCTGCTTGGGGATGCTGAACTTGGAAAGCTTGGCCTTGGTTCTGGCTGATTCCGGCTTGCTGGCTGGGACACCTCTGTATGAAGCACAGTGCACACTGGTTTCTGTAGATGACTTAAGCTTAGGAGATTCATCAGGAGCCTGGTCTTGGCCATCCATCGGCCGCACATACGCAGTCGGTTTCTGCTGGACCAGGCTGGGTTTCGAAGCCAGGGATGGAGGAAAGTTCTGAACACAGTGTCCACCGCTGCTGTGCTTGGCTGCCATGGCTGGTGGCCTCTCCTGGGTCTGAAGACCCACCTCCACATTGCACACTTGTTTGGCCCGCGGCTGCTGTCTGCCAACACCATCTCCAAGCAAGGTCCTGAGAGAGCCCTGTTGTGCTGAGTTGGAAGAAGAGGAGGAAGATGAGGATGAGGGGCTCGATATATAGTGATTAGGTTTTTTATCATGGTTCTTTGGGTTAGCAGAGTTCTGCAAGCCCAGCAACCCATGCTTACTTGCTCGCGGTTGACCATCGGAGGGAGGATGCCCAGCCTTCTGCCAGCCCATGGTGCCTCTCTTAGTCTGCTGCACAGGGACAGCTGCTGGTGCAGAAGACGCAGTACTGCAAATAGATGAGGGCTGGGGCTGGGCTCTTGAATCTGCAACAAAATGTTCATCAATCTTGTTCACAGGTGTCTGAGGAACCCCAGGTTTGGGAACACCAACGAGGTGACTCTGGTTGGATCTGTCAGTTAAAAAGTCTTTCATTTCATCGTAATTGCCTAAAGTATTCTGGATCCGATTGGAGAGCTCATCCCCCTTGTTAGTCTGGAGAAAGAAAAACACATCCACACTATTGTTAGAGACAAGAGAAACATGGGAAATAATGGACAGGTGCCCTTGGCAATCACGGAGCCAGGGTGCCACGTTTAGAATGAGAGCTGAGAGATGAAATCAAAATCCTTATCGTCTCTGAAGATGTCTGTCAGCACTGGTCATCACACCAGAACTGGAAACCTGCCGTGGCCTGAGGGAACATTAAAAAGGAATCTGTCCTTGGTATTGTGCTGCACCTAAAATATATATTACCTAGAAATCAGAAAATTTACTACCGCAACTTCACAAAATAGTCCAGATTAAGTTTTTCCAGGATTGTTTTTCTTTTTAGTTGTAGTCCTGTTGGTAGCTTTTCTTAAAAATTTAGATTTAGGTCAGGACTGGTCTGCTTCCAGTTTTGAAACAGATAAATATTCCTGTCAAAAACCCAGAGTGACAGGTAAGAGAAGTCCAGCGAAGTTTAAATGGAACATGGCACTCAATGTGCAAGAAGCTACCAGCCCGAATGGCCCATAGCTCCATGCAGTCCTAAGATACCAGCAAAATCTGAGAAGACATTTCATTTTGGAACCAGCAAAATCTGAAAAGACATTTCATTTTGGAAGACAGTTTGTATTTCTGAACATTGGTAAAATGAGAGATAATCTCACAGTTTCTTTCTCGTTAGCCCTTAACTCTGATCTTGAAATAATCCATAATTGTTTCCTAAGAGCTTAGGAAACATGTGGCATTGACTTTGAAACGTCTATGCAGAGGGCGGTACCTGTGGCTCGGTGGGTAGGGCGTAGCCCCACGTACTCAGGGTGGCGGGTTCAAATCCGGCCCTGGCCAAACTGGAACAAAAAAATAGCCAGGCGTTGTGGCAGGCGCCTGTAGTTCCAGTTACTCGGGAGGCTGAGGCAAGGGAATTGACTAAGCCCAGGAGTTGGAGGTTGCTGTGAGCTGTGTGACACCATGGCACTCTACTGAGAGCGATAAAGTGAGACTCTGTCTCCACAAAAAAAAAAAAAAAAGTCTACCTAGAAATGAAGTCTGTATTATTGATAAAAATTACAGCAATCAGATCTCAATATTAAACAAAAGTTACATTTTACTAAGGAAGCATCCAATGAAGGCATGTGAACTAGACACCAGGATTTGTGGGGAAAGACCCCACACTTAGCAGCTGAGCTGTCTTCCCTGGACTGAACAGGCAGCAAAGGAACTGGAGTCCAGTCGGTCAACTCCCGCAGTTGACCGCATCACAGGGGGTCCGAGTGGGGGCTGGAGGTGAACAGGTGAAACCCATCTACCTTGTAAGGCTCACTGAAGAGAGAGTAGCTGGAATTAAACGTGCCGTCATCCTGCTGAGTTTCCTGACTTCTTCTTTCCCGTTCTTTCCTCCGTAACGCATTTCTATCTGGTTCATAGACACTGCATCAGGAGAAAGAAAAGAGAATAACCACACACACGCAAATTAAAGGCTAAAGCCCAATGTGATGTTCCTCTGAGCGCAGAAGTCTGGTCCCTGGACAAGCAGCGACGGTAACAAGAACATGGAGATTAAAGCCTGTCTAATCAGGCACCACGCACTCCAGTGTCTGAAAATTACATTCTTGGGGGGAGGGAATCCTTCGGACGAGTTCCAACCGGAACTAGCTTTCCCTTCCGGACATGTGAAAGAGGAACTATCTAAGCAACTATGACAGCAGAAGACTGGAAGTAATCTTAAGGCAGACGGTAATTACAGTGATGTGTAAACAGAAATTATGAGCATATTTCCTCTGGTGACACAGCCTCTGAGTGTTATATGGGAATGTTGCTATTCTTTTTCCTTCTTTCTTTCTTTTTTTCTTGCATGGCTGTGTTTCTGTAGTGATTCTTTCATTAACTAGCTCCCTAAAGAGCTGTTAAAACTCCATGCTGCAGTAGTTTTCTCAGTTATGAGCCTTCTTCTGATCTCTGTTAATCAGTCAAGTCATCAAACGACGACTGAATCAATTCTTCCTTCTGATGTATCTGACCCTAGTACTCCTCCTAACTATGAAAAATGTGCCAGGAGGAAGGGGTGCAGGCGACGAAGAGGGAGCATGGAAATTGAATTATGTTGTGTCATGGAGGAACGTGGCCTTTTGTTGAAGAAAATAAATTTCTATTCTCCCAAAATACAATCATGAAGTCCCAAGGCACCAGATAACTGGAAGAACGAAGGAAGAAATAAAGTATATCTTTCCCTTAACAAGGAGAAAATAAAGGGGCTAATTCAACTAATGGTGCGGACAAGTGACCTGTTTATTGAGGGAAGGAAATACACATTTTGGGGGTGCAGTGGGGGGCCTGTATAAAGAAATCTGGCCTCAGTGTGTAAACAAGAGACAAATACTACCAATCAGAAAGAACACACACAACCCTTAAAAGGAGCACTGTCCTCACTTGCCAGCAGAAGCACGCATTAACAGCCTACGTGATCTTCCAGTCACTGTGCTTCGGATTCCCTCTCGGTCTGGGGGGTAAATGCTGAGCTGGGAGCCAGGACACCAAACACTGACCATGGTTCTTCCCTAACCCATCAAGTGATGTCAGAAAAGCCCCGTGTCTCTATCCCCCGTGTCTTTGTTATAAAGCAGGAGTGTTTTACAGTGTTGTTACAAGGTTTAAACGTGAAGGTAATCTATAAAAAGGGCTTTAGAATAGCTTTGGGTACCACAAAATCTAATGTGTTGCTATTAAAATATTGTTAATCATAAAATATCTGTACATTCAAAGCAACTTATGAAAATAGTGATTTTTTTTAAGCTAAATAGCTATCTTTAGTAAAAAAGAAGAACATTTGTGTCATGTTGCTGTAAGGGGCACAAAAACAATTACTGTAAAATAAATATTGCTTATCCTAGCTCTGCTGGTGTGGCCAGAATGCACTTTAAATTCGCTAAGGGGTGATGCTAAACATGCTTCTGGTAAGACTGCTACAGCACCTAAGGCATTTAATTTAAATTTAAGATTCGGGAATGTTAAAATCTCCAGAACATGGAGCCTATTAGCATTTTAATTCATCCTTAGTACATTACCCAAAGTTATTAGATTTGGGAGTCCAACAATGTGACCTTCATATCAAGCTGGGCTGCAGCCTCTGGAATCATTTGCCAACTGAGAAGCTCATAGTTCTAACCTCACGATCACTAAACTCTCTGGGCTGACTGTGGTGACAGTGACCAGCAGAAGGGAAGCATGAGATGGGAATGACATTCTTATTTACAGGTTGCAAGTTCAAAGGAGGGGATATGACAGTCCCATCTTGCTCGTGGACATGTGTAATATGAAACGGCAGCTTTCACAAACATTCCATGAATTTCAAATGGAGATTGCTCTGAGGACTCATGACTCATGCTATGGATGGGCACAAAGTGGGCTTTAACCAACAGGAGAATTCTAATTTTACTATGAACTTCTAATTTCAGACCAATGTCAACATTTACAGTAAAAATAAAAGAAAATAAGCTTGCATTGCGTGCATGCGTGAGAGCTCTCCCCCTTTCCTGTGGGTAGAACCTCCTCTGAAGCACCGATGGTACTGAACTTCATACAGAGACTGCCACAGACATGCGTGCTGCCAGGTGAAGCCAACTAAATATACGAGACAGGTGTGACACACAAAGTGGCTATATGTAGGATGGAGCAGGCAGGTGATCATTTAGCATGAAGTCTGGGCTTCTGAGAAGGCCCCCATACCCAACATAATACCTCCTGCATCTGCTGGCTGATGATTGAAATTCCACAACTAGAGAGTCATTCCTCTGGTTTAAGATGTCTTCACCCCTGCAAGAAATATAAACACCACAAGAAGGGCAAACACTTAAACCTCATCTCCTTTAGTATCTTAGTGTGCACAAGTTCATCAGCATTTTCCCCACGGCCAAGAGGAAAGGGTACAAGAACACCAGGGTCTAAAGACGTGAAAACAGGAGGAGGATGGGAAAAGGGAAAGTCAATAATAGAGCACAACCACGAAAGCAAATTTGCAGATGCTACTCATTTTGCAACATGGCTTAGACGTTTAAGACAAAGGCAACAGGACAGAAGCCAAAATCATTAAGCAGATAGGCCTGACACATTTCCACGGTCTAGGATTAAGGATTACATCAAAATTTGGAGAAGCTGGAGGTGAGAGGGAAGCTGCTCCTTTTTAAACCTGCCTCATTCCCAACCCATGTAAGACTGAAGATGCCCTAAAGCAGCAGTCCCCAACTTTTTGGCACCAGGCACCAGTTTCACAGAAGACAACTTTTCTGTGGCTGGGGGTGGGGTGTGGTTTCGGGGTGATTCCAGTGCATTACATCCCCATCTCACATCATCAGGCATTAGAGTCTCATAAGCAGCATTCAACCGAACTCCCTCGCAGCGGGGTTCATGCTCCTAGGAGAATCTAACACTGCCCTCTATGTGACAGGAGGTGGAGCTCAGGTGGGATGCAGGTGATGGAGTGGCTGTAAATACAGCTGAAGCTTCACTCACTCGACTGCCCCCACCACTCATCTCCTGCTGTGCAGCCCAACTCCTAACAGACTGGTACTGGCTGGGGACCACAGCCCTAAAGCATTCCAAGATGGAAACCACTACTAGATAAAACTCACTGTGCCTGTATACCCAGCCTACGGCTTCTAATACTAAGGATTAAACACCCACAGGATTGCTTATACCCTGTCCGCCAATAGAAACACAATGGCCATCTTTTTACGAGACCACCATAATGCTTGTGCCCTGAGTCCACACCATCAAGCAAAGCCAGAATGACCTGAAATGACCCATCCTACTTCTACAAGGAGAGTAAAGGAAACTCAGAGAGAGGCAATGGGTCTCCTCTCCTCCTTCCTCAGGAGGAGTTCTGTCGTCTTCAGGATTGAGCCATTCTTGGAAGCAACCCACCCACTCTTTCCCCTGAACTAGAACCACAACCACCATCCCATCACATTTCACATCTAGGGAAGTAAAATGGCACCTTCTTAACACAGATGTCATTGTTAAGAGAAAGGCTGGACTTCCCACCTCCCTGTACCTCTCCCAAGCATCCCAACTTTCACCTTTCCACCAACACTAAATGTTCTGACTGATAAAGACAGTAGCTTCTGGGCACTGAGTCCACCATTCCACTAATTACAAGTGAAAACTGTACAGACGCTCACAAGCCTACAGTGTGCCTTTCTCTTCATCTCTCACCACGAAGCTCAGCTCTCTTCATTTCTCTGCCGTCTGAGCAATGTGAAGACCATGCCGTTTGCTTTAGAAGCAAAGAGACCTTTTCCCTGACATGCTGAAAGTCAGGTCAGCTTCCCTGCAGATGACCAGATTAAGTTTTAGAGAATTCCAATTCCTGGCATGCCAATATATACATTAAACTTAGTAAGTGCCACGTGTTATGAGCTACGTTTCTTTGTTACTAGCAGATGTAAGATCTTCATCACCTGTAAAGTTGCTCCTCATTTCCATAAAAATTACAAGAATCACATTCCTCAAATGTATGTCACCAAACATATTTATTTATTTTTCATGAACGTGGAGGCAGCCAACTGCTACAACATTATTTATTATTTATTACAGATGCTTAACATTCCCTGGAAATGAACCTTTTAATCAACTCATTTTAAAAGATTTATTTTTAGAATTTAAAAAAAACAGCAAATGAAAAACATAGTAAAAACCTTTTTGATCATTTCCCATTTATTTGTTTGTGGGGCTCAAGCCAAACTCAATTATGGTAGTTAAACAGGAATAGATGTCTAAACATGAAATTATCGTAATTTCTAAAATTATCTATTCTTGATCATATGGAAATAGTATGATAGTACCTGTGATTCTTATCATTTCTCCCTTCCACTGAGCATTTCACCCATTAGGTCCCTTTATTATTTTTATAATGCCCATTGGAGAAAAGCAGTGATGGTGAATATTATTACTAGGTTAACTCTTTTAAGGACAAAAGCTTGATCATCAAACAATGTCATAAACAGACATCATGTAAGAGGAACCACAACGTCCAAAGTACTTTACACAGCTCCACCTAGAGAGCAGGAGCTCCCCAAGAGCCATGAGGTGGCCGCGCCTGCTAAACCCTGATGTCTACGAGCCCAGAATTAATAGTGAACGTGAGCTCCACAGAAACACAGGAACAAACGAGACACAGAGAAGCTATTTCCCATTCAGAGAGAACCACAGGGAGAATTCTGGAATAAAGTCCTAGCTATTATAATTCTTTCCAGCCCCCAAATAACAAAGACAAAACTCAGTTTCTTTCCAAAGCGCGCACACACACACAAAGCAGATCCACGTACCCTAAAATTGTGGAATGCAGGACAGATGAGTGATTAAAGTCAGCTAGCTAGAGCTGATGGCAGCACCATTTCCATCAAATGGCACCCATTCATCAGCCTGCTCCAGTCACTCCCCAGGATGCCCCACTGGAGGGGAAGGTGTGAGGGCCAAGACAGCCTGCCCCTCCAGCTGAGCCCAGGCTGACCCAGCAGACCTGGCTGGCCAGGAGGAACTGCTCCTCCCTCCTGCACTCACCACCTGCAGCCAGCTGAAATCTGAATGCTCATTCCAAACAAATCGAATTTCCCATGGAGGGGATTTTCAGCCAAGGACATGCCCCTTGCTGATGCCAATTGCACCCCTCAAGTAGAACCATCAGTGTTTTATTGTTATAAAAAAAAATTATCCAACCAACTGGTGTTGGGGGTCTAAGAAACAAGTGAATTCAAGGAGTAAATAACCTCTTACCTATCTTTTGGAGAAAGTTATATTATCCATGTTTAAAAACTATCCTTTCCGAATAGCAGGAATACATTTAGATTTAGTCCAAAAGCACTTCCTGAATGCCACTGTGTTAGATGCTAGACAGCCAGGGCTGTGACTGAGCTGCCCTGCTGCTAAGAGACTAACAGTCTCCAGGAGGAGGAGGAGGACGAAGGGACCCATTTGTAAGCAGATGAGGTGGGCAGCACATGGTCAGGGCACTGCAGAGGGAGCACTCCAGTGGGAGACCAGCTGTGAGCTGCATCTTGCACAAAGAACAGGAGAAGGTGAGGGAAGGGACAAGAGATAGGAATCGCTATTAGAGTCATAAAGTAACTTTTAGAGTATTCAGAGCGGGAACCTTTACCCTCCCTACACCACTCTACTTGTCTGACAAGCTGCAATTCCACATTCAAAGTTCATTTTTTGGTGTGCCACTGCTAACCTGTCATGGCTACCTCCCCTTACCCAGGCTCCTGATCCCTCCCTGAAAGCAGGTTTGTTTTAGAGTGACAGAGTGCAGGGTGGATGCAGAGGGAACACAAAGAAACACTCTCCTCTTATTTACAGTTTGCATCAGAGTTGAGAAGCCTGGCCCTGGAAAGGACAATCGCTTCAGACACTTCAACTCCTGGGACAACATGCTAACATGTCCCCTGGCTATGAACTGGTCCCACCAGGGCAGGCAGGAAGGAGAGTACACGGGAGGAAGAAAGGAGAATAATGTTCCTGAGAAGCTCTCCTGCTCCTCAGAGCAGCAACATAAGCCACTGTGTATAATTAAAGAGAAATTAATCAAACACTCCAAAATTATAATGATTGTTTTAAACTTAATGAGTCAAACTATTTAACATCTCTTGTTATTTATAAAGTAAATGGTAAAATATCAGCATTTCCTTCCTAAAGAAAAGCAAAGCTACTAAAGGAAGTTTACTTGCAAACTCCCTCCTTCATCTATAAACCAACTTGGTACTGAAAAGCAGAAAGGTAGCCAGGGAGTGAGCAGGGGGCAGAAGCAACTCAGAGAGAAGATGAAGATGGAGGCAGAGCTTGGTAAAGAGTCCAGAATTTCCCACTGGAGTCCTTCAAGGCCCTGAGTTGTGGCTGTGGAGCTGCAGGAACAATGTGGTGGTGGTGGTGTCATAATAATGGTGGTGGTGGAGGTGGAGGTGGTGATGGCAATAATTATGGTGATGGTGGTGGTGATAACAATGATGCTAGTAATGGCAGTGGTGATGGTAGTGAGGGCAGTAATCCTGGTGGCGGTGGTCGTGAAAGTGGTGAGGGTGGTGGTGACAGTGAAGGCAGAGAAGGTGGTAACTGGTGGTGATGAGGGTAGTAATATTGGTGGTGGAGAAAATGGTGAAGTTGGTGGTAAGGGTGGTGGTGCACAAAGATTTGCTAAGGAATGAGCACCGGTCAATAGCGAATATAACAAACTCTTAAATTCTGAAGAACATTACTATACCCCCTTTTTCTTAAGTATTTCACTTCCTGTGCCTGTTATTTCCAACCATGTTATACCACTGTGTCACCATCAGCTTTGTAGTTATGACTCCCCTATCCCCTCAAGTATGATTTCTACCACAGACTCCTCAAAAAGGTCAGCCCAACCTTTTGTTTGTCTCAGACCCAAAAAGTTACCTCAATCTTAATTCAATCCTGAAAATATCTTCAGGAACATCTGCAGCTCTCTCCTCTGGGTCGCCAAGCTGCTCTCCCAGAAAGAGCTTGAGGGCAGTATGTGCCATAATCACTTCTCCTGCACCACAGCTTTTGGGAAACCAAGACATAAAAGGGAGTCACAAATATCCATAGACAAATTCAGCCTATAAATACCCCAAATAATTTTTGGATAATCTGTGTTATCTTCTCAGATCCATCCTGCTCATGTTCAATTTTGCTAATAACTACTACTCTACAAGGACTTCACATGCATTATTTCATTTAATATTCTTTAAAACACCAAGAGACATTATCCTCATATGCCAGTGAAGAAACAAGAAGCCTAAGTTAACTAACTTGTCCAAGTCCCACGGCCAGTAAGTGACACTGTTTAGATGTGAAGCCAGGCAGTCTGGCACTAGAGACTGAATTCTTCAAGGCTGCTCCACTGGCTCCCTGGGGAACTGCTCGCTGACAGGCTTTGACAAATGGTACCTCATCCTTTGTTAGTAAATGGTAGGCAGAAGGGTGTTAGTTTTTAGACCATGACTGTGTGAGTTCATTTTTCCAAGATCTGCTAAGCTTCCTTGGTTGACATAGGTTAACTTTAAGAATTCTTCTAAACCCTATAAAATATAACTAAGAAATCCAATTCAAATGAGACAGCACTAGCAATTAACCAATACTCCCAGGCCCTGAATTTTTTCAAACAGAAGATTTGAGGAGGTGTAAGGTAAATTTCATCAGCTTTTCAGTATGGAATTCCTTAAGAATTAAAAAATATCATCGTAACAAATGCATTTTATAATAGAACTAAGGTAGCCAAGCTGTGGCTGCAACCTAGCAATGAACACTTAACCAGTTTTTTACTGATCATTTACTGAGTCCTAACTTCCATTTCTAGCTCAGTGGCAATGATGACTGTTTTAAATCTCTCCTGCAAATATACTCCAGTGGGTTTTAGAGGGATGACATATAAATGACAGCTTTGCATTTTCCAAGGGTTAAATGCTTTTCCTGAGGGATCCTAAGTCTTGGTGCCATGAGAACAAGTGTCAGGCTCTAATGGAATTGTTCTATGATAAATAAACTGCCAGGTGGTATGACAAGCAGCTTTCAGAGTCTTTCCATATAGTATAAACAGCAGAAGTTAATTTGAGTTTCTTAACAGGACCTTTTTCCTTTACAATATAAAAGTGCCTTGGGATAAAACAATTACTCTGATTTACCATCTTCTCCTTGGTAGACTATAAAGATACAGCAGAGCCTCACAAAGGCAGTAACTTAACCAAATGAGAGCCACTTGTAAAGTCCCTACTACGCTATTTCAAAGAGCTCAATTCCTGGCAGCAGCACAGAGCTGTCATCAATCACAGGTGTCTGTGATGAGAAGGATGCTTACTCCCAGGGCTCTGCACGGTAGAGCCAATAAATTATGTTTCTGCCACCAAATGCTCAGTTAAATTTTGTTTTTGCTGTACAGCATCAGTTTTTAAACTTCAGCTCCTAGGAATTTTAAAAGCCATACATGCTGTGTCATATTTTATAGTATGCCTATGTTCTAGCTTTGATGCCCTTCCATACAATCCCTGTTGTGGCCACTCCGTGTCATGGACTGGGCTGGGTCCTCTCCCCCAACTTCCTGACAGCTCAGGTGGGTCCAGCTCCTGGACCCAGAAAACCCAGAGACCTCAGATGTTAACCTTTAAAAGAACGGCTCATGCTCTTCCTGAACCCAACTCAACTTCTTTTCTACAGAAGCACTAGGGAGATGGGGCTAACTGGTGGAAATGGGATTCTTGAAGAGTGAGAGTCAACTAGGACAGTTCAGCTATCTGCTAAACTGAATTAATTTACATGGAAGGTACAGAACTAGCCTGAGGCTAGAATGAAAACAAACAGCTGACTTTAACAGGAGGCAAGAGAAAAAGGATACGCATGGCCCTCAATGACCTCGTATAGCTAATCAACCGAACAGGCCAAGCATTAGGGTCCTCACTGTAGACAACATGAGTGGAAACTACTAAAATAAACTCATTTACTTGAGAGGGAAAGAAACCCTGTTTTGAAAATGAGAACGACCTTGTTTGGTACCGGGCAGTTTTGTCAGCTTAGCTAGAAGTCTTGGTGGGTAAAGAGGGTAAGGAAGACAGAAATAACACAGCAAAAATCATCAGTGTTTGAAAAAGGACGGGGAACACTGAAGAGGAGGGGGATCATCCTGAGAGCAGAGTCAGGGAATGAGATCGGGGCTCCATTCCTGGGGCACAGAGGAGCCAGCGCCAGTGGGCAGACAGGCTCTACCCTCTCAACTTCCCCTCCTCCAGCCTCTGGCCACCTCCCCAGCCACCACAGCCTGCACACCCTTTCCTCCCCCACCCAGGCTCCCTTTCCTGCCTGGGCTCCTGAAGCCTGTCCTACGGACCAGCACCTCCACACAGATGCTAATTCTCCCCTGTTCACTCACCATCTTGGTCTCAACTGTTTTTTTCTCAACAGCAAATAAATCTGTTCTAGGCCCCCTTCCATGACAAGCCCTCCCTGACCCTCGTCTTGCCCCTTGCCTCCTCCTCCAAACAGCCACAGTTGTCTGCAAAGCCATCTTTACTCACTGCTTCTTTCTACTTCATGGTGTTCCCCAACATGCAACCTGCTCCCGCTATTCTCAGCCAAGTTTCCATTTCCTCCTGGGGCGATCCGTGGATACTTTCCCTGCCCCACCTCTCTCATGACCAACACTGACTCCTAGAAAGCTTTCTTTGCTGGGTTCTCGCCTGCTCTCCCTCCTGCCTCTCAGGTTGCTCCCAAGTCTGCTAGGCGCATTCCCTTCCTACGCCCCTCCGGGTTCTGTGCAAAACCTGGCCTCTTCCCACATGCGGGTCTTCCTGGGGAATACCATTCATTCCCCCGCCTGCAGGAGCCATCCATATACTCCTGCTTGCCAAGGCTCCAAGACCCACCCAAATCTATCTTCTCAGCTATAGACCCAGTCATCCAACTACCCACGTGTGGCCTTCTCAGTCAGGTTTCCTGCAGATACACCAGGCCCACAAGGCCACACTCAGCCTGCCAGCACCCGGCCTCGGCCTCTGCGTGCCGCCTACATCAGTGGATGGCACTGCTTCCCACCTAGATGTTTGAGTCAGAAACCTGGGCATCACCCTGACTCAAGTTTCCCACACCACTGCCCCCACATCCAACCAATCCCCTACACCTGTTCTCACCTCTCCCTGAGTATCACTAAAATCTGTCTAGTTCTCTCCTTCTGCACTGCCACCCCCCAGCCCAGCCCCCCTTGGATCTCTCTCAGACCCCTGTGAAGCCCCAGTGGGTCCTTGCTGTCCTCCTTGGCCATGCCCTCAGGACAGAGCCCAGACTGGGGGGTTATGGCCCTGCAGCACCAGCCCCCCTCATTTTTCCAGTGGCAGCCACCATTGCTCCCAATCTCTGCACCATGCCCACGTCCTCCTGAGCTGCCGGTCTCAGTTTGGTGATGCTTCCCTCGTGGGAACAGGACATTCCCAGACTCCTTCCAAAAGACCCCATGGCCCTTCACATGTCCTACACAGAACCCCACTTCTTCCCACATGATCACACTTCTTATGCTAATTATCTGGATCTTCCATTAAACTATTAATTCCACAAAAAGCAGCTGTGTCTACTTCTATAAAACTATCAGAAACCAAAGACTAAAACTATGTCTGCTTCTATAAAACTCTTCTATCCTCAGTGCCAAGAACAGTGAGCACTGAAATAAAGACATTAAAATACTTTTAAAATACATGATAAATAAATGCTTCAGGTTTTCTCCTTCCTTTTCAAAACGCAGCCTATATGCATTTCACAATTTGAACAGAATTCAAATCCATTCAGATCCTGGGTCCTAAATTTTATTTATGTGTATAGAATTTAATAATAATGAGAATCATCGTAACAGTAAGACTGAGCAACTGCCTCGCGCTTGTAAAGCAAGTTTATTTTTGTTACCTTATTTATCCCTCTCGACAAACCTGTTATGGACCCCTTACCTACACAAACACAAAACTTCAATAAATGTGTGTATGCAGATAAAAATGAAATAGGACCCATGTACCATAAACATTATTTTGCTCCTTTTACAAATACAGGCCTTATCAATGACAAAAAGTGAGGCCTAGAAAATTTAAATGATTTGTCCAGAGTCATACAATTAACTGTCAGAATCATGATTCTAATTCTAAGCTGCATAGAAGTTGGGGCTATTGCAAACAATTTAAGTTTCAAAAATATTACAATTTTTAATTAAAAATATTTAACAGTTATTATACACAAGGTACCACCTACCCCTGAAAAAATGTCCATGATCACAGCTTACACACAGGTGCGGGGGAGGACCTTTCTCCAACTTCCTGAAAACTCTGTAGTCAATTAAACCCAACTCGGAGGGAGACATTTAAGAATTATAAATTATTTGAACTCTACAGTTCTATAATCCATTCTGTACTAGTGACACGAAAGACGATTAATTCTAAATATCCATACAACAATGTCAGAAAACCAAGGGGTTTTCCTATAGCTGATGTATCTCCCAATTTCAATTAGACATGTAATCTATCATAAAAATACTTTACTTGATTCCCTAGAACATTAGGGATATTATATTATCTATGATGGGGCTGCCCACGCATGATGATAATTATCACAACTGTATAGAGGACATGAAGTCTACTCTGACAACATGTTGGCTTCAGGTCACTTCAAAATGTCTTCACCCCTCTTCCCCTGCTGCTTCCCTTTTTCCTCACCCCTTATTCTTTGCGTCTCCTTTCATGTTTCCCATATACAGTCATACACAACAGAGTGAGTTCAATGCCATAGGTAATACAGACAGCTCCGTGACATTAAGACCAATTTATCAATGTGAAGACAAGCTACAAAAGAAACCTCTTCTTCCTCAAAACACTGTACACAGAACGAAAGATTTAAGTAATAAAAGGTAAGCAGGTTGGGCATTCAGTGCCAAGTAATACAGGAGACAAAGGAGGCACATGTCACATGGCTCCTCCTCTGATTTCTGTTGATTCAAAATCAATTAGCCTTCTCCTGAGTTTGCAGGACTCCATTCTGTGGGCTTCGGTCTAGGTTTCCCAGATTTCTGGATCCCTAGGCATCTCTATCCCCTGGACTTCAGAGGCCACATCCCTCAGAACTAGCAGAGAACAAAACCTGGCTCACAGGACACACTCAGTTTCCATTTGTTGAACGGATGTTGAACAAGCCTCCAGCGTTCTTTTTCACTCACTCTCTCCTTTCACTGAGCCAGTAAGGATAAGCAACACTGTCAGAAAATCTGTCTGGATTCTCCAGATGATAAAGCACATGCTATACATAAAGGCCTTCGGGTATCTTCTGAACGCAGCAGCAGCCTCATGGAGGCTTTTCAAGAAACATGAACGTGTCTTGTTGTCCTTCTGCGATTAAAAGTCTACCTGTGTCAATAGAAGATACTGTGCTGTCTTAATTAGAAACACACTAGACCATTTATGAAACTTGAAGAAGAGGCAAATGATTCAGAGTCAAGGTAGAATTATAGAGCAGGGAAGACATACCAGTTGTCTCTAGCTGGTACTGACAAGCCTTACACAGCTTTAAACAAGAAGAGTATTTCCTGTCACTGGGCCCATGATTTCCAAGGGCCGTCCTCTACCTTCAAAGATACTAATATTGAGCCAGAATGAAGAGACCCAGTTAAAATCCAGGCTTAGCCAAGTCAGGAGCCACCCGATGGCTTAAGACCCTCGTCTCAAACAGGGTTAATAAAACCAATCCACACACTGATCAGTGTTTGGAAATGTTATAGTGCTATACCAAGGTAAAATATTACTAACACCTAGATGGAAGGTGACTTAAAAAAACAGCCACAAAGTAGACAGAAATAGCCCTCATCCATCTCAGACAGGAAGGCAGAGCAGGCTACCATTAAATGCTGACTTTGACCCAACACCACCATACTTAAAAATATGCCATTCATTTTTAGAATTTCATTACAGCATTATTTACAATTACAAAACCAAAAAAGAAAATTAAAAACATCCATTCTTAGATGGAAAATTAAACATCCATTCTTAGAAAACTGGTTAACAAATTATAATACTTCATTACAGTACAGTAGTCACTGGATGGAATGAATCAGAAACGGACACATGTACATTTCCATCCAAGACACCCACATTAAGTGAAAAGAATAAGTTACAAAGAAGCATGGATGATACAATTTCTCTTACATAAAATAATGTATGTTCAAGCTCAGTGCCCATACTCAGTGGTTAGGGCACTGGCCACATGCACCAGGGCTGGTAGGTTCAAACCCTGCCTGGGCCTGCTAAACTACAACCACAACAATAACAAAAAAACAGCCAGGTGTTGTGGCAGGTGCCTGTAGTCCCAGCTGCTGGGAGACTGAGGCAAGAGAATCGCTTAAGCCCAGGAGTTGGAGGTTGCTGTGAGCTATGATACCACAGCATTCTACCGAGGGCGACATAAGACTCTGTCTCAAAAAAATAACATAAAATAATTTAAAAGTAATGTTCAGACATAGATAAAAATTTTAACGTTATCTCTGCGGTGAAGGATGAAGTGATTAGAACTAGGGAGGAATTTGCATTCTTATGCCTCACTTGGAGACACATGTAACTTTTTTAATCCAAAGCATTATGTTTTTTAAACAGCAACAATGTAAGTTTTAATTTGTTTTTCCCCTTCTGAACTATCCATAACCATACAAAATTTGATTATCAAATACAGTACAGTGATTATCAAATACAATACAGGATTAAGTGCTATACTTATAACATACCAGGATCCTAGTTCTCCCTATCACGCCAGGCCTATGTTCTCAACCCTTCCTCTTCCAGAGATTAACTAAACCACTCTCTCAACAAACCACTCCTACAGACTTTAATCCCACTGAACACGGAGGTGACTAAGGACAGTCTGAATATCTCAGGAACTCTCCTATACTTAGGTATGCAGAAAAAAAATCAGATATTCATCCTGATAACACTTAATTACATCTACTCCTAAATAACAGGGATCTCAAACAAATAATCCTCATTGTTCCTAAGGATAACTCAGAAGAGAGTAGGTCTTCAGATACCAGGCCTGGGGGCTTCTCTTTATGAATTCAACGTGTCCTCCAAGAGATACTGGACCTCAAGACTATGACTCTGAATACAAAGGATTCTGGAATTTTTCATTGATAACCAAGTAATTCACTAAACTGCCAAGGCCTTCCAAGAACTCTGAATTCTACTCTCCTGGCTCAGATTTACTACTGTGCATCCCCCCACCCAATTCTCCCCTACCTTTTAAATTTTATGAGAACTCTTCAGTTTTTATTCTTTGTTTGTTTGTTTGTTTTTTGTAGAGACTGAGTCTCACTTTATGGCCCTCGGTAGAGTGCCGTGGCCTCACACAGCTCACAGCAACCTCCAACTCCTGGGCTTCAGCGATTCTCTTGCCTCAGCCTCCCAAGTAGCTGGGACTACAGGCGCCCGCCACAACGCCCGGCTATTTTTTGGTTGCAGTTTGGCTGGGGCCGGGTTTGAACCCACCACCCTCGGTATATGGGGCCGGCGCCCTACTCACTGAGCCACAGGCGCCGCCCAGAGAACTCTTCAGTTTTTACATGAAACTATCTTGTTATCCCCCCTCCTGTCAAATTTTATTTGATGCCATTATTTTTCAATTTAATAAATAATAAAACTGGGATTTTAGATAAAAAAATGAATAATTCTTCAGATTAAAAGAGACGTTCCCTTTTTTGCCAAGTATTTACATTTTAAGCAGTTGTCTCTAACTAGTATTTACAAGTCTTACATATTAAGGAAATTATCCTTAATAAATGTAACACCTTGTCTTAATATTAAGTATATTACATTTTCTTAAATGTTAAAGGCTGTGACTAATAGTATGTCTCATTATTTTACTATGAAAAATAGGCAATAAGTAATTCTGCAAATTTAATGTGCCATTTGCTATCCATGTGAATTATTTTATCAGACACATTAAATTCATAAATTCATGAAAGAATAATATGTGAAAACTGCACACCCTCATTAACAATCAAAAAAATGTAAGCCAAAGCAAGGCAAAAACATTTTTACCTACCCAATTGAAAAGTATTTTTTTACAGTGGGTTGGAAAGATAATATTCAACACTGGGAAAGTATTGGGTGACGTAAGTGTCACCCAATACTTTCAACACTGGAGGAAGAATAAATCAGAACAAACTTCCTGAAAACAATTTTGCATTTTGCAGCACTTATTCAGAAACTTTGAAAAGAATATTTTACCTCATTCACCTCCTCCTAGGGATCTGACCAAAGAAAATTGCCAGAAATGCACAGGTTTCAGTGTATGGATTTTCGTCAGAGAACTGTCTATAAAAGGGGAAAATAGAAGACCCCTAACATGCAATAATCAGAAAATAAATCATTATTTATGTAGCCATTAAACTCATGTACCTCAGTAATATTTAATGACACAGGAAAGGCTCATAATGTAATGTTAAATGGGAAAGGATTATATAAACAATATGATAAACAGGCCTGGTGGCTCATGCCCATAATCCTGGCATTCACTTTGGGAGGCCAAGGTAGGAGAACTACTTGAGGCCAAGAGTTTGAGATCAGCCTGAACAACATGGTGAGAAACCACCTCTACAATTAAAAAATTAGCCAGACATCACGGCATACACCTGTTGTCCCAGCAACTATCATCCCAACTACTTAGGAGGCTGAGACAGGAAGATTATTTGAGCCCAGGAATTTGAGGTTACAGTGACCTATGATCAGGCCACTGCACTCCAGCAAAGGCAACAAGACTCTATTTCTAAAAGAAAAAAAATGATAAAAATGTTGTTCAAATTATGTAAAGGTATATTTGTATGTATGTGTATGCAATTTTTTTACACAGTAAAAAAATATGAAATAACGCTAAGATCTTAAGACAGCTATTCCTGAAATACAGAAGAAATAAAACCTTATTTTTTTCTGTTTCTGAATTTTTTGATACTAAACATTTATTACTTATATCCACTAGGATGGCTACTATCAAAAAACCAGAAAATAACAAGCATGATAGAGGATATGAAGAAACTGGAATCCTCAGGCTCTGCTGTTTGGAACACAAAATGGGTCAACAGTTATGATGGAAGTTCCTCAAAAAATTAAAAATAAAATCACAACATGATACAACACTCTTACTACTCCTGGATATATACTCGAAAAAACTGAAAGCCAGCTCTGGGAGAGATACCTGCACACCACGTTTGCAGCATCCTTACTCACAACAGCCAGAGGTAGAAACAACCCAAATGTTTATGGACGGAGGAAGAATTTTAATGTATATAATCATAGAGCAGAATATTATTCAACCTTAAAAAGAAAATTCTGATATGCGGTACAATGTTATGGGCTGAATGATGTCCTCCCAACTAGATGACATTCTGGATAAAACAAAACTACAGAGTGATTTCCAGGGGTTTGAGTATAGGAAGGAGGAAAAGACTGGATGTGAAGCTCTGCTGTCTGAAGGCAGTGAAACTATTCGATTCGATCCGTGAATATAAAATACTGAGCATTGGTCAAAATTCATAGAACATTATACGCACAAAGAGTAAACCTTAAATCTCATTTAGGAGATTAAGGGATCCCAGGAAGAAAAGGCAAATGTGATAAAATCTATATACCATATATTTCAAATGTATGAAAACACTTCACTCAAAGGGCGAGGAAATAAAGTACTGACTTAAATAACAGCTTTGGAAATAAATACAGTCTGTAAAAACAAAGCAAAAGAACTGCATACAAGTACTGTACTCTAGTTGATACAGTGAAGTACGGGATAACAATTCCTTTTTATGTTGTTTTTTTATTTTATTTTATTTTGACAGTCTCACTCTGGTACCCTACATGGAGTGTCGTGCCATCATAGTTCAAAGCAACCTCTAATTCTTAGGTTCAAGAGATCCTCCTGTCTCAGCCTTGCAAGTAGCTGGGACTACAGGCACATGCCACAATACCTGGCTCATTTTCCTACTTGTAGAGACAGGGTCTCACTCTCCCTCAGGCTGGTCTTGAACTCCCAAACTCAGGCAATCCACCTGCCTTGGCCTCCCACAGAGCTAGGATTATAGGTGTGAGCCACCATGGCCAACCAGAATAATAATTCTGAAACTACTATACATGTATATTAAAATTTAAGAATTAAATAAACAGAAGGATAATGGAACACAGGTTTCTAATGCTGAAATGGGAGCTTAACTATAAGCAAGGGAAGAGAGCTAAAATGATCATGTGATAAATGGATTAGAGTTGGAGACATCAGCTATGAACTCAATAGCTTACATATTAGCTTCATATAGATGTTTCTACAAATATTTTTAGATAGCTATATCTACACAGATTAATACACACACATATATTTCCTTGCTGTGTTAGCTACATGGGCCTGCACCCTAGCAGCAATGAAGATGCCCATCATCCACATCTCAATTTCTAATACCACTACTTCTAACACTATTGTCCAGTAGAAGGAACCAGAGTTAATTAGGAAAAGGCCAATTCTAAGACTGGGGCAAAAAAATACCCAAGATAGGCCTAAATCAATTTGAAATGCAGAAAGCAAGCAAGTGCTCCAAACAACACAATGGTTCTGTGCATAGATCAAAGAGATAGAGCAGACAACAGGAAGTTTCCAACAGCTAACGCTGGAACATTGTGAGCGACAAATTAAAGTAGTACTGAATTATAACCTGAAGTATAAAACAAACATCCACGGGTGCTCACTGATAAAAATCAATGAATAAATAAATAAATAAATAGGAAGGGGAAGAATAAATCAATCTCTCATTCAGAAGAATTCCAAATAATTTATGTAGATAGTTCACCCTTAAAGAAGTGAAGCGTAATATCACACTCATTAAGAACCATAGCTAAAACCATAGCTCAGCTCCTGCAGCTCAGCAGCTAGGGCAACAGGCACATACACTAGAGCTAGCAGGTTCTAACCCAGCCTGGGCCTGCCAAACAATGACGACACTACAACCAAAAAAAATAAAAATAAAAATAAAATAGCCAGGCGTTGTGGAGGGAGCCCGTAGTCCCAGCTACTCAGGAGGCTGAGGCTGATGTGCAAGAGAATCGCTTAAGCCCCAGAGTTTGAGGTTGCTGTGAGCTGTGACGCCACAGCACTCTACCCAGGGAGACATAATGAGACTCTGTCTCAAAAAATAAATAAATAAAACTGTATTGTGGCGGGCGCCTGTAGTCCCAGCTACTCGGGAGGCCTCGAGGCAAGAGAATCGCTTAAGCCCAGGAGTTGGAGGTTGCTGTGAGCTGTGTGAGGCCACAGCACTCTACCGAGGGCCATAAAGTGAGACTCTGTCTCTACAAAAATAAATAAATAAATAAATAAAACTGTAGCTATATGTTACACTATAATAAAATCTCAAAAACATAACTTTGAGTATTCTGTACTGCCAAGAGTAGTGTACTGAATACCTACTATAAAATTAGATTTCTATGATGCAAACTTGGGATTCAGCATGACGGTTACCTCTGGAGAGAAAGGAAAGACGGATGCCAAAGACAGATTTCTGAGATTCTAGCCATGTTCTGTTATATCTGATCAATCATCTATGTTTTGTCAATGTTCTCAACTCAATTAATTCAACTGGACCCCTCCTTCACACTGTACACAAAATCAATTTCAGTTCAGGAAAAAGAAAAAAAAACTGAAATTGGTTTTGATATAATGTAGAGATTGGTTATATATTTTTTCATATAGTGATCCAATTAACCTAATAATGATTGAAGAGACCATTATTTGCTCATTGCTCTGCAGAGCCAGAAATACAATGCCATGTATTTTTCATATATATTTTGGAATCATCTTGCCAATTTCCACATGGAATTCTACACACAATTGTTGGAAACTGGTTACAAACAAGTATGCCTTAACTTTGCATATGCCATATCCATATGTCCTCCCCTGCCCAAAGTGTGGAAGCATGGAGATGGAGCTTCCCCTCACATGGGTCCCTGAGCGAGGTCAATGCTGCTGAAGAACCCCATCCCCATCAACCTACAGTATGAACAAGAAATAAACCTCATTATTAAGAAATACCTAAAATTTAAGGTAGGAGGAAGGTTTGGAAGTGTTTAACTGAGTATTTATTTGAAATATCTAAGCTATGATAAACTTATGTGCATACATATACTCACACAAATGCGGGATACACGAATCGTTAATTCTGTATGAAACATCTGAGTTTCTCACAACTCTCTGAAATTAATGCAAACCATTTACCAGATGATAAATTCTGAAAATAAATTTAAAATATGCAAAACAATACTATTTGATGATTATATGAAACACGGAGTACCTAATTAGAACTTCACATTTTAATTTTAAGAAGAGGAAATAATACAGAACTTTTATTTCCAATATTAGTTTTGAATAATAATCAGCTGTGGTTTTCAAAAAGGTCCATGTTTTGTTAACCAATCAGCAATTCCCATTTGCTATTTTTATTGGGCAATAAAAGCCATATGGTCTAAGAATTCATCAGGATCAATAAAAAAGATGTAAATTCTTAGAAAACAATGTTCCATGAAACTTTCTTAGAATCTTTGCGACAGCTTTTATATATCAAATTCAAGATTTACTATATAATAAAATTATGTAGTAATAATATACAACAACCTCTACTGAAGTTATATGATTCTTCAACATTTATCCACTGCCGTATCACAGTATATGAATCATTCAAGGGAATTCTCATAACACACATTATATAGAGCACAGAATTATTTTGATTTAATTCTCAATAAGAAGGGAAGCAGTAACTTGATACTTTAGACTGGCAAATCAATATTAAATGCTTGTTCTAAGATTGGTTATCACTCCAGTCATGCGAGTAGCTTGAAAAGCTGACATATTAGCATTGACAAAAGGACTGCTGTATTTGTTTTCCAAAGGCTTTCCTGCACGACTCTATACTTAGTTTTATGCCAAGAAAATCAATCTCTTTATTCAACTTGTCAATCAGAAAACATATATAGAAACAATGATTTTACTGCAACACATACAAGCACACTGACTCATAAGATAAAATAGAAATATAGGATGGCATTTTATATAAAATATACACATAACTAAAAATTAACAGGCACAGAAGCAATAGAATTCACACATCTATGAATAAGGACTTAAATACAAAAACAAAATTAAATACAGAAATTAAAACTAATGGACAAAAATTAGTTGAACAGACTTACTCTCATCCTCAGTTTTCAAATATACCAATCTCTTTCTCTTTTCATTTCAGAATTTGAAAAATTCATCAGAAGGAATAGCTTCTTCCAACACAATGAATCCCCGCAAACAAATTTTCCTTTTTTTTTTTTTAATTAATCTGCGGCAACTAAACTTTCTAGATAGATGGTAATGCTGACACATTTATATCAATCACAACACCAGTGAAAGAAACATTTCTCTTTAAAACAAGGATTTTGAGTGACTCTAAATCATACTTTAGGTAACAACAAACCAAGAAATACAGATGTCTGGCGTTTGATCTAGTGCCTATAAAAAGAGCCCACAAAAATGTATACATTGGGCATCAAGGTAGAAAGCAACATAATATGCAGATCTAATTATCACCTAAGTTCCCTCATTTCATCAAGGTCACTCAAGTTCACCATGCAAGAAGTATTAAATGCCACTCATATTAATTGTCTCGTGTGAGTTTTATTTTAATGGCTGAGTGTTATCAAGCCTCAGGGCCTTGAAAGGAGTTGGACCCTTGTCCTGATGTCCATTCCCTGGAGGAACATCCAGACCTAAAAAGGCAGTACACTGTTCCACACCACCAAGCCATGAGCAATGCACCTGAGTGCCAGCCGTGGCTCCTGTCTACATTCAGTCGCCTCCTTTCAAATTTAGTCTTTGGGCGCCCTGTGTAATCACACACATGCACAAAGTGGAACATGCTTTGAGAGTACTCAGGCTGAGACCTAACCTTACCACACACCCATTATGTCAAAACAAGGATGTTTATAAAGCATAGTTCACCCAAGTAAGAGCAGCTACAGGAAGCCTTTGTTATGCTAAGGAAGTCCTTGTTCAATTAGACAACTTTTTGCCTATCCAGGAATACTGTTGATGTGCAAGGAGTTTCCGAGAGTGAATAGATCACTTTTACCCAACAGGAGTAAGCAGACATACCAATTATGAATAAAAATGATTGCTGCAGAGTGTGGTGACTCTTCATAAAAATGACTGCTGCAGAGTGGTGACTCTTCAGTGAACTAAGGATGACTGTCAAGTTCTTATAAATCAAGAAACCTCATCACTTTTTTGACCAGTCTTAACCAAAAAGCAAAGGAACACACACCAGAAAGTTTAGAGTGGGGGTAAGAACATGGCCTGAAGTCACGAGATTTGGGCCTTAGTTTCAGCTCTGCCTTTTAGTTCACTCAAAACTTGAAGAGCAAGAAACTTCCTCTTCATCTGCATGTTTTTAGTACCCAGCAGCGTCTGCAACACTGTAGGCCCTCAATGAGTACTTGTTCAATGAAAAATCAAGAGAACTTGCAGGATATCTGTGACCTTAAGCACCCAATGCCTTTGGATGTTAAGTTTCCAAATCTTTTACAACAAAGACATATATGCAAATGCATGCCCTTTGCATTGGGCTGTCTTAACAACCAAGGGAACCAGTAAGATACGAAAGTTACCTGTTAACCATAAAGCATGTTAGAGAAGTATTCTGTAAGTAAAGAGGCATTCTTCCAATGGAGGTGGTGCTAGCAATGAGGGTACTTCAAGGAATGTGGCTTACAAAAGTCCAGATTTCTCTTCTGTCCCTTGATCCCCTTCCTCTACCTCTTGGCTTGAAAAGATATTCAACTCACTGAGACCACTGATAAGGCTCTAATCAAAATTAAAGATGTGTGCCAAACTCTGAAAAATAGTTTGCTGGGCTCTTTTCTGTCAACACTCCCCCTCATCAATCTCCGTCCTTGCGATGCACCAGACCTGAAGTGTCTGCCTTCACCAACCACATCCAATTCCTCCTATACTTAATAATCCTAGGATTGCCGACACACTACACATGCCCATTCGTATCTTACCAAAACCTAGCTTTCTAAAATTTAACTTCATGCCATTATAAATTCATGAGGAAAAGTGGGTTTTTCAATAAGAACAACTTTCAGGTTTGGGAATCGTAGGTAATATATTTGTAGAAAAACACATTTTGATCCTACCTCATATTAAAAAATGTCTTAAGAAAATGCTGTGAAGGCTGTGTTAACCAGTGTGATGAAAATATTTCAAATTGTATATAAAACCAGCACATTGTACCCCATGGTTGCATTAATGTACACAGCTATGATTTAATTAAAAAAAAAAATTTAAAAAATAAATAAATAAATAAACTCCAATAGGGCAGTGCTCATAGCTCAGTGGGTAGGGCACTGGTCACATACACCAAGGTTGGCGGATTCGAACCCAACCCAGGACAGCTTAAACAAGAACACTGCAACCCAAAAAAAAAAAAACAAAAGCCGGGGCAGCGCCTGTGGCTCAGTCGGTAAGGTGCCAGCCCCATATGCCGAGGGTGGTGGGTTCAAGCCCGGCCCTGGCCAAACTGCAACCAAAAAATAGCCGGGCATTGTGGCAGGCACCTGTAGTCCCAGCTACTCGGGAGGCTGAGGCAAGAGAATCGCTTAAGCCCAGGAGTTGGAGGTTGCTGTGAGCTGTGTGAGGCCACGGCACTCTACCGAGGGCCATAAAGTGAGACTGTCTCCACAAAAAAAAAAAAAAAAAAGCCAGGCGTTGTGGAGGGCACCTATAGTCTTAGCTACTTTGGAGGCTGAGGAATTCCTTAAGCCCAAGAGTTTGAGGTTGTTGTGAGCTGTGGCACCACCGCGCTCTACCCAGGGTGACAGGTTGAGACTCTGTCTCAAAAGGAAAAAAAAAAGAACTCCAATGAATGAAAGAATAGTATGTTAAATGAAGTTATTTTTTTTTAAATGAGAATAAAATAAGGGTCTGGCATTCTTCATTAAAGGAATGAGAGAGAATGCAAAAAAAAAAAAAAAAATGAAACAAAAAAACAATGCTGACATATTTGGCCAGGCAAAAATATAAACTTCCATACATCATAAAATTGCCACAAAGGTAAGGGAGTAAGGATAAACTAAGGAATAGATACATAACAAATAAGAGAAGGGATAATAATAGCCTTAAATATTTAGCTCCGAGAAGTAAAGAAAATGGTTAAAAAATACATAAACACAAATTAGGACATGAACAGATGTGAAGGGGGTTAGGGGAAAGAAATAACCAAACATGTACAAAAAGCAGCAGCTTACCAGCAATCTAAAAGAAAAAAAATGATAAATACTATTTTTACCTACCAAACTGGCAAACAACTAAAAAGTGTAACCTTCAGAACAAACACTTGTGCAGAATAGCAGGGAGTCTCAACTGCTCCTGGTAGGAGCTAAACAGGTCAGATCTCTCTGAAGGGAAATTTGGCAACAGAACAAAAACTTTACGAAGGCTCACATCACCTAATCAGTAATTCTATTGTTAAGAAATGTTAGTAAAAAATTACCAGCAATGTGTGCGATGATTTCTGTACAATGTCCACTACAGCACATGTTCATGTAACAGCCAAAATAATAGCAGAAAATCATCTAATGGTCCAATATCACATAGAAGGATAGTTAAACAAATGATGCGCATTCACGTAACTATTAAGAATGCATTTTCAAGGAAAATGCAGTATTTAACAATAAATGCACCACGTTAATGAAGATACAAGATTCAAAACTATAAATGATGTGATGCAAATACGGGGGCAAGGGTCAAATACGAATACGAGCATTATTTATATGTGTATGAAGGCATACACATATAAACTAACTAACTGGAGTGTCTTTGTGGGTTTTGTTTTCTTTTGTAATTATTGCATTTGGATCTCCAGAAAAAAAATTTCCAAGTCAGTATTTCCCATAAGAAAACTCTTGTCTTTATTTCTTATCACCTGAGAACTCATCAAGACATTAAGGGAATAGAAAAAAAGGAAGAAAAGGAAAAAACAACACAGCCATCAGTCCTCTGAAGTATAAGACAGAAGACTCCTTGGTGCAGCAAGTGCACCTAAGCCCTGCCTGCTTCCCCACCACACTATGGTTGCTGTCTGGCCTCATTCCCATAGGTTTAAACAAACAAACCTCCTCTACCAGAAGCCTATTCACTTTTGAGATTCCAGCCTCCCAGCGACAATCAAGTTGTCTTACATTTTCCTAAAAATGAAAAAGAAAATCTGGAGATACCAACAAATTTCCCCAAAGCAATGTACAAATCCCTATCTATCAAAAAGAAAAGGGCTGTGCAGAACAGAAAGCATTTTACAGAAAGAGTAACCAATCTCAACCATTTTATGAGCTAATAATACAAAGAGGGCTTTGATTTTATTTCCCATACGTTTTACAAACACTGGAAAGCATTGGTGACAGACATCGCGGGGCCTGCAGTCAGGGGGCACCAGCCCAATACCTTCCCATGATTTTACTGGTGACATGTATATGCACAGAAAAGTCTGCTTCGTAACGAAGTATTAAAATGATTTAGTTTGTATCTATGGATCACGGGACAATGAAGCATGTTTTTTTTTTATAGTTTTTCTACTTTTGAATTTTTCTGAAATTAATCTATTTTACTGCATAGGGAGAAAAAATTATAGCCATGTTTAAATTTTTAATTAGTTAAATAAAATAGCACCTTCATAATGTCACTTTTCCTGTTCAAAAATCTATAATGACTTTCCAGTAGCTCTTCTATCTTATGGTCCTTCAAATATTTGCTGCCAGACTTGATGCCCAGGAACAAAAGGACCCTTGGCCTCCCCCACTGGCTCTACCCCAGTGATTCTCCAGCTGGCATCCAAATTCTAGACACCAGGATGCCCCCTGGGTGTGTCAAGTTCCTTCACGCCTTTGCCCATCCTCTTACTCTGTTGGGAACACCTCTTCTGTCTCTCCTCCGCATATCCCACTTACTAGCTGTCTCTGCTGAAAGGTCCCCTCCTCTTGGGAACAGCCCCTCACCTGGCTGCCTGCTGCTTCCTCCTTCCTTGTGCTCATATTTAATATCAACTAGTTTTCATTTTTCTGTCTAAGACAGGAACTCATTTTTGTTCTCCCCAGCACTTAGCTCAGTGCCTAACCCCAACAGGGAAAGGATGCTTATTAAACTGAATTTTCATCTTAGCCCTTCTATGAAGTATTTCTTATAAATCTCCAATACTAATTCACTACTTCAACCTAGCAAACATCTGTCCTGACATTAAAGACCACTGCAAAATCAATAACTGTGTGTGGAACTTCACCTGCCTGAAAAACTGACACCCATCCCCCCTTTTCATGACCCTCAATACTCTTTCACAAGAAGCCTCCCTGCATTGGCCAGTGCTATTAAGTAATGTGACAACTCTTGCTTACCACCTTCCCCATTGGACTGCAATCTTATTAAAGAAAGAAAATGCAAATATTCCTTGGAATTCCATCTCCTGACACAGTACTCCACACAAAGACAGACCTCCAAACCAACCACTGCAGCATTCCTTTGCTCAAAGAAAAGAATTCCATACAGCTGAGATGCAATCAGTTCACTCATTAGGCCAATATACATTGGGTTTCAAAAGCTCCAAATGTTGCTGGGGACCTCTCTCCTGTCAGTAAGAGGCAGAGGGAAAACGGTATCATGGACCCCTTTTCCAGCCATTAGCAGTAGGAGAAATGAAAAGTCCTGATTTTGCCACTTACATCAGAAGACCACCACCAACCCTGCAGAGCCAAGTGTTAAGGCAGCAGCCAAGGCCAATGTCAGGCCACACCTGCCTGGCGAGGGCTGTGCAGAGGTGGCACTCTGACTCACCTGCTTCATTTTCCTGCTGCTCTCAGGCTTGCCTTTTCTTTCAGGGACTTTCTCATGGACCATCACAAAGAAAAGCAGCATTAGAAAACACAGTTCCAGGGGTTGGGGAGGTGGTGATGTTTTAGGCTGGCTGGCAAGTCAGACTGAGCAATGACGGGCAGATCCTCTGAGAGAAGAGAGCCCCTCTCGGCTGCATCCTCCACAGAGGCCACAGGAGATACTGTCCGCTGGGCCAGTGGTGCAGAGGCTCACAGTCAACACAGTCAAGACATTATCAGGGTTAGAGCCTCCTCTTCATCAATCCAGATCTCTGGGTTTTCCTGCTCACAACCAGAGCTATATATGATTGATGGCTCTACAAACAACATCTCAGCAGAGGAGTTCAGTAAGAGCCTCCTGAACATCAATATTCTCCAGCTCCACTAAAGTGGCAGATGGGTTCATATAGAAATTACTAAATGGGCATTTTCGCAAAGGTATGGCTTCATCCCCAGCTGAGCTTTAGGGAGCAGAATGTTTCTGACATATACTTTGGAAAATTCCTCACTCATAAGTAAAGATCACACATGCAGGGGCACTGTCGATGCTTACCTAAAAGTGTAATGCTAAGCAAAATATTCCGTTAACAGCAAAAGAAGTATCATGATTTTAATTCTGGAGTGCTAAGCCAACTAATCTTCAATGTTCTGTGTTCAGATGACAGGCAGGGAGCCAAAGCTAGAGTTTATGCTTGTCCAATTAATCAAATAACCTCCATGCCACTTATCCTTGCAACTGGCAAGAGAAAAGCCCCCATGTGCCCCCAAATTATATAAATTCCATGGTTTCCTATTCATTAAATCCAGGTTGGCCTATGCTGATATGTCATATTTTGACACGTAGTCACAAGGGATACATAATCAAAATTAAGAGGAGACCTCAGCTAAAATTGGCATGCCCTACACGAATGAACAATTTATGTCCACACATAGATATAACTGCATATATCTTCTCCAAATGATGAATATTAAACTGTTAGAAATATAATTCATTGACTCATTTTTTTTATAAAACATTTCTTTTAGCTTTCAACCAAACATACAGAAGGGATATTTGCATCATGGCAAGTACACTGGCCATTTTTACATGTAATTGCATACAGATTTTCAATGCTACTATCACCACAACATTTATTAAATAAACCGACAGTATTTTTTTTTTTTTTTTTTAAACAGAGTCTCAAGCTGTCGCCCTGAGTAGAGTGCCGGGCATCACAGCTCACAGCAACCTCAAACTCTTGGGCTTAAGCGATTCTCTTGCCTCAGCCTCCCAAGTAGCTGTAGGCACCAGCCACAACGCCCACTATTTTTTGGTTGGAGTTGTCATTGTTGTTTGGCAGGCCCGGGCTGGATTCAAACCTGCCAAGTTCTGGTGCATGTGTCTGGCGCCCTAACCGCTGAGCTACAAGCGCCCAGCCAAACCTACAGTATTAATATAATTACATTTTCCCCTGCATTTAATCTTCGTATGGTTTCCCTCTGCATTTAGAATAACTGTACAATATCCTGACATTGTCTCCATGGCTCTGTGATCCTGTTCACATCTACTTGCTGAACCCCATGTCTACCACCCCCATCCCACCCCAGCCTCTCCACCCCCGGCCCTGCCCCACCATGGCTTATTCCTCCCTGCCATACCATCCTTCTTCCTTTGTCTTTTGTCCCTTGAACTAGCTAGGAGAAAGGCCCTTGTCCCTGTTATTTCTTTGTTTGAAAGGCTTTTCCCCAAACCCTCTGTGTTTAGCTTCTCAGGTCAGATGTCACCCCCAGGGAACTGTCTCTCCAACACCCCCATGAGTGCTACCCTCTGCCTGAAACCACCCACATCCCCATCACCCATTCTACTTTCTCTAAAGCACAAATATATTCCAATCTGAAATGTGTTGTTTTTGCTGGCCCGTGAAAACACAAGCTCACATAAGAAAGTAGTTTTCTTTCACTGCCATGTCTACACCTCTATCTGGCACACAGCAGGTCTACCTCGGACATCTGATATATAGATGGATGCTGTGTTACAAGGTGGATGGAGCAAGTGACAGAAACTCACAGTGACCTGCCCCCATGGAGCTATCTAAATGACTAAGAAGGGAATAGATGAACAGCCAAGAAACACAGGGGAAAAAATTAGCAGTTGAATACTAAATTATGCTTAAGTAATCAAAGTTATCCAAATGGATCCAACGTGAATACATTATTCAATAAAATAAAGATGAGTCCTGCGAAGATGTTAATGACCTGAGCCAGGAAGGCTCTCTGAGGTTTGAGGATAAGAAACCTGAAAACGGGGTGGTGCCTGTGGCTCAAGGAGTGGGGCACTGGCCCCATATACCGGAGGTGGCGGGTTCAAACCTAGCCCCAGCCAAAAAAAAAAGAAACCTGAAAACTTGCTAACACAGGATCTGCTATGCCTGGAATATCACAGTTAAATTCAGATAAATACTGCTGAATTTTCAAATTCTTAAATGAATAAAACTAATAAAATGCCATTTTAGTTTTCTTAGTGAATCACTTCTAAATGAATCATTTAGTTTTCCTACAGATCATGTCTCTGTAATTCCTACTGACGTTTCTCTCTGGCATAAATGCCAAGTAAGTGGGTATCAAAATTAGACAACAGAAAAATTATCCATGAATAAAGGTAAGATAACTTAGTAGAAAAAAAATTTTTTCAAGCAGGGAGGACTTTCCCCCCCTACAAATTTCAAAGAGGCTTTGCAAGTGCAAACAGACTTCGGGTTTTTCACATTCTTCGTGCCCAGAAACTGGGACATGAAAATGCCAGGAACCCTTTCAAAATCTAAACCATGTGATAAATGCAGGAGAAACTCTCCAACGATCAAGATTACTCCTTGGAGCTGCCAAAGAACCAGATGCTTCCTTCAAAAGCATATCGATTTGGTTTTGAAAAAACCTGAGGCCTCAGCCTCCCACAAGAAGGGCAGGCGGAGTAGCACAGAGCGGGGTGCGTGTCCCCAGTTGCCTCAGCGAGCATCTCCTCTGACAGCAAATCTGTGTTACTCCCAGGCTTGCAGGCAAAACCCAGGGCTTTGCTACATATGAGGAAAGGAAAGGGAAATATTTGGTCTAGGGCCATGCAAAATGAATTCCATACATGGGGACGCAGTGGCGTTGAAAAAGATGCAACATGGCTTCACTGCACTTGAAATTTTTATTTTCAGAGAAATTGAATATAGATTAAGGGGGAAAAAATAGCCGTATTCAAAAAGTGTTTCATGATACAAAGTGCTGGAACACAAAAATTTTTTAAACCAATACAAAGAACAAATGTTATCACTACATCCAAACTATGAATGGTGAAATCCTTCTCCTTAATCGTGAGCTCTAACCATGTACATCCATTTTCACAAATGCCTGTGAAACCAGTATGATGATGTGGCTTGAAATAATAAATCCAAAGTGATTTGGTGGTCATTGTTGAGGGTTTATGTGTTGTTATTTTTTTAAGAAACCCCAGACCCCATTTCTACATTTATAGCTCCTCGTGGAGCTCATCCACGTTTTAAATTTGCTGCCAAAATGATTTGTCAGTATCTATAACCCTGCTCAGCCCCCTGAGAGTTTGCGTGCCCTGGGCTTTCACAATTAGGCAGCTTGCACCTGAGCATCTCCTGCTCCTGTAATTAGAGCTCCCAGTGGCAGTTTCCTTCCGGTCCAAGCCGCCTACCAGGCCAGTGCTGAACACGCCAAGGAGCTGTATCTAAGGGCTGTGCAGTCCTCCCGCCTCCCTTCCTCAAGAAGCCCAGGGTCCTCAACTCCCCATCCATGGGTACCTGACAGATAGGGTCCCCATCCCTATTCCTACTCCCTTTCGGCACTGAGCGGGATTTCCTCCCTCATCCGCACTCCTCAGATGGGAATGAGCTGGATGGCAATCTGCTCTCAGGGAAGGAGCCTCAGCCCAGCAGATCATTTTCAATCTTATCAGCAGAGGCTCCTAAGCACTTTCTTGGCCCACAATGCCACCCTCATGAAAAGACCCAGTATGCAAGCGGAGGCTGGGGAGACAACCCACGCAGTGCGGGTGGCAGGGGGAGAAGAGCCAGCTGTTTTCTTTAGTCAAGTACCCAGTGTAGCGAGAGAAGACGTGTAATCACCACAGAACATGAAGCCAGGGATGAGCTAGGAGGCAGGTGAGTGCGGGCAGTTACTGCCGACTGCCACTGTCCACGTTCTACCAGGGTCCTTGCTCTGCCTCTGAGAAGCACAGGAAACAGCCAACTAACTGCAGACAAGTTTACTTCTTAATAATAAGAACAGCAGCTACTCTTACTGAGTTCTCACTGTATGTCAGGGTCTCTCTGCCTTAAACCTTCCTCTTTCAGGTCATCAATACATATTTATTATTTTTAAGTGATGGCTTTCAGAACATACACTTGATCCTTGAACACAGCGGTTCGATCTGTACGTCCACTTATATGCAGATTTTTTCACCCTTACGCCCACTGTGCCTGCCTTTCCTCCCACCTCCTCCACCTCTTTGCCTCTGCCACCCTGAGACGGCAAGACCAACCCTCCTCTTCCTCCTCCTCCTCAACCTGCTCTATGTGAAAAGAACCAGGATGAAAACCTTTATGATGACCCACTTCTACTTCCTTAGGATTTTCTTAGTAACATTTTCTTTTCTCTAGCTTATGTTATTGAAAGAATACAGTGTATGTGTTTAAGACATAACATACAGAATAGGTGTTAATCAACTGTTTTTGCTATGGGTAAGGTGCCTGGTAAACAGTAGACTATTAATAGTCAAATGTGGGGGGAGTCAAATGTTATACACTGATTTTCAACTGCATGGGGTCAGTGCCCCTAACCAGTTTGTTGTTCAAAGGTCAGATGTACATGCTCCTGTGTTTTGAGGACAGCTCTACCATCTTCTGATCAAAGGACCTAGAAGAAGTAACTCAACTTTCAAAAGAAAATCATTCTTGAACTGTCAAATGGGGATAACAGAATTAATAATGTATGTAAGACATGTGCTTAGCTTGGTGTGAGCAATGATTATAACAACTAATATTTGGAGAATACTGTATTTTTTTTCTCTATAGCTCTATTCACACAGAAACTTAACCAAGCACAAGAAAAGTCCAATGATGTGTCCAACCCCACAGCAAGTCAGGGGTGACATCAGAATTCAAACCCAGGAGTCTGGTATCAGAGTCCATGTTCTCAAGCACTGTTCTACAGAGCTTCTCAGGTCAAAATACAGTAAATGGTAGGTGTGAGGTTGAAGAAAAGGAGGAAAGGAAGACAGAGGAACAGCAGTCCTCGTTTGAAAATTACGTTTTGGGCCAAGCGTGGTGGCTCACGCCTATAGTTCTAGCACTGTGGGAGGCCGAGGCAGGTGGATTGCCTGAGCTCAGAGGTTCAAGACCAGCATGAGCCAGAGTAAGCCAGAATCAGACCCCATCTCTACCAAAAAAAAAAAAAAAAAGCCGGGGGTGGCACCTGTGGCTCAAAGAAGTGGGGCACTGGCCCCATATGCCAGAGGTGGCGGGTTCAAGCCCAGCCCCAGCCAAAAACTGCAAAAAAAGAAAAAAAAAAAAAACGGGTGTTGTGGCATGCACCTGTAGTCCCAGCTACTTGGGAGGCAAAGGGCAAGAGAATCACTAAAGGAAGAATGGAAAAAATAAAAAAATAAAAAACTTCAAACTAAGATGAGTGAAAGACAGCTGAAATTGAAAGCAAAATTAAAAAAAAAAAAAAGAAAGAAAATTACATTTTGACTGGTACTGTCAGACCAGGCTGCTGTTTGGATCCTCTCACTACTTAGTCCCCTCATATACACACTTGGTCCTTCCAACTTCTCATCTATCAAATGGAAGGAAGGAATTATACTGATCTAACAAGGTGGCTCTAAGGAGTAAACGATCAGATGCCAAGTGTTTAATCAAATGTTAGCCACATCAAAATTTATTTTTAGATCAATTACTTGTTAATTTTAATGATTCAGTTTTTACATTTACTCTTTGGGCAAAGCTAAATAAAATACACTGTAGGAATATATAAAGATGGGGCTCCAACCAGACTACAACACTGTCAGAGCCAGTAGTACTGAACAGGCACTAGCCCTCTTGTTCAATGGCTCTGGAAGAGTAAGTGCAGAATCTGCCTAAAGTTGGAGAGACAATTAAATGTCTTTATTTTATTACACTGAACTTTTTTTTTTTTTTTGAGACGGAGTGTTTCTCCATTGCCCTGGGTAGAGTGTCATGGCATCATAGCTCACAGCAATCTCAAACTCTTGAGTTCAAGAGATACTCTTAAGTCAGCCACCCAAGTAGCTGGGACTACAGGTGCTCACCACAACACCCGGATAGTCTTTCTATTTTTAACAAAGACATGATCTCGCTCTTGTTCAGGCTGGTCTCGAATTCCTGAGCTCACGCAGTTCACCAGCCTGGTCTCCCAGAGTGCTAGGATTGCAGGGGTGAGCCACCTCGCCTAGTCATCACACTGAACCCTTGCTAGTGAAAAGTTTGATATAATTTCAAATCTACTAAGAATTTAGACAGAGGAGGATTGTTCAAGGTAAAAACATCCATTAAAAAAATAAAACTTGAAATGAGTTTAAGATTTTAAAAAGACAGATCTATACTTTCTATTATAGGAGCCACAAACCACATACAGCATTTAAATTTAAATTATAGTAGAACCTCCATAGTTGACCACCTCCTTAAGTTGACCTAATTTTCATTGTCAGGATATGCACCACATGTACATGTCAGTACAGTAGGCCTGGTTCCTTATGTTGACCAGCTCCATATGTTGACCAGCTTGTTACAGTCCCTTGGGTAATCAACTGACAGAGGTTCTACTATAATTAAAATTAAATTAAATACTCAGCTTCTCAGTCCTGACAGCCACACGTAGCCAGTGGCTACCCTCCTGGACAGCACAAATCAGAACATTCCCATCATCACTTAAAGTGGTATGTGAGCGGCTCTGATTCAGATCCATATAGACAAGTCACTTTTCCCTCAAAATGTGCTCAATGTACCTTATTTGAAACTCTGAGCATCTTGCACATTTGTTATTACTGTATTATTCCATTATTTAGGCAGTCCTTCCCCTTGTTCCTGTACTCTTTCATAGTAGTGACAGGAGGCAAACGAAACCACAGATTCACGTTTACACCAGCTGTGCCACTTAGAATAGGTGCTGCACCTCAGAATTCTCAAGGGCACACCCTGTCCTTATATGCTGGCCATCCTCTGCTGCTAGGATAAACCCCAAACGAGCTAAACAAAACTCAGAAAAAAATTTTATTTATTCAATAAATAATCCATAAGATGTATTAACAAGTTAACAAAACAGGGGTAAAGTGATTAAAATCTTGAGTTTAAAAATAAGTTAACAATAAGCTCTATCTAAGCCAGAGTTTATCACATAGTAATGCTTAAGTTCTTTACTCAGTCATTAGTATACTGATGAAATTCTTTGTAAGGAGTAAAACATCAAGTCCTTTGTGACAAATTAAGCAACAAAGCTGTTTCCTCTGTTCTCTGCTTTCTAGCTTATATTAACTAGCGCCATAAAAGAATGCCTTTAAGATAATATTTATTTGGAGAAACAAACATTGATTCAAGGCACTTTAGAAGCACATATGTGCATTGCGGGGAACACTCGAGGGAATCCTAATATTTTATCGTGCTGTAGATATCATTGCCGTTGTACCTGCGTATCGCCACTCAACCATCCTCCCTCAGTATTTCACGTCAAGCTCTACCCCCGGCCAGTGCCATTTACGGCCGCGTATACCTGAATATTACCCACAATAATGACTCCAGTAAATATCTTGCTTTACCCTTTGTCAGAACTGTCTAAGATTACATAAACATGACACATTTTAAAGAAGGAATGCATCTCTGCTGTTTACAATTTAACAGAGATAAAGCCACGGCAAACATCATAAGCTATAAATAAAGACATCTACCATCATGCTGCACTTAGTCATCTCTGGGTTGAACAAATGTTAATTATAGAGAATTTGAAAATGGGACTTGTTAATGTCATTTTTAATTTAGCATGTTACAGTGTAAATGTTTTCCATTGTGTTAATTTACACCTGTTACCACAAGCTTTATTATTAGGTTTATAGTGGAACAGCTCTCTCTGTGACTCTGAAATTTGCTTAAAATGGCAGAAACAATTACTAATTAGAAGGGCATGTTTACTTTAATTATATTTATTTCCTAGTCTAGTTTTATATGTAATGTACTATGGAAGTGTATGATTTAATTACTGAAACCCATTTATCACAAGCAATTTCTCAAACGAGTACTGCTTAACAAAATACGCCAGATTCTTCCAGTGTTTCATGAATTCCTTAGAAGATATCTCTACATAAGTAATATATCTACATGGAAATCTTCCCTCATGACCTCAGAGCATTTCTCATTTTTGCGGAAAATATTGCAATAATTACCAGGAACAAAACTCAGCTCTAACAATTTTCATATAAACCTTAAAATACGGCCTATAAAATTTATAAATGTAGAAATGTAATTTCTTTAAATCTATATTCAAAATTAACGTAGGCTTTTAAAAATGATATTCACATTCACGAATTTCATTTAAAACACATATAAGCAAATTCCATTTTTTATGTTACAATAAAAAAGACCTGGCCTTTTTCTTCCTAAAGTTATTTCTCTGGCATATAAAATACAATTGACTTTTTTTGGTTTTGGGTCAAATAATCAGGGCATAGCAACTACCAATGCAATCACTGATTCAGGCGAAGATCATCTTCAGAAAGACTGCTGAGAGATGGGTTATTCATGCAGTCTCAAAAGATCACCCCACAGGCTCCTTAATTACAAAAGGAAGAAAGTACTTCTATGGAGGAGAAATCTGGTGAACATCACTTTAAATGATGACCAAACATCACCACCAACACGACAGACTGACCTAGTCTGCGTGCTGCGGTGCTCCGGGAAGCATGCTCTGACCATACGTGAACTTCTCCAGTCTTACAAATGGAAACAACTGGAACTGGTAGACATTCCACAAGAACTAAGTCCATCCTGGACTTTTCAGGATCAATACCACAAAATACTTTGAAAAAACCAGGGGACTCTTTTAGATTTAAAAGATTAATAAAATGTGACAACTAAATATCAAGTGTAATCTTTGATTCAATCCTAGATTTAAAAAAAAATGTAGAAAAATTACTGAGACAATTGGGGAAATGTGAACACAGACTGTGTAACAGGTAACATTATTATATCAATATTAAAAATGATGTTTTACTAGCAATAGACTGTGTAAGAGAACAAACCAATTCTTAGGAGATACACCTGACATGTCCAAGGATGAATTATCATGACCTGTAACATTCTTTCAAATGTTCAAAAAACAAAGTGAGAGCTGTCCAGCAAGTGTAGCAAAATGGTTGGTGAGTGGGGTAAAGAACATTCCCCCCTGTTCATTACAGCATTTCTTTCAACTTTTCCAGACACTTGAAACTTTTTAAAATCACAAATTGGGAAAATACAAATAATCCAACGGGCAGACTGAGAAGCCAAATTAGGAGTACTCCTCTTACGACTCCTTACCCGCATACTTCTGAGACACATCACCGCACTAGTCTGAGGTCACGCTCTCTAGCATTAACGTTAGACCCATTACAATGGCAGAGCTGTGCTTGCAGGTAGCTTCCTGCTCACGTCTCATAATGCTTACAACAGTCCTGTGAAGCACAGTCTGCTCACTTCATTTATCAGATTCCAGAAAGAATACATAACCACACAGTAGCCAAGACATTTTTAACTTATTGTGGGTTAATAAGGAAGTGCATTAAGATTAGGTTACATTATTTACGTTTGTAAAGTCCTAAATCTTGAGCTGCAGTTGAGTCTTTCACCCAGGAATTGTGCCATAGAACCCTACCTTGTACCCAGGAGGTAGGAACTAACTGAGCCCCCTCATCTCCCTTTTTGAAATTACTTGTGCTTTTCTCTCATGTGGGCCCCCTGTACTTGTTGGCCTACTATTTTCAGATTAGTAATGAGTACATGGGATGCTTGCTTTTCCATTCTTGAGACACTTTAGAGAATGTTCTCCACAGCCATCCAGGTAAATATAAAAGATGCAAACACAATATTTATATTCAGTAAATATAAAAGATCCAAATATAAAAGATCCACCTTTTTATATCTGAATAGTATTCCATGGTGTAATATACCACAATTTATTAATCCATTCACTTGGACCAACGAACACATGAAAACCTGCTCATCGTCCCTAATCATCAGAGATGTGCAAATCAAAACCACCTTCAGGTATCACCTAACCCCAGGGAGACTAGCACATATCACAAAGTCCCAAAGCTACAGATGCTGGCAGGGGTGCAGAAGTGCACCCTGATGCACTATTGGTGGGACTGCAAACTCCTACAGCCTTTTCGGAAACAAGTATAGAGAATCCTCAAAGAACTAAAAGTAGACTTCCCATTTGATCCCATAGTCCCATTACAAGGAATCTGCCCAGAAGGAAAAAAAGTCATTTTACCATAAGGACATCTGTACTCAAATGTTTATAGCAGCTCAATTCACAATCACAAGGATATGGAAACAACACAAGACACCGCTTGCATAAAGACGCAGGCATCCTAGCAGCAGAGGGGAGAGTTCCTGCACTACAGAAAAAATGTATCTGTAGAGTACATCTTGTTTAATTTTGAGATACTTATTAATTCTATACCCCTTAGTAAACGCTGATGCTTGCGTTATTTTGCCCCACCAAGAGAAATCCCCAAGAACTCTACAGGGCAGACCATTAACCCTCATCAGCCAGCAGTCCTGGCTTCCCATTTCCATGTGGCTCCTGGCTTCCCATTTCCATGGGGCATGGCCGACTCGTCAACTTTCACATAGCAGCTGATGCTGACAGCCTCTTCTCAGGATGCCTGCTGCTGTCTGACTATTGTTGAGGGACATCCACCAGGAAACAGTCCACCAAAGAAAGACCCGTAAGAAAAGCACATCCCAAATTCCCTGTCCCCAACATTCCCTTTACCCAGACAGAAGAGCTGGCCCACTATGCTCTCTACTACTTCGCGTAACTGACATGAAGCTTTCCAGGAACTTACGTCATTTTCAGGAATGCTGGGGAACTTGTCTCCTAGTCAAAGTCCTAATTCCTCCCCATGGCAAAGCTCTTTCTTCCACCTCAAAGAGTCACTTGGGCAGTTTTCCTGGAATATGATTATCTGGCCAGTAAGGGCAGATAGCAAACCACTGGGTTTCAATGTTCGCCCACTCCCACCCTGGCCCTGGATAGATTTCAATCTTTGGGGTAGATCAGGCCTAACTAAGGAATTAAAAAGGTGTTTCAAAAAAGAACTGGAAAATACTAGCTGAGCCAAGGTAATCACTCTCAGGAAGATGCAGGGAGCTTTCAATGAAGAGCTAGTTAAGGCCGGGGGAGCTGATCTGTAGATAAATCGGCAGTTCAGCAGCTTTCAACTCAGTCTTCAAACATACTGCACTTGCAGCATTCTGAGGCTGAAAATAGATCTTCTACCTCCAGAAAAAGAAAGTATTAGGATGAGGCAAAGCTTGTTAGGAGAAACAAGAGAGGCTGGTATTGAACCTCATTAGACAGTAGCATCTTCCTACTTCCCTTTCTCAAGCTGTAAAAAGTTAAAATGAGGAAAAACGAGCAGAGTTCATACTTCTTATCTACTATTAACACAGAAAGTCAAAATTAGAACCAAGGGGGTTCTCCAGGGACTGATGACTTACATGCATCTGCAAGTGCCCGTGTGTTTGTGTGGACCTCTGAGTTCAAAGATGTTCAACATACACTGTGTGTGTTTCAAGAAGGGACAGCTGGGAGGAGAGGTTGTTGAAGCCTGCTAAGTTTCAGCAAAATGTAACCTTCACCTTAGAAACCAGGAACCACAGTAATTAGATTACAATCTTTCCAACACTGTGGGAGAGATTTGATCAATTAAAGCCAAGATCAGTTACATTATTTGACTTACCTAAGTAATGGACCCTTAAATGCAATCAATACTTCTCTGAGCTGTGTGAGTCTCCAAGACCTGAGATGCATTCCACAAAAAAACACAAATGGATTTTCTAAGGGCCTCAGAATGTTCAATTACAGACTGGGGAAAGGGACTGGAGGGAGGGGGCATAGATTCACGATGTGGATTCTTCATTTCTTGCCCTCATTTGTGTTTTTTTCATGTTTCTTTTGAGACACAGTCTCACTATGTCGCCCTTGACATAGTGAGGTAGTGTGCTGTGGCATCACAGCTCACAGCAACCTCAAACTTTTGGGCTTAAGTGATTCTCTTGCCTCAGCCTCCTGAGTAGCTGGGACTACAGATGCCCGCCACAACACCCAGCTATTTTTTTGGTTGCAGTTGTCATTGTTATTTAGCAGGCCTGGACCAAGCTTGAACCTGTCAGCCTCAGTGTATATGGCTGACACCCTACTCACTAAGCTACGGGCATCAAGCCTTCATATTTCTTTATTGGTTTCCATAGCTCGTGTATGAATTAAATTTGTTTTACCAAAGAGCCTTAACCTCAAGATGAGGCACCATGCTCAATTTCTTTTAAAACTTCGGTATTAAAACTCATTTGATAGGGGAAAGAATATGATTTCTTTTCATGTTTTAAGAAAGCCACAATTACTTAAATTATGAAGTTATTAGGACAAATAGCAGAAGCAGCTCCAGATCTCCCCCTCCTCCAGCACTCCCTTCCACAATATGGATTTAGGGAAGGGCAATGGGAGGGGTGCCAGATCCAGAGTTTTGGGGGCCACCTAGTGCTGACCACATCCTGCCTTCTAGGACCTACCCTTGTTTGGAATGGATCCATCAGAGCCTGCGTTATCCCCAAACTTTCTTTCACACAATCTCCACACCTGTCTCCCACTCTGCTCCAAGTCCAGGGGCTGGGTTTAGAGACTGTTATTTTAGAGACTTTTTGGGTCCTTTTATCAAGTCATACCATTTAGGGATATAAAATAACGTATCTGTACCCCTAGGTAGAACACTCCCCAAAGCACTCTTTCTTGGTCCCCCCACTGATATCCTAAATTAAACTCCTATAGTGGCAGGGCAGGAATACCTCTCCCAGGCCTTTCTGGGCAAGGGCTTGAGCATGTGCACCTGCCCCACCAAGACTCTTATCAGTGATTTATTTAACACACTTGTAATAATTAGAAAAGTGAAGCAACTAATTCCTGACTTCCCCCAAGAGCAGGGCTTCTGTTAACAGGTGTGTAGAGGAATATTATGGAGAAGAAATGGAGAGGGGGAAATTTATACTGAGAGTTTACTTTGCATAGCTTTGAAGTCTCTGCCATAATGATTAAGAGAAGCTGAGGTAATCTACAACAACAGGTAATCAAAAGTCATTTATGTTTACCTTTTATCATCAATTATCTTCCTCTTGGCAGCAGTTGAAAAATTATGTTTTACTCAAAAGTCAGCTGTTGACTGTATTTATACAACACCTGAAGTGTGTTGGGTGTCAGCGTGTTAGCCACCATAGAATTTCAAATTTTGCTATTTGACAGTAACTGAGAGTTGACTCCGAGAGCAGGTCTTCTAAATAACTGGTAGTTCCCTAAAATCAGATGTGCTCAGCGCCAAAAGTATGGAAGGACACAGGGGCTTGTGTTAGAAACTTGAACCTAGCTGCCAATTCGAATCATTTTCTTCCAAAATGGAGAAAATGCTCTGGACCTCAGTCTTTTCATCTGTGGAGTGGGCATAATGGGTATGAGTGGGTATAGCTCACATGGCTATCTTTTAGATGGGGGGGATATATTTGAAGCACCTAGAATGGTCCTTGACATGGGGCAGGGGCTTGGCCTATGCTGAGCAGTATCCAGAGGAAGGGCAGAGCTTTGAGTGTCTTTCATCTTTCTGGCCCACTCATCTGCTCATTCACCACGTAGAGGCCATGTGCTCAGGACACAAAGAGAACTTGCCCACAGAGCTTCTGATGGCAGCTTTGTAGCTCACCGCATGATTACCCATGCCAGCAGGAAACCTGCCAGAGATCCTTCTCCCTCAACCTCTTGACAGCACTGGCATTAAAGGATTAACTACCATCTTGGGTTCCTTGAAAAGGCCTGAAGGGTGTTTATATATAAAATAAAGAGATCAGAATCCAAGTACCTAAGCCAACACTGGCACCTGGGCTTATGGCGACTACCTCTGTGTTTAGTTGGTGGACTGTCTCCTCAAAATTGAGCCCTGCACTTCTAGTGGCTAAGGTCCTTTGTCCTGGTTCAGGCTTCTCATTCCGAGGCATGACTTCTTCCATTTGTGTAGAAAGGAGCACAGAGGACATGAACACAACCTCTACCTCAACTGAAAGGCCTGGCAGTAAGAGCTCAGGGCTGTGTATTGAGAAGACCTAAATCCACAAGCCTCCGGGGAGCACTGACCAAGCTGGTGCATTGTGAGCAAGTTCCATCTTCTGACACTCTTTTCTCATCCACAAAATAAGGATGTTGCACTAGATCAGCAGTTCTCAACCTGTGGGTTGCAACCCCTTTTTAACAATGAAAATACACTGCGGCACTAGGAAGGTTGAGAACCACTGCACTAGATGATCACTGTGATGGCCACTTCAATAGTGTCAACTTGGCTGAGCCATAAAGTGCCCAGACATTTACTCAATCATCATTCTGGGTATTTCTGTGAAAGTGTTTCTGGATGAGGTTAACATTTCAATCTTAGTAAAGCAGATTGCCCTCCCTTACATGGGTGGGGCCCATCCAATCATTTGAAAACCTAAATAGAACTAAAAGGCTGACAGCCCTCCTGGAGGGCGAATTTTTTCTTACCTGACTGCCTTGAGCTAGAAATCGAAATGAAACACCGACTTTTCCTGGGTCTCAAGCCTGCCAGCATTTGAACTGGAACCACATCCTTAGCTCTCCTGGGTCTCCAGCTTGCAGACTAACCCTGGAAGATGTTGGAACTTGGCCTCCATAATCACGCGAGCCAATTCCTTATAATACATCTTTATATATAATTTTTAATCCACCCTATTGGCTCTGTCCTTGGCAAACCTTAATACAATCCCCAAAGATATTTTCAACCTCAACCTCTGCCAAATGATCATCTAATCTCAGCTCGAATACCTCTCAAAGACAAGACCACACTGCCTCATGTGGCAGCTCATGCTGCTTTAACAAGGGTGGAAGTCAGCCTCTTAATAAATACCACCCCTAAGTGAGACTCCAAAGCTCAATCAGCTGTATTCCCACCTACAAAGAACTTGTATCTAACAGGTGTGATCTGCCCTGGGCAGAGTAAAACATTTATCCCTGCTTTCACTGTAATTACATTAATGTAGGCCAAGATTGCCTTGGTTATTACTGTTAGGTTTTGTTTAATTTTGGTTTTCCTGATTACAACACAGCACTGGCTAATATTGAGTCTGCAGTTAAGCCTCAATTCGTCTTCACATGAATTTCACTGGGTGTGGTCAGATCATCACCCTGTACTTCTGCAGGGGACTTTTAATATGGAAGTACAGGTCTTTAATTTTTTTACTATAACCAGGATTATCTTATTACTGTAATGCCAGAAATTTTGTAATTACTGTCCTCTCATCTAGAGGACTACCTACCCCCTCTCACTGTATGCCATCCAGAGATTGGATAATATAGTGTGCAATGAGCTCTAATAGAAAACATGAGATGCCACCTGGCTGCCTGCACCATTCCCCCTCCTGGCCAGTGGTCTCCAGCTCTGACTACTTAGGGATCTTTAAAAAAATAAAATGCCGGGGAGGCAGAGCAAGATGGCAGCCGAGTAACAGCTTCCTTGCATCTGGGCACCGTGAGTCTGGGGAGATAGGACTCCAGGCATCTCTGGCTGGTGGGAACTGCCTATCATCACTCCTATGAAGATACAGGGAGTCAGCGAGAGACTTCTGGACCCCAAGAGGAGGACTAAAACAGTGGAAAACCGGCAAGTGGTCGCGTGTGTTCAATCCGTCTAAACCCGCCCACAACTGTAAGTTCAGTAGCAGCGAGACTGCAAACCAGAAAGGCCTTACCTATGAACTGTTTTGATGTCCTTGGACTTGGCACTGAGTTGAACTGCCTTGGGGAAGGCCTGAGCGGGAGTGCGGAGAACTTTGGCCGTTGTCTAGGGCCCCAGTCTGAGCCGCTGAGCCAGACGGAGCTAATAGTGTTTGGCGGTGGGTCACACGGATCCATTCTCAGTGATCTGCCCCGGCAAGCTCCGCCCTCAGGGTCGCAGAGCTAGAAACGGGTGGGAGCTGGTAACCCAGCAACCAAGTAGCCTAAGGGTGGGGTTTGAGCCGCCTTGCAGCCCTAACCCTCAGGGGCAGAGTGAGACCGGTTTTGGCCCACTGAGTAAGTGGATAGCCACTTCAGCAGCGATTCCAGCGAGAAAGCTGGGAAAGCTTCTGCTCAGCAAGTTTACAAGTTCAAAGTGTCTTTTAAGTAGGCTGAAGAGATATTTAGGGTGTCTACCTGCTGGGGTTTGAGAAATCAGCAGCCTCCAGTCGTATCAGAACTGTGACTAACATCTCATGCCCCAGAAGACCACGTGTTGCCCAGACAATATTCAATAACATATACAAACTGCTTTGTTTTGGGTTGTGTATTTTTTACTTCTTTTTTTTTTGGTTTGGTTGTGTTTTTTTGTTTGTTTATTTTGACGTTGCTGATGTTCTTTTGTTTTTTTAATTTCAATCTTTTCCACACAGATCCCTTTTTCTTTCTCAATTTTCCTAGTCTAATTATAATTTCCCATTGCTGCCTTTTTTAATAACTTCAACTTCATTTTTGCTAGTGTTTCTACCGATATAATTTGGTTTTTCACCCAATTTTATCCCCGTAAAGTTTTCTGTTTGCTTTTTTGGTTTGATTTATAGCATTTTTGTCTTTCCTCTCTACTTGGTGGAGGTGGGGTACTGTGTCTGATCAGGTTAGCAAAGAGCTGCTGACCTCAAGGGAACCACGCAACTGGGAACCCCCAGAAGGTGGGGTTTTTTAAGGTTGTGTCAAAGTACCCTACTGTACACCTATATTACCCTGTCTCCCTCTTTCTGTGCCTCTCTTCTTTTTGTCAATATTCCTTATACCCACCCCCTCTCCTTTCTCTATCTTTCTTTTTTTCTTATCACTCGGTCCTCCTTTCTTTCATCCCCTTTTTTTGCTCTTCAACCTTCTCACCCTTCTGGTCCTGTAACCCTTAGTCCACAGGCACAAGAACTTAAAGAGCAAGAGGAAGTGAAAGGAAAATTAGGGCAAGGAAACAGATAAAAGAAATCACCCATGAGGAAGAATCAGCAGAAAATTCCAGGCAACATGAAGAACCAGTCTAGAACAACCCCACCAAGGGACCATGAGGTAGCTACTGCAGATGATTCCAACAGTATAGAAATGTTAGGAATGACAGAAAGGGAATTTAGAATACACATGTTGAAAACAATGAAAGAAATGATGGAAACAATGAAGGAAATTGCTAATAAAGTGGAAAATAACCAAAAGGAAATCCAAAAACAGAATCAAATAAGAGATGAACGATATGAAGAATATAAAAAGGATATAGCAGACCTGAAGGAACTGAAACAGTCAATTAGGGAACTTAAAGATACAATGGAAAGTATCAGCAACAGGTTAGACCATGCAGAAGAAAGAATTTCAGAGGTAGAAGACAAAGTTCTTGAGATAACTCAGACAGTAAAAGAGGCAGAAAAGAAGAGAGAGAAAGCAGAACGTTCACTGTCAGAATTATGGGACTTTATGAAGCGTTCCAACATACGAGTTATAGGAATTCCAGAAGGGGAAGAAGAATGCCCCAGAGGAATGGAAGCCATACTAGAGAATATTATAAAAGAAAATTTCCCAAACATCACCAAAGAGTCTGACACACTGCTTTCAGAGGGATATCGGACCCCAGGTCGCCTCAACTCTAACCGAGCTTCTCCAAGACACATTGTGATGAACCTGTCCAAAGTCAAGACAAAAGAAAAGATTCTGCAAGCTGCCAGGAGTAAGCGCCAGTTGACCTACAGGGGCAAATCCATCAGAGTGACCACAGACTTCTCTAATGAAACTTTCCAAGCAAGAAGACAATGGTCATCTACCTTTAACCTACTTAAACAGAACAATTTTCAGCCCAGAATTCTGTACCCTGCTAAGCTAAGCTTCAGAATTGACGGAGAAATCAAATCATTTACGGATATACAAACATTGAGGAAATTCGCCACAACAAGACCAGCTCTACAGGAAATACTTCAACCTGTTCTGCACACTGACCACCACAATGGATCAGCAGCAAAGTAAGAACTCAGAAATCAAAGGACAAAACCTAACCTCCACACTGATGCAAAAGATAAAACTAAGCAATGGACTCTCACCAAATAAGACGAATAGAATACTACCACACTTATCAATTATCTCAATAAATGTTAATGGCTTGAATTCCCCACTGAAGAGACATAGATTGGCTGACCGGATTAAAAAACACAAGCCATCTATTTGCTGTCTGCAAGAAACACACCTGGCCTCAAAAGACAAATTAAAGCTCCGAGTCAAGGGTTGGAAGACAATTTTTCAGGCAAACGGAATTCAGAAGAAAAGAGGAGTTGCAATCTTATTTTCAGATACATGTGGATTTAAAGCAACTAAAGTCAAAAAAGACAAAGATGGTCACTTTATATTGGTCAAGGGAAAACTACAACAAGAAGACATTTCCATTCTAAATATTTATGCACCCAATTTAAATGCTCCCAGATTCTTGAAGCAGACCTTACTCAGTCTGAGCAATATGATATCTGATAATACCATCATAACAGGGGACTTTAACACACATCTTACAGAGCTGGACAGATCCTCTAAACAGAAATTAAACAAAGATGTAAGAGATTTAAATGAGACCCTAGAACAACTATGCTTGATAGATGCATATAGAACACTCCACCCCAAAGATAAAGAATATACATTCTTCTCATCACCCCATGGAACATTCTCCAAAATTGATCATATCCTGGGACACAAAACAAATATCAACAGAATCAAAAGAATTGAAATTTTACCTTGTATCTTTTCAGACCATAAGGCACTAAAGGTGGAACTCAACTCTAACAAAAATGCTCAAGCCCACCCAAAGGCATGGAAATTAAACAATCTTCTGTTGAATAACAGATGGGTGAACGAAGAAATAAAACAGGAAATCATTAACTTCCTTGAGCATAACAACAATGAAGACACAAGCTACCAAAACCTGTGGGATACTGCAAAAGCAGTTTTGAGAGGAAAATTCATCGCTTTAGATGCCTACATTCGAAAAACAGAAAGAGAGCACATCAACAATCTCACAAGAGACCTTATGGAATTGGAAAAAGAAGAACAATCTAAGCCTAAACTCAGTAGAAGAAACGAAATATCCAAAATCAAATCAGAGATCAATGAAATTGAAAACAAAAGAATCATTCAGAAAATTAATGAAACAAGGAGTTGGTTTTTTGAAAAAATAAATAAAATAGATAAACCATTGGCCAGACTAACTAGAAATAGAAAAGTAAAATCTCTAATAACCTCAATCAGAAACGATAAAGGGGAAATAACAACTGATCCCACAGAGATACAAGAGATCATCTCTGAATACTACCAGAAACTCTATGCCCAGAAATTTGACAATGTGAAGGAAATGGATCAATATTTGGAATCACACCCTCTCACTAGACTTAGCCAGGAAGAAATAGACCTCCTGAACAGACCAATTTCAAGCACTGAGATCAAAGAAACAATAAAAAAGCTTCCAACTAAAAAATCCCTGGTCCAGATGGCTTCACTCCAGAATTCTATCAAACCTTCAAGGAAGAGCTTATTCCTGTACTGCAGAAATTATTCCAAAAAACTGAGGAAGAAGGAATCTTCCCCAACACATTCTATGAAGCAAACATCACCCTGATACCAAAACCAGGAAAAGACCCAAACAAAAAGGAGAATTTCAGACCAATCTCACTCATGAACATAGACGCAAAAATTCTCAACAAAATCCTAGCCAATAGATTACAGCTTATCATCAAAAAAGTCATTCATCATGATCAAGTAGGCTTCATCCCAGGGATGCAAGGCTGGTTTAACATACGCAAGTCTATAAACGTTATCCACCATATTAACAGAGGCAAAAATAAAGATCACATGATCCTCTCAATAGATGCAGAAAAAGCATTTGATAAAATCCAGCATCCTTTTCTAATTAGAACTCTGAAGAGTATAGGCATAGGTGGCACATTTCTAAAACTGATTGAAGCTATCTATGACAAACCCACAGCCAATATTTTACTGAATGGAGTAAAACTGAAAGCTTTTCCTCTTAGAACTGGAACCAGACGAGGTTGTCCTCTGTCACCTTTACTATTCAACGTAGTGCTGGAAGTTCTAGCCAATACAATTAGGCAAGACAAGGAAATAAAGGGAATCCAAATGGGAGCAGAGGAGGTCAAACTCTCCCTCTTTGCTGACGACATGATCTTATACTTAGAGAACCCCAAAGACTCAACCACAAGACTCCTAGAAGTCATCAAAAAATACAGTAATGTTTCAGGATATAAAATCAATGTCCACAAGTCAGTAGCCTTTGTATACACCAATAACAGTCAAGATGAGAAGCTAATAAAGGACACAACTCCCTTCACCATAGTTTCAAAGAAAAAGAAATACCTAGGAATATACCTAACGAAGGAGGTGAAGGACCTCTATAAAGAGAACTATGAAATGCTCAGAAAGGAAATAGCAGAGGATATTAACAAATGGAAGAACATACCATGCTCATGGATGGGAAGAATCAACATTGTTAAAATGTCTATACTTCCCAAAGCTATCTACCTATTCAATGCCATTCCTATCAAAGTACCTACATCGTACTTTCAAGATTTGGAAAAAATGATTCTGCGTTTTGTATGGAACCGGAAAAAACCCCGTATAGCTAAGGCAGTTCTTAGTAACAAAAATAAAGCTGGGGGCGTCAGCATACCAGATTTTAGTCTGTACTACAAAGCCATAGTGCTCAAGACAGCATGGTACTGGCACCAAAACAGAGACATAGACACTTGGAATCGAATTGAACACCAAGAAATGAAACTAACATCTTACAACCACCTAATCTTTGATAAACCAAACAAGAACTTACCTTGGGGGAAAGACTCCCTATTCAATAAATGGTGTTGGGAGAACTGGATGTCTACATGTAAAAGACTGAAACTGGACCCACACCTTTCCCCACTCACAAAAATTGATTCAAGATGGATAAAGGACTTAAATTTAAGGCATGAAACAATAAAAATCCTCAAAGAAAGCATAGGAAAAACACTGGAAGATATTGGCCTGGGGGAAGACTTCATGAAGAAGACTGCCATGGCAATTGCAACAACATCAAAAATAAACAAATGGGACTTCATTAAACTGAAAAGCTTCTGTACAGCTAAGGACACAATAACCAAAGCAAAGAGACAACCTACACAATGGGAAAGGATATTTGCATATTTTCAATCAGACAAAAGCTTGATAACCAGGATCTATAGAGAACTCAAATTAATCCACATGAAAAAAGCCAACAATCCCTTATATCAATGGGCAAGAGACATGAATAGAACTTTCTCTAAAGATGACAGACGAATGGCTAACAAACATATGAAAAAATGTTCATCATCTCTATATATTAGAGAAATGCAAATCAAAACAACCCTGAGATATCATCTGACCCCAGTGAGAATGGCCCACATCACAAAATCTCAAAACTGCAGATGCTGGCGTGGATGTGGAGAGAAGGGAACACTTTTACACTGCTGGTGGGACTGCAAACTAGTACAACCTTTCTGGAAGGAAGTATGGAGAAACCTCAAAGCACTCAACCTAGACCTCCCATTCGATCCTGCAATCCCATTACTGGGCATCTACCCAGAAGGAAAAAAATCCTTTTATCATAAGGACACTTGTACTAGACTGTTTATGGCAGCTCAATTTACCATTGCCAAAATGTGGAAACAGCCTAAATGCCCACCAACCCAGGAATGGATTAACAAGCTGTGGTATATGTATACCATGGAATACTATTCAGCTATTTAAAAAAATGGAGACTTTACATCCTTCGTATTAACCTAGATGGAAGTGGAAGACATTATTCTTAGTAAAGCATCACAAAAATGGAGAAACATGAATCCTATGTACTCAATCTTGATATGAGGACAATTAATGACAATTAAGTTTATGGGGGGGGAAGCAGAAAGAGGGATGGAGGGAGGAGGGAGGGGCCTTAGTGTGTGTCACACTTTATGGGGGCAAGACATGATTGCAAGAGGGACTTTACCTAACAATTGCAATCAGTGTAACTGGCTTATTGTACCCTCAATGAATCCCCAACAATAAAAAAAATAAAAATAAAAAAAAATAAAATGCCAGGCCCAAATCTCAGAGATTCTGATTCACATAGAGGGAGAGGGGAGGAGGATTGAGGGAGGGAATAAGCTTGGGTGTTAACAATAACTTTTTAGATAATTCTATTGCACAGCCATGCTGAGTGTTCTGTCTCAGCTAGGAGTCAGCAAACTTTTTTTTTTTCTGCAAAAAGCCAGAAAGCAAATAGTTTAGGCTTTGTGGGCCAAATAATCTCTGCAGCAGCTGCTTAACTCTGCTAGTGCACCCTGAAAGCAGCCATAGGTAATATGTAAACGAAAGGGCATGACCATGTTCCAATAAAACTTTATAAAAATGAGCAATGGGCCACTTGGGCACACAGGCCATAGTCACTTGACTATGATAATCCACTTGATAATCCATTCATTATCCAATTTGAAAAATGACTGTAGCAGCAAATATAAACTCTTTGAACTACATCAGCATCTCACTTGCATTTCTCCATCTTGTCCATGACATGAGAGACTCTCAAGTGGCTTGTTGAAATCAATACTCACTCTCTGTCTGGCATTTCCTTCCTGTATCAGACTGACGATCCCATCTAAACAGGAAAAAATACTTGCTCTCAAAAGATCCCTGCTGCCTTTTTACATGTTCACAAATGTCTGCTTAACATAACTTCTAGAATTTCATCCAAAACTGACTTAGGCTCACCCCTCTGCAGTTTCTAAACTATGCCTTTCACTGGAATCTTTTTTGTTTGAGACAGAGTCTCACTCTGTCACCCAAGCTAGAGTGCCGTGGTGCCAGCCTAGCTTGCAACAACCTCAAACTCCTGGGCTCAAGCAATCCTCCTGCCTCAGCTTCCCAGTAGTTGGGACTACAGGTGCCAGCCACAATGCCCAGCTAATTTTTCTATATTTAATTGAGACAGGGTTTCACTCTTGCTCAGGCTGGTCTTGAACTTCTGAGCTCAAATGATTCTCCCAACTCCGTCTCCCAGAGCGTTAGGATTATAGGCGTGAGCCACCAGGCCTGGCTTTCATTGGAATCTTTTACAATCTTCTACAATAGAACAGTATCCTATTCTCCTTGATTCACGAAATATTATCTACATTGGTTCCACATTCATTATCTGCAAGTTCCTTCCAAGCCCAGGAGACCTAAATGCATTTATTTATTTATTTATTTATTTTTTAGCAGTTCTCATTATCTCTTCTATCTTAGGCTTTAATTTCTTCTAAGCATGTTTATTCTACCCTTCCCAATTTGAAGATCATTTTTCCTGATAAAGATAAAATCAAAATAGAAGTCAAGCAGTTCAGTTATCTCCACGTCATCTATTTACACTATGCCATCTGTTCTAAATAAGGCTACGTCCTTTCTCTTCATTTCCTTTGGCTCCAAATGTAACAGTTTGCATACCCTTATCTAAAGGTGACCATACATTCTGGTTTGCCCCATGATAAATGCTAAAAAGCCCTCTTCACTCTGAAAAGCGCTGAAAAGTGTCCTGTTTGAACAGCCAAAGAAATGGTGCACTTTGTAGATTCGATGGGTTCTCAGGTCTCCTACACACTCAAGAAAAAGAGACAAATATCCCTGTGGAAACCTTTAGCCACACTGGATTCGCTCCTGGTTCTGCCATTTACCAGCTATGCGACCTCAGAATCAGTTATTTAACCTCTACCTCTCAGCTCTATTCTATGGAGTCTTTAAGCCTATTAAATGACTGGATTCACAATTAAAGCATGTAAAGCAACACACAGCACACAGTAAAGGCTCACTGGAGACTACCAGTTGTTATTCCCAGTTTATCGTAAATGTACGTCCTCAAACCTCTCCAAAGCATCACAGCATTTGTGACCCTCTTTTAGTGCAGTTTGTCTTTCCTTTTCTGTTACATCACCTCCTCTTTCTCACCAATCTCTCGCTATTGGTTTAAACTTAACTTCTACCTCCCCCACAATCTCGTAAAGTCTTTCCCATTCAGTCAAAGAAAAACCTTTGTCTTCACTAGAAAGCTGGAATGCCAAGAAGAGGTTTCTCCTCTGCCAAAGCAGCATCCTGTACATATGGCAGAAGTGATTCGGGAGCTGCTCTGGCAGGAATGAGAACATATATTCCATGAATCCCTCAGCATCTGTATTTTCCGGAATCAAAATAAACTTTTACCCTTCATAGTTCCCTTGGGAACACAGCCTGAAAACTTAGAAGACTTCAATTCTCAAACGGCTCATGTAAATCACACCAGCTATAAAATAAAATGACATTAACTCTGAGAAAAAGACTAACCCAAGACATATTCAAATGGGGGGCAACGTAAAAGGGACCACACAGAAAAAAATGAGTGACATCTGTGGTTTTAGTATCAACCGCAAGAACAGTAATCATTTATTGAGTAACTATGATATGCCAAGAAGTGACATACTAAGCATTTTATGAATGTTATTCCTCTCAACAGTTCTGCTGGAAATTGAGCTCAGTGGAACCCACGGCCCAAAGGACATAACTAGTAAATGGTAGGGGACGCACTGACCCCAGGTCTTCTACATTCAAAGCTCATGCTGTTTCAGATATACCATGCAATTTTATTTTATGAAGATGCTCCAAACCTGTGTCTTAGATCCAGTTAAAAAATAAAAAGCCTCCATGGAAAAAGCAAAAATAAAATTTACACACATTTTAGAAAAAAGTGTAAATCTTATTGATTAAGTAGAAAGCTGAATTAAGTAGAAAGCAATTTTGGATGATGAAAGTCAGGTGTCCAAGGCTGCTTTTATACAAGATACGCATCATATACACATGATGGTAGCCTGAAGCAGGTAACTACAATGAAGTATGCATTCAGCAGACTCTAAGAGGGTGTCGTTTTGATCCATCCTGTGTATCAGAGAGAAGTGGGTGACATCAGGAAGTAGCCCAGAATAAAGGACGCTGGGCTTGAATTTAGAAGATGGGGTTCCTCTTCTAGTCTGCATACTTGATACACGTATAACTTTGCATAAGACATTTGGTGTTCCTGAGCTTTCAGGAGTTAAATTTATCTTCAAAACTATACATCTTCTTTCAACAAATTATGCTGGGATAACTGGATATCCACAGACAAATGAATGAAACTGGTCCCATGTCAGGAAGCCTTAAGACCACTTCCATGTACAGACATTTGCTAGAAGGTCACAGGACTCAGCATATAGCTGTACTTGTGGCAAAGATTCATTACAACCACAGAGTAAGAAGCACACAACTGGATCATAAGAATTTGAAAACCACCAGGTCTGGTGAAACCAGGTAAGGCTCCCTTAGCCTCTTGCCCTCCCATAAGGGTCATACGAGGAACACATCTTCTCCAGCCACAAAAATGCAGCAACACATATGTGATGTTTCTGCCCAGGGAAACCCACTAGAAACTCAGCACCCAAAGATTTTACTGGGGGCTGGCTGTGTAGGCACCCTCTGTCTGGCCTCTACCAAAATTATATACCACCCATCAGGAAAGCAAGAAATCCCTCCCTCATACTTTACATAAAAAGTTAACTCAGAATAGATCATGGACATAATGAGAGCTAAAACTACAAAACACTTGGAAAACAGAGACCTTGGCTGGGCTGGGCACAGTGGCTCACGGCTATAAATCCCAGCATACCGGGAGGCTGAGGTGGGAGGACTGCTTGAACTCAGGAGTTTAGAGATCATCCAGAGAAAGAGCCAGACTCCATCTCTACTACAAATAGAAAAATTCCCCAGGCATTGTGGTAGGCACCTGTAGTCTCGACTACCCAAGAGGCCGAAGGGGAAGGATTGCTTGAACCCAGGAATTTGACGTTGTTGTGAGCTAGGCTGAAGCCATGGCACTCTAGCCTGGGCAACAGAGTGAGGCTCTGTCTCAAAAAAGAAAAGAAGAGGGGCGGCGCCTATGGCTCAGTGAGTAGGGCGCCGGCCCCATATGCCGAGGGTGGTGGGTTCAAACCCAGCCCCGGCCAAACTGCAACAAAAAAATAGCCGGGAGTTGTGGCGGGCACCTGTAGTCCCAGCTGCTCGCGAGGCTGAGGCAAGAGAATCGCGTAAGCCCAAGAGTTAGAGGTTGCTGTGAGCCGTGTGACGTCATGGCACTCTACCCGAGGGCAGTACAGTGAGACTCTGTCTCTACAAAAAAAAAAAAAAAGAAAAGAAGAAAATATAGGCCTTGATGAGCAAAACCATCTTAGACATCACAAGTACAAAGAAGAAAAGAAAAAAAATGAGGGTGACGCCCGTGGCTCAAAGGGGTAGGGCCCCGTCCCCATATGCCAGAGGTGGCGAGTTCAAACCCAGCTCCAGCCAAAAACTGCAAAAAAAAAAAAAAAAAAAGAATTTTCATTAAAATTTAAACCTTTTCTGCTTCAAAGAAAATAGTCAAAAATGTGAAAAGACATGCATACAGAATGGTAGAAAATACTTGTAAATTATATCTTTGATAAGAAACTTGTATAGAATATATATAGAATTTTTACAACTCAATAGTAAAGAAAAAAACTATTTTTGAATAAGCAAAGGATGTGAGTAAACGTTTCTCCAAAGAGTATGCACCAATGGCCAGTAATCACATGAGAAGGGGCTCAACACCATTAGTCATTAGGGAAATGCAAATCAAAACCATGAGGAGATACCACTATACTTGGAGCACTCAGATGCTAATCAAAAGGGCAAGCAGTGAAAAGCATCAGCAAGGATATGGAGCTACCGGGGCCCTTGTACACCGTCGGTGGGCATATTCTGGTAGGGTTACAATGAAAATTCTAAAACAGATCATGGTGATGGCTACAAAACTCTGTGACTATACTAAAATCAAAGAATTGCACACTAATAGACATCAGTTGTATAGTATATGAATCGTATTTGAATGAAGTTATTTTTTTAAAGAAAACTATGTCCTCATTTCTTCTAAATCCAAGGCACATTAGCAAAGGGATGGTAAGAAAGAAAAAGAGGGCTAATTTTGATTCAGAGGCCACAACAATGCTCCCATCTGGCTGAAAAGTCAGCCAAGAAGCCAGATGCCAGGAATGGAAGAATATGACCCCCGATCTGGCACGGAGGCCCTGCAAGTGCTTTGAAAGAGGATAATGAAAACATATCTGGTATGAAACACAGCAGTGCCCAAAGGACAAGCTTTGATGTTGCCAGCCATAGGATGTGTCTCTTTAAGATGGTCAGTAAAGTTCTGCCCAGCGACAAACACAAAGTGCCTGTGACTAAATGAAGGCCCTTGGCTCTGTGTTATCCACAAGCCTGTCACCTATAGTCACTTGAATAGGTAGTCATGTTGGGGAAAAAACAGAGCATAGGTCCTGGTGCTACAGTAGCTCTGAATATGTTAATCTCACTGGTCTTCACACCCACCCAACATGGGATGATCATTTCACAGATGGGGACTCTGAGACACAGAAATGCCAACTTGCCTAAGGTCACAGAGCTAGGAAGAACATAACAGGGCTTCCAACCCAGCCAGTTTGGTTCCAAAGGCTATGCCTTTAACCACCATGCTAATGCTATCTACTTAACTACACTCCATGTCCCACAGCGACATCTCTCCAAAGTCTCCATTGAAATACAGACAACACACAGATTTACATACACATACATAAAACATTTCTCCAAGCTATTAAATTTCTCATTTATTTTCATTTAATATTTACTTTAAAGCTTAAAACTTTTTATTTTACAATAGTTTTAAACATATAGAAACATTGGAAAGATAGCACCATGCCTGTACACCTCTCACCCAGTTCACGGGGCGGTGAACATCTTACATTACTGAGTACGTTTTTTTTTTTTTTGTAGACACAGTGTCTCACTTTATGGCCCTCGGTAGAGTGCCATGGCATCACACAGCTCACAGCAACCTCCAACTCCTGGGCTTAAGCGATTCTCTTGCCTCAGCCTCCCGAGTAGCTGGGACTACAGGCGCCCGCCACAACGCCCAGCTATTTTTTGGTTGCAGTTTGGCCGGGGGCCGGGTTCGAACCCGTCACCCTCGGTATATGGGGCCGGCGCCCTACCAACTGAGCCACAGGCGCCGCCCTCTGAGTACGTTTGTTACAACTAAGGAACCTGGTACAATACCATCAACTGAATGCCACACTTTCTTTGGACTTCACTTTTTTCCCTAATGTCTTTTTCCTGTTCCAGGACCCCATCAGGGTACATTTAGAAGTCATGGCTCCTTTGCTTACTCTGGCTCTGTGACAGTCTGTCACATATCCCTTGTTTTTGATGAGTTTTTGACAGTTTCGAGGAGCACCGTCATTTTGTAGAATGTCCCTCAATTCGAGTACTACTGATGCTTTTCTCTCTTATCATTAGACTGAGATTATGGGGTTTTAGGAGATGACCACAGAGGTGAAGTGCCCTTCTCGTCACATCTTGTCAAGATGGGACACTGTCAACATTAACTCTGATCACCTGGCTGAGGAAGTCATTCGCCAGGTTCCTCCACCACCAAGTTACTTTCTCCCCCTGATACAGTCTGCTCTTTGGAAGAAAGTCCCAAAATGCAGCCCACACTATAGGAAGGGAGAGTTAAGCTCCATCTCCTGAGGGGATACAGCCATATAAATATAACCTTATTACTAATGAAGGTTAATCGGTATGGCATTAAAAAAAAAAATGCCAAGTGACAGTGTATTGCCCTGCCCTGCCTCTGGTGACCCTGTAGTGGTTCTGATGGCTCACTGCTCATCATTCTTAAATCTCAGAATCGTGGGGCTAAAATGTACCTTCTCCAAGATAATAAAAAACTGAACCAACTGGCTTGCATGAAAAGTAAGAATCCATTCTATTCTACACTATGTCTGACAAGCAACAGGAGTCAGAGGAAGGAGAAAAAATAATCCCATCATAGAGGAGGCAACACATGCTCTGCGTGTTTGTATGGGCAGATATTAAGCTGGAAGTTTCAAATGACCTGCCAAGCAACAGCAGATATGTATTTCCAAAGTGAAGTGCTAGGCTTTTCAAAGGGACTTTTCAACACTAATGTGCCATAACTGACATCATGGCTTTTTATACCCTTTTTCATCCTTCACTCTGGGGGGATGAGGAGAGATGATCAAGAGAAAATTTTGTTATTTCTTTGGGGGAGGCAGGAAGCTGCATTATAATTCCCACCACCATCACCAATGGTGGAGTTGGGGTGCTGGCTCTCCAGTCCAGTGAACAAGGCTTCAAAGTAGAAATGCACTGCCCTTGATGTGATTTCCCAAGAATTCAGGAGGCCCACTGGACTGGCAGCTGTACACACCTAGAGGGCCAGAGGATAGCTGAATCGGGAATTACTGCACTCCATGTTCCCTCCAAAGCTGAGCCAAAGTGCCTTAATCTGAGAAGCCAGATGTAGAATTTATTGTGAGGATGCCAACAGGAGAACATCCTGCCCAAGTGACTTCCTCCAGGGCCAAGTGACCACAGCAGGGGCTGGATGGGCCACACCTCTGGAAAATCATAAGCAACATCAACAAAAATCTGTGAGCAAAGAAACAACAAAGTGGGAGGGTCCTATGAGGACAAGTGTTGATGTCCATGTGGCTTTGGGAGACCGGGCCTTAGATCTACAGACAGATGGAAGAACTAGACCTGCTGCATTACACCAAGGCATCTAGACCGGGATGGGATGGTCTTAGGACAGCAGCACCCCAGGACTACTTGCACAAGCAAAGGCAAATACTCTGACTAAAGCATTGTTGATTCAGGCCCCACAGCTTTTCTACAGATTAAGATCAACCAAATATGAGCTAGAAAGTAAGGTTTACTAAACACACACGAAAACAAAACATCATCATGGGAGTCCAAAGAAATAACAAAAAACAGATGTAGAGTACCAGGGACTTCACAAGTGTCAATTACCAGATACACTATGAAGTAACTACGTATGAAATGTTCAAGAAGCAAAAGACAGAATCCTCCAAACTAGCAAGCAACAAGTGACTGTCAAAGATGACCAGGTGGTTTCAGTTTTGAGGCGAGATGAGGAGAGCTGTGCACAACAATGTGATGTGCGAGAGTTGTGCATTTAAAGGTGGTCAAGATGGTGGATTTACCACAATTTAAAAAAAAAAAAAATGACCAGATTTAAAAAAAACTAAACTTTTAAAAATAAAAACTATAATCATTGCAACAAGTCACGAGCAAGTCACTGCAGCATGTTATTCAAAGCTGAGAAGAGAATTAATGAACTGAAATAAAGAATTGAAGAAATGAGCACAGACAGACAAGGAGATGAAAACTATAAAGGTGATGTTAACCCAGATAGAGAAGGTCCAAAATATTTCTCATTAAAATCCTACAAGAATAGAAAGGATGGTAGAAAAGGAGTGTTGAAGGAGATAATAAGTGAGATGTTTCCAGGAGTGTTGAAGCATGTGAATGCATGGATATACTAATCAAGGTAAATAAAAAAAATTCAACCTAGGCAATTTTCATTAAACTGGAAAGCACCAATGATAGCAGCAAAGCCCAGAGAACACAAAGCCACATTAATCAAGAAATCCCTTCTGCTTCTTACCATCACTTCCTTTGCTCGGCTCCTTATCTTCCCCAACACTAACCTAACAAGCAAGAGCAGTGTGAGTGAAAGGGAAAAATTAAAAACACACTAAACCCTCCTCCTCCCACATAATCAGGATGGGTGCCTACAATCATCTCTTAGATGGGCAAGAAAAGTTTACCTTTGACTAAGTGTAGTTTCTGAAGTTTTCATTAACATATTAATGTTATTGATTGGACCTTCTAACTGCTACTAAATTAAGATAGCTTGTTTTCAAATTAACACAACTGTCCTGCGTAGGAAAAGAGACCCTGTGTGTTAGCCTCCTTCCACAAAGAGTATGTGATAAATTCCTGTTAATCCCACCTTACAAACTACAGAAGAAACCAAGTGTATCTCCCACCATTTGTTTTCCTTGAGCCTGAAACCGTCATCTTGATAAACATGGCTTATGCAAATACAAAAATGTATTATGCAGTGATAATTTCAATGCCTACACTCACCTCCACCCTGTTTCTAATGTGCAACGTTATTAATCTGCTTGTGAAAAGCATCTATGCTATGCTGTTTGAAATAAACTCTATAGATGTTATTATGATTAGATTCTCTCTTTATACGTCAGCTAGCCAGAAAAGAGGATGATATAATGAATAATACCCAAGGGAAGGAAAAATCCCTTTTTCAGCTGGTTTGAGTCATGACGATAATGTGCACACAGCACTTTGCATTTACCATAAAGCTTTTCAATTAGTTCATGGACAAGTTAACCTTCTAACTCCCAGAAAATATAATTCATGCACGTTTTATACCATGCAGCTTCCTGCTAGCTATTATCCATCATTTACAAGGGTTATTTGTCTATAAAAATGACACTAAATTTTTGAAAAATGAGACTGGCTCGGCTTGCTTCTGGCTGTGTTTTAACAAATGGTACCAATGCAAAAGCTTTAAGTCACATAAAAAGCAATTAGTCAAAGAAGCAATAAATATTTTTTAAAAGGATACAAATGATTGGTTGTCTAGATAGCCAAATGTCTAAAGGCTGATATACCATAAAACAAGGGTTTAACATAAAAGAGTACACTTCATTATTTATTGTTAATAAAATTAATCAAATTCAGTGCTTCTTAGTCATACATGCCTGCATTTAAACAGAAACACAAGTACAATATGCATATTTATGGAAAACAGCCCTAAAGATCATTATCTCTAAAAGAAAATCCAGCAAAGAGAAGCACAAAACGTAGCCGTTATCCTTTTACAACATAAATTACTGTTTTGCTTACAACACAAACATTTATCTTAATTAAAACTATTAAACTAAATATTTTCCACAACTGACAACATGACTAAAACATAAATTCCAGGATGAATGTTAAAATAATGTTTGGAGAGGGAAAAAAAAGATCCATTTTCTTGCCCCGGTATCTTCTCCACCTACACTAGAGTAGCTTTGTTCTTCCACTCAAAAATCTATTCTCAAAAGCTATATTAGGATCTTTTTAAAACAAAATTAGATAAGCATAAGCTCATCAATCAGCAATTTCTAAATGCATTATCTTCAAGTGGTTGGGTTTTGTATGTCACTTATCTGCGTAAAATTAAGTATAAAAGAGTTTCCAAGAAAAGAAGATATAAAATTAACTTCATTTCATAATAAGTTCTCCAATCATGCCAGCAGACAGCTGACATTATTATAGCTCACACTTATAAATCAGTGATTATATACACTAGTTAAGCAAGAAAAGAAATGAAGAAGGCAATTATATAGTGGTGAAATTCCCAAGAAGCACATTTGTAGTCAATGTTGCTAAACAGCCATTCACTCATGGTTAAAATAAAAGCTTCCCCCCACCCCAGATATTTTTGGGATTGTGATTTTTGAGGGGAAGAACTTAGAAACGCTATACAATTTGTCTAACAAGTAAAAAAAAAAAAAAAAAAAGCCAGTAAGAAATCAATGAATTGTAATTTAAACTCATTTTACTGTTTATTTTGAAGTTGATCTCCAAAATTTCCCTATGACATTGAACCACGAAATGGTACTGAATCAAACTGAGAGTAGAATACTTTGGAGGAAAGAGGGCTATCCCGATATCTACAGACACGTAAGGAAGACACAGGCAGTTAGCTGAGCTTGGTTTTCACACTCTCTACCGCACCCTGCCACTTGAGTAAGGGCCAAAATGCCACTTCTCATCTTATTTTCCATTCCTTAGATGTGTTTTTATTAACTCCTCTTTTATTGCACAGCTAAATATTCTAATTGGCACATTGTGGACATATAGCTACTAGATGTCAACTACATTGTAATGTTTTTGAAACACTCTGCAGCAGTGAGGTCCTGGCAGACTCAGTGAAGCCCCATTTATTTCTTCCCTGGTAATGACTGCATAATACTATAACTTGAGACAGTGCGTCAGAACATAGTAGCTAATATTACAGCAAGAAGAGGAACATTCTCTCTTCCTTCTTTAAATTGTTTTGAAGAAATGAGACTCCAAATGAGAACCAAACAATGCTGACCATTTCTGAAGTACCTTTTGATTTTCAAAGCACTGCTAGTCACCTGCTAATTAACCCATACAGCACCTCCTCGGGGGAAGCTTGAGGGGATGATGTCCAATACCATACGGACATTTTACAGAAGAGATATTCAGGGTTTTCACCAAAGGGCTGAGAGCAAAAGGAATCTGGAGAAGATTTCACTTGATTCACGTCATCAATTCCAGGGTTACGCCCTGAAGGAAATACTACTCATGGTCACATGCAGCTGTGACTCACTGACTTACATTTTAAACCATCCTACCTGTATGCAATTAATCCCCTCACCTAGGACACTTTAAAAAGATCTGTTCATACTGACACTCAGTGGAAAAAAGAAAAAAAGAATTGTTCGAAAGACAGACAGCCCTTAAACCCCTTCCATCCATCCTGGAGGGATATAAAAAGTTTATTTCTTCCAGGCCCATCTACAGCCAAGGAAGGAGCTTGATAAACTACTAGGGGAAGTGGCTCTTATCTGTTTCCTTCCTGAGAACAAATGGAACCACTGCACAAATCTGAGTGCGCACGTGTGCTCATACACACACCCCTCGCAGACTCATCTGAAGTCAATTAGGACAGTCTTTTCTGAGTGATCAGTCTTTTCTCTGAAAGGTCATATTCTTCTGTTAAATATTTTTGATGACTCCACCCAGTCCAAACTAACAACAATAAAAATTTTAAAACTAAATAGCTTGCTAGAGAAAAAGGTCTAAATTCCACCAATAGGCTGATCACAGCATGAATAACAGCGATCAATAATTCACAATAGTAGGGCATTGTTTTCTCCAGCACATTTCTCTGAATATCAATTCTTTGTCAAGAGGTAGGGTACACACCACTTCACAAGAGAACTTTGGCCCAGAAAATTAAAAGACTTGTCTAAGCCCTAAATTGGTAACAAGGTAGAGAGATGAATTCAGGTCTCCAAACTCTCTGCTAACTAAATAACAGCCCAGAAGAGACACACAAAAGTCAACACAAACAGAGTGCCAGCTGTTATTTACACTGCCTACAATAAATGTTTGTTCCAGAAAAAAAAGTTCAAACAAGATGGGAAATAGTTTAAACACAAAAGGCTGAAGGGTTCAATATAGGAGGAAAAATATGTTTGCTTTTAATACAGTGGAGGAACTGTTCCGGAACAGTGTGTTCTTCTGTAAAGGTTGGCCTTGTTGTACCGTGAGGGCCGCAAGATCACCCTGGGAGTGGAATTGAGACACCAGCTCACTTCAGCACAACTAACCTCTCTTTTAACACCCTGAAGCTCCCACTCTTGGAAGTTCTTCCTGTCTTTAACCTGAAACATGAGTGATCTTTTTCAACAAACAAAATTTAAATGTGTGTTATAAACAATGAGCAAGTATCCTACTTCTTATACTGAGGGAAGAAATAACAGAAGACAAAGGAAATTAACTAGGGATCCAAGGAGACTAAGAACGGTCTGATAATAGGGAGGAACCATCACAGCAAATGGTGTCTGATGAGCTGGGGAGATTTTGTGGTTGGTACATTGTTGAGGCTGTGGTGGGGTTTCCTTCAGGTGGGGAGGTGGACGGGGGTAGATTTGAACTTGGCACGGACACAATTAGCCTGGAGTAGGAAAGCCTCAGTAGGAAGAAGACAGATTTCTTCAAAGAGCCCAAAGGTGCTCGTGCAAAAGAAAAACTGGACTTATTTTGGGTAGCTCCAGAGGGCAAAACTAGTAAGTGGCCAGCAGGCATATAGTGAACAGCACAACTTGGTAATAATTAGAACTGCAAGGGCTCACTTCCTCTGAACTACTTCCAGCTGAGACTCACATCCCCCCACCCCCCACGGACATTAGGAGGGAAATCCCACGTTAGGAAAGAAGGATGCTATGATTCTCCCAAATGCTAGGCTTCAAGGGTGAGTTTCAAGGCTCCTTTGACAGTCATTCCTAGATTATACACTGCAGATTGACACAGAACTGAGTTCATTATCCAGACCTTGATGTTCATTAGAATCAACTGGGAAAACTACTTAACTACAAAAATGCTTAGATCTATACCCTAGGACTTCGACCCTTTAATACTGTTCCTCATGTTGTGATGACCCCCAACCATAAAATTATTTTCGTTGCTACTTCATAACTGCAATTTTGCTACCATTATGAATCGTAATGTAAATATCTGATATGCAGGATGGGTCTTAGGCGACCCCTGTGAAAGGGTCATTCGACCCCCAAAGGAGTCGAGACCCACAGGTTGAGAACCGCTGCCCTAGAGGATGGCTTCCCATGAGCTTCTAGCAGGCCAATTTGGGGAACCACTGATAAACTTTTGTTAGCCTATGAATTCATTTGTAAAATAGGAGACATGATAGTTTATGCCTAAACAAGTCATGGAGATATTTAAATAAGATTACATGTAAAATACGTAGCATAGTGCCTGTATCGAGAAGACAATTCAGAATCCTTTAAAAAAAATGTTCTCTATACTACATGATCAAGCCTACAGAGCATTAATTTATTAAAAATGAGGACAGTGTGGCTTTTGTAAAGATGTTTAGTCACCACCTATTTTCTTGTTTTTTATCCTGTCTTCAAGTAACATAGAAAAAAAAAATCTCATGTAATATAATTTTTTTGTTGTTTGTATGTATTTGTTTGTTTTATTAAATCATAGCTGTGTACATTAATGCAATCATGGGGCACTATACGCTGGTTTTATAGACCATTTGACATATTTTCATCACACTGGATAACATAGCCTTCCTGGCATTTTCTTAGTTATTGTGCTAAGACATTTATATTCTACAAAGTTTCACATATACCCTTGTAAGATACACCGTAGGTATAATCCCACCAATCACCCTCCCTCTGCCCATCCTCCCCCCTCCCTCCCCTCCCTATCCCCCTTCCCCATATTTTTAGGTTATAACTGGGTTATAGCCTTCATGTGAAAGCCATAAATTAGTTTCATAGTAGGGCTGAGTACACTGGATACATTCTCCTCCATTCTTGAGATACTTTACTAAGAAGAGTATGTTCCAGCTCCATCCATGTAAACATGAAAGAGGTAAATCAAAACTTCTTTGAGATATCATCTAACTCCAGTTTAGCCCCTATCACAAAATTCCAAGACCAGAGATGTTGGCATGGATGTGGAGAAAAGGGAACACTTCTACACTGCTGGTGGAATGCAAATTAATACATTCCTTTTGGAAAGATGTTTGGAGAACACTTAGAGATCTAAAAATGTATGTTTGTTTTTTTTAGGGTCTTCGACAGAGACCAGAAAACCTGCAAGACAAATTCAAAAAGAGCTATAACACTGATGATGCAATATAATTTGAATCAATTGGATCAAATATCTATTATGGAACACCTTACAATTAATTAACCAAGATGCATTTAAAAGGGGAATGCGGGCAGCACCTGTGGCTCAGTTGGTAAGGCGCCGGCCCCATACACCCAGGGTGGAGGGTTCAAACCCGGCCGCGGCCAAACTGCAATCAAAAAATAGCCGGGCACCGTGGCAGGCGCCTGTAGTCCTACTACTTGGGAGGCTGAGGCAAGAGAATCGCTTCAGCCCAGGAGTTGGAGGTTGCTGTGAGCCGTGTGATGCCACAGCACTCTACCGAGGGCCATAAAGTGAGACTCTGTCTCTACAAAAAAAAAAAAAAGTGAATGCAATAATAGAAAGACGCTGATTTTTTTTTTTACTGTTTTATAACAATTAGAAGCTCAAGATACAAACTCTTCACTTTACAGAGTTTAAAATTCATATTTATCCCTGCATCTGCAGATAAAGAAAAAGATCTCATCTCTCCCCTTCTCTGTATCAAGCAGTTACACTCACTCATTTAAAATCCTGCAAGGCACTGAAGTGGAACTATCATCCTGTTCTGACATTCTTTAATTGTTAAGTTGCTTTTACACGTTAGGATAAATGTTAAAATACCTCCAGACAGAAAAGAAGAGAGGAGTTAAATGACGCAATGTTTATCAAGTGAAAAAAAAATGTCTCCCAGATTTCTGTATTCCTAGTTGCACGTTATTAGACTGTTTCTGTTTGGGTGGTTTTATACAAAAAAAGCAGAAAGCATGGCTGCTTAAGCACATCTAAAGGTTAAACTCCAAGCAGCTAATCTGTATGTGAGAACAAGTAACTGTCAAACACTTAACCTTTTGCAGATTAAAACAGATGTGAAATCATCACTGCTGTAATTGTTGTAAGTAGAAATCTGAGCATTTTTAGAAGATACATCATTTTTTTGAGCAGTCATGTTTATGCCCCAGGTCAATTTTCCTGCTCATGACTGAGACAGAATCACAGCCTTTCATTTACACTCACACTCTAATTCTCCTAAATTCTTATACAGTGTTCATTCATTTCTACAGACATGTGCTTAAAAAGTTACAAGTTGAATTCTAATCATCAGTTGCATTTTCACATTGTTCCATACTTGATAACTCTTTGAAGGCATTATCTTCATTTCTGACTGATCCTAACTGGCTGCAGCCCTTAAGATTCTCTGTTCCCTTCCACTTCCCCAGGCACATTTCTGTCACATGACTGTCAGCTCATAGATGCTCAACCAAGAGTTGGTGAATGAAATCATTACCTAAGGTCTACTCCCTGAAGATATTTTCCAATAAAGTCTTTTTGTATTGCGAATTACCATCTCTAGTGAACTTGTTTAATAATTTTCAATTCCAATAAAAAGGAATTCCCTTATAATGGGATACATGTATATTGTTTCTGGCTTTCAATATTAAAATTACTAGTAGAAATGAACTTTTTACAACATGAAAAGACATGATAGAATAATACTGCAGGTACACTCTCGCACAGCACAGTGTAGGTACTCAAATATTTGTACATTTTAGGAATCATGGAATCAAGACATTTGACTTGAAATACATTGCAATTTAATGCTAAATTTCTTATCAACAGTGGTCTGACAGCATATGACTGGTTTATGAAGAGAAACAAAATGTATGCAAAAGCTTTTAATTCTGGAACTGTTATACAGAATAGAAAAAAAAAATTAAAACAAAAATGGGGCTTGGCACCTGTGGCTCAAGCGGCTAAGGCGTCAGCCACATACACCTGAGCTGGCAGGTTGGAATCCAGCCCATGCCCGCCAAACAACAATGATGGCTGCAACCAAGAAATAGCCAGGCGTTGTGGCAGGCGCCTGTGGTCCCAGCTACTTGGGAGGCAGAGGCAGGAGATTTGCTTGAGCCCAGGAAATGGAGGTTGCTGTGAGCTGTGATGCCACAGCACTCTACCCAGGGTGACAGCTTGAGACTCTGTCTCAAAAAAAAAAAAAAAAAAAAAGGCTGATACTAGAAAAGAAGTCAGAGGCGTTTTTTACACAACATATAAAAGAAATAGAGGGATTGACCTCTTCAAATTCTGCAATTTTTATGCAAGCAGTGTATAAAACATGAATTGCGAAATACTCACTAGACAATGTGTGAATGAGAAGACTCCATCACACCATACTTTACAAATATAGAATCACGTTTGAAAACAGAATCCAATAAAGCACATGTGCACTTGACCCCTGACACGTATCTGGAGAAGGGAGTGTGGATCTATGAGGGCCCTAGTCTGAAGAAAAACTCCAAGCTCTAACTTCTGCCTGAAGCTGCGCAAACGAGGAGTTCAGTACTAGTGCCTTTTTTAAAAAGGTGTTAGTGCTGGCATGGGTATTCACAGGAATTAGGAGGGGTACCCCTGAAAATGCTTTGTGAAAAACTATGGACAAAGACCAAGTGATGAAGTAAACAGGCTAGCACTTTCTTTAGGAAAACACAAACGTGGCTTGTTTTTTTTTTCCTTTTTTTGTCTTCACATCAGCTGTCCTTTTCTGAGGAAGACACTCACCCCTCCAGGGCCTTGGGGAATGTGCATTCAAATCACACGCTGCACAGATGTGCCTGTCTGCAGGTAGTGCAGTCTGCAAACTCAGCTTGTTCAACTAAATAGCAGTTAGCATATATATTTTTATGCCTTGCTGATGTCTGTTACTAACTATCAACAAGGGAAAGTCCCTGAAAACCAGAACTTTCTTCTCTAAGAAACGGGATGGCTAGTAAAATCACCTCTGCCCAGAATGAGACATTTTGGTCTCCCTGTGTCCAAGAGCTGCGGCTCTCCTCTTGGCCTTTAAGGGGACACACTGCACACCAGAGCAGAACTTGTGCAGAATCCTGAGCTGGGGCACCCCATGGGGCCTGTCCTTCTGGCAAAGCCAGAGACCGGAGAAAGCACCAGTCTAAGAGAAGGAAAAGGTGCTAACAGCAAAAGAAAACATCTCCAAGGCAAACTGGACAGTTGTACTTTTGCTTTTCTTGTTTATTAAGTGTAGCAGTAAGGCCAAGAATGCTAAGAACCTACCATAATCGCAAATATTGACCTGTTGGGTCTTATTACAACGAAGTGTGTTTGGGGACGGGTGTGGTAGCTCGCGCCTATAATTCTAGCACTCTGGCAGGCTGAGGTAAATAGACGGCTTGAGCTCAGGAATACGAGATCAACCTGAGCAAGACCAAGACCTTGTCTCTACTAAAAACAGAAATCTAGCCGGGCACTGTGGCAGGCGCCTGTAGTCCCAGCTATTCCAGAGGCTGAGGCAGGAGAATCACTTGAATCCAGGAGTTTGAGGTTATTGTGAGCTATAGCACTCAGCACTCTACTCAGGGTGAAAGAATGAGACCTTGTCTCAAAAAATAACAGGGCGGTGCCTGTGGCTCAAGGAGTAGGGCACCAGCCCCATATACCAGGAGTGGTGAGTTCGAGCCCAGCCCTGGCCAAAACTGCAAAAAAAAAAAGGGAAGGGGGGAAGACTTCATCTCCCCATTCATTAAAAAAAAAGCAAATAATAAACTTAAAAAAAAATGTGTTTGGAACACTTCACATAGATTTTCTACACCCAGAAAAGTTCATCTGAAACATGCTTCCAAGACAGTTATCACTGCCACTGCTTCTCATCAGTTCTCTCTTTACCATTCTGCCCTCCTTGGCTTCTTTCCTATCACCCCTCTGACCTTTACTGAGTCCTTTTGTTCTCTTTTTGGTTCCCTTATTAAGTGACTTAGCTAGTTGACTTATAGATTAAAATATGAAGGAAGTTATTGTTGGACTTAAGTCTAACATTTAAGTTCAAATGTTGAGGACAGAGTCCTGACTTCAGCTTCCCAGAACCTTACTACACTGTTAGTCTAACATACTATTTGTTACGGGTTGTATCCCTCTTCCTGCCCCGAATTCAAAGTTGAAATCCTAATCCAGAGTACTTCAAGATATAACCTTGTTTGGAAACAGGGTCACTGCAGATATAGTTAATAACAATGACGCTGCACTGGAGTAGGGTGGGCCCCAACCCAACATGACTAGTGACATTTTTCTAAAAAGGGGACACGGGTAGAGAACCTGGGGTTAGGTTAGGAGAGAGGCGGGAGTGGGATGAGATGAAAAATTACCTATTGGGTTCAGTGTACCCTGTACGGGTGATGGGTACACTAACAGCCACTATGCAGTGTGTAAAAAACTCCGTAACAAAACTGCGCTCGTACCTCCTAAATCTATGGAAATAAAAAATAAATATAAAAAAAAATAAAAATAAAAAGGGGACACCTGGAAGCCACGTGCAGTGGCTCATGCCTGTAATCCTAACACTCGTGGAGGCCAAGGTGGGTAGACTGTTTGAGCTCAAGAGTTTAAGACCAGCCTGCGGAAGAAGAGACCCTGTCTCTACTAAAAATAGAAAAACTAGCCAGGTGTGTGGCAGGCACCTGTGGTCCCAGCTACTTGGGAGGCTAAGGCAAGAGGCTTGCTCAAGCCCAAGAGTTGGAAGTTGCTGTGAGCTCTGATGAAACTAAAGCACTCTACCCACCAGGGTGATAGAGTAAGACTCTGTCTCAGAAAAAAAAAGGGAGGGTGACACTTGGACAGGCCAAGGATCACCAAAGATGGCCAACAAACCACTAGAACCTGGAAAGAAGCACAAAGATTTTCCTTCACAGACCTCAGAAGGAAGCACCCCTGCCAACACTTTCAGCCTCCAGGACTCTGAAATGAGAAATGACTGCTGGGTAAACCATTCGTCTGTGGGATTTTATCATGTCATCTCGAGCAAAATAACACACATGCCATGTCTCTGTCCACCCAGACCTTCAACAACACGTATTATTGGGTCAAATAAATTCTAACAGAGAGAGAAATAACTAAGACACTAATCTCGCCCTCAAATAAAGGCAAGCTCACATAATCGTGGTCAGAAGTAAAAAATTAAAAGAATAGTTGTTGCTGTCTATAATTCAAGAAGCTTTCACATAGCTTTTTCACGAGAATCATATTTATTTTTTTACCCTTAAAAACTGTGTGTTACACCTCACTTTAAAATTGTATATAAGCTGCCTAATGTGCAAAAAGCAACCTTTCACTTCATCCATGATAGATATGGAATGAGGGACTAATGAAATGAGAAATTGTTAAATTAAGAAAAATAAGAGCATGTGACCCACATTACAGGGCACTGTAAACAGAATCATATGAGAGGAATTAGTCTCTCACAAATTAGGGGACTGAGTAGAAAAATCCAGAAGGAAGACGACCAGGCTTCTGCTGTAGCTCAGCCATAGGTCATACACTTCATCTCATCATTCTGAGCCTTGGTTTCCTCGAGTGCTTCTGCCCAATGACTTGGGCCCAGCAGCCCAAGCGTGACCTTCCCAGCTCTCATGGGGCTGGACAGCTCCGTGGCATTTTACTCTGTTGACCCTCACTCATGGCTCTCCTCCTGCTCTGGCTGTTCCTCCCGAGCATGTCCCCTCTCGTCCTTGTCACACTTTCAGTGCTCTCCCAAAGAGAGCTGAACCATTATTTCCCAGCCTGTTATTTCTAACCAGGGCCTCTGGCCTGCCAAGCAGCAATGGTAATAATTATCACAGCTCTCCAGGAGAGCAGCTACGTTAACAATCATGATAATAATGCCTTTATTCACATGTGAGCCCTCCAGACAGTATCCAGCCAGGTAATATGAAAAACAGGGATATACATGGTGGGTTATGTTGGAAACAGCCCTCCTATACTTACATTGATACTTTGCTAAACACTATGCTTTTACAGTTGATCCACACAGCATGACGAGATAAGATGACTTGAAAAAAAAAATGCTTGTTAACACATCTTAAAGAAAGTTAACACATCCCAACATCTTGTTTATGGCCTTTTTCGGTTTAACAGGGGCTCACTTTACCTAGAGAAAAAGTTAAAGCCCAATTTGTCTCTGAATTAGAAATCAGAGGGGTACCCAACTGCTTTAAAGTGCTTTCCTTTATGCCGGTCCTTCCTAAGACTCAACAACTGGGAAGAAAAGATACAGGACAGAACCTAATAAAGTGCTTATGGACCTTGTTTATCCTAATAACACAAACTCTGAGCTTGGAGTATTTTGGAAACAGTCACTGCCACTTGGAGGTTGCTTCAAGTCCCCCTTTGAGCCCTGGTAAACAGGTGGCAGGAAGCATGCACAGGGAAAAGTGTTCTAATTGAAATGTTAAAAGGACCATTATACGACCTTAATTCCTTCTAGCAAATAGAGCATGTACTTATATGACCACAAGCTACGAATATAACCACTCTAGAACGAAAAAGAAAATTGGGGGGAGGGGTGAGCTCTCTGCTCCAAAGAGTTACCTGTAGCTTTCACAAGAATGACTTAACTCTTCACGTTTGTGGGTAAGCAATGGGATAAGTCTAGAGAAGACCCATTTAGGGAGACAGTTGGCATAGAGAAGCAGGCCATGGACCAATTTAAATTCGAGGCCCCTAGCTAAACCAGGACAGAAATCCCCACCTCCCAAGTCCACCTGTTCTCGAACCTTCTGAAGAAGCACCAGGACCAATGCTTTCATTTAATAAACAACTCCTCAAGAACACAACAACTCACGTGTGGGCCAAAACCACTGCCCCTCTGGGGTTGGGGTACTTCTGAGAATTAAAGGAAAACAATAAACAGAAAGAGCAACAAATTATTGTCCACGCTGTTTGCTTCTCTTTATCAAAACTCTTCACCAAAAACACCCTTCTACGTAGCACGAGGAAGAGAGCCTGAAGAATATTAAGTGCTCGATAAAGTTCCTAGAAATAGTCAGATGAGAATAATTCTATTTCTAGACAGGGCAACAATAGTGGCCAAAAAAAAACAAAAAAACTGTTTATTAGGAACATAATTATGGAAATTTCACTATAATTAGGGAAAATCTCAAATTCTGTATTTTATAAATGTTTCCAGCTTTTGCTTTTCCCTATAAATTCTGGCCAAATTCCCAGCATGCATTTATCTGATGATGTCTCAAGTGATGGCAAACACAGACTATCATATTCCGGTTGTTTCCACTGCTTGTTTCTCCACAGGGCCCTCCCCTCCCATGCCTTTGAAGGCAGGGTGCCCTCAGAATGCTTTAGGGCCAGATGATAGAGCCCAGCACGGCCTCATAACCTGGACACACCGACACCCAAAGGCAGCTCAGATACTTCTTAAAGTCCCTGGTGTTTTTCTGCCACTCTGGGTAGTGTTAAATCTGGTTAGAGGGCAGGTTAGCATGCTTCTCTCAAAGCAAATTAGACACGAAAATAGACTGGAGAAATGTCAGTGTCTTGGGGACCAAGTGAGTTTCCTCAGATGACATGAATATCTCAGTGGAATCAGAGTATGCATGCAAAGCTGCTGGTGTCTGTGGCAAAAAAGATGAGACTGAAGTGCCACTGATTTGTTCTCCTGAACTCTGCTTTATCTTCAATTACGTCTAACCACAAACTGAGATATCTCATCTACTGCAGTGACAATTAAAATGTCACCCTTGAGATAGTAAGAGCACAGATTCTTAGGGCTTCTGCTGCAGAGAATGATAAAGACGGCCAGCGTCACATCTGGACTGCATGCAGGACTTTCTTTCCCACAGAGGATTTGATCACTTCCCAGGGCTTTGAAAGAGCCTTGCCACCTGAAAATAAATACACATCACCTCGACATTGGTGACAATGTGGCTATTGATGGTGAACTCTTGGAGAATTTAAAACCTAGTATCCCATCAAGTTTCCTAAGAGACAAGTCTCAAAATACCTGTGGTTCTGGCCCTGAGAACTCATTTGCCCTTTGCTCTGCAGTGAATCAGAGTATAGAGCTTGCTGTTCTTCTAAGGGCGTTGAGGTTGACTCCATTTGAGTTGATAAAACTGCCTCCCAACTGTGTAGTTCTTTTTCCCATTTTCTCCCCTTTTTCCTTTTAATAAACTCCCTGCTGTGACACAAGAGACTGGAGCAGTAAAGCTGAAGGTCTCTCATGAATGATAAAAATGACTTAATCTGCTAGAGAGGGAAGCACTGCGTCTCAGCTGTGCAATACTATCAACATTATGTATGTGCAGGATAGAAAAGAACGCTCCCCGCCCCACAAAGATGTCCACCCCCTAATCCCTGGAACCTGTGAATGTTCCATGGCACAAGGGCCTGTGCAGATGTGATTAAATTAAGGTCTGGAGCTGGAGAGATTATCCTGGATTATCCCAGTGGGCCCAATGTAATCACTAGTGTCCTTATAAGGAAAAGAGGGAGAAGGAGGGTCAGAGAAGCAAAGGCGAGAGTGAGGAAGTTGCTGGCTTGGAGAATGGAGGAAGGAACCAGGAGTCAAGGAATGTGGAGACCCTGTAAACCCTGGAGATAGCAGGGAGACAGATTCCTACGTCCTCCAGAACAAGCCTGCCAACACCCTGATTTTAGCCCAGGGGAACCTATTTAGACTTCTGATCTTCAGCACTGCAGGCAGTCCTGAGTTATAAACATCTGACTTATGTACAACTCACACTTATGAACACAGCCTATTGAATAAATCCCCAAGTTACAAACATCCAACAGATGACCTATAACTCTCATTTACCTATTACAGACCATTTGCCTATTACAGGTGATAAGTAAATGTACCTATTCCAACTTACAAATTCAACTTAAGAACAAATCTATGGAACCTATCCCATTCATAATCCAGGAATGGCCTATCTATATAAGATATATGTTGTTTCAACCCACTGAATCTGTGATAATTTGTTACATCAGCAATGGGAAACTAATACTGCCTATTACTTCCTCCCTCCTGATCTAATCCAATCCAGGAGTTTTGATAAGTAGAGGGGAAAAATCTAGCTAATATCCAAATTCTATTTCTCTACTTCTTCAACTCCCAATTATCTGTCCCATTAACAGAAATTAACCAAATGAATTTTCCATTATTTGAAAACTACTCAGCACTGTAGAGTTTTTAAAGCTGGATAAACTGAAGGCATCTAACCCAAACCTCTACTTTTATTCAAGAGAAGCAAAAAAAAGAATGCAGAGAGGTTCAGGGAATGCCCATGTAAACCTAGTTACTGGTGACTTTTGCTGGTGTTCTAATCCAGTTTTTTTAATTACTGGTTTCTCTGCATGTACTGTTAACAATTCTGTCCTTCAGAAGCACTGTCTTCCTTCCCTAAACCAGTTCTCTTGGCAAATTTTCCTTTGAAATAAATATTTCAATTAGTAAAATATGCATATTTTGCACTTTCCAAGTAGGAAGTAGCATAGGCTGGCCAGCAAATTCACGCCAAACCAGACTGGCTCAGAGAACTCCAGAGCATATCACCATGTCACTTCATAATGGACCAGGACAAACTGCTATGTTATTTTGGTAACCACCAAAGACTGAAACCGTGAAGCCTAGTGAATTCAGCTTGTGCTGACAGGCAGAAGACATTGAATTCCATCCAAAACACTGATGACAGTTTTTCCCACCCCGAAACTCGCAACTTTTATAGGACTTGTTTTTTCGTTTGTTTTTTAACCAAAATCATATACTTGGGACTGGAAGTGACCTTAGGGATCATTATTTTAAGCCTTCTTTCAGAGAATTATCTCTGCAACAGACTCTACATAGGGATCTGACCCAGAAGCACATTCAAACAATGTCTCAGAGGGCTCTCTGCTCCTGGCCAGGGCTTCAAGTCTTGTTTTTCATGTAATCAGTGCCATAAGTGATGACACAAAGAACAAGCTCATGTGACTGACAAATGAACTGAGTTACATGGACTTGTAAACACCCCTAAATGAATAAAAAAAAAAAAAAAAATCAAAGGGAAGACAATTGTCCCTGAGAATCCCTAGGGGACTAGTTCCAGGACCCCTGAAGATACCAAAATCTAAGGATGCTAAAGTCTCTGATAATAAAAGGCATAATATTTCCATATAACCTATGCACAGATTCCCATATACTTGAAATTAGCAGCTGGCTAATTTTTAAATTTTTTGTAGAGATAGGATCTTGCTGTGTTCCCCACCCTTGTCTTGAACTTCTGGCCTTAAGTAATACTCTTATCTCAGCCTCTTAAAGTGCCGGGATTATAGGTGTGAGCCACTGTGTCTGGCCTTTGTTTTCTTTCTTTCCAAGTATTTTCAACCAAGGTTAGCTTGATTCCACAGATGCTTAACCCACAGATGTTGAAGACTGATTATAGTGCATCAAATGTAATTAAGCTTTATTTACAAGAAAGTATACTTAATCTAAAAAAAAAAAAATCCAACTAGAAATTAGCCACCTTCTCCACTAGGTTGTAAACTCCTTGAGGGCAGACACTGTTTGAATATACTTATTCTCTCCTGCCTGCCGCTCGCATTTAACCACAGGTGCACAATCAGTATGGGTCCATGCTTAGCTCTTAGAAATGGTGAGATTGTCTAGAAAATGTTTACGCATAGGAACTTTGCTTTCTTCTGGCTCTTAGATGGAACTCATGCTTCCCTAGTCCCATAAATACCTGCCGATTCAAACTTTTCCTGATGGCCCAGGTTCCCGTGCCAATGTTTGCTCCTTGGCTTGAAGCTGATTTTCCTCTGGGTTTAAGGTAAGTCTGATGGTTTGCATGTGCTGTAGAGTGAAAGGGTGCTGCCAGACGCATTGTACAAAAAGATCAGTCGGCCTCCCTGACATGTGGTGACCTTGAGCTCCTGACCACGAAGACAGAACAGCCTGGTCTTATTTCCCCTGCTCTTGTCAACCATGCACTTTACTGTGACTCTTGTCACTGTCACGTCAGTGGGGTACACCATACAGTGGCATGCCAGTGGCCTAGCACTCAGACACAGTAAATCAACCAAGAATAAAAACCAGAATTGACAAACATTTATGAGAATGGCAATTTCCTTTTAAAAAGACAGACAGCACCAGAGTGAGCACCTGCTTTGCTTTAAAATCAGAATGGCACAGTAAAATGGCAACAGGTTTGAGATAGAATGAAGCTGAACCCCAGCTATGTCTTGGTTTTTCATATGTTCTACAGAGGCAATAATTATAAGATGTAGGTAAGATGCTTCTAATTATTAGTAGCTGTTAACCATTATTGTTATTTGTTTAGCACTGCATGAGTGCTTACTGCAATTCTGTTTAGCAGTGTCAAAGAACGCATGTATATTACGTCTAACTAAAACATTAATATAGTTTATCCCGAAAGTTTGTTTTTCCTTTGAATTTTTATCTGGGCCTTTAGCGGAAGCTTTTAAAAGCCTTATGCAGATTTACCACCCCTGTTGTAAACCATTTTTCTGAAACCTGGAGACAAACAGCAGAAATAAAAATACCATCTCAACTAAAGGAAGTGAGGAGAAAAAGAGGGAGGGAGGGCCAGTCTATTCGATCAGCAAGACAAGCTTGAAAAGCTTTTTAAGAGGATCTGTGAAATTACATATGCCTTTCTATTTTTTTTTTTTTTTTTTTTTTTGGCCGGGGCTGGGTTTGAACCCGCCACCTCTGGCATATGGGACCGGCGCCCTACCTGCTGAGCCACAGGCGCCGCCCATGCCTTTCTATTTTTTTTTTTTTCTAAATTTTAATTTCTCAGTATGAGATTTTTCTCATCAAAAATAATTTACAGCCTTCTGAAAATGTCATTATTAGGTAAACAATGTCAGGAACACATGAGACATGTTAAAATATGAACTGATCAAAGAAAGAACAAACTTCATAATGAACAGTGGTGCCACTGTCACAGAACTGCAGAAAGAACCATGACTAGAAATGCCTACCCAATGACAGTCCCATAGTGACTTCTGGGTGCTAAATATAGACAAGGTCCAAGTTCGCAAAGCCTAACTCTGGTTTTATCACACATACTTGGCAAAAGCATGCTATCTTGATGAAGCCCGTCTGGCCATGCCTAACTAAACGCCCCCAACAGGGACGGCCTTCTCCCTAATTGCCGGAGAGAAACAGATCCCTTCTGTACTCTTGGTGTCTAGCCAGACTATATTAAAAAGTCCTTGATCCTGCCTCAGCAACAAAAAGTGCACTGCCATCAGTTACAGTTATTGTGTGATAAATTTGAATACTGCATGACGGACAGCAAAAAAATCCTCCACGGAGGACCACGTTCGAGCTGTAAGAGGGATAGATGTGTGAGGCTATTTCGTCATGATTTTATCACAGAGTAGTGACCTGCAGGATAACTCAAACTACAATTAACACCCGGAAAACCCTTGGAATATAATGTGATACGTATTCTTTTTTTTTTTTTTTTTTTGGCCGGGGCTGGGTTTGAACCCCCCACCTCCGGCATATGGGACCGGCGCCCTACCCGCTGAGCCACAGGCGGTTAGGATAATGCATTTGAATTCCTAAGTCCTTACTTATATACAATGTTGCTCCCTTAATTTTCGTTTAAAATTAAGGGAGCAACAAGGGCATTTTTCTTGTAGCTGATGTGCTTCACCGTGAGAAAGTCTATGTCAATTGGCTGGTTTGCAATTAAGGCCAGCAGAAGCCACCTGACTCCTACTGTGTCATAAGGAATCAACAGCCAGGAGAGTGCCCTACAGGCTCTGCGGTCCTGCTGGCTCCCTCTCCACACCAGGGCCTGCGCTGTGTCTGTGCTCTGGCTACACAGCTGCAAGCCTCCTGCTGGCAGTCAAGAAGGGACTCAGCAGTGTCTTCAAGATCAAATCACCTCTGCCTGGCAGCACGGCTTTGCCAAGCACCTTGCCCGCCGTCTCCTCTGCAGCTGGAAGCATTAACAAAGGAATACAGTTCTCAGTTCTCTGAGCGCCACCTCACCTTCTGCTCATAATGGACAACGGCTGCTGCCACAGCCACTTCCACTGTCATGGAAGTGGGTCACCGGTGCCTTTGGGAGTCTGATGAAAGCCATAGGCACTCTTCTCAGAAGAGACAAAAATGAAAGAAAGAGAATGCATGTGTGATGTGAGGGGTTCCCTGACCTGCGAATTAAGAATCCCTAGCTTGACAAGGCTCAGAGAGGAAGAACTGGACTGGGGAGGGGTGGGGGCGGAGGAAGAACATGCCCAAGAGAGCCAGCCCAAGTGACAACCACTCAGAGAAGCGCCACTCTCTCTCAGCCTGGGAATCAGATGGTCTGGGATCTGGCCCATGTTCTAACCGCCTTGGCAGAAGCCAAAAGTTCTGTGGCTTTGTCAGAAATGCTCCCTTGCCCACAATGCCACGTGACCACACACTTTTTTTTGACCAAATATTCTTTCGCATTGATCCGACTATTCTACTAAAAATCACTGATGCCATTAGGCATAGACGTGATAGAAATAGCTCAGGGGAAAAAATATTTTATTTAACAGAAGTTTATACCTCAGTTATTCAATAAACGCTCGATGACCACATGCTATGTGCCAGGTCACATGCCAGGTACCGCCAATAACTAAAATAATAATAGCTAAACACATCCACTTACTATGTACCAGGCACTGTAGTAAGCGCTTTACACATATTAACTCATCTGACACACCAACCCTTTGAGGTAGGCATTATTCTTTTCCACGGTTAACAATGGGCAAAACAGAGTTATCCTTAGCTGGCAAGTAACAGAGCAGGGATCAGAACTCAGACTACCCAGTTCAAAGTCCTGCTCTTAATCATTACTATATGTGTGATTCCTGCCTTTAACCATCTCACAGCACCAGACAGAACTGTCACAGTTCAAAACAGAAACTGCTTGTGTTTCACAGTTTGACAGTGAAATGAATCCAAACAGACTTGATCCTTACATATATATCATCTGCAGCAAATACACATTCCCATAAATATGTACAAATGTTATATATCAAAAATTTTTAATAAAATCATAAATATCTTAAAAAAGAAGTGAACACAATCACAAAATATATATATATATACACACACACATATATGAAATATGTTTTTGTCCACAAAAAGGAAATTCTGCTCGGTGTCTTACATACACCAGGTAAATTATTTATTATGAAAGATTTATATATATATATATATGGTTTAATTTCACGTACCTTAATAATACCTAAAGTACCATAAACATAACTCACTTTCTTGAGAGAGTAAAATTGTTTTCAAAATCAATACCTTATAAATGTTACAAGTCTTCACTCACTGTCCATGGTATATGGTATACTTTTTTTATCCAAACATTTATTAGCATGATGCATATCAATTACTTTATCACAAAGAAATACAATAACTGAGTATATAAAAACATCAATGTCTCAAAATAATTTTGGCAAGGCACTGAAGTTACTAATCATGATACTGATGGTAAACTAGAAAAAAATCATGTTTAGTCAGATATAACAAATTTGGGATGGCAGAATTACTTATAACACAATTAAATACTTTCTTAAAATTAAGAAGTAAAAGTGACTACCAAAATTTGTTGAGCAGAAATTCATAGCTCTTTTTCAAAGTCCATGTACAAAATCCGCTACAGCCCTTTGCTATCTAAAAGAGTCATATGATATAATACATCTTCCTCATTACGTCAACCATGCCATCTCCACACCCGCACTAGAATGTTACCCCGTTCCCCAAAGTCCCAGTCCACCAGGATCTTACCCTTCCTTTATACAACACGCATAGTCCTCCATGAGGTTCTTGACCTTTCACCGAGCACCTTATACCCCACACTCCAAAAGTACACTCAGCCTGACTGGTACCATTCCCAAATCCAATCAGCAAACCATAGGACTGACTTCTGTACCCCAATATAAATTCCTGAGTCCCCACCCCAAGGACTAAAAGCCCTGGTTGATTCTGGGAAGCAGGTGAATTTGAAAATCCCTAGACTGCACCACAGAAATAAGCATTTAGTCACATGTACAGGTATCCATTTTCTCTACTGTACATTGAGAGTTCTGGCCTGGAAAGATGATCGCTAAGCTTTCTTCCAGAGAGAGCTAACAGTCCAAAAGTTCAGATTCTGGACAGACACAGTGGCTCATGCCCATAATCCTCAAGAGACCGAGGCAGGTATATCACTTGAGCTCAGGAGTTCAAGATCAGCCTGAGCAGGAGTGAGACCCTGTCTCTGTTAAAAATAGAAAAACTAGCCAAGTGCTGTGGTGGGCACCTGTAGTCCAGCTACTCAGAAGGCTGAGGCATCACTTGAGCCTAAGAGTTTGAGATTGCTGTGAACTATGATGCCATGGTACTCTACCCAGGGTGAGAGTGAGACTCTGTCTCAAAAAACACAACAACAAAACAAAAGTCCAGATTCTATAGGTATTTCATGAATACTAGTTTCTCTCCTTAGGCTTCTTCAGAGAAGGGCTATGCTCCTTTTTCTGTGACTCCAAGCCAGCATAGTGCTTTCTACATGGTAGAAGGTGAACGAACTTCTGATATGTGGGTTTCTACGACCGCCTGATGACTGTGAACAGCTTGAGCCATGGACACTGCTATGGCTGGGCTGCTTGGCAGATCTTGTGCAAAGGTGCTGTGGTCTGTCTTCCTCCAAAGGAGCTGGCTACAAAGGCATGAAGATGTCAGCTCTTGATTTACTGTAGTCAGAAAACCATAGAAATCAACCTCTTCCAAATACTAAGATGCCAAGAAAGTGCAAGTTCTGACCCTCTAATTTACATGTTAAAGAAACCACAGAAAGCCCTTAAAGATAACACATCTGGTTTGTGAGAATTACGAAGCACACTGCCAGACTATCTTAAGAATTCATGTATCAACAGAACCTAATGGTGAGAAACATCCCATAATGGATCTTTTTACTGAAATGATCCAGGTAACAGTTCAAGTCCAGGAAGTATCGGGCTTGCAGCTATTACCAAGTTTATTCTACTACTGAAAAGAGATATTTCTAGCTGGTCTTTTGAAGTTTTCCAATGTCTAAACCTTCTTAACCAGAAAATACCTTTGTTCAGATTACAGAAAAGTTTTATAGAAGCAGAAACAATATTCCATATATTTACATAAGAATGGATAACGTTCAAGTTAGGTTATGGCATTGAAATCTCTCACAACAGACATTGATGTTAAGGCAAGACACACATTACCTGCATTTTACAAATGAGTAAATGAAGTTTTTTCTTTGTTTTTTTTGTTTGTTTGTTTGTTTGTTTGTTTTGCAGTTTCTGGCCAGGGCTGGGTTTGAACCCGCCACCTCTGGCATATGCGCCCGGCGCCCTACTCCTTTGAGCCACAGGCATCGCCCAATAAACGAAGTTTTAGAGAGGTTAAAAACCTTCCCTATAGTGGAGCTGAGACTAGACCCCAAAGCCTTACTCTCAGACTCTATCACTGATTTTTTGCATGTGGGATCCCCTGGAGAAAGCAGAGGTGTGATGCTTGGCCAAGATAGTGAAGGTTTGGGTTTGTTTTGTTCATTTTATTTTGTTTATTTAGCTTTCAATTTGAAGGTAGCAGAGCTTCCAATAGGCCAGCAGCCTCATAACACCCAATTGAGTTACTATTTCAAACATTTACTTGGTCTACTTGGCCCCTGATGGTATCTGAATGTGAGACCCTTCCCAAATGTATTTATATACTTACATAAATATAATTATATCATATATCATGAAACATCTTGAGCATATTTACATACACATTTTACTTGTTCCTCATAATCCTCTATATTGATTAAAAAACTCAGCTAAAAAAAAAAATTGAGTGACTTGTACCAGGTCGGGACCTAAAATCTAAAAGTGTCATATAAGAAATAACATTATGTGAACATTTCAAATTAAAATCCTCTAGAAAATCATTGCATAAAAGTTTCTCAACTTGAGTACTTGGGTAGTCATATTTCAAGATCTGATCATCCTTACTTAAAGGACTGTCATTCATAGTATGTATATAAACAAAGCTTTCATATTTCCAAAGGCAAGTCCTGATTAAGTCATGTTCCTTTGTTCTCCAGTGTTCATAAGCTTTCCATATCAAAGAAGAAACTGAGGAAAAGTACATCACTAAAAAGGGAAGTTCTTCAACCAAGTACTTGAAAAACAAATCCAGCAGCATATAAAAGGATTAAACCAAGTGAAATATTCCACGAATGCAAGGTTGGTTCAACATATGAAAATCAGTCAACATATTAAACCCATTAATAGAATAAAACCTACATAATCATCTCAATAGATGTAGAAAAAAACCTTTGACAAAATCAAACACCCTTTTGTGATAAACTGGCAATAGAAGGGAAATTCCTCAATCTGATAGAGGGCTGTGTATGAACAACCCACAGATAATATCACACACAACAGTGAATGACTGAAAGCTTTCCCCTTAACATCAGGAAAAAGCCAAGAACGTACACTCTCATCACTACCATTAACATTCTAGTGGAGAAAAGTCTATTCAGGCCAGTAAGAAAATGAATTAAAAAGCAACCAGACTGAAAAGGAAAGTAAAACTCTCTATTCACAGATGATCTTGAATATATAAAATCTTAAGAAATAAAACACAACTATTAAGACTCATGAATATAGGGCGGCGCCTATGGCTCAGTCGGTAGGGCGCTGGCCCCATATACCAAGGGTGGCAGGTTCAAACCCGGCCCCCGGCCAAACTGCAAACCAAAAAATAGCAGTGTGTTGTGGCGGGCGCCTGTAGTCCCAGCTACTCGGGAGGCTGAGGCAAGAGAATCGCTGAAGCCCAGGAGTTGGAGGTTGCTGTGAGCTGTGTGAGGCCACGGCACTCTACCGAGGGCCATAAAGTGAGACTCTGTCTCTACAAAAAAAAAAATAAATAAAAAATAAAAAAACAACAAAAAAAAGACTCATGAATATACTCAGTAAGGTTGCAGAATACAAAACTGATATACAAGAAAGTAAGTAAAAACATCAGGGGTCCCTGTGTTTCTACCCCTAAATAATTATTAGCACCTAAAAGAGAGTCATCTTTTAATTTCATTTCAACATGAGATATAGAAATATAAAATTCAGAATTTGCTTTAGCTTTTAAAACTACCTATTATATTTGGTTAAAAGAAATGTTTCCTGGTAGACACACAACTCTGGAAAATGTGGAGGGAAATATCCTTTTGTTTATACAGCCAAGAAGGTTGAGTGATGAGAATTAGAAAAGATTCTGAAGCAACAAACAATTTTCTGCTGGGCCCATTAAAGAATAGCTAATCTGTTCAAGTTTTAATTCTCTTCTAATGGATTTTCTTCCAAGTACTTTATAGCAGTTGCAATCAGTTCAAAATATTGCAACTTGATGTTCGTACCAACTAGAAAGCAATGAATGGCTACATTTTCATTTATTTAGGTTTGAATTTTTACTTTGGCCCAATCTCACAGAGATTTTTAAACACCATTAAGTACTTCACAATATTGGCAGGGACTATTTTCTTTGTCATTTTCATTAGAATTAACATAGAAGTAGTATCTTATTCCAATAACAGAGAACATGCTTCTTGGGTAATATAAACCAAGCATACATAGAAAGGAAAATTGTTCTGCATTTCAAAAAGCATTATATTTATTTCTTTTCTGAAGACTTGAATACGAACCCTGTCTGCTCTGAAATCTGTGAAATATAAAGTAAGCCTGTACACTAGGAGCTTCTGTAAGTTCCAGGAAATTCCTCTCATATACCCTATCTCAGGACCACATTAAATACACCTTCATTCACTGGCTTCAACGATGAATTATAATTGCCTATTTGTAAGCTCACATTATCTTCTTTTGCTGTTTATATTGTCTCCAAAAAAAAGACTCAAGTTATAAATACAACTTCAGTTAAAGAAAGCAGCAACTAAACATCTCCTATAAATTAGAGAGTTTATTACCTGATTCCCTTCCAATTTACATATGGATTTTACTATCTATTCAGAACTTGATTCTAATTTATAAGTGGCAAGCAAAGTCAAAGTATTAATTTAAGAAGCAGGATACAACTGAATACCCAGCATTCTTTACATGGTGAAAGAAAATTGTTTAGAAATGAAATACGAAATAAACACACACTTTCAAAAAGATTCCCTAATATTTTAGACCTACCCCTCACATGGATGCTTTGGCTCTTTGGAAGGAAATGTTTCTCCAAATTTTTTCATTTATCCCCCTTTTTTGGCTATGAAAATTCAAAAGAGGCAGTAAAAAGAAAACCATACACTCTACAGCAGAGGTCTTCAATAATATAAAAGAATATCATCTCGTTGGGTGGTGCCTGTGGCTCAAAGGGTTAGGGCACCGGCCCCATATGCCAGAGGTGGTGGGTTCAAACCCAGCCCCTGCCAAAAACTGCAAAAAAAAAAAAAATCCACACTTAGAATATCATCTCGTTTAACCCTCATAGTAAATCAGCAGCATACTACCTCATTTATTCATAAGGAACCTGAGGCTCAGAGAAGTTAAGTTATTTGCTTATAGGATGACACAACCAGCAAACAGCCCTTCGGAATGCAAACCCACTGCAGGGTGGTCTCAACCCCTTGCCTAGACAGCATGACCAGAAAATAGCCCCTCCAACGGCAAACCCCACTGCAGGCTGGGTCTCAACCCCTTGCTCTAAGTGGGTTTTTGAACCTACCTTAAAATTAATGTCTTATTCCCAACCTTTCTTTTTTAAAAGACATTTAAAGTTATTTTTGTCACATTTCAATATGTCACAATCACTTAAGCCAAGAATCTGTTAATTCTACCCAACTATCTCATGACATAAATTTAGCCTGTTTACTGTTTCCATGTCACCAAAACAACTTTTGTACAGAATGAGAGTCATACAGCTAGAAGACGTGGCTTGACCTGACGTAGAACCCAAGAAGAAACTGCAAGATGATTTACGTGGAGGGGAAAAAACCACTTCACAGTTTCAGATAACTTTCCTAAGGTAGTTTCACCAATTATATTGCTGCACCATCATTATAGTATTATTAATAAAGTTACATTAAGTGTTATGATAGATTTGACAAGTTGTGGCCAACAGTTGTAACCATTTCCTTCATCAATAAAACCTGTCAAATTAGAGGTTCTATGGGTAAACATATAATTAACAGAAAACAAGAGTATTTTTATACATTTTAAATGCTGACCAAAAAGCACTACCTAAAATGACAAATGAATTACAAATTGTGCACAGTGACAACTGTTTAACTATAATTCCACTAGTCCAAAATATATAATAACTATATTATTCAGAGTTAGAACATTCAGAATAAATCTCAAGATGTTTTTCCACATGTTTTTTCACTGTACCCATTGGAGACCATTTACACGAGGTCTCACAATTAAGTTTACAAACTCATCCCAGAAAAAGTGCTACATACTTCATTGCTGAATATCACCACAGTCACTGGCCAAGGGGAGCACTTCAAAGGAAACCATAGAAATGAGGGATGTAACTCCTAGAATGACTTTGCAAACTTAAACTGTCAGACTTTGTACGTACATACCTACTAAATAAACCTTAAGAAGTGAGATGAGACCTGAGAATTCACGTCTCGTGATTCTGTCATTGAAGACACTTGTTACAGAACAGTGGCTACCTGAAGGACAGCCAGACGCCTGAGTTAAGATCCCTGCTCCGCCATCCTAGCTGGGGCCTTTGTCTCCTGCTCTATAAAATGGGGAGTAACAGAATCTACCTCACAGGTTAGGAAGATTAACTGAGATAGTACAGTACAACATGAAGAACTCAGAACACTTCCTTACATTTCACAGATGCCAGCAGGTCCCCATGCCTTTCCAAGGAGACGCTGCCCCTAAGTGTCAGAACAACAACTCAAGGGTCCTTTGAGTCTCTTACATTTGAAAACAGTTTTTTAAAATCCGTTTAAAACAGTCCCAAATTAGACACGTTTACTAATTTTTCCTGGCTATGGGAGCCTTACCCAATTATGTCTGAATCAAAATCACTTTACAAAACACTCTAAATGCAGAGAGTATGAAATAGATTTATGCTAAAGTGGTTTCTGGAGACCTTCCATTTAAATTGTTATTCAAAATAACTACGAAGAATCTATTTGTTACCCTTTACAGTCTAATATTTAATACTATCTTCTCTGTTCCATTCTCTGAAACTTCCATTTCTCATAGATATTGGGGGAAAAAAAAAGTCTCCCCTATGCCAAGGTTCTCTCCCTCCACACCCTCACATTCTTCCTCTTATTCTGGGCCTGGGCTGCCCCTTCTTCCTCCTCTGAGACCTTCCTCAGTCAGTTTTCCCAGATTCTCCCTAAAGAGGAAGAACACCCAGAGGCCTCGCTTTCCCCCCTCTTCTCCATTCTCACCTCCCCACTCTCACTGAAGGTGACTGAGCTGATACAGCTGACCAGAGTCCCCAGTCTCCCTCCTTTTCTTCCCAACGCCCTTCAGGCTGCTTTCCCCCCTCCCACAGCTCCTCCCTGGCTTCAGCCTACTTCTCATTCTCTTCCCCCTCCTTTCCTGGACGATCTTATCCAATTTCTTGGCCATCACCAGCACCTATATACTCTACTGGTAACTCCCAAATACTTATTTCCATCCTGAAATGACCTTTTCCTGAAATGTCAGGATCATACAGCAAACTTTCTACAGGTAATCTACCTGCATGGCCCACAGGCATCCAAATGCAACACATTTGAATCAACACTTCATCTTTCCCCACTCAGCCCTTTCTTCCTCCTACATTCCCTACCTCATCCCACAACCCAGACACCCTAAAAGCACCCCCTCCCCCTCCATCCAGTCAATGGACAAGGTCTGCCAACGTAACTCCCTAAACGCCTGTCTAATCTCTCTCCCTCTGTCCATCCCCACTGGCAGGGTCTGCTCAGCCATCACTCCCTGCCTGACCTCCTGATCCTCCGAACACAGCCCCTCCCAGTCACCAGATTCATCTACATATACTGCCTTCTAGAAAAAAATAAAAGGCAAACGTGACCATTTTGCCCCTGCTCAAAACCCTCAATAGCTGGCCATCGCCTACTGGAAAATGTTCCAGTTCCTTAGAGAGCCAAGCAAGGAAGGCCCTCTGGGCACAGAACTTTGTTCTTCTCCCCAGACTCCTCTCCAGCTCTTCCTGAATGCCACAGGCAACCTACAACCTACCTCACTGCTTGCTGCTATCATTTACAACTTGCTAATTGTCACTTCTATGCCTTTGTTTACATTATTACACCTGCTATATCCTGTTCTGTCACTTTCTCCAGGAAACCTCCCCTACCCATAAAACTCTATACTGGGTAGGGTACCCTTTTATCCACTCCACAGGATAAACTCTACAGAGACTACTTGAAATAATCGGTTTCAGGCTAAAGCATAAACACATCGAGGGCTAGAAATAGGGTCTATTCATGTCTGTCTAGGTCAATATGTTGCTCATCTCAACCCAGAAATCGATAAATTCTCATGAAGGGAGTTACAAAGAGCAGCTTAAAGCCTTCTCTACTGTACACATACTGTGCTACCTTATTGTGTATGCAGGTAATATTTTAGGACTTTAAAATATCACTTTCATCCTGCTGAGGGATAAGAGAAAGGAAAAGAAGAGAAATTAATTTATGTAACTAATTACCTGCCTAAATATTAGACACCAAAATGCCACACTTCCTTCTAGACTATAAATATTTAATTATCATACTTAGAACTTGTTAATTCAGCCTGGGAGCTGAATTTTAATTCAAGGTGGGGGTGGAGTGGGGTGAGAGTTGCTAGGTAGTAGGTAAAATTCACCAGCCCTCCCACTGAAGGCTTTTCTAAAGCATTCTGCTCATACTGTACTAACAGATTAAATTCTACCTATTAAAAAAAAGTAAAGGAAGTCACCTACCAGGATTACTTCTCAAAAGAACTTGTACTATGCTCTAGGGAAGGAATTACCTTTGATGAAAGGAACACAGATAACAAAGTCTTTGTGGCACCAGCTGAGCTGTCCTCTCCTGCACATGGACATGCTTCTGAGCAGGATTTGGCAGGCTCTGCATGCAACTCTGTACTGAACTCCAAAATATCCCACAGTGGATGATGAATGGTGCTCGGCATGCATGGAATTTATCTGCATCACCCAACATAACCTGAGCCCAGGTCATGCAGGCAAGACCGTGGGCTTCACTCTAGAGAATCACATAGCTTGAGCCACAACCAGTAAGTACAGCATGGTAACATATTAACCCATTTGATTTTATATTAAAACAGAGAAGGCTATTGCCAGTGGATATCAGTTGGAGTCTTGTGGTTTTCCCATCTCGGCTGATGTTGCAATCTATTTCCTCCAGATGACAGGCAGCTCACATATTTTGCTGAGAGGGTCTCCCATGCTACATCCTCCCTTCAGGTGAATCCTCATCTCCACCACCACCACAGAGGAGGAGAGGATGATTAAGAGGAAGGACCTAAACATTTGGATCCTGAGGAAATGGGGACAGCCTGGCAAGGAAGGTCTCCCTGCCTCATCCCTGGAAAATCAGAGCTTCTATTTCAGTAAACTACGAAGTCTATGGCCAAGAAGATACCCGCTTCTCAGCCTGAGGTCAAGTCGTCAACCTTCAATAGCACTTTCCATCTCAGCAGTTCTGAGAAACAACTCTAGCAGGAAATACAGCTGGTAGGAAAGGAAGCATGTGGGGCCGTGCTGACAACCTATCTTCTTAGCCAAGGCAAGGGTCCCAGACCAAATGCCTGAAAATGCAAAGTTCATAATGCAGCTGACCACCATCAGGGGCTTTTTGTGTTCTTAAGAAACTCGAGTGTTTCTTCTTTCCACCAGAGTATTAAATCTTGAATTCTGAGTCCTTTTTGATTTTTTGCAAGTTGTTTACATCACCTGATTACCCTGTTATTTGTACTATATATTGATAACCGGGTTTTCTTCAATTTGAAAGAAAAGGCATTCATTTGATGGCAACAGTACCAAAGTAATAAGGCACCAGTTCCTTTCCTTGTATATATAAAGCCTCACCTATCTCCAGGCTTGAGGGCAATTAACTTCCCTCTTTTCTTCCCTCCATTGGAAGGAAAAGTTGAATTACTAGAAAGTAATGTTGCATCACCCAACATAACCTGAGCCCAGGTTATGTTGAAATGGTTAAAAACATTAGTCAGATCACATAATAGACCACGATGTATAAGGCCATACCATGGCCAATAGGAACCTAAATAAAACCTACGGCTTTAAACAACACTAAACACTACGGCAAGCACTACCTCCAGTGGCTCACCCAGGTCTCAAGGTTACAAGATTTCATTTGTCCCACTATTCCTGAAAGCTCAGGTTTTCTTTTCCAAATCTGAAAAAACCCACAAGTGTTTAAATCCTATCCGGCTTTCCTATATGCAACTATTTTTCTGGTGACACAGGACTAGAAATTAAACATAGAAACTGCAGCTAAATTTGATGACCTAATGGACTCGAGATACTTTGGTACTGGCTCCGAGAGAGGATGGCTGGCCAACAGGCTACAGAAGGTCCCAGACTAACATGTCTAAGACCCACCATTGGAATCTGAGTTGTGGTTTCTCCTAGGATGCTAGAAAAGTTGCAATTTGAAGCTAGAGCCATGGAGTAGTACAGTAATTCTGCAAATGCCTGCTCCCATGCCTTCCCTCCCAAACAGATAATGGCTAGGAGAAAATGAGGACATTTGGTCTGATTCTGGGCATCCACAGGACGTAGTGAGAGACTGTCCACAAATCCAAAAGTGTGTATAATACTCTCAGCATTTGCTCCTGCTGCAGCAGAGAAGGACTGACAAGAACTGAAAAGCTATAAAAAGTGATTAGCCGATTTATTACAAATTGTGTTTACTTAAGTTTTTATGTTTACTTCCCACTATATCCCCACTAGAATACAATTAACCACCCCCTCACTTATCAGAATTGTATTAGAAAGACTCACAAAAATAAAATAAATGCCACATCTAAATGTAACCTTCAATCAAGCTTTATGAAACTGTAATATTATTACACAAAAGCCTCCCGAAATAGGAAGAAAAAAATGCAGTATTTCAATATTTCAAAGGAGCTTCTTTTCCAAAAAAATTTTTAGACATTTAGTCCTTGCGACTCAAAAGTTTGGTCTATGGACTAACACCATTATCTGATAAATAGTTAGAAATGCAGGCTCCTGGCCCAACCCTGGTCCTAATAATCAGAGGGCGTATTTTAACAAGATCACTAGGTTATCTGGATGCACGTTCAAGTTCTAGAAGCATTCCCTGGATGAGAGTTAAGCATATTGACCTTACGCTCTCAAAAAGCTTTCTATATCCTGGGTCTTTTCTTCCTCTGGAAACATTCTACAGAAAAACAAATATATTTTGAAATTCTAAAACAAAAACAGATTATTTACTGGTGATGATCCACTACAGTAAAGCCTTTTTTATATCTGAACTGCCAGGCAACTAATTAACACTTCAACGAAGATTGACAGAAAATTTGTTCTGTCACTTCGTAACTCAGGTAAACAGTACAGGTATGACAAGAAAAATGTAATGAAGACCAACAGACTCACATTACAGTCCTCTGGGGGATTTCTGAAAACTAATTTCCTGTCCATAAAAAAAGGAAAAGTAAAATTAGTTTCAGTATCAAGGTAAGCACATAACTCTAAACTAAGTTGCTATGTTAGAGCGGTCTCCAAATTACAGTCATTTTTGTTTATCTCTGCCAACAATGAGCCTCCTGGGAAGAAATTACATGAAGAAGTTTAAGTGCCTTCTATGCCATTCTCCATGTGTGAGTGGAGACATTGCAGAGGGGAAAATACACAAGTGAATACAATTAATGACTTCTCCACTCTGATTCCTACTACCCAGAGATGGGAATGCGCGTTGAATTCTGAAGTTGGAAGGAACCTCAGAGATAACCTGTTGCTGCTGGTCTGCTTATCTGGGAATGTCTTTCTGCAGAGTCAGGACACTGTGACCAGCCCACATCACATCACTGTTTAAGTGCCCTCACACTCACTGATCTTACTCCTGCCTTTGAGCAACCCAGAATAACTCTATTCTCACTTGCCAATTAAACACCTTCAAATAGTTGAGGCGCCTATCAGGTTCCCAGGTGTTAGTACCTTTATACTAAACCCATTCAGTTTCTTGGATTGCACGCTTTCCTCTTAGTCTGGCATAATGGTGTATTTTGTTTCTAGTGATTATAATTAGCCTGACATAATTTAATGAAACCAACAGAGCCAAATGAAGTCATTTGATGTAATGGTTGATAATGCAATACATTCTTAGTAAAAGATCAAAAATTATGTAATGGTTAATATATCTACAGATCTTAGAACTACAACCATAAGTAAGGACACATTTATCTGCCGGATTGTGATACACAACTAAGAAAAATTACCAACCTTTTCCCAAAAACGTCTCTGGGTCCCACTGCCAGGGACAGAGCTCTGTACCATGTGAACTGCTGATACTGACCCAATGTGGCCCTTCTGTATCCTTCCTTGTTTACGAAAAAGAGACATCTTGAACGAAGCAAAGGATATAAAAGAACTACATTTGGCATTCACAGAGCAACTGACACTTTTATTACTTAACATCACAACCTTGAGGTAGGCCAGTATAAGTGCTGTCATTTTGTAAGTGATTAAACCAAGACTGGGAATAGGAAATGAGAAAAATTGTGAGCTGCCCAGGGCCAAACAGAAAGGAAGATTAGAGCCAGCTGAATTCAGAAACCTCAGTTAAATTCCCAAACAAAAGGGAACAGCCAACACTGAAAAGTTTTATGGATTTCACTTTGAAACAAAACAAAACAAACAAAAAAAAACATTACATTACCATTAAATGATATTAAAATCATCTTTTATGGCCTTGATTTTTCCTCCAAGTTTTTATTCTCAAAATAAATAAAATTTAAACAGGCAAATCTATTCCACATTAAAAATTCCGTTCACACACAAAAAATTCTGCATTCCAAACTGAGATTAATTTTTTTTTAATTTGACTATTATCTTAACCTGTATTAAGCCAAAAGGCCTCATTCAAGTTGCTAATCTAAAGTGTCATTGATTAGACTCACTCTGGTTCACAAGGACATCCTCCCAAAATAGATCTTAGCATTTTATAACCCTCCTACATTTTCACTAAGGAAAATCTGGAACATAGGACGGAATCCTTTCCCCACACACAATACTCATCTTCACCACCATCAAAAGACATTTGGTTAAAATTCATCCGCATATCCAACAAGCATCCTCCCTAGACCCCTCCTCTCCTTGTGGCCCCCAGCTCAGCTGCAGTCCAATTTCTGCCCCCTGAATTAACCAGTCTCCCCACCTGCTTTCTCCAAACACTCCCTCCACAAGGCTGGGAGTGGATACTCAACAGTGGATGCAGCACTCCACTGCTTCCCACGGACCCATCCTACCTCTGCCATGGCGGTGACTAACCCACCCTAGCCCTGTTTCCCCTCTTACGGGTGCATGCTGAGGTTTTCAGCCAATGAGAGCTGCTACAGACCGGACCATGCAATGTTAGGGCCACATGTGGCCTTTTGGATCCTTGGGTGCAGTAAGGCCTTTTGACTAAGTCCAAATTTTACAAAAAAATCCTTTTAATAAAGGGACTTGTTCTGTGAAGTTTGGATTCGGTAAGAGGGGGCACACTTGGGGATCTGGAGGGCCACATACGGCCTTGAGGCTGTAGGTTCCCCACCTCCACGGGCTCTGTGGAGTTTTCTGACACTGTGTGGCCTGGGAAGTCTAACCACAGAGGCCTGGCAGAAGCCCTAGCATGGGAATGTCCATTGGCAGTTACTGTGAAGTGAACCAAGAGCATCTGTGGACACTAGTGGGCAGCCTCGTGTGTAGACCAAGATGTTAGTAGCTCTGCTTCACTGCCCTCCTCCTACCTGTGTTAGTTAACAACTTTATCTTCACCAAACAAGCTCCAGGCTTTAGTCCCCTGAATTCTATCCAGTCTTCCCTACATGTGGTTTTCCTCCCCTTTAATTTACTTCTTCTGCAAATCTACTTCTCCAGGACTCCCCTAATTGCAATGCCATTCCCCCCAAAACATCCTCTCTCTACAGGATGTGCCCATCCCACCCACCCCCAAGGAGGCAGTGTCAGCTTTGGACTGAAGATATTTATGGGTATGATTTATTCTCCTGTAAATTCCCAACAGATACTCTCTCTTTTGCATCCCCTACAGTTGGTTTTTTTAAACTGCAGGTTCCACCCATGGATGGAAATTTTTTAAAAAGAAATGAGAACAGAAAATATCAAAGGGCACTATACACAGTAAGAATAAGTGTTATTTCAGGCATTCTTGCTTCAATTCTGTATATGCATGTACATGAGGGTGGTGGGCTGCAATATTACATATTTTTGTGGCTGTGGGTCATGACTATTAGAAAACCACTGCCCCACAGTACCTATCCTATAGTACAGCCTAATACTCCATAAATGCTTATTGAATTGAACAAATTGGTAAGTATGACATGATTTATAATAACTCCAAAGGCTCCAGTATAAAGTACAATGCCTATTTGAAGAAAACCATATGGATTCCAGTTAATATGAAGCTATGGGGGAGGGGAATGGATAGTATGGACGATCTAAATACTTAGTATCGTATATTGATAAACTTTCTCTCCAATAATTAAAATGTGTTTATGTTTAAAGAAGATTACATATAAATTTGATTAAGTTCATTTTGGAACAAAAAATTCTCTGACTCACTGAAACCACCTTGTGATTAGAAAGTTCTGCATCTTTCTACCGAGGGCCATAAAGTGAGACTCTGTCTCTACAAAAAAAAAAAAAAAAAAAAAAAAAGAAAGTTCTGCATCTTTAAGATACGTAGTATAGGTAATTCCACCATGATTCATAAAAGAATCTTTCAGAGACACCATGAAAGCCTTTGTTCAAGTTCTTTCTTTGCTCAAGATGCCTCTATGTCCTCTCAATACCCCACCCCCACCGTCTGTAAAAATCCCATTCATCTTTCAAGACTTAGTTCAAAGGCCACCTTTTTCATGGAAGCCTTTTTTTGAACTCAATTTTTTTCTGTCCCTCCTCCACCACCCACCCTAGTCCCAAATATGGTCTCTTTTCTGAATCACCAGTGTCAAAAACTTCCTTTTTCATCTGTGTTCTTGTCTAAATCCCCTTACTAGACAGTAGTACACATAACCCAGTCTTTACTCATCTTTGCATCCCCCACAGCAACCAGCACAAGGTCTTGTACTTAAGAGATGATCAATAAATATTTGTTAAGTGAATAAAGCAACAGTTAGCCTGTTCAAAGGGATGGTCATTATTTTAAAGGCCCTGAGGAATGGCTTATACAACTAGCAGCTAATCAAAAGCTGGTGGACCGCAGGAGGAGGAGCAGCAGCAGAGGAGGGGGCGGCTGAGTGGTTGCATTGCTCCTCTGGACATCTGCTCCTATAAACTTACTGAATCCCCAACTCTTCCAGACGCTAGAGAAGCTACGAAGCTGGGGCCTCAATAAGCACCTTCACCTCATTCCAAGTTTTCCATTCTTGATCCGTACCAGGAAAGGGAAGTGGAATTAGTATTAGAAATTAGGGCTACCCTTTCAACTGTAAGGTACGGCTGAAAAGAAAAGTTGAAACAGCCACTTGGATTCATTCAGGCTCAAAACCCACCCTGAAGGATGTGCAAAAAGGTAAAGGAGGTAGTTCTTGAATTAACGATTGTCAGGCTTGGTGCCTATAGCTCAGTGGTTAGGGCGCCAGCCACATACATGGGGCTGGTGGGTTCGAACCTGGTCCGGGCCTGATAAACAACAATGACAACTATAACAAAAAAAAAAAAAAAAAAAAATAGCCAGGCATTGTGGCAGGTGCCTGTAGTCCCAGCTACTTAGGAGGCTGAGGCAAGAGAATCGCTTAAGCCCAAGAGTTTGAGGTTGCTGTGAGCTGTGAGGCCACAGCTCTCTCCTGAGGGCAACATAACAAGACTCTGTCTCAAACTAAAAAAAAAAAAAAAAAAAAAATTAATTGTCTATGTTGATTACATTCAACAGTACTGAACCTATCCCTTCATATTGCCTATACAGTCATTTGAGGACAATCCTGTAACCGCTAGAATAAACTAGCTCAGGTTCAAAGCCATAGTCAACTAATAAACTGGTTTGTTTTACTGAAAAACAGTATCCACCATTTAGAAAAAGTTGTCAGGGATTAAAACAATATTCTCCTGCCCTTAATCCATACCTCCTCCTCCCTCCAGAAGAAAAAATTTTTATATGATGAATTAAAGAAGTTTTAATGGTCTTTATTTAAAATGAGTATCTTTTATGAGTTAATTCATAATTAACAGGCATAATTTCTAAATAATGGTTTTTTGCTTTTAAATTTTTTAATTTTACATCAATATCATTCAGGCCTCTGACCTTTTCTTTCTTTGATATTTTAACAGAACTTTAACATCCAGTATATCAAGGTTTTGCTTTGTAGTTAATTTCAAAGCTGTCCTCATAAACTGAGAGACACCTGAAGTACTCTAGAAAATGCACTGGATTTGAAGTCAGAAAACTGGGCTTTGAAGCTAATTCTTGGTTCAAATATAGCTGTTCTACTACTAGGTGTGTGACCTTAGGCAGGCTTCCTGATCTCACCAATCCTCAATTTCCCTGTCTATAAAATGGGACTAACAACAGCACTTACCGTTGTGAAGATTAAATGAGGTGAAATATGCATATGCCTAGAACAATATCTGGTAATGTTTTTAAATGGTAAATGCTAGTTTTTAAAATCTGCTGTCATTTGTTTTATAGTTTCAGTATGGTCATTGAACAGTTCAAAGCTTCCATTTCCTCATCTAAAAATGGGACTACTACCACTTACCACTTCAAGGATTGTTAAGATAATTCACATATGAAAACAGTAGATATGAAAATATTAGACATACAGAAAGTACTCAAATATTAGTTATTTTGGATCACCTATCAGCTTAAAAATAAACCATAAGCTTAAAAATTCAAGTAAACCATAAAATTGAGTTAGAAAATACCATATAAAAATTCACCTGTTATCTCAGAAAACATGTGTGTTTAAAATGCATACTCAAGGAGTTTAGTTTGTTTTTAACTTATCAGAAACATAAAAGCTTTTGTAAAATGTAAATTCTAAATCTGCAAAACAAGAAACATCCCCTCAGTTAAACCAAACTGTCCTGCTGTATTGTAATAAAGAAAGCTTGCATGTTTTCATATGCCAAAAATTGATGCATTCATTAAAATATGATTGCATGTATAAAAAATGCTTAGTTTTTTGCTTTGTGAAAAATAACAAACGTACTTACTACAGCTACTATAAATTTCAAGTCAATTCAACAAACACTTATTCTGTGACATTGCTCCAAGTAATTCAGGTGGGAACTAAGGACACAAGGGGAGGCAGAGCTCAGGCCCTATGCTGGAAAGGCACACATACAGCCGATAATCTCAAAATATTATTTGTGAAAGTCATGAGGGGGTTCAATTTGAGTCGGCAAGCAGATAAACAGCATAACATATGCCAAAACAATGTTATTTCTTTTGACCAACACTGCCCTTCAAAAGCAAAAGTCATGTTTCCTTTTAAAAGTATAGTTGCTACCTGGAAATGTGTTGAATTTGTGCCAGAAACCAACGTGTCTAAATGTAAACCTATAAAATAAAAGGTATCTGTAAATGAAAGGCTGAAATAACCCCAGGAGCAGCAACACAGTAATTAGCAACTTTTATAGAGTAATAACACGTTTCATATTCTTCCTACATTGGCTTTTTGAAGTTTCTAGTGTAATATGTAAAAGTTTTATTACATTAGGGTCCATCCTTGTGTGTTTTATAGGTGCCAGCTTTAAGCAAAGCAAGATGTACTTACTCATCATGGGATCTTTTGTAAGAAACTGTTCAATAATGCGCTAGCTTTGTGTCCAGTTTATTTTGTTACACCTGTCTTTAGGAAAATAAAAGTCACTGGAAGCCTGTATTTATGTAAAATATACACAGATCCACATATCATCTATATGAGCCATAAATCATACAGCAATTTAGCTTTAAAATTGTCCATTGCATATTCATGTGCACACCACTTGCAGTTTTAGACACATGTGAACTCTTTACTGAATTAAAGCAAAGGAAAAAAAAAAGCTCAGTTCTACAATAAGCGATTACCAGAGGCAGAACAGAGTGCAGTTAATATGCTTGTTCCAGCAGATGTTCATCCCCGTAAATATTAAACATAACACAAGTTCCTCCAGGAATATGCAGGCAGTAATTTCACCACCTGAACAGTGCTGGTTAGAAACATTTAAGAGATAATGGGGTGGGGGCGGGTGGCCGAGAAAAAAAGGGGCAACAAGAGAGATGTTAAAGCAGCCAATGGGATTTTTAAGACACCCGCAACTGAAATTAAACTGCTTCCAGCGGCGATTTACCTACAGCAGCTCCTCAACGCGTGATCCCTGATAAACTAAACCCGGAGTGTTCCCAGGCTGCGAGCCGCGAGCGTGGCAAAAAGGGATACGTGGAGCGCCCAGTGGGGTGAGGTGGGGTACAACTGCAGAGAGGTGCGAATAAAGGGCCCAGAGGGACTGTGAACCTCGAGGAAACGAGTGTCTCTGGCCCAAGGCCTCTGGAATTCCCGCATGGAGAAACACTCGCCTCTTGCCCTGGGTGTTCACTTTTCCATCTCGGGTGGGAGTGGGTGGGAGAGGCAGAAAGCTTGCAGCCTTCAAGACCGGGCACAGGCAGAGAGGCGGCTGGAGCATCCTCTGAGGCCACTTGGCCAGCAGCACCAACTCCAGGGGGTCGCTGCTGTGAACCCAAGGTTTTCAGAGAAGAGCAGCGGGAGCAATCGGAGGTCAGGAAAGTGAGAGGGGCTGGGGGCAACGAATGAATCCCCAGGCAGTAGTGACACGTTCCTAAAATCGCTTCTTTTTCTCTCCATGGCTGCATTCTGCCCCTGGCTACCTAGATCCCCAGCCCCGCGGGCCGCCGCGAGGAAGGGGACAGGATAAGGGGCAACCAGACCAGAAGACGGCCGTGCATCCCCCGGGGAAGGCAGGAAGAGCCGCCGAGGCGGGTGCCCGGACCCACCCCACCCCCACGGCGGCCGGCAGCCCGGAGCCCCCGGCCCAGGTGAGGGCGCGCGGGCCGCCGCGGCCGCCCCTCGCCACTCCCGCCTGCCCTAAGCGGCCGGCACCCGGACTCACCACAGCGACTCGAGGTCCCATTCCTGGAGCAGGGCTAAGTCGAAGCTGTCCATGGTGGAAGGTGTCAGCGCCGCCGCCGCCGTTGCTGCCGCCGCCGAGACTCGGGCCGCCCGCGCGCTGCAAGGAAAGGCGCCGCTCAAGGTGCATCCCGACCGCGCCCGAGCGGCCGCCGCCGCCCGCCCTCCGCCCGCCCCCGGGTCGGGACTCCCGGCGCCCCCCGCCCCCGACTCCGGGCCGGCCGCCCGGGCAGGAGCGGCCGGCGCACTCACCCGCTCGCCGGCTCGCGCGCAGGCACACTCACGAGAGAGCGGCGAGCTCGCCGCGCCGCCGCCGCCCCCCGCCCCCGGCCCTGCGCCCGCCCCTCCTCCCCTTCCTCGCGGCGGCCCGGCCCGCTGCAGCCGCCGCCGCGCTGCGCTGCGCCCGCCCGCCTCTTTCTCCTCCGGGAGGCGCGTGTGCGCGGGCGAGGCCGAGGCGCGCGCGCGCCCTGAGCCCCGCGCCGCGCCCGCCCCGCGCGCCCCTGCGCTCCCCGCGTCGCTCCTCGGGGTCCCGCGGCGCCCACAGGCCGCGCCGCCCCTCTCCGCCGACTCCTGCAGCCCGCTCGGCCCCCGGCAGCGCGGGGGTGTCTGGAGCCGTCCTGCCAGCGGGAAAGGATGGCAAGGCGGCGGCGCCGAGTGCGGGGGGCATGCTGAGCCGTACCCGGCCTGCCGCATCTCTCTGCGGCTCGCCCTCGCCGGCCCCACCCGCTCCTACCCGGGCTGGCCGCACTTCTTTTGCGGCCCCAAATTTACTTGACCCTGCTCGGCGCCCCGGCGTGTGTGCGCAGGATGCAGAACTGGGTGGGCGCTGGGCAATTCCCTGGCCGCCACAGGCGCAGTGAGAGTTAAATGTAAACAAATCGTTTGAAATATCTGGAGTCCGTAAGTTAAGCGAAATAAAGCGGAAGCGCGGAGGAAACCTCTTCCAACGGGACCTGCTCTCAGCTGCAGTGTGGCCTGCAGTGGGGGGTCCCGCTCATCTTCCAGCTGGCCTGTCCTTGGAAGCTAACCTCCTCTTTTTTTATTTCTTCCAGGGAAAAGGGACAGATGAGGCCTCTGGGTGTCGACTGCAAACTTCCTGCCCCATCTCCAGTCTGGAGAGGGGACGATTACTAGCTAGAAGGATTATAGAGTATCATTGTGGCTCCTAAAAAATCAAGTACTTCTTATTACTTATCTGATTTTAAAGACCGCTTTTCCCTTTCACTTACTTTTATAGACAGACTGGGAACTGCATGTCTTCATCGGAGCTGCCGCTCTGCTCCTCCACAGCTGCCCTAGAACCGGAACCCTTCCCCCTCTGACTCCTCTGACCTCTTGGCCACAGCTCTGGGAGCCTCACTCAGGATTCCCCAGCGTTCCTGGAGAGAGAGCAGCACAGAGCAGTGCAGCTCTGCCTCACCACTTTCACCAAAGCCCTTATTCCCTGCCTTAAACGGAACCCTTTCCAGGGATCTCCCCTTTGTTCCTTTGCTGGACAAGAACCACCATTGAGGCCGCCAGAATTTTGATCCTCTCGAGTAGAAGACACAAGATCCCTCCAAGGTCAAACATAGGAGTCACCCTCCTTGCCTCTGAATGAGGATTAACAAACTAAGTTCTGAGCACAGGTAGAAGACCAAAAGGCCAAGGAGAATTCCTCTTTGAGATTGCCTTACAAAATGCTCAGCCCCACCCACTTCTCCCCAAGCTCTGAAAGAGTCCTCCCTTCATTAGCATCCATAACTAAGGTGCAAAATGGAAAGTGCTAAATAAAGGCCGAGTCCACATCAACAGAGTCTGAGAAAATGGATTGTTATTTTACAAGCTGACAACTCCCAACCCTTCAACTCTTCCCACTTAATAGCTGAAGACAGTAAGCAACAAGGCTACAAAAGCACCGGAGCATAGGAATATAGGAAAAGTACAGGTGTGAGTGGCTGGCTTCCCTAACCCCAGTCTACAGTGTATTTGGAGAGAAGGAAAGAAAAAAAAATTGCCCTCCTGATATCTCCTTAACGTGAGCCTTGTTGGAAATGTTAGCTTTGGCAAAAGTGAAATGGAGACATTGAGACAGCATTCCCAGGAACAAAGGCTGGGGGTGGAGAGCTGAGGGTGGAGGAGAGAGCAAGAAGAACATCCCCTCTCTGGAAGAACAGCAAGTTCCAAGGCCTGACAAAGAAATGTGTCCTGTTCCTGTGCTCCTGTCTGCAGCTGGGAAGCTTCTCCAGAAAGGAGACCTCCCTGCCCTCACAGGGATCTGGCTTTCCTTCCCTCCCCACCACATCTGTTTATACAAAGGAGGGCCGCTGAAGAACAAACAGAGCCATGTTTACCGCGAGTCCCACGCGGGGCTTGAAGCTCAAGATACGGATTTGCCCCACCACGGAGGCTGAAGATAAATAGATGGTCCTAGGGAAGGAAAAGGGAGAAGGCACGGGGTGGTAAAGAGGTGGTTGAGGGATTTACTCACCAAAGGCCTCTCCAAAAATGTAATGGACAGATTTACATTTGAATTTAAACTCTGTTGCCTGGTGATAATATATGAATGTACTTGCATCTAAGAACTTTCACTGTGGATATTTAAAAATGTTTGTTTAGGAACAGCTCTTATTTTTTGTATGGGGCCTCTAATATGGGGATAGTTGTATTAATACTTTATTTCTAGTTAATACTTTCATATATGGTGTCTACTTGGAAAATAGGGGCTTTTGAGGAGACCCAAATCATAGTTGTAGACTGATTTTTACTAAGCTGTCATGAAAATAGATTAATAGTTTTTATAAGTAAAATGTAGAACAGCTAATGAGAGCTTTTATGGGAGATCTTTATTATTGTTGTTATTATTATTATTAATCTGTTTAATGAAGCTATTCCTATTATACTCCAGGCCCTGGTTACACAAACCAAAATGAGCACTTACATGATACAATGGTATATTTCAGAACTATTAAGAAAAGAGTATAATTGTGATGGATGTGTTAATCAGTTCAATGTAAGCATTTCACATTGTATATCAAATCAGTATACTGAACCCCATAAATGCATCAATGTACACAGTTATGATTTAATAAAAATAAATAAATTATAATAAAAAACGAGCACTTAATCTAGTTGTCAAAATTTTAAATCCTTAATACAAAGTAGAAAAGGGGCTTGGACTTTTGGGGATTAGGATGTCAAAACTAAAGGGGAAGTTTTTATTCTTTTAAAGAGTAAGAGAGTACCTAAATTAAAAATAATAATGAAAAAATAGTGTTTCCTATGAAGCTGTTGTAGCTTTTGTGCTTCCTATAGCCCTTGTGACCTAAGGGGCTTTTCTCCCCCAGGTGGATGTGAGAAATACCACTGAAAGCTGAATCAAACCACTGACCTCAGGAAAGGGTTGCTGGGGGAAGTAGGTAAGAGGAGAGAAGGGAGCTGCTTGGCCTCTATCAGGTTGGTTGGTTTGTTTAGGCTACATCTATGTATTAAAAAAAAAAAAAATCCTGCTCAGTCTGGGGGCCCTACTCACATTCTACCCCCCTGGAACTGGAAGCCTTCTAAATAGACCCAGAAGCACATCTTTGGTGTCTAACTAATATCTCTCTTTAGATATTAGTTGGTAGAAGGGAAATCTTACATAGCTTTATTAATCCATGTCTTACTCTCAAGACAGCTGCAACTCAGAGGTCACTTTGTGGCCAGGTGAGATGTTTTTCTCTCTTTATAATCCCACCATTCCCATAGAAAAATATGTCTGGCCAAAGGCCAGCTCTGCGGGTGGTCATGCTGGAAGATGATGGGCTCGCTCTCAAGCTCCCCAGCCCTGACTCCCTGTCCTCCGGCATTGTTTGTGAGGACACCGTTCTCTCCTGTTCCAGCAAAGCTGCAGATGCATCACTCCATCTGCTTCTCCTTCCACAGTCTTCTTGGGGGTTTGTAACTGTATCTAGGGATTGCAGGATAAACCTCTCTAGGCCTTCTGCTTACAAATTGCATGCTAATATGTCAAGCCCCAGGATAGCATGGAATTTTAATTCGTCCAGGAGCTCTTCTGTCTTTAGGCCTTGTCCTTTTCTCTCTACAGGTATCTCAGAGTAGTTCTAGCCTGGGATCCGAGGTGCCGTTCTTTTTCTATTTTTTTTCATCACTCACCAGGTCCTGAGCAGATGGTGTGGCTGTGCTGGCTGTCATCACTCCTCCTATGTTTCCATGGAAACATGGGGCATAGGGACCATCTCTGCCTTGGGCTCTGACAGTATCCTCTGGCGAGAACTTCAGCACTTGTGCCCCTCCCCCTTGCCTGCCTACCATCCAAGATAGTTGCAGAATATTCTGGGGCCCTGGGAACCAGGGTCGTTTCAGAGGTCATCTAAGGACATACTCCCTGCAAATGGTTGTGAACTGGCTGGAAAAGGCAGGGAGGAGAAAAGAAAGGTGGCAACACTCCAATTGGGTGGTTGAGGCCCATTTGCAATGGCAGTGTATTTGGGCAATCTGTACCCTCAGCCAGCTTCCATAATGGCTTATTATTGCCCAGATGTCAAAAAGAGATGTTCATAAAGTTCTGTCTGCTCATCAGGCAACAGATATTTATTGAGTGTAAGTAGTTGCTGAGGTTTTACACTTGGCTGACATTCTACCCCAGGAATGTGTGTTCCCTCTTCTTCTTTTTCTTCTTCTTCTTTTTTTTTTTTTTTAGCAAAACCAGGTTTTCCCTAAGGAATGCACCTTTCTCAAAGTTTCCAACATTCTCCTGCCAACATAATTCACTTATACGGCCACCATGACATTAATTAGATTCAGAAGTCCTTGGAAACAGCAGAGCTAGGCAGGGTCAGAGGGCAAGCAGGGCAAAGAAGAGAGAGGGAAAAAATGAGCCCTGGGAGAGGGTAAGGAAATAGGGGGAGATTTTTCATGCCCTTCAAATATCAAACAAGACAAAGGTAATTTCAAAGTGTGGTCAGCTACTATAACATTGCCTAGAGAATTAAAGTATTGCCAAATTGAAGAGTGCTTTAAAATAAAGTTGATTGGGCATAAGAATTCTATGCACATATGTCTTTGGTTTTACTTGCTCCTTATCCAGCTGGTACAAAAGACTGCAGGTGAAGCTTACTACATTTTTAAAAAGAATGATAAAGGAGGCACACATCCTAAAATTGAAAATGCAGGTAAAAAAGATATCTACTGTTCATAAAAGCAGATCAGAAGAGTATCTCTGATGATAGATCATGTATTTCTTTTTCTTTTTCTTTTTTTTTTTTTGCAGTTTTTGGCTGGGGCTGGGTTTGAACCTACCACCTCCGGCATATGGGGCTGGCGCCTTACTCCTTTGAGCCACAGGTATATTTCCTGCCATGTTGACCTATTTGGGGGGGAGAATTCCTTTATTTTGTGATATCAGAAGATCCCTTGTTGCTGGTAACAAGAACCAACTTCCTGACTTAAATCTTAACATACCCACTAGCATCTTCTTCAAGATGTGCACTGGCCATTCATATAAGATTTAAGGACTCTGAACCTGTTGGGAATACGAGATAACTAATGATAACAATAGCAGATGTTTCTGTATTATTATCAGTGGGCACTCTTGTAAGTATCAACTCCATTTAGTTCTCGCAAATGCAGTGGTATACTGCCACTGTTTTTATTTTGCAGGTGAGTGTCCTAAAGAACAGGTAAGTATTGCAGATCAAGCAGGGAAGATTGAGGAATTGGGTCTGGTAGCCATGATGCCACACACCACCTCTCACAACTTTTGCCTTAAGCATCCATAGCATTGAAGCGTTCAATGGTCACAGGTGATTAAATAATTAATGTAATACAGATCTGGTAAGCAGGGAAGAGAGAGCCTTATACTCCTCTCTCCACAGGTTTGCCCCCGGAGCTCTGTCATAACTGCCCCTGGAGAGAGGTGCTCCTTTCTAGAACTTAGTGTCTTCCTTTGCAATACAAGAAGGCCAGATTGGATGTTCTTTATATCTGTCAGTTTTTGTCTTTGACAGTTCTGAAATGTTAGAGTTCTGTTCTCAGTTGTTCTTCCTGAGTGCTGCCAGACAGGAATCCCTGGAGTATGTCAGAAGAGTCATAAACATTTTCTTGTTTAAAGGTAAGGCCTCCTGTTTGGCTTAAACAAATCTCAAGGTGCTGGTCTGTTCGAAACGGGAGTGTTGTGCTGTCTCAGTGTTAACGGGCAGCAAAAGCAGCTCGTTCAGGAGGAAGAGACTTAGCTTAGGTCTTAGAGAAATGTAGGAAGGAAGTCACAACATGGATGTCAGTCTCTTCTTTCTGTGACACCAGAGAGTATTCCAGGAGGGCCTTGATGGTCTTCAGGCAGCCTCTGGGAAGCACTGAGGCTTCCATCTCTGGCTCACAGAATGAAAACAGAGACATTCCATAATTACATCTCAGTGAGTAAAACATTAATGGATAATGAAAGGGCAGCAGAATAAGGTCCTCACAAGGTCCTGCATGCAGAGGCCTCTCCCACAGCTGAGAATCCACATTGGGGCTCCTCCAGTCCAACTAAAGAAGGGACAGAAAGCAGAGCTCACCTTGTCAGGAGCATGAGACAAACAAGTTAGAGCAGACAGTACCGGTTGCGTATCTGATATCCATCTACGCCTTTCCTCAATAGCAAAAGCTAAGTCTGGTTAGGGGAAGTCATGAGCCCAGCTGAAATAACTGTGTTTCCCGTTCTCTCTTGTAGTAAGAACTAGGCATGGGACATAGTCCTGGACAATAAGACAACAGTTTATGTTAGCTGGAATTTCTCAGAACATTTTCCTTTCCCATAACGAACACCACCCTTTCCTCTAGGTCACCTCCTTCTTCCTTCTGTCAAGAATGCAAGTTGAGGCTTGAGATAGAACAAACATCATGGACCTTAAGAACAAAAGCCATACCTCTGAATTTAAAAAGAGGCTAGGTCCTTGATGATTTCTTGACACAGTGGTGCCATCTTTGGACCACCTACCTAGATCTGGACTTTTTGGAAAGAAATAAGACTCTGTGGCTGAGCCACTGTAATCATGTTTTTACTATTTTAGCTAACTGACCAAAGAAGTCACAGTCCCTGCACATTGCAATACATAGCAGGTCTAGCAGATGTCCCAGGGTGCGTATCTTAACAGAGACAGCACTGTCACAGGATCAGCTGTGATTTACAAAAACGTATGATCACCCCTTAAATATAAGCTTGCCTTCTGAGTTCATTCCAATAGTAAAAAAGTCAACTGATAAGAAACTCATGCTCAATTGTCTGAAGACTGATTAATCTGGCTCCAACGTTTTTTGAATAGTCCATATTATTAATCGTTTCTTTATTGTCATGTTATTAATTAACCTGGTTAAGTTACTGTTACATCCTCACAGGGATACTAACAGATTGTACTTATTGAAAACAGTGCAGGAATAATACTAGCCAGCCTTTCTTGTGTCCTTGCTACATTCACAAAAATATGCATGTTTTAGAGTTTGTCATTGTTTCCACCAATAAACTAATTACCACTGTTTGGAGCTGATTTACTTCAGAAGGAGTTTAGAAAAACAACTAATTAAATACAGTATGTTGAAATACAAACTGCATTACAGGGTTAGAACCCTGTAATAAAATCACAGAAGTTTGAAAGTTGTGAGAAACCACGGAGGCTTTCTCTAGCTAACCTCCTACGCAAAGCAGCAGTCGCCTCCATATCAGCCCTGGCAAGGCCAGCCTCCACAGGAACATTTCTGGTGGTAGGTAGCACACTCTCTCAAAAGACTTCCTTTTCCATTTTTAAAGAGCTCAGCTCTGACTGAACAACATTCTTCCTTATATTTATGAATCCCAAATTGATTTTCTTGTACCTTCCCAGCACATCACAAGCTTGTAGTAAGCACTCAAGTAGCGCTGAGCTTCACTGAATTCCTTTTCTTGGTCTTCCATATATTGCAACTTGGAGGTTCAAGATTTTTTCTTAGCACTTTGTCAGAGAGAAGCCTTTGTTCAGGTGGGAATACTGTACGAAGAAATGAAGCCAGTCTCTTAAAAGGACATGGGCATGGGAATGAGAGAAACGCCAACTTCTTCTAAGTGGTAGTTGGTTTCCTGGAAGAAGAGAGCTTTAAAAAGAAGTTGGAGCTGGCCACAGATAGAAAATACCTACTAAAAGAAAGGAGTCGAGGGTGGTGGGTTCAAACCCAGCCCCAGCCGAACTGCAACAAAAAAAATAGCCCGGTGTTGTGGCGGACACCTGTAGTCCCAGCTGCTCGGGAGGCTGAGGCAAGAAAATCACATAAGCCCAAGAGCTGGAGGTTGCTGTGAGCCGTGTGACGCCATGGCACTCTACCGAGGGCAGTGAAGTGAGACTCTGTCTCTACAAAAAAAATAAAAATAAAAAAAATAAAAGAAAGGAGTCAAGAAAGTCCTGGAAAGAAAGCCACCTCCCTACCAGGGCTCAAGGAAGAAGATGGACAGTGGGAGGTAGAAAGTGGAAGCCCAAGATCATGGGGGAGGGGTATGACATGGGGTACAGGAAGGGGTCCTGATTGGAATTACATGTCTAAGGACCAGCCCGCTCCACCACGTAAGTAACAAGAGCCTCTCTTTCCAGGGATCATTCTCAGTGTTTTTCCAAAGCTCCTACTCACCTGTGATGCTTATTATAATTCTATATACTTGGCACAGACAGCTACAATTTTATGAATTTAGTATTGCTTTCTGTCACTCTCTAGACAACAATATGAGGTTTATTACAACATAAAGGGAAATTCATCTTCTTGGACCTGGGTGAGTATCAGCCCAGATCCCTGTGCTCTCATCCTTGTCATCATCCCTTGAAAAATGCAACCACAAGTTAGGTTTGTAGTCACTGGGGAAACATTCCCATTCCCAATCCCAAGTCCTGAGGTCAGGCCCCAAGATAGTAATCTCAGTGATCACATAAGTCATTGCAGATATTGATTTACTAAGCACCTACTATGTGCCAAACAGTGGGTTAAGAAAGATGAGAAAGAGAAGTTTAAAAAGGCAGAAAGCTCACAGTCTAGAGAATAATGCACATACATTTTCATTCACTTACTCATTCTTGAATTTAACAAATACTTATTGAGCCAGTTAGGTGCTCAGAACTACACTAGGCATTAAGGTTACTACAATAAATGCAATAACATGGTCTCACAGACAAGGATGTATATAATTGTGCTTTAACATAGTGTTAAGATGAGGCAAGTGCTGATACTCAGGGAGATCTGTCTCGAAGGAATGGCTGGCATGCATTCCAAGTCTAGAACTGACTTATGGAGGATACAGAGGATAGAAGAGGATGGAAAAGAAGACCAGAGTCTGTATGCTGTAGTGTGTTACCTGCTATGACAGAAGTGAGTCTAGGGAGCTACAGAAGCAGGAGTGAGGTGGTGCCAACCGAGGCACTCTTAGCTGCCATTGGGGACAGGTCAATGGAATAAAAGCCATAGTGATGGAATGATGGAAACACATTCCAGGCAGAAAGAGAAGCACATGACAGAGCACAGCTCCAGAGGAAGCATGTCATGTTCCCCCAACAGAGAAGGTTCTGTGTGGTCAAAGAGTTGTCTCAGGGTGGGGCAATCGAAAAAACCAGAAAGTCAAGTGCAGGGTGGCAGCTGGAGGAGAATGAAGGGGAAGGGAAAAGGAGCCAAAACCAAGAGATTGGGCCAGGTGGTGAAGAACTTTGTGTTGGTGTTGTAAAAACATCTTGAATTAAGTGAGCAGGAAACAAACATCAGAGATTCAGCAAAGCAGCAAGCAAGTGAACACCCAGCTGTCAAACCCAGAGGGACAACTGAGAGTTGAAAAGAGGAAATGGCTTCTGAGAAGCCAGAGAAAGTACTTCACAGAGAAGTCAGCCCAAGAGTTTTTCTTTTTTTGGTTGTAAAATCAAGCAAATCTATAAATCCCTTCCCTCGGTACAGAACTGGCCATATCATTTGCAGGGTCAAAAGCACAATAAGTATGTGGAGTGCCTTATTCATAAATTATTAAGAATTTTAAAACGTTGAAGGCAGAGCTTTAAACAAAAACAGTGCATCTAAATGAGGGGCTCTGTGCAACTGCAGTTTGTGGGCCCATGAAGCCAACCGAGCATTTATGCACTATCGGTACATTCTCACCAAGAGAGTAGGTAGGTGCTGGCTCCTTGGAGCCTGGTGTCACAAGGACAGTGCAGGTGCAGTGCCAAGCTCTAAATGTGCTTTGTTGAGTTCATTCCAAAATGAACAGATTCTTTTATTTCCTGATTGTATTGATAATACACATTTAGGAAAACAATTCAAGCCACGCACAGCAGTGTCTATGTGATGGTGGAAAACATTAAGTCACAAATTCATACTTTGAATTTTTCTCTACCCTTTTAGCCCTCAAACTGACTTTTGTTGGCTAAGCAAGGTGATGATAGAGGGGTAGCTTAAGGAAACTTAGGGAAGGGGAAAATGATTCTGCAAAATTAACACATGGGTTTTCTGGTTATTTTTGATATTGGCTTGTAGCTCAATTGCATTGTAATCACAGAACATACTCTGTATCTATCATTTTGGTAATTTAAAATTTGTTGAGAGTTGCTTTATAATCCCCAATACAGTTACTTTTGTAATAATTCCATCTGTGTTTAAAAATATGTGTGTATTCTGCTATTGTCTATATGGTGTTCCTTATATGTTCATCAGTCATATTTTCTTTTTTTATTATTATTAAATCATAGCTGTGTACATTAGTGCAGTCAAGGGGTACAATGTGCTGGTTTCATATACAATCTGAAATATTTTCATCAAACTGTTTAACATAGTCTTCATGGCATTTTCTTAGTTATTGTTATTCGCTTGTACCCATTCTAAGATGCATCAGTTATATTTTCTAATCACTTTATTCAAATCTTTCCATCCTTCCTGATATTATATCTACTAGTTCTATATTTTCTAAGACATTTGTCAACATTTCCCACTATAATTAAGGGTTAAAATTTTTTTATAATTTTGTAAGTTTTTCTTTATATATTTGAATTAATTTATTATGTGCATAAGATTTAGAATTACATCATCATTGTGAATTGGCCCTATTATAATAATGTTTTGTCCTTCTTAATTGCTAGTGGGATTTTTGCCTTAAAAATCTACTTTGTATCATGTAGTTGTGACTACACCAATTTTCCTTGTGCTAGTGTTTATAGGAAAAATAATTTTCCATGCTTCCACTTTTTGCCTTTCTATATCTTTATGTTCTAGATATGTCGCTTACACACACCATGTAACTCTATGTTTGGTTTTTGTAACTCAGGTTGACAAAATGTGCCTTTTACTTGAAGAATTTAATCCATTTATAGTTAATGTAATTACTATACTTTGTATTGGGATTTAATTTGTTGTTTTCAAGGAGCTATTCAATCATTTTGTTTCTTTTTCTATTGTTATATTGTCCTCATTTGGATTATTTGAGTATATTTTTATTATTCTATATTTCTTCCCCATTAGCTTGAAACTTACATGGTTTTTTACTATTCTTTAGGGTTTTGAACATGATAGTAAAACATGTATCTTTGACTTACCAAAGTCCACATTTTATTCTACTCCATCCTGGGCAACACGGCAAGAATTCCCTCCCCACCTCCCACACAGTAACTGAGAGAATGCCAGGAAGGCTATGTTAACCAGTGTGATGAAAGTGTGTCAAACGGTCTGGGAAGCTAGTGTATGATCACATCAATGTACACAGCTATGATTTAATAAAAAAAAAAAAATCTTGCCTTGTTGCCCAGGATGGAGTAGAGTAGCACAATCATAGCTCATTGCAATGTTGGACTCACAGGCTCAAGCCATCCTCCTGCCACAGCCTCCCAAGTAACTTGGACTACATGTGCATGCCACTATGTCCAGCTAATATTTTTTAGTAAAGATGGAGATCTCACTATGTTGCTCAGGCTAGTCTCAAATTCTTGGCTTCAAATGAATCTTTCACCTCAGCCTCCCAAAGCACTAGGATTACAGGCATGTGCCACCATGCTTTAGCCTCAAAGTCAAATATCAATTGTTACTTTTATCCTCTTCTAGGAAAATATAAGGACCTTAGAACATTTTAACTCCATTTACCCATTTCCTAATTTGTGTACCATTCTTGTCTGTATTTAATTCTCTCTATATTAACCCCCAAAGACATTATTATTTTGTACAGTTATTTTTCATTAGCATTTTGCTTGCCTTTCATTTATTCCTGAATCTCTGAGCTTCCCTTTATAATAATTTTTCTTCTCCTTAAAGCTGCAGTCCCCAACCCCTGGGCCTTGAACCTATATGGTCTGGTCTGGTCTGTGGCTTGTTAGGAAGCAGGACACACAGCAGGAGGCGAATAACAGGTGAGTATTCTGCTTGAATCACCCCCAAAACATATCCTTCCACTGCCATTATTCACTGTTTCTGTTGGTGAAAAATTCCATTTCTTTTAGTCTAAAAACATCAATTTTACCTTTATAATTTGAAGGGTGTTTTTGCCAGGATTAAAATTTCCAGTTAATGATTCTTTTCTTTCCACACTAAAATTAAGTCTCACTGTCTTCTGGCTTTTGTCATGTCTTTTAAAAAGTCAGCTGTTAATTTTATTATTCTTCCTGTAAAGATGAAGCCTCTTTATCCCCTGGCTGCTTTCAAAGTATTCTTTTTTTCTTTGATTATCAGCTACTTACCATGATGTGCTAGGTGGGGATTTTGTTTTATTCATTCTATTTGGAATTCATAGGGCTTCTTGTCTAAATTTGATACCTTTCATTAGTTTTGAGAAGTTCTTAGCCATTATCTCTTTAATTATTTATTTTAATTCATTCATTTTCTCTTTCCTCTTCTTCTGAGACTCCAATTTTATGCATGTTAGAATGTCTGTCTGTCTTTGTTATCTTTTACTCTCTGGTGAAATTTTAAATTATTATCTTTTTAAAGTTCCTTTCTGAGTATGTTCTTCTAATGTATCTTCCAGTTAACTAGTTTTCTTCAGCTATGTGGAATTTGTTGGTAAATCCATCCATGGAGTTATTAATTTGAGGTATCATTTTTTTTTGTTTTTTCTTTCTTTTTTGAGACGGAGTCTCACTATGTTGCCCTAGGTAGAGTGCTGTGGTGTCACAGCTCACGGCAATCTCAAACTCTTGGGCTTCCGCGATTCTCTTGCCTCAGCCTCCCGAGTAGCTTGGACTATAGGCACCCACCACAATGCCCTGCTATTTTTTGTTGCAGTAGTCACTATTGCTTAGCTGGCCTGGGCTGAGGTCAAACCTTCCAACCTCTGTGTATGTGGCTGAGGGGTCCTCAAACTACGGCCCGTGGGCCAAATGAGGCAGTGTGATTGTATTTGTTCCCATTTTGTCTTTTTACTTCAAAATAAGATATGTGCAGTATGCATAGGAATTTGTTCATAGTTTTTTTTTTAAACTATAGTCCGGCCCTCCAACGGTCTGAGAGACAGTGAACTTGCCCTGTTTAAAAAGTTTGAGGACATCTGCATGGGCACCAAGCCAAGTATCATGTTTTTTGATTCTAGAATTTTATCTTAGTCCCTTTTTTAGTTTCTAGCCCTTTGTCATAATTCCTCATCTTTCTTTTTTAAATTTGGACATTGAAGGCATAGCCTCTCTTTATGTGGAGACCATAGGTGTTTATGTCATCGTTTCTGCTAATGTTTCATTTATCTCCTTATATCAGGTTAGTTTTTATTGTGTGAAAGATATTGTATTTGCAAAATAGTTTACAGAAATAATTTGAGGGCTCGGGTGGTATTAACTTCCACCAGACAGTATGTCCAATTCTGCCAGGTACTTGGTGGCCTTAGCAATTCAGGATGAACTTCACACTATTTCACAAGTTGGGAGGATTTTAAACTACACTTCAGTCCTTTCAGGGGCATGTGTACCTGCAAGGCCCCATTTCTCCCAGAGTGTTCTTTCAGGATTCCAATCCTCATAATGAAGATTCACTCTGCTGTATTTTTCTTGGGTGATACTTCATTTCATTGTTATTGCCTAAGCTTTAGAAAGCTATCAAGAGACTGTTAGTCTCTTGACCACTGTCTCCAAATCTGGGAAAGACCACAGGGGAAAAATGGTCCTGTATTTTACTGTATTTACTTTCTTTGATCTCGGTATTCCAGAGCTTGGCTCTATAATTCTTAAATCAATTTTTAGATCGCTAATGGATTTGTATCCTAATTATTTGAAAACTTATTTTAGATAAACTGAATAGGTGCATATATGCTATAACCAATAAACTTTTGTTTGGATTTAGATAACTGGCTCTTCCGGTTCACAGGATGGCTGTGTATTGGTTAAGACCACAGGGTATAGAGCCAGCAGTCTGGTTTTAATCCTCATTACACTTCTATATGGAGTATAATTTTAGGCAACTTAGTTAAACTTCTTAATTCCCACTTCCCTGACTGGTAAAGTGGAGCTGATGATAAAAGCTCTTTTGTTGATGAATAAATGAAATAACATTGAGAAAGCATAATACAGTGTGGGCATTTAGTGTGTAAGCACCCATCGAATGACATCTATTCTTATTTTATATGAACCACTTGAAAGTTTAATAACATTTGCCAAAGATAAGTATTTTAGACTGAAAATGGTTATAATTATGGGTTGTTTTTGTTTTTTTTCAGGAAGAAACTCTTAGGTCATGAATTTAGGGTCTTGGGAATATCTACTTTATAATTTTTCTTACCCAAATTTTAGCAGTGTTTATGCTATAGGACTCAGGAGCCTGTGGACAACTTCTTTGCCTTCTGGAGTCAATTACAAATTCCAACGAAGGACAATTCTGGCTTTACCTAAGGGTAGTCTGAAAGCATTCCTTCACTCAGAGATGTGTAAGACTTCTGGTTATGTGTCTCAGTTTCTGCAATTGCCCCAATTGTGTTCACTAGCTCCCTTCACTAGCTCCCTCGTTACCCATTGGTAAGGGCAAAAATGCACTAGTGAAGTCCCTATGATTGCCCTCAAGAGTTTTGTTGTTACAGCCCACTTTAAGCCACTTGGCCCTGTTTCACATGTCTAGAGATTCTGCACTTTTCAGGAGACCATTCCTGCCATCTCCCACTGTTGGGCATTGAAAGCATGTTCATTTAAACATAAGTAACTGCAAGTCTTCATTGGCCTCATGCTGCTTAATTCCTAACCTGGTCTTGACCTTAGAGTCAAAGCTCCGTGAAAAGTCAATAAAAGCAGCAAACAATGTTATGTTATTCTTGGCAGACTTTACAAAACAATAAAAGAGTTTAACAATAGTTAATTATGGCTTAATAGTTGCTAACAAGTGTTGAGAGTGAACAAAGTGGCAGGCCATGTGTACACAGTCTCTCATTTGATTCACATGACAACCAAATGAGGTAGGCATTGTCATTACTTCGTTTTTATAGGGGAAGAACTATGGTTTACAGGGGCAAACTGTTTAACCTGAGGCCACAAACCAGTGATGGGGCTCATGCCAGCCACTCCTGGAGTCTGTGCATGCCCCATGTAGAATATTAGCCTGAAAAACTTAGACTCTCAGTTTAAACAGAGGAAAGCTGCTGTGAAATTTTGAAGAAAGGTCTAACAAATTAATAGGTCTGGAGTTATTAACAGAATTGCTGTATTAGAATGATGGTAGATTATGCTTCCAAGGACTATCCTGATGGAGATAGATCCTGAAGACCTAATTAAAACATGCATGTTAGCAAACATCAAAACCAGCCCATCAGAACAGGGTGAGAAGGATCTGACAACAAAGGGCTATCATCTAGTCACATAAATGATGATGTTTAAAAAATAATCAATAAAAGGAAGTATTGTTAGGTCTTGAGAAATAGCTTCTTAGACAGTCTTACAATTGACAACACCTGCAAATACAATCCTTTGAAAAATCAACCTTCTAGGTCCAACTAGGTTTTTACAAAACCTCTGACTACACACATTTAGTGGGTAATCATACCATAGAATTTACCCCCGTTAATTATTCCAGCAGCCCAATTAAAGGCCTTCCACAGAAATCATTGAACTAGAGAATCTTTTATTATGGCAAAATGAAACTATAATAAGAATAAAATTTGGTAAGTTACTTAGTGGTTTGGTTCCCTTGCTTTCTTATGAAAGGTTTTCTTTTGGGACTTGTTTTGTTTTATGATACAGAGTCTTACTCTGTTGTCCAAGGCTAGAGTGCTGTGGTGTCAGCCTAGCTCACAGCAACCTTAAATTTCTGGATCCAAGTGATTTTCCTGCCTCCGCCTCCCTAGTGGCTAGGACTACAGATCCCTACAATACCCTTTTAGTAGAGACAGGGTCTCACTCTTGCTCAGGCTTGTCTCAAACTCCTGAGTTCAAGAGATCCTCCCACCTCAGCTTCCCAGAGTACATGAGCCACCATGCCTGGCCTAATTTTTGTTTGTTTGGGATTTTGTTTTTCCTCTTAGTACCTATCCAAACAGAAGCGCGAAGCCTAAAGGGTAAGACCCACATTTACCCACATAGTTCTTATTCTCATTTATCTGAGTGAGGAAAGAAGTTGAACTTCTGGAGGCAATTAAAATGTAGCTTTAAAAAATTATGAGATTGAAGAGTCCTTCACTTCATGTTAGCCTTCTCACCTAATTGGACTAGTCTAAGCATAACTACAAATACTATAAATTCAGGGACTGTTCATGCCAAGGTTTAGGTTTGAGGTAGAAATGATCTAAAATATCTATCCCAAAGATGGTGACAAAGGAGGAGTGGCCATATAGACTCTAAAAGTGGCTTCCCATGATGAAGATGGATAAGTGAAGTTCTCCATAGACTTGTTCTAGACACTGCCAGTCAGCAATCCTCAATTGTACTTGGGACACTAAGTGCTCGAAAAATGCTTTTTTGATAAATAAAGTGATTTAGAGAGTGTCTGAGCCAATCAAGTCTTTGAGCTTGAACTTAAAGGATGATTTTGGCCAGTAGTGAAGGGATGAGTTGAAATCACAGGGGAAAGCACATGCAGAGGCACACGGGTGAGGACTACTTGGAAGTTCTCACTCAGGCAGATGGGTGAGCAATGGCCACTAAATAAATGTGATGGTAGATGGGAGTGTGGTGGGGTGGGTGTCAACCAAATTAATAACAAAAACATGACATTTTACATAAATTCGGGGAATTAATGTTTAGCAGACTGGTGCTTTGTAATGACTGTTTAATGTTATTGTCTAAAATCGCCTTTCTCCATATTTACAAACTTGAATCACCTTTTTATTGGTACATTGTTGATTATCCTAGAGCCCAAATCATTGTATACTTTTAATTTTGTTGTTTACCACAATGGGGAATTATTCACTTAAAGGTTGAGGTGATAGTGAGAAAACCCTACAAAATCAGGAACTGTATTTCAAACTTATAACCTTTACTAATAGGTAAACTGTGATGTTTCTTTTTCACTTCTCACTGAAACCTAATGTGTTATGGCATCAACATTTTGCAGATGCAAAAACTGAGACATTAAAATCTAGTATTATTCAAGGGCATAATTAAGAGATGATCATATCAGAGAGGCAGAGAATGAAGAATGTAATAATAAGGTTGCCCAATCCAGAGCAGTGAAAACTGCATAATATGAGCCCAAATTGGAAAACTAGATGCCTGAGCGTCATGGCCCAGGTGTGAGTAATTGAGAACAAGCATGTCTCTGGAGAGGAGAGAAAAGCAAAATGGCTTTAATAAATAGTGTTTCTCAAAATATGAGTTTTCCAAATGGGGCATTACCTAAAATGTGCATTTCTCAAATGTTAAAATAAACCTCTTAGAGATTCACAAAGACTCCGAGAAGATCTGCAGCAAAGAAAATGATTTTACTTCATGTAAACCAATGGGGACCATGTTTATTTGACCTTGGAATGCATTTTCATGGAACATCTATGTCCACCTCCCAGGAAGATGTGGGAAATATTGAATTTAGAAAGCAACATTTAATTTTATAGGTGATAAATAAATGCTTAGTTTTGAATTTTAGAAGTGATTTCCTAATAAGAGCATTATCTGTTGTCAACAGTTGCTCAAAAAATGGATGTAGGCTCAGCACCAGCCACATGCACCGAGGATGGCAGATTCAAATCCGGCCTGGGCCAGCTAAACAATGACAACTGCAACAAAAAAATAGCTGGGCGTTGTGTCAGGCACCTGTAGTCTCAGCTACCTGGGAGGCTAAAGCAAGGAATCATTTAAGCCCAAGGTTGCTGTGAGCTGTGATGCCCCGGCACTCTACCGAGGGCAACATAGTGAGACTCTGTCTCCCAAAAAAAAAAAAAAAAAAGTGGATATAAAAAAAGTGAAGTTGTCGTGATCTTCAGAATCAGACAAAAACCTAAAATTAGGAGGAATATGGCTTTCTTAGCATCTATTATAGATAATCCAAAAATTAAAACCTTAAAATTAGGAGGAATATGGCTTTTTTAACATCTATTATAAATAATCCAAAAATGTCTACCATCTCTTGGCTCAGCCAACCTAGAGATAAATTATTTCCTCAAGTTCTACAGCAGATAGCTCCTCTGAAACTGTTAATTCTGCTTAGATGCCTTTTGACTGTGAGTAAAATTTAATTATCTCATTTTCTTCAGTAGCAGAGAGTAGATTAATTGTTTAAGAGGAGAAAAAAAAGAAAAAAAAAACAATGGCTTGTTCCATCAGTGCAAAGGGGCAGAGTTCCTGGTGTGCTCCTGGTGATCCAATTATCAAGACATAAAAATCTAATTTATAAGAAAATAGTTAACAATTCATGTAATGCTCTTTCACTTTACATTGAAATTTCTTTGGTTTTGTGGAATGAGAATAAATGTGTTCATCAGGCACAATCCAGTTCAAATTTTGGCTTCATCATTTACTAGCTCTCTAACCACAGGCAAGCCTTTGAGCTTGTTTTCTGTTTGTAAAAGGGCATTACTAATGTTGGAGGACTGGAATAAAGCCCTCTTCATTTTAGCACTTAGAAATCTCCAGGATAACTGTTGTTCACCATCATCCTACCCTAACACAAGGTTTCCTAGCAGATGCGTCCCATCCTATCCCACTCAGTCCTAAAGTAGAGAGGCCAGAGCCAAAACATAGACCCACTAACGGTGAACATATGAAACACGGTCACTTGATCTTTCTTCCTTAGCTAGAAATGCAAAACCAAGAATCACCAGGCATATAAAGAGAGAAAGTCTGAAAGAAAAAAAGAATGACTCACAGAAAAAAATGACAACTAGGGAGGTGATATTACACCCTTAAAGTTAGAACAAAATGCTAAGAAAAGGAAACAGAGAATAAAAGGGAGTGCTCGTAGATTAAAAAAAAAACAAAACAAAAAACTAATTGCCAATGTTTTTAAAAGAAAAATTTAAAGGATTAGAAAATAAACCCAAGGATTCTTTTTCCTCTCTTAGACTGTAGGGAGAAAAAGGCAAAAGAATTGGAAAGTATGAGAAACAACCTAGAAGATTGGTCTAGGAGGTTTGGGTTGCCGATGAAAAAATTATCAAAGAAATACTTGAAGAAAAAATTTCCAAAGCTGAAGGACAAAATTCTTCAGATTTAAAAGGGCTTTCTGTGTACCTAGAATAACTGGTGAAAAGAGCCATGTTGAGACATATCTGATGTGTCAGAGCACCGAGACAAAAAGAAACTTCTAAAGGCTTCTATTCCCAGCCAGATAACAATCAAGTGTGAGGCAGAATAAGGATATTTTCAGACAGAAAATTCTCAGAAAGTTTCATTTCCATGCATCTGTTTCTTTAGGGGTATTTGGAGACATACTCCAAAAACCAAGGGAGGAATAAGCAGGAAGTTGTGGGGTCCAGAAAAACTGTGGTTCCAACCTAGACCCTGATAGCAGTGAAAAAAATTTGCAACATGACAATGGCATAGCAGTCTAAGAGGGTAATCAGCGCAGATGGGGCAGAAGGGTGGGGTAGAGGTGGGGATCAGGAAAAAGGGGGGACTTAATGGAAAAGACAGACTTGGGGAAAATTCATCAAGGTCTAATCATGCAAGAGAACAAACACCATTTGGAAATTCCAAGAATCAAGCGGAGATATGTATAATAAGGCCAACAATTCATATATGAAACAAGCTAAAATGTGGCAATATTAGAGTATAAAAACAAAGAGAGAGAAATTCCACTGCACTTTGATTCTTGAAACCTGATCAGCCCAAGGGTCATGATGTTGGACTTACTAAGAACATACTCCTGACTCATGATTTGATCAGTCTATGAAGGAATCACAGCAACTTGGTTGCAACTTCTAGGCAAAATAACAAGTAAACATTTATCTGGAAAAATGAGAACTGACAAGTGGGAATTGAAGGTGGGGAAGAAGGAAAGGCCACCAATAACATAATATTTTAAAGTGGGGAATCATCAAGAGAGATCCTATCAAAAACTGTTGAAGGGAGAAATGGAGATTTAGCATAATACTTTAAATTGTAACTCTAAACATAAGAACAAAGGTAACAATGCAAATGTTTTTTGTTTTGTTTTACAGTTTTTGGCCGGGGTGAGCTTGAGCCCACCACCTCTGGTATATGGGGCTGGTGCCCTACTCACTGAGCCCAATGCAAATTATTAGACACCAAGAATATCCAGGATTCTTGTAGGAGAAGGTTGGTATTGAGATAAATCTTTGATTTTCATATTAGAGAGTCTGTAAATATGATCTATTGTTGACAAATGAAAAAAATATATATAGGTGTAATTATATTGCCTGCATGAGGCAAGACCAGAAGAATAGAGAACGGAAACAACCTTGCAAAGTGGGCTTCATACTGATCTCATTTGTTCAATGTTGCATCCCTGGAGCCTAGAAAGGCTGGGTGCCTGGTACACCTGCTTGTCAAATTGTGAATGAAAAGATGTCTACTCTGGGAAATGGTATTGGATGGAGAGGGAAAGGGCCAGGAGCTGTCGCTTTCTGACGCTGAGTTGTTTGGTTACTAAAGATATAATTTTGATAGAAAAGAATTGTAATTGTGAAAATGCCTGGAAATATGGTGTGAAGTGGGTGGTCACCTTGGGGAAAAAGAGTTTTAACAGATACCATCCAGGCAAGGCAAAAAGGGTTCCAGGCTGGGACTTGAAGTCGAAAGGAGTGGCAGGTGGCTGGAGCAGTGTGTGGTATGGGCAAAAGACTTCCTGTGAGCCTGGGGAGATAGACCGGGCCAACTCCACAGGGCTTGGTGGGCCACGTTGGGGATGCTGATGAACTGCTGCATGCACTTGGGACCAGAGCTCTTCCTGGCCAATCAGGAAAGGCCTGGGCCTTTGGCTTCTATTTTTAGCATCTAACAAGTTTGAGCTATCAACAAGAAGAAAATACTATCAGAAAACTGAATAGAACACGGTCACCTTATTGTGCAAGTTATGTGCAAATTTCATACAATGTGTTGAGGATGCTGCAGAAATGGATGAATTTTCTCATCACCCAGGTGTTGGTACTTGTCAGGAAGTTGTGATACTGGTTTAGCAGGGAGGCGGAGAAATGTTATCAGGACAATTTAAGTGTTGATCAGTGGCAAAGCACGTTCTATTCAAGAAGCCCAAAGAGTGTTTACTGGGCTCTCAGGAGCCTGGGGCTGGGCCAGCTGCCAGCGATAATTGTAAAGATATGGGCTCTACTCTGCAGAAGTGCCCATTCTTAGAAGACAAAAATAGATGTGGCTGAACACAGATCCAGATTCTCACAGAGCACAAATGCGGCACGGGGATTAGGCTGGGTGCTCTGGGAAGCTGAATTAACTCTTCCAATCCACTAGGGTCCTTGTTAGTGCATCAGAGCAGTAATTTACTCAATGACAAGAGTTCATGTCGTTTTCCAAGGCACTTAACTTACTCCCAGGATGGTGGTTGCACACCAGGGGGAAGCCGGCTCACTGATCTTTAGTACTTGTCATAATTATTTTTCTTTCAATATTACTATTTTCCCCCTGAGAAACTCAGAATTATTACATAACAAAGTAGAAATATAAGTGCATGATATTTTTTGATAAAATGTAGTTGGTGGCCCTGGGGAATTTTTATAGCAAAAGCCTTTCAAATCAATTATATTTTCTCATTTCTATTTCTAATAATTGAATATTTTATTTCTATATTTATTTAAGTTCCTTCAAAATGAAAAGGTGGAGTTGTGTTGACACACCAGGAAAGGAGGGTATTATTAATTAAAGTGGTTGAAAGTCTAAGATGAAAACAATGCTGATGCATATAAATGTGCTGTGATGAGCCGTCAGGCTGCTCCGCGAGGTTACAGGAGTACTGGCTCTCCTGCAGGCATCAACCTGTCATCTTCAGCAGGTAAATGTGAAATCATCTTACTACCTGGGGGCTTGTGTCAGACACTGAGGTGGGAGCCATGGAACCTTTATTCAAACAGTTCATTTTATTCTTCTGTAAATCACAACCACCATTTATTATTTACTAGGTTAAGATGAGTGGACACTGGATCATAGTAAAAGTTATTCTTCAACAAAAAAGAACAGTTAATAAAGGAAAGAAGTTCAAAAAAAAAAAAAAATGTGAAGTCCCCATTTATCCCGTCAGGGAAAAAGTGAAAGATGCTCCCCAAGGTGTTTAGTGTCTATGACTCAACTGCTTAGAAAATCCAGGATGACTTTCTGTGTGTGTCACATTTTAATCAGAGTGTTCAGTCCTGCGCCTTGCCTCTGATACTTCGCTGGCCCTCCTTGTCACGCTGTGACATGGGTGGTGGTGGTGGTAGGGTTTCTTCTTTGATATGGTAAGGACACGAGGGTCAGAAAGGTTGGGGACATTTGCCCAGGGTCACAGGGCGGCTTAGTGTCAGAACCAGAACCACATGGGGGGTTTCTGAGTCTTCACAGGTACTTCTTGCTGACTCCCTGACCCCAGGTTCTGTTTTTCCTAAGTCTAAATGAGCAACACCTGACAAGAGCAGATTGCTACCTAAGGAGTCTACTGCTCCCCACCTGAGATGGATGGGTCAGTTACCCAGAGGCACAGGGAGCTCTGGGGATGCTGTATGTCTCCTGCAGGAGTCAGCAGGAGTCAGAAAACACGTGGATCTTCCTCTCTGTCTTGCTAGCTCCCATTCTGAACAGGAGACTCCTTTGTAGTAGACATGGGTAACACCAGCCCTGGCTCCCCCTTTTTCTCTCTTTCCTCTAGCCCATCCTCATGGGAAAAACTCCCCAGAGGCATCTGATGTTTTTTTGTGGTTGGTTAGGGAAGACCAGAGTGACCCACTCAAGGAAGGTTAATTTCAGAGTGCAAGCAATGACTTTTCCAGAGTCTGCCTCTTCAAACCCATGCCCCTGGAGATTAATAAATGTTGGTTATTGTTATTTGGCCCAGAGGAGGCTTTGAATACAGAGAATTATGACCTGCTTGCCAATGTCAATCTCATCGTCTTAGATTTATACATTGTGATAGCAGAAGGCAAAACGGGACACAAGAGTAGAAATTACAAAGAGGCTGCTTTTTGGTTGAAATGAAGTTTCAAGTAATTTGAACTCTTCAGAAAAGGAATGGCCCTATCAAAAGGCAGAGAGGTTTCTGTGGCCAAAAAGTGTTTAAATAGAAATAATGACTGCTTGTCAAAGTGTGCTGTGAAAGGAAAGTATAGTTGGAATAGGTGACCTCTAAGGTCTCAACCCTGAGGTATTTAATTTGTATATCCTTCCTATGGACACATTTCTTGAGAGAGAGAGAGGGAGTGGAGTCAGAGGTCAGGGCCAGTGGTCAGGGAGCTTTCGTCCATCTGTCACAGGACAGAATGCAGGTCCATTGCTAATAGGCTTGACCACCTTCTCAGTCCCCCTGATTTCATTTACACTGTCAACACTCACTAACTTGGGAGCAGCAACCACTTAACTAAACCGAAGGATCTATTTTGATGAGATTCTGGAACAAAATTCCCTAATGATCCCTCCCCCCAAGAATCATAGGAAAATGTAACAGGAATGTCATCTCATCATTTAAATGTTGCCTCCAGGGAGGTTGGGCAGAGGGAGGGTGATTGGTGGAATTACACCTGTGGTGCATCTTACAGGGGTACGTGTGAAACTTAGTAATGCAGAATATGATTGTCTTAACACAATAACTAAGAAAATGCCAGGAATGCTATGTTAACCAGTGTGATGAAAATGTGTTGAACTGTTTATAAAACCAGGGCATGGTGCCCCATGATCGCATTAATGTATGCAGCTATGATCTAATACTAATAAAAAATAAATAAATAAATGTTGCCTCCACTTGCCAGTTACTCTGGATTAATGCTTCCTGATGTAAACTATCAGCTGATCATGAAATCCAAATCATACGTGTGACTTTATAAAAAAGATTGGCTATTTATGTAAAAACTTTGGTCTAACTAATAGTTTTCCTGGTAAGTGCACTCTAACTCTGGGGGGTGTGTGTGTGTGTAATACACAGTGTATACTCGTAACATATTTAAAATGGTCTAGCATGAACAGAACTTTTTCAAAAGAAGATAGACAAATGGCCAAAAAAAACTATGAAAAATGCTCAACATTACTAATCATCAGGGAAATAAAAAGTTAGAACTACAGTGAGATACAATCTCACCCTTATCAGAACAGCCATTATTAAAAAGTTAAACAACAATAGATGCTGGCATGGACGCAGAGAGAAAGGAATGCTTATACACTATTGGTGGGACTGCAAACTGGTACAACCTCGATGGAAAACAGTATGGAGATTCTCAAAGAAATAAATCTAGAGCTACCATTTGACCCAGCAATCTCACTGCTGGGTATCTGCCCAAAGGAAATGAAGCCATTTGATCAAAAAGACTCCTGCATGCAAATGTTTTTCACAGCACAATTCACAGTTGCAAAGATGTAGAATCAACTTAAGTTCCCATCCATTCATGAGTGAATTAAAAAAAATGTGGTATGGATATATACCACAGAGTACTACTCAGCCGTAAAAAGAAAGGAAATAGTATCTTTTGCAGCAACTTGGATGGAACTGGAGACCATTATGCTAAGTATCTCAGGAATGAGAAAAAGAAACACTACATGAACTCACTAAAAATAGGGAGCTAAACAATGGGCACAGGGGTACAAAGAGATATAAAGGACACTGGAAACCAAGGTGACAAGAAGGTGGGAGAGGAGTGAGGAATAAACACTTACCGATACCCATTGTATTGGATACAATGAATACTATTCTGGTGACTGGCCCACTAAAACCCCCAACTTAAGCAAGGTATCCATGTAACAAAAATATATGTATCCCCTTAATATTTTGAAATGAAAAAGAAAAGAATCAGACATTATGCTTTGGTTTTCAATTATAATAACGCTAATTTTACCTGATCAGTTTTATTTTCTAAAAAATTTAGAAATAGTTCCACTGTTCTCTTTTCTTTTTTTATTTCTTAAAAAACATCGTTAATGGGCTGAGACAACTTAGACATAGCTAAAGGCAACTGAATTTTACAGAGTACAAAATTATTTAATGCTGTGCTATATCTAGGTGTTACATTTCTCTACATTAGCCTCTATCATATTGCTTAATGCAAGGTGGGGGATGAATAGTTTATCAAATAAATGAATAAATGAAGGTAAAGGAAAAGTAGAAATTGCTACAGCCACAGGCAGTCCAATCTTCTGCAACCACCACCCTGATCAGTAAGCAGTCAATACCACGACAAGACCTTCCACCAGTAAAAAGATTGCATCTCTTTGAAGTCCCAGATGATTATTAACATTTTTAAGCAATAAAGTATTTTAAAATTAAATTAAAAAGTCTACATTATGAGCAAGTAATGGTCAGGCCATTCCAGTGGGCAATTTAGTCTCCAGGAAACCAACAGGGCCTGTGCTACATGAGTGCTGTTTTCCAGGTTGCTCAGAGCCATTTAGAAAATTACTATTGTGATTCACAAAATGCTCCACCAGCCTGTGGAATTAACCCTCTTCGCAATACGTCTAATTTACTTGTTCTTCAAGTAATTGGCATGTTAAAGTTGATGCAGGTCCAGTATCTAAATAATCAAAATGGCTAATTTTTACTGAGTGCCCAGTCTGTTCCAGGCACTCTGAATGAGTTGCATACAGCTTCATTAAATCCTCACAACCACCCAAACGAGAGATCCATTATTATCCCTATTTTAACTGAAGAGTAAATTGAGACTCAGAGAGAGGGGTAATTTGCTCATAGTCACATAGCTTCTAGTGTCTGGCACATAAGCAGTGCTCAATGAGTGGTGATTAATATTATTTTGTACTAGGAGGCACAGTTGGGATTTGAGTCCAGGCCTGACAGTCATCAAAGCCTTGACACTTGGCCTGTCTGTATTTCTGCTTCATCTGACTTGCATTGTCCATGGCAAGGAGGCAGGCTGCCACCCAGTGCCACCAGTAGAGCTCTTCCTCATAGAGGGCATATCCCATATGTCACACTTTCAGTAGCTCCCTGTCAGTTGAGAGCATGTGGCATGTATAGCAAAATGATCAAGATCATAGTCTTCAAACTTAGGTAGGGTGCATAAACTTTCTAGAAATTTCTAGATGTTCACCCATACATTTAATATTAATGGAATCTAGGATTGGGTTCTAAGCTTGCAGATGTTATCCCTCCTAAACTGGTGTGTGCCCAAGAGTGCTCTGTGGGCAAGGCTCCATGTCAACTCACCTCTCTGCAGCCTAGATTTCTGCCATGCCAGACCACCCCCTTCCCCTGCCCCAGGCCTGTTCTGTGCATGAAAGTAAGAGACTTCCACTTAGAAGGGTCCACCCCTCTGGTGTGGGGCTTAGTATGAAGCTGATGTCTTTATGAGAATTAGGAAAGAAGTGTCCCTTCCTCTGAGCTGATGGAGTATGGGCTGGATTTTAGTCTCTGCTCACACGCTCAGCTGTGTGCCCACCAGCAGATCACTACCTGCACCAGTCTATGACAGTGTATAGTTCAATAAGTATATTGCCCAAATATAAAAGCCCCTGGGAACCAAAGGGACAATTTCAAATACTGGTTTCCAGGAAGCCTCAGAGGTCAAGGTTTCCTGGAGTTCCTCTAAGAGGTTTGTGAGCAAAATCATTTGATGTGGTGTGGGTTGGTGAGCTTCCACTGCAACTTCCTTGAGCATGTACAACTTCCGTGAGCATCCCAAGATAACTCCGTCGAAGCGTGGGAAATACCCCAAAAATCTCAGTGGAGGTGACAGAGGGCATTTGCCAGTCCAGAGGTTAATCACTCACTCACTATTTCTAAACAAAGAGTGCCGAGCATCTCCTAAAGTTACAGAAACATAATTGCAGGCCAGACAATAAAGATTGAATAATAGACTCATAAAATTAATGGCCAGAAACTCCATAACAATATCTTCAGCTCCGAAGTTTCTGCAGCCCCAGATTATAAACACCCTATTTTAGAAATGAAAAGATGCACTCAACATTCCAGCCACTCTTTAACAACAGGGCAGCTTATTAATCCTGGGAAATTCACACCCTGGGACCTTCTTTTCCATTATTTTAAAGCAGACTGAGGAAGTATTGGTTCAGCCTGTCCACAGAGCTTTCTCAGCCCTTACACTACTCAAATGAGTATGAATTTCAGGTTAGTACATATCATTGACATGAGCGTAATTTTCCTTAGAGTGGTAGTTGCCTTTTAAAATAGAGTTCTCAAGAATTAAAGAGCTTCTGAAGCACCCTCTCTTCATTGTGTTTATGAGTCAAATGGTGAAAGAAAGCAGAGCGCTGCTCCTGAAGTCCTGTAACACGTGTGCCCCAGGGAATGAATTAATGAGTGAAAAAATGGATGAACGGTTTAAAAATTCCATTCATGTGTCATGAATGGCGTTAGAAGGCAATAGTAATATGAAGAGCTGATACTTACTGAGCACCGACTATACACCAGACACTGTTCTGAGAAACGTTCTTATCTTTGCTCCTTCAATCTGCAAACCACCACCTCCTTTTAGAGAATGGGGTAACCTGCCCACCACCATTCAGCCAGTAAGTGAAGGAGCCAGGACAAGGCACAGAACCTGCCTCCAGGGGGCTCACTGTGCTGTCCACCTGCTCTGAGGGAGGACCACTGCACCCCATGCCCAGCCTCTTTAGCAGCACATTTTTAGTTCTACATCTTGGGGAACTGGTTATCAGTCTAAGCCTATAGCTTACACTAGGGTTCTGCTGTTAAAATCAAATGTGATGCTGCAGTTAAAAAGGAGGAATCAGTTCCATTGTACAGCATGCTGACGGCAGTTAACATAACTCAAGGTACAGGACTGACACTGGAAGAATGGGGGACTTTGTGGAGATGTGAGGAAACTGCGCGAGGAGCAGGGTTGGAGGAGAGGCTGAGTATGGCAGGATGGCCAGGTCTGTAGTCGGAAAGGAAGTCAGTGAGTTCGGGTATCTTTGGTGCCTCCATGGTCGTACCAGGCACATCCTTGCCTGGAGGTGTGGGAGAGTACCAGAAGGGACTTAAGAGTGAGGCTGAGAAGGAGCAGCCAGGGAGAGGGCCGAAGTCGGAGGGCGATGGTCTGAAGACAGAGCAGGAGGGAGCTGCAGGAAGAAAGAGTGAATAAGTCTGTCAAATTGGCTGAAGCATTGAGGCAAATGAAAGTGGACCAGTCTCGATTTTACTGACCTCATGCTGGAAATTACAGATTCAAAAAGGGGCTTTTCTCCTGTGTTAAATTTGCGCATGTGTGAGTGCATACTTTCAGACTTTCTCATCTCCCCATTGATCCATTTGGAACGATGTGACCACGACGCTTTCAAATTGACAAAGCAAGCACCATACCTCCTCTTTTCTTCCCTTTTCAAAAATAACCTGGTTGTTCTTATCTAAAAATCACTTTGGAACTTAGATCGGAATTTTATCAAGTCCTTTCCCTCCTCAAATGCATTGGAATCTTAATATAATTTTTGTTACATGTAAGTTAGTTTGGGGAGAGTTGATTTTGAGTCTTCTCCATGGTAATGTGTTTTCGTTCACATGTTTTACATCCCCAAGTACATTTTGTAGACTGTTTTCATATAGGTCTTGTGTGTTTCCTCTTAAATTCTTGCCTAGGTATTCAAATTTTGGTGCCCTTTGTGAGTTATATCCCTTTTTCTCATTGTATTTTCTTATTGGCTATTTTTGCCATAAGAAATTCATTGATATATACAAAATTATCTTGTTATTTCAAATGATTTTGTAGGTAATGCAAAGATGTTTCAATACTTTTGTTATTTTCATTAACATGGGGTCTCACAGGTATGGAATTATGTAACTGATGTATAAGGCTGTCCTAATTTCTCCTAGTAAAATCATTCCCAGTCTGGAGAATGGAATTTAATATTTCAGTATTTCATGGTGTTTTCTAAAGAACCTCATGATTTCCAGGTGCTGTGGGAATGACTGTAGCCACACATCTCAGAATGTCCGTCCCAGATATTCCCCCATTTCAAATATTTTTCCCTTTGTTAACCCATGAATCAGACCATATGTCCTTTGATCTCTGCTTCAGAAAATATTGTCATGGTATTTAGAAGCAGGGGCAGCCCAGGCAAAGTTGTAACACATGGGATGTTTTTCCTCTCAGCATTCTTCCTGGTTGTGTGTGCCTGGAGCACACGTGTACACATACACACACGGTGGTGTCCTGGAGGAAAGAGATTTTACTCAAATAATACCACATGTGCTGCTGCAATGCAGCCTGGACTCAGGATCACGCCAAGGTAGCTGGTAGAGGAGGTTTCAGGGCTGGGTAGACTGCATTAGAACCCCCATCTAACAAGGCAAGTCACTTAGCCACTTAGAGCCTCCATTCTGCACAGGTAATAGGAGTATATGACGTCCACCCAGAAGAGGTATTGTGGGGACTTTGAAAACATCTATAAAATGTCCAGTAAATGCCTGGGAAATGATAGGCAGTACTATGACTCAAAGGAGAGTTCCATGGAATTGCTCAGGTCCTTAAGAAAATTCCACTCCCCGCTGTAGCGGCAAAGACACCAGAATGAGAACGCAGAAGCCTGGAAGGGCAGCCCACTAATTCTCCCTTTTGTCTGCCTGTCTGTGCAAACAAACCCACCAATGCCTATCTTGCCCACTGATGACAAACCAGCCTCCACTCAGACACTGCGCAGCAATGACATGAGAGAAGACGTGTGTGAGTTTTTGCTGTCACCACCAAACATCCATCCACCCTTCCTATTACCACTGCTGCCTTCCTCTGAGGGACAGACACCTCACTGTGTACAGCGTTAGGACGTTGGCCTGAAGTCCAGTGCATGGATCCAGCCTGTCCCCAGGGTCTGGGGTGGGGAAGGCTTGTGAACTAAATGTGGCTTATCACGGTCTTCCTTCTCTCTAGGATTTTAAATAGGGACATCTTAATGCGGGGACAGTGAGGTCATGCCTGTCACAGTGGCGGCCCCATTTCCATTCCTCTGCTGCTTCCTGGTGTCCTTACCTTTCCTTCCTGCCCCATCCTAAGTCTGCTCAGCCCCCAGAACGGTTCCAAGGGATCGCCTTTTTGTTCCACGTATCCCCATTTGGTTTCCCTCTTTTGCAACAGCAGCACTGTCTGCTACAGCCAGATTCCAGGAGGAAAATAAGGAAAGAGAACTCTTCTTACATAAAATGATTTCTCTCTTACCCTGATCATCAACCAGGGCTTGGGAGAAACGTGGCATCTTAAAACACCTGGGACAACTGGCTTGAGGCTACGTGTCTTCACGTTAGAGGGGATTTTGGGGGGAGTGGAGAGTCCCTCTCGGTTTACAAAGGCATCGTCAAAGGGACCAAAAGGCATGGAAGGGGAGTGGTGAGCACCAACTCACACAACTATCAGCTCAAACGCAAACTCTATCTGCTTTTAGGAGAACTTCCAACAATTTCAATTCTTAAGATGGCGAGAAGTAAAAGCTCTATTTTCCTTCTCTCTGCTCATTACCCATTGTCTCTGCACTGCTCCTAGGCCCTGAGAAAGCCGCCACAAAGCACTTTACTAGTTATCTGATTGTCCTTCTACTTAACATGTCCCCTGGTCTGCTGGCTGGTGGTGGTTTAAGCAGGATCTAATTGGTAACATATTGTCAATTGAATTAAGTGCCATATGATAGAGATTTAAACCATGGTAATTTTTCCATAAAGAAAAATCTGTCAACAGGCTATAGCAGAGGAACAGCAATAAATCAAATTGTCATGTTTATTAGTTACTGCAGGAGTCGAGTTGCCTTGTATTCATTATAACCCCCCATTTTTAGCACAGATAAAAGCTGTAAAGAGGAATATTTGTGCAAGATGTTTTTAATGGGTTTATATTTGTACACAAACACCTGCTTGTATCTTAATCATGAGCAAAATGGTGCCATTTCTCTTTAAAAGGAACATGTATTTTGACTGTTTACTAGATGAGGAATATTAGTTGTAGTGTTCCACAAAGCCATGTTTTCAGATATTGAGAATCAACTCCCTAATCATGAAAGAAAGGCACATGGGAACAAATATGAGATAACACCACTTGCCTATCAGATTTGCCAAAAGTAAAGGCATGGAAAGGATGGTTACACTAAAGCATTTGTAGGACAACAGTCCTTGTGGTAGAAAGGATGGCTTAATCTGTAATATTCAAAACTTGGAAATCAACTAAATTTCCATAGATGGGAATGGTTCACCTAATTATAAAGCATCAGAACCAGAGAGTGCAAAGGAGCCATTTGAAAGAACAAGTAAATCACACTTAATGGTGTGGCATTAAAAAGTACACAGCCTTGTCATATTCCTTTCCCTTTAACTTACCTTGAAGGTGGCTTTCAACATTTTTTTTCCTTATGTGCCTCAGAAGTAATACAGCAGTATTTTACATATGTAACCTCATTGGACCCTGTTAAAATCCTGTGAACTATGTAGGACAGGTTATTATAACCATTTTACAGATAAAGAAGTGGAAAAAGATGAAAATAATATATATAAAGTGTTCTGTAGCTGTCAACCTACAGGTCCTTCCTCTCAACAGTGGTGTAGAATAGTCAGGATGTTGGAGACCAGCAGTCTACCCTCCCCCATGCCCTTCAATTCTCACTGAGACTTTGAACTTGCTTTTTAACTTCTCTAGGCCTTAGTTTCCTCATCAGTCACCTTCATTACTGCTCACTTCGTATTCTAGAGGTGGTGCACAGAGGCTCAGAGCACAGGATCTAGAGATAATCAGATCCCAAGGCTGCCATTCCCAGCTCGGTACTCTTTAGAGTCTGTCAACGTCTTCTCCAAAACCGGCTGAGATGCAGTGAAAGAACGTGTGCAAAATGCTGAGGGAGGGCCCCTGAACACACGTCCTGTACTATCATTTGGACGTCACGGTTGCACATATTTCTTTCCCAGGTTGCTGTGTGGGGGGCTGCACGAGACGTGAACGATGGTGTGTGATGGGCCCCGCAGAGCTCCAGTGCTTGTTTCCCTTGCAAGCCTTGTAGGGAGGGGAGTCCTGGGCTTCTTTTCTTGCCTCCTGCTCACTACACCTCTGACACCGCAGCGCCACTGGCTTAAAGTGTCTCCTCCTAAACCCATTCTACACATCCCAACTCCCACCTTCCACTTTTCCCAGCCTTCTACAATTTTCTTTCAAGTTTGGCAGCTTAATGAGCAAAAGGTGGGTAGTGGTGATGACGATGATAATAACAACAGCCACTAATACCCACCAAGTCCTGTCAGTGGTCCCGCACTCTCATCCACACTTTGCGTGTGTTATATCTCATTGAATCCTCGCTTAAGAGGGAGGGACTATTCTTGTACCTATAGCACGAATGCGGGACCTCTGATCAGAGAAGTGTACATCTTGCCCAAAAGCCATTGCATTGGGATTTAAACCCTGAAGTGTAGCAAATGAGCAATCTGTAGGTTTTCCGTTTTCGAAATGTACATTAAATAAAGATATGCACGACACAAGTAACCACTAAGTTCAAGTAATGCCCAGAACGAGGGAATAGCAGCTAACAGAAACAAAACCAAAACCCCAAGAATACTGAATGTTTGTATCACTTTCACTGCAAAACTCTCACTTCAGCAATGAGAAGAGACAGCCCTGAATAAACAAAGGTACTCTGGCAGTCAGATAATTCCTAAATTTTGCGCAAGGGAACACAGACATAGCAGAGATAATGATTTTTCTTTTAAAAATTGTTTAGATTATACAATGCTCAAAGAATGAGTTTACCACCATTTTATTATTATTAACATTTGGCTTGTAGCTATTCCTATTGTAGTATCAGGGCCCTAGACTACCTGTGAAGTCCCCATCTAAGGGGATTTACACCTCTTTGAGTAAAAAGGATCACACAATGCAGATCTAGTCAGTGGAGTAGAGCTCTCTCCACTTTTATAGTTGTTGCAGGAGTACAGGTGCCATACTATTAGTTCTCCTTGGTTTCAGAAATATGGTCACTATGCTACTTTATATTGTATCGTGTGTTATTTATTTGTATATACTTCGTATCTATAATGGGCCATGTCTGCATGCATACACACACAGTGTGCTGTCCAGGAACTCACAGGTGGCTCTGTTAGCCCCCACAAGGAAGAGGCTGTGTACTTTAGTTATTTCTGCAGGAGTGATGGTGACCTTGAACTGAACCACCCCCACTCTCTCCTTCCGCTCACTCACTGGGTCTGGCCTGGTGGCCATGTCACGCATTCTTTTCTGGAGGTGTAGCCAATGGCCCACATGAGGTTCACACACTCTTTTCAGAAGGCCCATGGGCCCAGCCAGTGTCATGAATGTGTGTGAGCTTGTGCACACCTCGGTGTGTCCCCCTTACACGCAACACACACACGCGCGCACGCGTCGACTGGCTTTGGTCATGTTCTGTCTCTTCCTTCTTAGTCTCTCCAGCTGTTCACCAGGGCTGGCTTACCTCTCTGGGGCAGACCAGGAATGCTCCCTGACACCCGCCTGGGGATCAGGAGCCCAGATGCTCAGGGTACCACCCTGTGCGGCGCAAATCCAGGGCTGCTCTCTCCTTGAGCTTACCTCTCAGCTCCCGGCTCCTGCCTCGTTGCCCCAGATAAGTTGTTCAACTTCTTTCTTCTGAGGCTGAGCGTGGAGGTCCCGTCTCACTGGCAGCTTTCTGAATGGCACCTTCTGTACAAAACAGGAAGAGTGTGTGTGGTCACAACTCCAGGGTGCAGGTGTCGATAGAGGATGTGAAAGTGTGGGGGTGAATGACTCAACCAGACCCGTCCCCTCTCCCCCTCTCACTTGCTACAGGGCGTGGTCTGCCAGGAGGCTAGAAGGAGGAACCTGGGACCCCCTGACAGGGACCAGAGGAAGGTGGCAGCAGAGGCTGCAGGAGAAGGTCCCTGACCCTATGCAGACTCCTTAGATGAATCTCAGGAACATTTTTGAATTTCTTAAATATGTTATAATCAGGTATGCTGATTTCAATGGGCTGCTTAACTTGTCCAAAGCTCTGCTGGTTCCTCCAACTGGACATCCTAGAGACCAGGACCAAAGGCTCACCCTGCCTCTGTGCTGTCATAAGTCTTCTAGACCTTTCTAGGACACCGATACTCTGGGAAAGGAAAAAAAGCACTAGCCGAGGACTCAGATAACTCGGGAGTGGGGTGGGGGGAGGGTGCTTTCAGCTCCTCATGTCCCATCCCTAAGACAACCCACAGCAGTGTGGCTTCTGGCCACTCATCTCTGGAATTGCCCTTGCTAATGACACCGGGGAGATTGGCCAAGAGACCTGTTTCCAGTCCTGTCTTATCTGCCTCCCTGGTTTCTTTCCTTCTGGAACTTTCTTCCGGCCCCTGTGACTCCACACTCTCCTGGTTTTTGTGGATCTTTCTCACTACCATGCTTCCATTCCTCAGCCAGCTTCTTAATTTTTGCCCTTCCCTTGAAGTTCCATTCTCAGGCTAGTGGTTCAAGTTCTCCACGGGCAGCCTCTCCTGCTCTCCAGCTGCTGCTTGCCAAGCCCATGTCCATGTCTTCACAAGTCTCTGCTGTTCTCCTGGAACACCCCTCCAGGCCCCTCGGGGGTGACTGACCAGCCAGAATGAAACCCTGGTCTGTCCTCCCCCGCCCCGCCCCCATCCCTCACCACCTGGCCTGTGAATTCCCTCCTGCCTGGTCCCCTGCCCCCTCTGCCTTTCTTTACCTTTTCCTGGCCTCTTGCTTTGCCTTTTCCAGTCTGGCTTCTTCAGGTGTGACCCTCTGTCATCCTCATCCAGACAGGGCCATCCTTGTCCTCAGACTGGATTCTCTTCTGGTTATGAAACTTCTAGAAACGTCCTCACCCCATCTTGTCCCAGTATTGGTCAATCACATCCCTAGCAAGGGAAAAAAACCTTCCTTTATCTTATATCCAGACGAGAAATACATTCTTCATTCCTGAAGACTCCTTATCCTCCAATCACCAACTTTTTTTTTTTATTGTTAAATCATAGCTGTGTACATTAGTGTAATCAAGGGGTACAATGTACTGGTTTCATATACAATCTGAAATAATATCATCAAACTGTTCAATGTAGCCTTCGTGGCATTTTCTTAGTTATTGTATGTAGACATTTGTATTCTGCATTTAGTAAGTTTTGCCTGTACCCATTCTAAGATGCACCATAGATGTGGCCCCACCTATTACCTTCCCTCCACCCTAACCTCCCCCCTCCCTTCCCATCCCTTGGCCCTTTCCCCATAGTCTTGTGCTATAGTTGGGTTATAGCCTTCATGTGAAAGCTATAAATTAGCTTCATGGTAGGGCTGAGTACATTACTTTGCTAAGAAGAATATGTTCCAGCTCCATCCATGTAAACATGAAAGAGGTAAAGTCTCCATCTTTCTTTAAGGCTGTATAATATTCCATGGTATACATGTACCACAATTTGCTAGTCCATTCATGGGTCGATGGGCACTTGGGCTTCTTCCATGACTTAGTGATTATGAATTGGGCTGCAATAAACATTCTGGTACAGATGTCTTTGTTATATTGTGATTTTTGGTCTTCTGGAAGGAATTATAAGATCGAATGGCAGGTCTATTTTTAGATCTCTAAGTATTCTCCAAACATCCTTTCAAAAGGAACGTATTAGTGTACATTCCCACCAGCAGTGTAGAAGTGTTCCCTTTTCTCCACATCCATGCCAACATCTCTGGTTTGGGGATTTTGTTATGTGGGCTACTCTTACTGGGGTTAGGTGATATCTCAAAGTAGTTTTGATTTGCATTTCTCTGATAATTAAGGATGATGAGCTTCAATTACCAACTCTTAAACCCTCTTCAGATCCTTTCTCTCTGCCCATTCCCATAGCCAGACCCAGCCTCCAGGGCTCCTCACCCCTGCCCTCACCCCCCAGGTGCACTGGGGTATGGGAAGAAAAGACTTGAATGTCTCTCTACTCACACTTACTTGTTTTTATTGAAGTAAGATTCATATAACATTAAATTCACCACTTTTAGGTGCAGAATCCAGTGACATTGAGTACGTTCACAATATTGTGCAGCCACCACCTCCATCAAGTCTCGAGACTTCCATTTATTTTTATGGCATGTTTTCAGTGTTTATTTTTCGTGTTTATTTCAATGCATGTGATGTGTGAATACAGTTGTATCGTGTATTGTTTGTGAATGACCCTACATCTGCTGAGAATATGTTATAAAGATGTTATTGCTGAAGAGGGTACCAAGTTAGAAATGAGGAGACACGTGACCTCCTAACTCATCACCCACATGTCAGGCTCCACAGTGTTTTCCAAACTGCCTCCAAATTTTCTTTGTAAAAGACTAAAAAAATGAGAACAGTATGCTCCCCTCACCCCACAATCAGTCCTTAAAAACTTCAATGCTTCCTAAAGCCCCAGAGCTCCCTGGCTGAGCTGACAAGGTGTTGGACGTAGGGACTTTGTCCACCCTCCAGCACCACCTCTGGCCACTCTCGTTCCCCACCCCCTTCCTCACCACCCCAAAATGCCCCCTCGCTTGTGGATTCGTTAACATCCAGGCTGCTTTGGATTGTTCTGCTTTGCACACATTTCCCCTTTCAGGATGCCCTCACTTCCACTGGCTCTCCAGCCAGTTCCCCTGGAGGCTAAAACGCCTTCCTTGTGCCTCCTCCCTGACCCTGTGAGCCAGCGCTGAAGCCACTGTCTCCATGTCAGGTGGCTTTGGGAGACTTGGCAGTTACAGAGGGGGCTCTGCTCTCAGAAGAACCTGGGTGTGAGTCCTGGCTCTACCATTTATTGGCAAGCTAAATGGCAGCTCAGCTCCCTCGTCTGCGCAGTACCCACCTCACATAGAGATTGCAGAGGATGTAATGAGTGTCCATTCAGCTGTGGGGATTATCACTGTGGCTATTCTGTTTGTTTTCCTTAGTATTCTGTAAACTTGTAAAATTCATGTTTTATACAAAAGCGTACTCTTCCTGATAAGGCAAAATGTCTTCACTTAATAAAGTTATTTCTTTAGCAAGCAATTGAAATAGAAGTGCAGAGAAAGCATTTTGTGCCAGCCGATTAGGTGTGGCCATCTTTGAACCCCTCCCACCACTCCACATCCACACAGCCTCCACTCACCCTGATGCCCACCAACCACAGTGCTCAGCTCTCTGGGATGCATCTAGTACTGTGCCTTTGTATGAGGTCCTCTCTATCCCCGGGCTATCAGGGATGACTCAGAGGAGCAGCCCCCATCTGCCCCATGTAGACAGCTGTGGCCAATAGCGGGACACATCCTAGGTGGGTATCAAGTGTGAGCGGCAACAGGTCCCTGGAGACTGGACTGGTCGCAGGATTCATTCATATAAATACATTTCCAGTCTCTGGCAGAATATTGGGGGAGATATTTAATAAATGCACTTCCTTGGCCGCAACACTCATCTTACTTCACTTTGATCACTTAGATACTGATGCATTTCCTGCCTGGTGGAGGCTTCATGAGGCAGAGGTGGTGCCGCCCCTGCCCACACCTGTCTCTGCAGAGCCTATGCACATGGCAGGCCCTCAATAAATACTGGTTGAGTTAATAAATGAATGAAAAGGTTATTAGACTGCAGTTAGGGAAAACCAATATGAGCCCAAATTCTGTCATGTATTCACTGTGTGACCTTGAGCAAATTATAATATCCCTGAGCCTCAGTTTCCTCACCTGTGGAATGGGGAGTACAATATCCATCGTCCCACAAGAACAGGGTTGTTACCAAGTTAGAGGCACAGCCCTTTACCGAAGTGGAGCCGGTGGGTGTTTTTGGAGCTGGGAGCCAGATGTGACAGTAGAGGACGGCAGAAGAGTCTGGGCCAGTGGCCGTGCACACAGTCTGGTGGCAGTGTGCTGTGCTCAAGTGTGCCTGGCTTCTCCAGCATGAGAAAGTCGGGGCTTGAAGCCTGCTCCCAGGAAGGGCTGTGTCTGCAGCTGTGGACCCCCTGGGCCTACCTGGAGGGGAGATGTGCATCTTGTAACCATGTCATGCCCTGTGGTAGGGGCTGAGACCACAGCAAACATAATCCTGTCCCCAGAACCCTGGAATTACCCACACTGACTGCACTCACTGGACATGAGGATGGCAAAGGCACTGAGGGACTGTGAGGGATTCTCCATGAAGCCGGGGCAGAGACATGTGTGTATAGGAATCCTCGTTGGGCAAAGGGAACAGTTAAGGTGGTAGGTGAGGAAGGACCAGTTAGCACTGAGTGGGGCCATTTATCACGATCCCAGCCAGGCTGGGTGTCGGTAGCCTATTCTGTTAGATAGGGAGAACAGGAACAGAGGGAGAAGCCCCTGTCAAGTGCAGCGTCCTGACACACATCTGAGAACAGAAGCCATCTCCACCTCCCCCCCGCCCCAGGGCTCGCATCTCAAGGCGAGCAGGCAGCAGGTCCCAGCAGGTACCACGAACGTTGACTGAATAAACAGGGGATCTAATCTAATCCCTATCTGCTCTGTGTGTATCTCTATCTGTTGTTTATCTCATGTGATAATAAAATAGCTGACATTTATTGAAGCTTACCATGTACTGAGAAGCACTTTATATGTATTAATTTATTTAATATTCGTGACAACTCCATGAGATAGGAGCTGTTCTTATCATCATTTTACTGTCAAGAAAAATGAGGCACTGGAGCTTAAGAAGTTGCCCAAGGTCAAAAAGATAATTAATGATAGAATTAGGGTTCAGATACAGGCTTTACTGTCCAGAGCGTATAGGTTCACTGTCTCTGTGCGCACGTGCACACACACAGACACACATTTTATTCACATACACTTGTATGTGTGTGTAAAGAAGGTATACACATTGCATTTAAATTTAAGTGTAAAGCCATGTGCATAATGTTTATTCCTGGCGTGACTGTCCCACATGAAATTTTCATTAGATTTCTCAGCCTTACTATAAACAACCCCAGATGAGCACGCATATATATAGCAAGGTTAGCTCCTATCTTAGCATCACATAAATCAAACTGAGGGTGGAAATGGGAAGAGGCAAAGGTAGTTAGTCGAACAACTTATCTCTGTTAGAACCAAAAGATGTCTAGTTAAAAAAAAAAACAGATTTAGGAAATAAACAAAAGGAAAGAAGGAACACATCCCACACCTGCAGTCTAGAAAGATCCGGGGCAGGTGAGCAATGTGTTCAGGGAGGGTTGTACAGCAGGCCCATCACCAGTAAGAGAAATTGCTGTCTGATTCGCTCTGTAATTCATGACTGGAACATGATGCTGGGACTGCGGCCACCAAAGGGTAAGAAACAAATAGGGCAGACAGGGATGGAACATAATTACAGAGACGCTCAGGCTGCTGGTAGCATTTACTGAAGAATAAGTTGCATACAAGAGAATTTGCATACAAATGAGCTACTGAGTACACAGGAATAGGACAGTGGTAGGCCTCATACATGTTTTAAAGCATGTCAGCCGGGGGAAAAAAATCATTAAATCAATAGACACCATGTAGGTTTAGCTGCATTACATCACCAAAACAAACTTAAATGGCGTACTGAGCTTTACACAGGAACGTGGCTTTCAATTCACAATGTTAACTCATATTTTGTGTCTGTCTGTCTCATTATTTTTATAGCTTGGCCTATGTATTTGAAGTATTATCTTAGAAGCTAATACATTCAAAATAAATACCAATTTTTTTTTGGTCAGGGGAGAGTAGAAACACAGTCCCCCACTAGCACAAATTATGTAGTAGAGTTTCCCATGTTTGGGGAAATTGCAGGAGTCAGCACCCCCGGAGTTCAATGGGTAAGCCTTGGCCCCGGAAAACTACCTCTGTGATCGTGTTATTGCCCTTGCCAGGTAAATATCAAATTGTAATGAAAATTATTTTTAATTCTCTTCTGATAGGCTGCATATAATTCCCAGGCAAGAGTTTTAAAGAATAATTTCTTGAAATAGTTAGTTGTTACCATTGGTATAAACTTTATCAAAATAAATCTAAAACCCATCAACTTTTATAAATAACCATTCAAAATGTCCTAACAGTTAAAATTGTGTTTAGGAGACCTAATAGTCTTCCTTTACTTTTCTTGAAAAATTTATCATTGAAATAAATTGTGAAATATGAATGGATTTTGTATTAAGTGATATATCAATATTTTTTTAAATTTCTTTTTAAAAAATTTCAAAATAGGCACAGTGACTCATGCCTGTAATCCTAGCCTCTGGCAGGCTGAGGTGGGTGGATTGCCTGAGCTCACGAGTTCAAGACCAGCCTAGGTTAGGGTGAGACTTCATCTCCAAAAAAAAATGGCTGGGCATTGTGGTGGGCGCCTGTAGTCCCAGCTACTTGGCAGGCTGAGGCAAGAGGATCGCTTGAGCCCAAGAGTTTGAGGTTGCTGTGAGCTGTGATGCCACAGCATTCAACTCCAGGGCAACTGAGACTCTGTCTCAAAAAATATTTTTTTCCAAAATATTCAGAGGGTACAAATGTTTTTGTCACATGTATACCTTTTATAATACTTAAGTAGGGGGATTCAGTGTGCCTGTCACTCGAATAGTGTTCATTGCACCCGATAGGTAAGTTTTTACCCCCCCTTCTTGATTTCCAATGACCTTTATCTCTTTATACCCGAGTGCCCATTGATTAGCTCCCAATTATCAGAAAGTATAGGTAGTGTTAGTTTTTCCAATATAGCATATAAAAATACATCTATATTTCTAAAGAGCGATGAAGCTTTCATTTGTGGTTTATTCAGGCAGTTAGAAAATTTGCTCTGCTGCTAGCATAGAAAGGCACATCTGCCACAAAGGGACAGAAGTTTCCAAAATACGTAATGACAGAGTTCAAGAGCTGAGTTCTGGGCATAGTCTTGCTCACCCTCCCTAACTCCCAGCCACATCCTTGCTGCACAGCTGGCTCCTTGGGCACCCCTACATGAATGTCCCTGCTCCTTCAGAGGCAGCTATAGCTCACTCTTCAGGGGTCGCTGATTCAGAGCCCCGTGGGGGATGTGTCCTTTCCTGTGCCCAGTGTATTGTGCCGGCTGCAGTGGAGAAAGCCAAATGTAGCTCCTCGTTTGGCATCACGGCCATGAGGACATATTCTACTCTGCTCAGGGTATTCACTGAGGAGTTTCAGAAAAAGCCCTCAAAGATAGCGGTGGCCAGCCTGAAGTCTTCAGTAGCCCCTAGCTGTGGAAAAGACCTAAGGGCTCCCATGATCTATGGCACAAGAGTGCTTATGGGTTGGAAAACTCTGTTCTTTTTTTTTTTTGTAGAGACAGAGTCTCACTTTACCACCCTCGGTAGAGTGCCGTGGCCTCATACAGCTCACAGCAACCTCCAACTCCTGGGCTTAAGCGATTCTCTTGCCTCGGCCTCCCGAGTAGCTGGGACTACAGGCGCCCGCCACAACGCCCGGCTATTTTTTGGTTGCAGTTTGGCCGGGGCCGGGTTTGAACCCGCCACCCTCGGTATACGGGGCCGGCGCCTTACCGACTGAGCCATAGGTGCCGCCCTGGAAAACTCTGTTCTAAAGAACAGAAGCTAAGAGTTGGTCACTATTTTCAAACCCAATATGCCATCGGTTGATATGTGTGTATTACTGTGGCCTTACATTTGGGGTTTGTTAATTACTCTTTGTCTTAAAATTTTCCCTCTTTGTATTTTGATATTATGATTTTGGCCACATAAATTTCCCTGAGCACAGTAGAGTCTGACCTCATAGCCTGCAGACCCTGATGCCAGAGAGAGATTACAGTAATTTTGTTATTGTTGATACCTTTAACCAACATAAAAACCAATTCTGTTTTTATCATAATTATATTTTACATCGACTTGAATTTGTATGAATAGAAATACCATAAACCCTGCCTCCTTTATGTTTTTCATTTTTCCAAGAGTCTTTGTTCTTTTAATTTTAATATTTTTGTCGTTTTGGTTTATATATCGAGAGCCTAAAGCTTAGAGTTTGTTTTACCTATATTTGCCCTTTAGAAAAAGGAACTTTTCCCATTTACTTTTATTGTCTTAAGTAACTAATTTGTCTTTTCTTTTGTGTTTTTAGGCTCTCCTTATTGACATTTCTTGCTACATCTCCTGTTTTGGTATTTCTATATGCATTATATATAACTTCCTTTTAAAGATTCCCAGGCCAAAGGGGCCCTCGGGTATGGAGCTGGAACCTGAACTCCAGGCTGTGTGATTCTGGAGCTGATCCCAACTCGGAGGGAGACCCTTAGAAGAAACCTTGGAAGGAATGGCTCTCCCAAAGTGGCCTTGCTCAGCTCCCACAAGGATGCTCAGTAGGTCCTGTTACCCAGAGCTAATTCATCTGGGAAAAAGGCCACTTACATTTATTTGAATAAAGCAGGGACCAAGATTTTACTCTCCATAGACAAATAAAAAGTTTGATTGTGACTTTTTCTTTAAAAATAGAGTGAAAATTATATAAGCTTATTTAACATTTATTAAAATGTAGATTATAATTGTAATTATATATGTGCTAATTCTTAAGATAGAAAAGGAATAAACTTGAGTACTATTCAGGTGGCTTCAGGGTATAATATTCCTGATATTCGGGATATTACAAAAGAGGAGGATGGGTCATCAGGACCTTCTTTACTTTGCACAGAGCATGAGGAAAGTATCTTTCTTTCTTTTTTTTTTTTTGAGACAGAGTCTCACTATGTCACTCTGGGCAGAGTGCCACAGCTCACAGCAACCTCCAACTCTTGGGCTTAAGCGATTTGCTTGCCTCAGCCTCCCAAGCAGCTGGGACTACAGGTGCCGGCCACAATGCTTGGCTATTTTTGTTGTTGTTGTTGTTGTTGTCATTGCTTTTTAGCAGCCCCGGGCTGGCTTCAAACTTGCCAGCCCCAGTGTATGTGGCTGGAGCCCTAACCACTGAACTAGGGGCGCTGAGCCAAGAAAGTGTCTTTTTATTAAAAAAAATAAAAGCAAAGTATTTGTTTATTTGCCTACCTTCTCTCTTAGTCCTTTGGTTTTAAAATCATTCTCTTTTGCAGTGCCTAAGGATTGATTTTTCCCTTCAGTTTTAACTGGAGTAGCTGCTGAACTGAACTAGATAATAGTTTTACTTGTGATTTGAGCAATTGCCCAACATCATGTTCAGCTGCTTCATGGAATCCCACTGTCATTTGCAAGGTATGTCATTGATGTACATTGCATATTCATTGTATTGCTTCCTCTTGTTCTGCTTACATCTGACAAATGGTGAGGGCCAAACTGTACCAGCCTGGTCTCTGCAGGAGACAGACAGCATACTCACTCAGCCTGCATAATTAAGGAAAGTTTAATAAAGAAACCTTAAAAATGTTGTTGGGCAGGGTCAAGGGAAACCAACAAAGGATGCTGAAGGATATCTGGGTTGGCAACAGCAGGAAGTCATTACCAGCCACCCTCCTTCCCCAGCCCCCACCTGTGACCCAGAGAGCTGTAGCCAGAGGGGAGGGCTGCCTCAAAGGAACTGTGACTTAGGTCACGCCCATTCCCAGTGACCCAGCAGAGAGGGAGTTGGGAGGGCAATTACCCTGATTTCTCTCTCTTCCTGTTTTCTGGTCTCCTGCCAGCAGCTCCCATTGGCCAAACCCAAATGGAATCTGGAGAGCAAGGGAGCTGCTTGATTACATGATAAAGTTCAGCCTCCCAGGACAAAAAGCAGTATGAAAAGGCAGAAATTGGATATAGAGAAGCAAACATAAATAACCATTATACTTACTTAAAACATGTTGATTTGTTGACTCTGATGTTAAGTGGAAAGGGATGTTTGAATGGGAACAAAGTTTATAGGTGCTTAATTGGTTACGGATCTTCTAGTTTTATAACTTGCCTTTTCTGCATTACTTCATAACTATGGCAAATAGGATAATGAATGTTGGGTTAGTGTAACATCTGATAGTTTCCCTTCTAAAGGAATGCAGAAGAAAGTTTGCCTTCTATTTTAAAGAGAGAAGTAATGAATAAAGGATAAATTGGACTTCCGTGGAAAATGGAAAAATGTCACCTATATGGCATGAGTGAATTTAATGAGTTAGCTAGCAATAATAGACATTTTGATAGCTAGAAAATGATTTTTTAGCATTTTGAAGCCAAGAAGCCATTTTTAAGCTGTTAAACCTTAACTTAAACACCAGTTTAATAATATCACCTGACTTATAAGGTTTGAGCAAAATGGAAGTTTCAGAAAGGAATTAGGTTTGCAGTCACGTTCCCTGTTCTGTCATGTTGCACCATGCGTTCACTGGCTTAAAAAAAACGTTAACTTCTGATTCCTTAAGTCCATCGGAAGATCTGAAATGAATGTCATCCACAATAGTAACCAAAATCTATTTAGCGTGAGCTGTGATGCCACGGCACCCTACCCAAAGCCACATAGTGAGACTCTGTCTTAATAAATAAATAAATAAATAAATATCTTTTTAGTTATATATATTCATGGTAATTTCCCTGTTTTAGAACATAGTGATGTTAATACAGGAGAATTAACAGCAATAGAATACATCATCCTAATAAAAAGCTTAATCCAAGGTACATCTTCACAGAAATGCACTTGTTTGTAGCTGGTGAGTCACTCGTTTTCCAAAGGTAGCTTAGTAGTACCTGCCCAATTAGGAAACAGACCACTGAATAATGTGAAGGATTCTTCTGTATTTAAAACCCCTTCAGTAGTCATGGGGATCTCTGGGAGGCTGACCGTGGCTCATAGCTCAAAGTCCTGATGCATCCTCAGCCTTGCTGTTGTCTCCGCTTGCTGTCTCAGAGCTATCCTGGCACATCTGCACTAGTATAAGCTGTAACTCTTGATTTGAGTTCACCCAGAAGTAGGCTCTGAAACAAGGATTCTAGGGAAAATTGCTTCTTTGGGAGGTATGGGAAAGCAGTCCCAAAGGGGGTATAATCAAGCCACTTTGGCCAACCAGAGCTTAACCTTCTGGGAAAATGGCTCAAGATCCAGTGTAGAACACACAACTCATGAACTGAGAACTGGAGTATTTATGTGCCAATTCCTATTGATTGAAGATGTTTGCTGGGGCATTAATACTCTGGCATTTCCAGTCTACCATAGATTAATGCAAAGCGGAATTTGGTGGCCAGAGAAAACCCTCCGGCAAAGAAGTTCCATTACTGGCAGGTAGAAATCAGCTCGGCATATTTTAAGGCAGTTTCTTGGGGCAGGAGACAGGACAGAATAGCAGCATTTGCTGCACCATGACTGTCTCTACAGAGTATCATTTTCTTTTTCTGTCAACACCAACTCGGGGGGATTATTTTCTTGTCTTAGAGTGGGGAGGCTGCTACTTTAGCCATGTTTCTTTTCTCAAAAATCTTGTTAAAGTCTCAAATTTTCTAAGTTCCCTCAAAGAAGTAGGCTTCAGAAACACCAAAGTCAGAGAATTATAGGCCTCTTTGGCTCTCTATTCTATCATATTTTCACATGACACAACAGACACAGAACAAACTACCTGTGTAGATGGACAAAAGCAAAAGGCAAAAATATTGGAAGATTTAATATCTCAAGACTTTATCCTTTCATAGAATCTACTGTTGTTAGCACCAACATAAGCATGAATTATTTCATTACTATGAGCACAACAGAAACTATTATCATGAAAACACTCATGACACCAGTATTAGTAAGTATGAATGGCTATAGTGGAAAAAAAAAAAAAAGGCCAGGTGCGGTGGCTCACACCTGTAATCCTAGAACCCTGGGAGGCCAGAGTAGGAGGATTGCTTGAGGGTAAGAGTTTGAGACCAGCCTGAGCAAGAGTGAGACCCTGTCTCTACAAAAAACAAAACAAAACAAAACAAAACTCAGCGGTTAGGGCGCCAGCCACATACACTGGGGGCTGTAGGTGTTCAAATCCAGCTGGGGCTTGCCAAACAACAATGACAACTACAACGAAAAAATAGCCGGGTGTTGCAGTGGATGCCTGTAGTCCCAGCTACTTGGGAGGCTGAGGCAAGAGAATCGCTTAAGCCCAAGAGTTTGAGATTGCTGTGAGCTGTAATGCCATGACACTCTACCAAGGGTGACATAGTAAGACTCTGTCTCAAAATAAATAAATAAAAATAAATAAATAAGTAAGTAACAGAAAAAATTAGCTGGGCAAGGTGATATACACCTATCGTTCCAGCTGCTCAGGAAGTTGAGGCAGGAGGATTGCTTGAGCCCAGGAATTCAAGGCTAAAGTGATCACACCATAGCATTCCAGCCCTCCAGCTGGAAGGACAAAGAAAGACCCTGTCTCAAAAAATAAAATAAAATAAAATAAATAAAATAAAAATGCAAATCTTTGACATCTGGAAGCTCATAATCCAAACTTGTTTTTTTTAATTAAAATTCAATAGAATATTTCTCTTCATGATATGGTGGAATAATTTGTAGTAGACTAATGCTTCATCCGCAAACAAATAGAGAAGCTGGAATAAATGCAAGATAAATATGATCGAGGGCATGGTGAGATGCTGCAACAGGTGCCAAAGTCCTAGAGAAAAGGGAAGCTCATTGAGGAGAACCCAATCATTTTCATTTTAGTCTTCCTCTTAGCACATTTGCTGATTTCTATACAAAGAGAGTAAGGTTCTACATTTACCCTTGTAAGATGCACCACAGGTGTGATCCCACCAATCACCCTCCCTCGTCCCTCCCTCCCCTCTCTCTCCCCCTTCTCCATAGTCTTAGGTTATAACTGGGTTATAGCTTTCATATGAAAGCCATAAATTAGTTTCATAGTAGGGCTGAGTACATTGGATACTTTTTCTACCATTCTTGAGATACTTTACTAAGAAGAATATGTAGAATATAAATGTCTTAACGTAATAACTAAGAAAATGCCAGGAAGGCTATGTTAACCAGTGTGATGAAAATGTGTAAAACTGTTTATAAAACCAGTATATGGTGCCCCATAATCGCATTAATGTACACAGCTATGATTTAATAATAATAATAAAAAAAAGAGTAAGGTTGAACTGGGCAAAAGAAAGATGCCAAGAATTAGATAAATCTGAAGAGCTTTTGATAATTTCATAGGGGTAGAAAGACAAATAGGAGTATAGGGCTGCCAAGGCAGCTGAGACTTGAAGGGCCAAGAACCAAAAGGAAGTGAAATTTAGAAAAGTAAGCCTAACACTCCACTCCAATTTTTGTTGTTGTTGCAATTTTTGGCCGGGGCTGGGTTTGAACCCGCCACCTCTGGCATATGGGGCCAGCACCCTACTCCTTGAGCCACAGGTGCTGCCCTCCACTCCAATTTTAGCATCGAAGCATTCGCTGATTCTTAATTTTTGCATTGCTAAAGACTCAGAACACTCTGAAAAAATAGTTGGAAAATATAAGAGGTTTTAGTGATCTTGCATAGTTGGGGATACAAAAATTGGAGTCCCGAATTTCCAAATTCTAGTAAACACTTGAGATATCAGTTCAGAGTTGGGAGTATTTACTAAATGTATATTTATATCAGAGATAGATTCAGTTTTACAAAGGATACAACATAGCTTTGAACCCGAGATTAAGGTAAACAGCCCGTATTTGAGCTGTCTGGGAGAGGATAGGATTAATCTTCTCTGAGGAAAAGTAAATTATCCTCATCACTTTAATTTTTCTTGTACAATATTTCCCACTTAATTAAAAGTATCAAGTATATTTGAAATAAGGTCAATATAAAAATAGGCAAAGAAAATTGACACAGGGGTGATCAAGATATTTTAGTTATTAGACACAGACATTCATATATCAATTTGTAAAAGTAGATGATAAGATAACAGCTTGCAACAGAAAACTAATATATTAACATATTACATGGAAATTCTAGAAATTAAAAATGTAACTAAGTCCTTAATTATTGCATTTAATAGCAGATTGAAAACAGCTGGGGAGAGGATTAATATATTTGAAAGGAAGTTGAAAATAGTGCATACACACTGCCAGAAGGATGAAAAAAGATAGAAAATACTTTAAAAAGTGTTAAGAACATATGGATTATAATGAAAAAGCCCAAAACATATGTACCTCAAATTTTAGAGGAAGAAGATAGAGAGACTCGAATAGAAGTAATCTTTAAAGAGATGATACACGTAATTGAGAGTTTTCCAGATCTGACAAAACACATCATGCTACAAATTCAGGGATCACGCTTACCCTCAAGCAGTATAAATAAACTAAGAGAGAAAAAATTCCATATGCCTACGTATCGTGTAGTAAAAATGAAGGTGCCTAAAGACAAAAATAAAATCTTAAAAGCAACCAGAAAAAAAAGACACAGCAATTTCGAAAGGGCAGTGAACAATAAGGCTAACAGCTGACTTCCCAAGAGAAACTTTAGAAGCCTGAAAACAATGGAAATATATCTTTAGGTATTGAAAAGAAGTAATTGCCAAACTAGAATTTTATACTAAAACCTATATTCTTTAAAAATTAAGAAAAAATGAAAAACAAATACTGGAAGAATTTATCACCAGGAGTACTCGCACAAGAAATAGTAAATTGGGCTTTTCAAGCAAAAGGAAAATTATTCCAAACTGAAATGTAGAAAGGAATGAAAAAGAAAAGAGACACACACACACACACACAAATGAATAATACAGTAACAAGAACAGGCCAGGCACAGAAGTTCATACCTATAATCCCAGAATTTGGGGATGCCAAGGCAGGAGGATTGCTTGAAGACTGGAGTTAAGACCAGCTTGGGCAATACATTGAAAATCCATCTCTACCAAAAAAAAAATTAGCCAGTATGGTGGCACGCACCTGTAGTCCAAGCTACTTGGGAGGCTGAGGTAAGGGGATTATTCAAAGTTAGGAGTTCAAGGCTGCAGTGAGCTCCCATCACACCGCTGCATTCCTACCTAGGTGACCCAGTAAAATCCTGTTTGTAAAAAAAATAAAGTAAAATAAAATAAACCCCAATGACGTATATAGTTTCAAATGTATGTACATTTAAAGTTCATGACAATCATATCACAAAAAGCAGAAAATGAATAAATAGAGTTAAAAGTCCTAGCAGGACAATTAATAAAAGTACAAATCTGTATTAAACCTTAAAAAGTAAAAAGTACAGGTGGTCTCTAGGGTAGCTATTTAAAAAACAGTAAAGAAATAACTAGAAGCAGGTAAGTAAAAATTGTAGAATAATAAAATACTTCTAATTATCTGAAAGTTTTTATTAAAAAAAAAAAGAGATACAAAGTTTAAAGAACAGGTAACGTGGCAGCTACCTAGGCATATTACTAATTATGTTAAGAAAAATTTTTCAGGCTGGGTGCCCGTAGCTCAGTGCTTAGGAGGTTAGGGCACCAGCCACACACATCAGGGCTGGTGGGTTCAAACAAAAAAAAAATAGCCAGATTTGTGGCGGGTGCCTGTAGTCCCAGCTATTTGGGAGGCTGAGGCAAGAGAATTGCTTAAGTCCAAGAGTTTGAGGCTGCTGTGAGCTGTGACGTTATGGCACTCTACTGAGGGTGACATAGTGAGATTATATAACAAAAAAAAAAAAGAAAGAAAAGAAAAAAGAAAAATTTTCCAGGCCAGGTGCAGTAGCTCACGCTTGTAATCCTAACACTCTGGGAGGCTAAAGTGGGATGATGGGAGTTCAAGACCAGGCTGAGTAAGAAAGAGACTCCATGTCTACTAAAAATAGAAAAACTAGCTAGGCATGGTGGCGAGTGCCTGTGTCCCAACTACTCAGGAGGCTGAAGCAAGAGGATCACTTGAGCCCAAGAGTTTGAGATTGCTATAAGCTACGATGATGCCAGGGCACTCTACCCAGGGTGACAGAGTGACACTCTGTCTCCAAAAAAAAAAAGGAAAGAAAAGAAAAGAAAAAAGGAATCTAATGGAGGTCTAAAGACACAAATAAGTTAAAAGTTAAAAACATGCAAATAAGTAAGCAGGCAGATCGCTTAAGCTCACAAGTTTGAGACCAGCCTGAGGAAGAGCGATACCCTGTCTCTAAAAATAGTCAGGTGTTGTGGTGGTTGAAACTGAATGAAAATGAAAACACAACCTATCAAATGTGTGAGATGAAGCCAAAGCTGTATTTATAATAAATGTCATAGCACCAAATACCTATACATATTAGAAAAGGAAAAAATGTAGAGGGTGCCAAAATGTTAACATCTCCTTAACATTTTAGGAGATGTTATCTAGTACTTTTTGAAGTTGAATCAAAGGTATCATTACTGGTCCAGTGTACCTGTATATGCTAGGTACATCTATTTTACCTGAAATTCATATACTTTGGGGAAATGATCAATTTATGTCCAAGAAGAGCTCTTAAAACGTGTGTCCATTATTTTGGTACCCCCTGTATTTAAAATTGAAGACTAAACTTCTAAGAAACTAAAATAAGAGGAGTTCATGAAACCTAAAGTAAGCAAAAGAAAGGAGATATAAAGATCAAAGCAGAAATCAATATGCTAGAAAGCATAGAAACAATAGAGAAATATCCATGAAACAAAACACAGGTTCTTTGAGATTAATAAAACTGGTGAACCCCAAGTCAGATGGCTGCCTGCAGTTTTTAACTGCAGGCTTGTCTCCGGGTTATTATCTTGTCCTAAACTACAGCAGGTGTGTTACATACACTGTTTCCTTTCTCACCCTGTTGCCCTCATTCTTGTCCAAGCTGTCAACAGCTTAACTTCATTTTTTACAAATCACAGCTGGGAAATTGACACTGATGCAATCCTCTGATCTTACTCAGATTTCATGTTTTACACATCTATATGTGTGTGTGTGTGTGTGTTTAGTTTTTTATAATTTTATCATGCATGGATTTCTGAGACCATCACCACTGTCCAAATATGGAACAGTTCAGATGCAGAGTGCCCTCACGCTACCCTTACGTTGCTATGGACACCTTTCTCTTACTGCCACCCCTGATCCCATCTCCAATCCTTGGCAACAACTACTCTCTTCTACTCTTTACAGTTTTTTCGCTTCAACAAAGACATACAAAGGGAATCAGGGAGAGATCGGTCTTTTTCACTCTGCATAATTCCTGGAGACCCATCCAAGTTGTTGTACATAGTAAGAGTTCACTCCTATTCACTGTTGAGTTGAATCCTATGGGATGGATGTACCATAGTTCATTTCAATACTTACCCGTGGAAAGACATTTGGGCAGTTTCCGTTTTTTTAGCTATTATGAATAAAGCTGCTACGGACATTTCTGTACAGGTTTTTATGTGGACATAAGTTTTCATTCCTCCAGGATAAACAAGAGTGCCACTGCTGCTGCACATAGTAGTTTAGTTCTTTAGTTTAGTTTAGTAGTTTAGCATGTTTAGTTCTGTAGGGAGCTACTATATACAAAAATAAAATCAACATAAAATGGATCACATACCTAAACATAAAAACTAAAACCATATAGAGGAATTGTAGGATTGAATGGCAGGTCTATTTTTAGATCTCTATGTGTTCTCCAAACATCTTTCCAAAAGGAACGTATTAGTTTGCATTCCCACCAGCAATGTAGAAGTGTTCCCTTTTCTCCACATCCACCCCAAATTATGCAGCCTTAAAGAAAGATGGAGACTTTACCTCTTTCATGTTTACATGGATGGAGCTGGAACATATTCTTCTTAGCAAAGTATCTCAAGAATGGAAGAAAAAGTATCCAATGTACTCAGTCTTACTATGAAACCAATTTATAGCTTTCTCATGAAAACTATAACCCAATTATAGCCCAAGAAAAAGGGGAAAGGGCAGAGGGAGGGGAGTGGAAGGGGGAGGATGGGGGAGGGAGAGTAATTGGTGGGACCACACCTACGGTGCATCTTACAAGGGTACGTGTGAAATTTACTAAGTGTAGAATATAAATGTCTTAACACAATAACTAAGAAAATGTCATGAAGGCTATGTTAACCAGTTTGATGAAAACATTACAAATGGCATATAAAACCAGCACATTGTACCCCATGATTGCATTAATGTACACAGCTATGATTTAATTAAAAAATAAATAAATAAAACCATACATTTCTAAAGGAAAACATAATGAAGAGGTTTGTGACCTTAGGTTAGGTAACAAACTTTTAGATACAATATTAAAATCAGGATCCATAAAAAGAAAATACTGATAAATTGTATGTGATCAAAACTGAGAAGTTTTTATTTTTCAAAATATACTTTTAAGAGAATCAAAAGTAGGATGGCACCTGTGGCTCAAAGGAGTAGGGCACCGGCCCCATATGCCAGAGGTGGCAGGTTCAAACCCAAACCCGGCCAAAAACTGCAAAAAAAAAAAAAAAAAAAAAGAGAGAGAGAATGAAAAGTAAAAAGTAGAACAGGATACTAGAAGCTGGGAAGGGCAGGTGGAAGGGAAGCATACGAAGAGATTTGTTAAAGGATGTAAAATTACAGCTAGATAGGAGGTAGTGTTCTATACCACAGTAGGGTGACTATGGTTAATAATAAATTATATAGTTTCAAATGACTAGAAGGAGGATATTGAATACTCCCATTTCTCCCAGAGAAATGATAAATGTTTAAGATAATTACCCTGACCTGATCACTACCTGTTGTATGCATCCAAACATCACCATGTACCCCATGAATATGTACAATTATTTGTCAATTTAAAAAAATTAAAAAAAATTTTTAAATATAATGAAAAGTAAACCATACACTGGTTGGAAAACACTTGCAACACTTGCATCACTATTTGTGATGAAAGACTTGAATCCAGACTATAGAAAGAACTCTTAAAACTTAAAAGTAAGAAAAAACACAGAAGCCAATATAAAATGGGCATAGATTTGAACCAATACATTACCAAAGATGATATACAGATGCCAAATGAGCACATGAAAGGCTCACAGTGTTATTAATTTGGGAAATGCTAATTAAACCACAATGAAATATCACTACACATACTTTAGAATGTCTCAAATTAAAATATCTAAACATAGCAAGGGTTGCAGAGGCTGTGGAGCAACTGGATTTCTCACGCACTGCTGGTAGGACTATAAAAGGGTACGACTACTTTGAAACCCAGTTTGGCAGATTTTTAAAAAGTTAAAAACATACCTACTACATGGCCTAGCCATTCTACTCCTAGATAAACAAGAAGAGAAAAGAAAGCATATCTCTACACCAAGACTTGCATACAAATATTTATAGCATCTGTATTTGTAATAGCTCCAAATAGGAAACCACCTAAATGGACATCAAGAGGCAATTGGTGAAGTGAGTTGTGGTATGTCCATACAATGGAATATTGTTCAGCTTAAAAAAAACAGAATTATCAATACATGGCACAATGCAAATGAATCTCAAAAATAATTATGCTGAGTAAAAGAAGAAAGACAAAAAAAAAAAGAATAATGATTATGATCTCACTTCCATTAAATTTGCAATAGACATGTAAAGTGACATAAGCTGAGGTGTGAGGAGTGGGGAGGGCAGGAGGAAGTAGCAGGGAAGAGAGTGAGGAGTCATTTGAAAATGGTGGGTATTTCCATGACCTTGATTGTGGTGATTTGTGACAATCTGTGTTCAAATTTATCAAATTATTTAAGTATGTGTGGTTTCTTATCTGTCAATTCACCTCAACAAACCTTTTTAGAAATTTAAATAAAAAAGTTTTTCTTTAGGAAAATTTCTGAAGGAAATCTTCAGGCCTATGTGTAGTCACTGGTGGATGTTTCTATACATTAAGGAAGAAATAATACTAATCTCACACAAACTCTTCTGGAGAACAAATGAGAAGGAAATATTTTTCAACTTGTTCTATGAGGCCAACATATTCTTCATGGCAAAATCAGACAAAAAAGGAAAATACAAAAAAAGAAAAATTTCCAACCATTCTCTCTTATAATGCCAAATCCTAAAGAAAATATTAACAAATTGCATCCTAAAATTTATAAAAGTATAACATATCACAAAAAGGTTGGTTTTATTCTAGTAATGCAATGTTAATTTAACATCTGAAAAATCATTTGAGGTAATGCACCATGTTATCAGAATAGATGTGAAAAATCATATTATTACTTTGACAGATTTATAAAAAGCATATAACCAAATTCAACACTTATTTTGTAAAAATGACTGTTAGCAAACCAGAAATACATGTTTAGTATGACAGAACAATTAAAAATTTCTATGACAAAAATCATACTGAATGGTAGTAACATAGCAAAAGCTTTTACTCCTGAGATCAGGAATGAAACGAAGGTGCCAACTACCATCTAAAACTTCTATCCAGTGTTATTCTCTTTGATATGGTCAGTTAAAAAAAAAAGTTAAAGGAATGGAAAGGAAATAAACTGTTATTCTTCATAGCCACATGATTGTGTATGTAGAAAAGATTCTACAATTTCTTAGAATTAATAATGAATTTAGTAGGAACACCAAATATAGAGGCAACAGACAGCAATCAGTTGTATTTCTATATATCAGGAACCATCAACCACAAAATAAAATTTTAAGAAGATACCACTTAAAAGGGCATCAATAAACATCAGGCATGTAACTGGGAATGAATCAGTGACAGTTGCGTAATACCTTTGCACTGGAAATTATAAGACAGTGTACAGAGAAATTAAAGAAGACCTAAATTGTAAGTAAATGGAGACTGTACCACATTCATCTTTTGTACTATAAAAATCTCATTTCTCCTTAAATTGGGCTCCTGATTCAATAAATTTAAAGGGGAATACAAAGGGCCAAAAAAAGGTCAAGACAATCTTGAAGAATAAGAAGAAAGCTGAAGTTCATCTTTAACCATAGCTGAAATCCTGCAGAACTATAACAGAGAATCCAGAAAATGGCCTGTACATATACTGTCACTGATTTATGACCAAGGTGATACTGCAGCACCACGTGGACATCCCCCCCCCAAAAAAATAAAAACAGTGCCAGATATTGATAAGGAATAAAAATCTTAACCTCTACCTCACACCAGACAAAGAAACAAATTCCAGATGAATTGTAGATGTAAACGTGAAGGGTAAACAGTAAGACTTACCAAGGAAAACATTAGAGACTGTCTGTGTGACACAGGGTTAGGCAAAGGTTTCGTACTAAATAGAATACAGAAAGCATCAACAATAAAGGAGAACTGATAAATAAGACTATGTTAAAATTAAGAATTTTTGTTCCTCAAAGAATACCGCTGGAGAGGTAAGGTGTGGATTACTGAGTGAACAAGATACTTGCAGTTCCTATTGAACCGAGAATTTGATAAAGAACTCATACCAATAAATGAGGAAAATACAAAAAAACCTTGGGAGCAAAATATGTGAGCAGCTGTGGGACAAAAGGAAAATGCAAATGTTCAGTGTGTCTATGAAAATGTATTTAGCATCATGAAGTCATCAGGTGACTACAAACCAAACCACCAGGAGACATTAAATAGACATACGCACAATGATTACAATGAAAAAGGACAAGGATGCAGAGCACCCAGCACCCTCAATCACTGCTGATGAGTGTAAAAATGTATACAACTGTTTGGCTGTAATATCTACTGAGTATCTGTAGACCTTGCTTTAGCCCCAATAGTTCCAACAGAATAGCCCCAACATCCCCAGTGGAAATGTGTACACACATACACCAAAATGCATGTACAAAAAAATGTTCACAGGAGCATCACTGACGAATGCTGAAATGACAAGTAACCCAAATATTCCTTATTTGGTAGAATAAATTGATAGAATAGATAACAGTAGAATAAATCAATAAATTGTGGTATCATCAACAGAATACTCTAACAGAATACTCTATAGTCAGCAAACCTTTTTTGTCAAGGGCCAGATAAAATCTATTTATCAGTAAACGTATCAGGGCTGATAGTAAAATATTTTGCAGGCTGCATATTGCCTCTGTTGCATATTCTTTATCTTTTTACAACCCTTTATAAAGTAAGTTATTCTTAGCTTGTGAGTTGCACAAAAACAAGCAGAATAGCTTGAGCACCTTGTACTCAATAGTTTTTATCCCTCGCCCCGTCGCCCTTCCACCTTGCCCCCTTCTTGATTTTCATGTCCTTTGTATCTCTTTGTGCCCATTCTTTAGCTCCGTTCCTGAGAAACTTCACTTAGGATAATGTTCTCCAGTTCGTTCCTTTTTATGGCTGAGTAGTACTCCATGCTAGGTAAGTGTGTGTATGTATATATCACATTTTCTTTATCCACTCATCAGTTGAAGGGCACTTAAGTTGATTCCATGTCTTTCCAATTGTGAGTTGTGCTAAACATTCAAGTACAGGTGTCTGTTTTACAAAATGGTTTATTTTCCTTTGGGTAGATACATACCCAGTAACGGAATTGGTGAATCAAATGGTAGGTCTATTTTAAGTTCTTTGAGGAATCTCCATACTGTGTTCCACAGAAGTTGTACTAATTTACAATCCCACAAGTAGTGCACAATGTTCCTTTCTCTTTGCATTCATGCCAACATCTATTGTTTCTTAACTTTTATAATGGCCATGACTTTTAATAATGGCCATTCTGACAGGGGTAAGATGGTACATATATCTCATTGTAGTTTTCATTTGTATTTCCCTGATGAATAGTGATATTGAATATTTTCCCATTTTTTTTTTTTGATCATTTGTCTTCTTTGGAAAAACTTCTATTCATTTTTTTCGCCTTCTTTTTGATGTTTTCTTTTCTTGCTGATTTAATTACATTCTTTTTTTTTTTCTTTTTTGAGACAGTCTCAAGCTGTTGCCCTGGGTAAAGTGCCGTGGCATTACAGCAACCTCTAACTCTTGGGCTTACGTGATTCTCTTGCCTCAGCCTCCCAAGTAACTGGAACTATAGGTGCCCACCACAATGCCTGGCTATTTTTTTGTTGCAGTTGTCATTGTTGTTTTAGCTGGCCCGGGCTGGGTTCTAACCCACCAGCCTCGGTGTATGTGGCTGGCACCCTACTGACTAAGCTACAGGCACCACCTTAATTACATTCTTCTTACTGCCATTTTCTGCCAGCTTCATCTAAAATGTCTACTTCTGAAGTGTCTACTTCCATCTAAAATGTTTGCCAGTGGCCCAGAAGATGGATTGTGTAACTACAGTCACTGACTTGTTATTAAATAACAGTACAAAAAAATATTGTCTTTTCTTGTCATGGATGTGGGAGGAGGAAGAGACAGATTGGAGAGAAACAGAGTGTAGCCCCTCGAGGACAATGGATTCGGGATCTGACCTGGCTTACTCTGCTAGAACACAATGCTTACATTTCTCTTTTACAGAAGAGAATTAAGAACACAGTTTCATTAGAAACAAAAAGCCTAGTTGAACATATTTTTCTCATTTGTGCTTTATCCTAAACATTTGTAAAGATTTAGCAGCTCACCCCAGCAAGGCCTTTTAATCCACATTCCAGTAATAAAGATTTCAGGAATGCTTTCTCAAGGACGTTTTTGTGTCCAGGTTTGAAGAGAGCCAAGATAGTTCATTCTCTTAGGAGGCCCCATGAAATCTTGGGAGTGTGACCCATACAACGGACAAGAAGGTGATTCTCTGAGTGTGATGTTCCCAGCTGTGCTCCCACATTTCACCAGGGTGGGATTGGAGGGGGAGCTCTAAGGGTCTGCACATGAGCAGACACGCAAAAGTGGTCAACGTTGTATTCCATTAGTTAGGAAATACTTCTGCATCTCAACCCTGGGAGGAAAGAAATCAAGAAAGCAATCCCATTTATGTTAGCTACAAAACAAAAACCAAAACACCCTACGAATACATTGAACCATGGAGGTGAAAGGTCTGTACAAGGAAAATTACAAAACACTGATGAAAGAAATGGAAAAGGCATAAACAATGGAAAGATACTTCATAAATAAGGAACATTAATATTGTTAAAATGATGATACTCCCCAAAGCAATCCACATACAAATTCAATGCAATCCTGATACAAATACCAAAGTAATTTTTCACAGAATTAGAAAAAAAATCCTAAAATTTGTTAGAAACAAAAAAAGTACCCAAATAGCTTAACTAATATGGAGCAAAAATAACAAAGCTAGAGGCATCAATTACACTATCTGACTTCAAAATGTATTACAAGACTGTAGTAACCAAACAGCATGGTATTGGTATTTAAACAGACACAAAGACCAATGGAACAGAATAGGAATCTAGAAATAAATTCATGTGTTTATAGCCAACTGATTTTCAACATAGGCACCAGGAACATAAACCAGGAAAAGAGCACCCTCTTCAATAAATAGTGCTGGGAAAATTGGATATCTACATGCAGGTGAATGAAACTGAACACCTATCGTTCATCATATAAAAAAAATTCAACTCAAGATGGATCAAAGACTTAAATGTAAGTATCCAAACTATAAAAATACTAGGAAGAAAATTGGGAAAACACTCCATGTTCTTGGTCTAGGCAAAGATTTTATGTCTAAGATCTCAAAACTACAGACAACAAAAAATAGACAAATAGAACTATATTAAACATCAAACCTTCTGTACAACAACAGAAACAATCAACAGAGTGAAAAGACAACCTGTTGAACGGGAGAAAATGTTTTCAAACTATCTATCTGACAAGGGACTGACATCCAGCATATACAAGAAACTCAAACAACTCAACAATCTTAAAAAATTCCATTAAAAAGTGAGCAAAGAACATGGACAGACATTTCTCAAAAGATAAACCAAGGGCCACCGGGTATATGAAAAAATGCTCAGCGCCATTAATCATCAGGGAAATGCAAATCAAAACCATGATGAGATACTGTGTTTATCCCATTTAGAATGGCTATTACTAAAAAAGCAAAAAAAAAAAAAAAATGGATGTTGGTGGGGATGCATAGAAAAGGGAATTCTTATACACTGTTGGTGGAAATGTACATTAGCACAACTACCATGGGAAACAGTATGGCGACGTCTCAAAAACTAAAACTAGAATTACCAAATGATCCAACAATCCCAGTATATCGGTTATTTATCCACAGGAAAAGAAAGCAGTATATTAAAGGGATTCCTGCACTCGCATGTTGCAGCTCTATTCATAATAGAAAAGATATGGAATCAACCCAGGTGCTCCTCCAGGGACGAATGGACAAAGAAAATGTGGCCTCACATCACAAAATCTCAAAACTGCAGATGCTGGCGTGGATGTGGAGAGAAGGGAACACTTTTACACTGCTGGTGGGACTGCAAACTAGTACAACCTTTCTGGAAGGAAGTATGGAGAAACCTCAAAGCACTCAAGCTAGACCTCCCATTTCATCCTGCAATCCCATTACTGGGCATCTACCCAGAAGGAAAGAAATCCTTTTATCATAAGGACACTTGTACTAGACTGTTTATTGTAGCTCAATTTACAATCGCCAAAATGTGGAAACAGCCTAAATGCCCACCAACCCAGGAATGGATTAACAAGCTGTGGTATATGTATACCATGGAATACTATTCAGCCATTAAAAAAAATGGAGACTTTACATCCTTCATATTAACCTGGATGGACGTGGAAGACATTATTCTTAGTAAAGCATTACAAGAATGGAGAAGCATGAATCCTATGTACTCAATTTTGATATGAGGACAATTAATGACAATTAAGGTTATGGGGGGGGAAGCAGAAAGAGGGATGGAGGGAGGGGGTGGGGCCTTGGTGTGTGTCACACTTTATGGGGGCAAGACATGATTGCAAGAGGGACTTTACCTAACAATTGCAATCAGTGTAACCTGGCTTATTGTACCCTCAATGAATCCCCAACAATAAAAAAGAAAATAATAAAAAAAAAGAAAATGTGGCCTATATATACACAGCAGAATACTATTCTGTGATTAAAAAAAGAATGAAATCTTGTCATGTACAGTGATATGAATGGCACTGTAGGCCATTATGTTAAGTGAAGTAAGCCAGACAGAGAAAGACAAATGTCACATATTCTCACTCATATGTGGGAGTTAAAATTTTGATTTCATGGAGATAGAGAATAAAATAATAGATACCAAAGGCTGGGGAAGGTGTGTGGGTGGGAGAGGGGGATGAAGAGAGGTTGGTTAATGGGTACAAACATACTGTTAGATAGAGGAAATAAGTTACAATGTTCAGGAGAGAGTACGGTGACTAACTAACAATGTATTACACATTTCAGAGTAGCTAGAAGAGAGACTTGAGGTGCTCCCCAAACATAGAAATGATGGATACCCCAAGTATCCTGACTTACCATTACACATGCTATGCATTTGTTACATTCTATGCATGTAACAAATATTCACATGTACCCCATGAACATGTAAAATATTGCGTGTCAATAAAAGAAAAAATTGGAACCCTATCAGAACAGAGAGAAGGTGAGAAGTGTGTGGGTAGGCAGCTACAGGAGGAAGGGGAAACTCAAGGTGGATATGGGGAGAGAGAAATAGAGAGCAAAGCAGAAGTGGAGGGGTAACAGAAGGTAAAGAGGTGCGAAGGTGTGCAGGGAGGTGTCCAGGGCTAGCACACCTTGCCTGCATCTGCCTCCTTGTCCACCGATCAGCAAGCAGTCAGGACAACTCAACTGCGGATGACTCTTCAAACTAGCTCCCAGGGAAAGACTTGGCCCTCCTTCGCCAGGAGGTTGGAGACACTCCTCACTGTAGCTTACTTTGCCTAAGGATGGAAGAACTCTGGAGACAGAAAGGGCAGAAACGGAAGAACATGCAAGAATTCAGAAGAAACTAAGACATGGATATTATGATATATGACCTGCCTGGGGCTACCCAACCAGTAGTGGTACAGTGTTGGGAATTTTAGTTCTAAAGATTGTTGTGCAACGTAATCACCAAAAGTGATGCAGTGCTTAGGTCTTCTCCAAAGCATCCTCCACTCAGACTGTCTTCCTGTCTAACTCTACCCCTGAAGACTCATTCCAGTAAGATCTGCTGCAAAGAACCCCTACCTAAGCACCTTGGTTCTCAAACTTCAGTGTGTGAAGGTCAAGTGTGTGGATGGGGACTCAGATTCTCAGGCTCTGAGTAGAATTAGGTCTGGGCAGCGGGTGGTGTGGATGTGGTAGGGTCACCCAGTGATTTCCCGTGGCAGTACGTGTTGCAGCAGGTGGGGCCGAGCACTGGGAAATGGGTGACTGTGGCAATTGCTTGCCAGGGCAATATATTAGTTTCTTAGGGCTTCCATAAAAGGAATCACAAACCAGGTGATTTAAAACAACAGAAATTTATTCTCTCGGAATTCTGGAGGTGAGAAGTCCAAAATCAAGCTGGCATCAGGGCCCTGCAACTCCTCCAAAGGCTCAGGGAAGAGTGCTTCCTTGCCTCTTTTAGCCTATAATGGTTATCAGAACTTTTTGGAGTTTCTTAGCTTATAGATGCATCACCCCAGTCTCAGCTTCTGTCTTCACGTGGCTTTTCCTTTGTATGTCTGTGTCCAAATTTCCCTCCTTTAAATATGCTGTCCTACAGGATTTAAGGCCCACTGTAATCAGTGTGATCTCCTCTTGACTTCATTATATCTGCAAAGACCCTATTTTCAAATTAAGTTCCATTCACAGGTTCCAGGTAGACATGAATTTGGGGGTGAGGGGATACTGGCCAACCTAGCACAAGCAGTAATAGTGATTATAAATGATGTGGGCTCAGATGATAGCTTTTGATCACCACTAAGGAGTGTACATAGGAAAAAGAGAAAATGAAGACAGAAAATCAGAAAGCTTCTACTCTGTAGCAGCATGGGAGCCCCTCACCTCCGTAAGGCAGCTGCAGGCCAAGACCATGGTCTGGCTATGACACTGCAGGTGCTGCACCCGTTTGTCACTCAACCCGACCAGGTCTCTCATGCTGAGGTTTACGTCACTGTACTAGGAAACTACAGAGAATGGCACATGCCCTAAGAAATGAGAGGGAACACTTGGACAGATAAGTGGCTGAAAGTCTGAACTACCAAATCCCCTTTAATCACCTGTTAGTGGAAAGCAGACACTTGCCCCTTCCCCACACTCCTTCCCTACACCCACTCAGTAACTGCCCTGGGCAGTTGTAACAAGAGACCCACTGCCACCGCCTTCACTGCCACCAGGCCCTAAGAGAGCTCCAGCCCACTACAGCCCTGATGCAGACATGAAGCCCTGCTCTGGGAGGTGATAACTTTCCTGAGTTTTACTGGCAAGAGTCTAGGAAACAGGCATGGAAGTAAATTCTGTGGCTATAAAGCAAAGGAAGAAATATAATAAAACGTGATAGAGCTAAATCAATGAATATAGATGTACTTAACTCAGAGTCTGGGATTTAAAATGTAGGCTTGTACATCTGAGATGGGCATCAGCAGTTTGTTAGAATTAATTAAAGCCTGGACTCAAATGCTGGCCTGTGATCAATGAGGCTGACCTCTCCTGGAAATGCTTTAACAACTTTGGTTTAAGAGTCTCCAGGCCATCGAAATGTGTTGGTGAGAGGGGTCAATCCTTGAAAGCTCTGATTTGGCTATTCTCTGAAGGTTGGAAGTATTAGTGGCTGTGGCAATTTATTGGATTCTTTTCTTAATGCGATCTCCAGAAACCTGGTGGTTGTATTTACCTGAAGGGACAGGTAGGTGCAATGATCACAAAAAACAATAGAAACAGAGCTGTCATCAGAATGTTTTAACATGCATGTGAGAAAAGCTGGATCCCTTAGAATGAAATCGATATGGATAGAAACCTAATGTGAGTTGCCATAGTGGAAATCCAAGGTCTCTTAGATGATTCTAAGATTTAAACCAGTTCATAGTTCAAGAACTTCACAATTGATATCTACACAGAGGCGCCCTACATTGTGAATATTCTTCCAAACCTTCTCCAGAGAGCCCTGAGGCCATTTTTTAAGACTGTGTGCTGAGATACCCGGACTTTTCAGGAGTTATTAGATACTGGCTCTGAACTAGTGCTAATCCCTGGAGAACCACTGTGGTCCACATGTCAGAGTGGGGACATTCTAAAGCCAGTGATAGGCAAAGTCTTTAATCTAAATCAGAGTAGGTCTAGTGAGACTATGAATCACTGGAGGGGGAATAGATAGTAACCAAGTACAACTTGATAGTAACCATGCTACAAATTGGTAGTGCTGTAGCAAGTAAGGAGGTACAACTCAACATTGGTTCCCTGACTATGGTAGGAAAACCAGGTAGAATTTCCTGAAATTGTCCCCTACACCCATCATCAAAAAAGTAAACCAGAGGAATGCCACATGCCTGGGAATCTGCAGAGATTACTGCTGCTGTCAAAAGCCTGATATGTGCAGAAGCAGGGACCCCAGGCACATCTATACTTAAGTCACCTTTTGAAATAACCAGATATCTCTTGGAGAATGACTTAATCAGCGATTCTCATCCTGTGGGTCGCGACCCACAGGAACCGTATTAAAGGGCCACGGCATTAGGAAGGTTGAGAACCATTGACTTAGCTGATCACAAAGGATGATTACAATTGTGGTCTTGGTTGTGGTATAATTATTGAAGTAAATTAACAGATTAATCTGATTATCAAAGGGAAGATTGGGTGACCCCTACGGAATGGGGGCAGGAAGGACTCTGTTTATAATCTGGGAGATTCCCTGGGGCCCTCCTTAATACTTACTTGCCCAATAGTTCTGGACAAATGAAAGACTTTGCCAACCTGACCAAGGGCTCAGATTTTGCAGGAATAAAGATCTGAGTCATCCTGCCTGTTGAGCTGAGATGTTGGCAGAAGGAAGGGGGGCACGTGGAGTTCATGGTGGAACAAGGAAACTGTCATCAGCGTAGGCCCAGGCCCCGTGACAGAGGTGGAGACTGTAGCAGCTGCGTCACACTGCTATCATATCTGCCTGCCTCTCCTGCTCCATAGCTCCAGTAACCCAAATCTCTCCCATACATAGTTGACAGACGTCCCAGTACCAGGACTCAGCCTTCTCCCACTTTCCTTTGGTTGCCTGGCTGGTCACTTAGAACTAATAATTTCTAAAATCAGAACCATTATCCCCAGTTGACCACAATGCCTGACTACCAACTGTATTTTCTGAGCCAGGTCAGCCCTCTGTTCCTTCCACTTCCACTCAAAATTTTTTGATCTCTGTCTGGCCCAAATGTTTCCCATCAGAGTCACCCCCCAACCAGACACAGGTACTCCAAGGCTAGACAGTTTCGCAGCACCTAACGCAGCACTGTGCACATAGATGTTCCTCAGTAAATGATGTGTCAGGAAGCGTCTTATAAACAATGAAGTCCTAGACACAGAACACGCAGTTATGGGGATTATTTGTTGAACATGTTAAATGACTTAGCGTATACATAAGAGTTTTGATATTTGAAATAGTCTTTTACATAATTTATATTCGTATGTGACAGTGAAGAAAACCACATACGAGTATATGTCATGGGTCATTTTCTTATCCTTCATTAGGAGAAGGCCCAATTACGAATCCATGTGAATATGGTGGAAATATTCTGGCACACTCCCTGGGAGCAAGCTGGAGTCTGTGGAGCCGTAGGAATGTGGTTCACAATTGTGTGTGTGTGTGTGTTGGGAGCAGTTAGAGCCCCAGGGTAGAGATGGAAGATAGCAAAAGCTAATGATTTTGAACTACAGATTAAGAAGAAAACTTAGGAATTTTTAGAAGGGAAGTTTTCGAAGCTGCAGACCGGTACCAGTCTGTGGCCGATTAGAAGCTGGGCCACACAAGAGGAGGTGTGTGGTGGGTGAGCCAAGCAGAAGCTTCACCCCCATCACTGGCGTCACCACCTGAGCTCCGCCTCCTGTCCCACCCCACCCCACAGTCCCCCACTTCCTCCCATCCTCTAGGCATAGAAAAATCGTCCTCTATGAACTGGTCCCAGGTGCCAAGACCGTTGGGGGCCCCTAGTCAAGAAGAAAAAAGTCACATTCTTAGGTCTTAAAGAAGATGACATTTAATGACATAGGAATTACAACAGCTAAGTAATCATGTGAAAATTAATTTGTACTTAGGAGTTACATTTAATATTATAATGCTTGCAATACCTGGTGGTAATTTGGGGTTTATGGAAAGAAAATAATAACAATAATAACAGTAATGCTGATGGGAACTAAGGGCATTAAGCACTGGGTGCCTGGCAGCTATTCCAATCTCCTTACATCTGTTAGCTGATGTAATTCTGATAACAAGCCTCTGAGATGTGTTCTATTAGTATTCCCACTTTACAGATAAAGAAACTGAGGCACAGAAGGCAGTAACTTGACAAAGTTCACACAGCTGGTAGGTGGGGAAGCCAGTGGTTCAGGTCCATGTAACCAGCACTAGAGTCTTCAGGGTCTACCCACTAAACTGGTTCACGTGGAATTTGTCTTAAAGCTTTTATTTCTGTACATAAAGCTAAGGGAGTGAGTCTTCTGTTAGATTTTTATTACTTAGGTCTGAAAAAACTTAACCACTTATCTAACTCTACCCTAAACCAGCTATCCTGATAGGTTTGTCCAAGACTCAAAGTTTCACTTGGGAGTTTTAGTGCTAACACTGGGAATGTTCAGGAAAACCAGTAATGGTTGCTCAGCCTTAAAGTTATGCCATTCAAAAGGAATAAATGTACCTCTAAAGAATCTCACCAGTTCTCCTCCATTTGGCAACAAAGACATCACCAAAAGCAATCCTATATTTTGTCTCTGGCATCAACTAACACTGTAGTAGTTTAACTATAATGGCCTTCATTTGTTTTTCATTAAGAAGTGGCTTTCCTCCCAGTCATCCCGGGTTGATTTTGCTCTGTTGTTTAATAGAGGAGAGTGGGTAAGGGTCTGTAAGATGTTGCAGGTGGGGAGTGTAGGCCCAGCTTGGTCGAGAGCCTCTAGGGATGGCAGAAATCTGGGCAACAGCGACTCTTCCCGCCAGGCTCCCTGACCTTGCAGAAACTCCCTCTACAATGAGGCTCTCGTGGGACATGCCTAAAAGAGGACCTCATCTGGCAAGGCCGTATCATAAAGATGCCTGCGTGTACCACCTCGCATCCGTCAGACAATGCGCTTTGGGTTAGCCTTTCCATTCTGCAAGTCACTCTTAAGCTCCGTGCCTGGTGCACAGCCAGTGCCTTTGGTTTCTTCACAGTAATTGGGCCATTGTCTGCGTCTCTTACCGCTCCACAGTGCAGTCTCAGAGCATCTTTCCCATTGTCCCCTTGGCTTTCTTTGTCACTTGGCCTCCTCCCATCTGCTGGAATCTTTTCCTTCACTTGAGTGACTTGGGAGATGCACATTAATGCCAGTCTCTCTGGCGAGCTCCTACCGCCTCAGCCCCGTGCACTATCTCATTTTATGCAACAGTTCAATCGTCTTGGGTGGGAGAAAAGCCCCACTTGCCAGCTTGTTCCATTTTATCAGAGTAGGCGACAGTCAAAGCGAAGTGACAAGTGCTGGCGGGTGCTCATTTCCCAAGCCTCCATTTGTGCTTGCTAATGATCTGCAATATCTGGGCTGAGCTATATAGATTTGCAGAAATAAGCCCTAATGGCTGCTCATTTCAAGTGGCATCAACAGTCACCCTGTCAGAAAGGTAGCATGCAGGTGCGTGCAGTGTATGTATAGCTTATAACAGGGATGCTTTGGAACTCAGTTCTTGCTTAAAAGTGAACAATAAACAGTTGAGAAATGAATAACCTGGGATTTGGAGTCTTTTGTGTACAATTCTATTTGCATAAAAAGAACCGATGTACTAGAACCAGAAACTCCAGTTGTTGTAGCAGACTAAATCATCCCGAGTGGTGATCGCTAAAATGGAACTCTGCATAATTTCCTGCCATTTCCATATCTCCTCTGAATGAGAAATCAGTTCTGAAATCCAAACAGATCCTCAGAAAAAGAAATGTTGTAAATATGAAACTAAGTATTATTTTCCCCCTATCTCTAGAGATAAAGTGGCACTACTTCAAAAGAGGTACAATTAAATCGTTTAAACCCCCAATCTTAATCCATCATAAAACTGTAATAGTACAATTCTTCCTGGGGGTAAACTCAAGTGTGCTTTGAGGTCCCTGCTTATAATTATTTTACCATTATAAACATAATCATATTTCCAAAACCTGGTGTTTACTGTTCTAATCTATTTGGTTCATTCCCAACTATCAGCTGGTTCCCAGTTACAAAGATGAGTCGGGAAGGAAATTAAGCCCTTTCTAAGAACTAATAAAAGACCATCTCTTCTGCAAGTGGTGTTTATATTATGTTTGTCATCATTTGGCTGAAAGAGACTCTAGGAAATGGGAGTGAGATTATTACACAAGAATACATATTGTAGGGAGAAATAAAGATGTGCCCATCAATTCTGTGTTCTGTCCCAGAAATTGGGTGATGCAGATCCAAGATGCTCAATGATGTTCATTTATTTGTCTCACAGCGGGAGAGAGAGAGAGAACACATGAGTGAGTGAGCCAGCACTATTGTGCTGGGCCCTGGCCTGGCGCTGAGGACAAATGCTTAAGAGCTCACAATTAACTTATGATTAAAAATATGATGGAAAAGAATCTTGGCATTGCTGGGTCTGGCATACTCTCCAATCTGAAAAGGGAAAGGAGGTTTCCTTTCTGCTTCATGGACCAAGAGAAATTATGGCATGGCTCAGGTCCAAATTAAAGGAGTGTTTAAAGGCTATTTCATAATGACATAGTGACTTGTAGACTTATTTATTCCCTGCTTACTTCTCTTTATGAATTCTTCTCAGCTCTTCTCTGAACTGGGCAAGTGGCAGGAGGGCTGTGGGTGATGGGAGGAGGCCTGGGATTCACAGGGTGGGGGGAGAGAGGTGGTAGGAGGTGGTGGCAGAGGACAAAGTGGTCCCTGCTCATCTCAATCCTCCTTTCTTTAACCCTTGTTGAAAATCAAATAACAAGGGTTATTTGAATGAAATATGTTTTCCTTTGCTCTGGACCTCTTTATGTGGAAATGACTTCTTTCTACTTCATCCTTCTGCATGTTTTGGTAAGAAACAGATGAGGTTAGAGAAGTAGCCTTTGCAGGTAGGTCTTTTGTCTTACCTAGAAAGAAGAAAACCTGCTGAAATAATATCATAAAATAAATTGTAAATTTCCAAATATTTTCTAGATTTTGGGGAAATAATAGAGGAGAAAGGGTGAAGAGAATTTTATAACATTTAGTTAAAGACCCCAAGGTCTTTCCCCTAATGCCTGAAGGCATAAGATAAATATCTATAACTTATAACTTGAGTTCTGTGATAACTTATAACTAACACACACACACACATATATATGATCCTCTGACTTGTCAAAGCAAAAATATATGGCTTTATTTATTAATAAAATGTTCATTTTAATAGGCATTGTTTTAAGTGGGCAGTAGAAAAGGTACCTCTTTAGGTCTTTATTAGGTTATGATTTCTTTTTTAAAGGACAGTCTTTTAAATGGTCACTTTGGAGTTTTAGAACAACACAAGACCTCTCAGGCCAATGTTCCTCATAGTACCTGGCTAATTGTTAGAATTAACTGGAGAGAGACTTTTTAGATTTCAGATTCCTGCCCACCCCTCTAGATTATTGAAACAATGGGGAAGGGGGCTGGGAATCTATAATTTGAAGCTGCTTCCCAGTAGTCTTAGTGATTTTCCACAAGGGTTGAAGAAGCCCTTATCTCAAGCCCGGCCTCCTAGGGTGAGCTCTCAGACAAGCTCCACGTCCAAGGGCAAGCTCCAAGATAAGCCCCGCCCCCCAGGGAGGAGCTCCCAGACAAGCCTTTTCTCCCAGCGCAGTCTCATTCCAGTGTTCTCTGCACAGGGTCTAGCTATCCCTGCCCTGGCCTACTTGCCACAGCAGCCTCCCAGTTCCATGCTTCTTCCCCAGCAGCCCCATTCTGCCATGACCTACATACCTTGCCAGCAGAAATCTCTTCCCCTGTCACTTTTTCATTCTGATGCTTCTCCTTCCCATACACCTGTGAAGTCCCAACTTAACACCATTTTCAACCCCAACAGTGTTGCTAGCCTGCTGCACAGCTCTGCCTCTCCATGGCTGAGCAAAGTATCAGTCATTGATTGCCCTACACTGATTCTCCAAATCTTTATCATAGCAGCCCTGCAGATGGCCACTATCTACTGAAGTGAGTGAGTAAGCAAGACCACTCAGCAAGTGTTGAACGTATGTTCCAGGAAGTTCTTCTAGGTCCTAAAGGACAAAGCATAAAACACAGCAAAGTACATACCCTCATCAAAGACAGACAAATAAGCATATAATTTAATATCAGATTGGGAAAGCAAAGCAATGAAGGAAAATTAAAATGAAGTAAAGAGGTGAAGTCATTGGGGAGTTATTTTTCTAATGGCAGTCAAAGAAGGTGTTCTGAGGAGCTAACATTTGAGTAGAGAGATGAAAGGAGTGAGGGAACCAGCTCTATAAACATGGAGGAGCACTGCCTGTAGGCAGAGGAAGCAGTAAGTGCAAAGGCCCTAAGGCGGAAGCCCCTAGGGATAGGTTTGCCACCCCTGCCCCACAGCCTGGTTGCAGCCTACTGCCCCACCCTATTTTCCACTATTAGCCAATGCCCCTCTGCATGATCATTGGAAAGCTGTGTGTGATTCTCACCTTTGTTTCTGAGTCTGAAGTTATAATAAAGTGCTTGAAATGTCTTGTTTAGATGGCTGAAATTCCTCCCAGAAGCTGCAAGAATTCAGAAGCTTATATATAGAAAAGGAAAAAAACCTTTTATCTTGCTTTCTGGCTAAATGTTGCTCCTTTTAATTAAAGAGATCAATTTGCCATGAAAACGGGGTCCCCTGACCTTTGCATATTTTCTCTTGAATGATTTAAGAAGGTTTTGCCCTTTATGTAGGCTTCTTAACAAATTGGCCTCCACTGAGTTAAGTCAGTTCTTCTTGACCCAGCTCTGGGTTGAAGGTCTCTCCCACCAGGTCTCACTGGAGGTAGGTCCTCTTCCTTGGCCCCCATACTGCTGGGTAACTGCCCACTGGGCAGCTTAGAGGTCAGCCTCACCTCCTACCTGGGAAGACCCTAGAAACTCCTGCCTTTGGGGTTTCATCCTCCCCTGTCTGGTCCTTGCTTCACCTCCTCTTGTTGGTTGGAGTTTGCTGCTTCTATTACTGAAGTTTGATCTCAGGTTAGCACTAACAGCACCAGGCAGTTAACACACCCCAGCCCCGCATCAACTTGGCTTCTTTACAGTGTTGTGTGTTTTGTTTCCATATTGTTGGAACCATACAGAGTCATTTGAGGATTTTCTGGCGATATTATTGGATGATGGAGACTCTTTGGATGTGTGTGTAGGAGTTAGGGGAGTTGGGGAATGGAGGTAAATTATAACATCAAATATTTGTCTCCAGCTGTTAGAGCAAACCAAATCCAAATCTCCAAGTTCTGAATCCTTATGCTTCTGCCAGTGCTGGAATGTCTTCCCCCACCTTTTTTTTCTGTGCTTTTAGGGCCTGTATCAGTGACCTTCTCTTTGACCTTTCCTATATGTGAAGAATTCTTATTAAGCTCATATTTAGCTTTTTTATTTTATTTAGGGCAGTCTAATTAATCAACAAACAAAACAAAATTTGAGTGGCTTAACGCAATGACAATATAATTCTTGCTCATGTCACAGTCCAAGTGGGTTGGGCACGGGATCCACGGGCCTTCTATCATGGCAGAACCATCTTCAACCCAAGATGGACAAAGGCAGTGTAAGTTCTCACTGGAGCGCTCCAGGGGCAGGCCTGAGAGTGGCACATGTAATTTCTAACTGTCTTATTTGGCCAGACCTCAGGCAGCTGACCCTGCTCATCTACCAGGGACATTGGGAAATATTGTGGAGTAAACTGCCAAGGAGGAAAAGGGACCCATTCAGCAGGCACATAATCACTGTTTCTGCTGTATTTATTGATGCTTCACTTGGATTATACATATTTTGCCTAGTAATCTTCATGGATGCAAAAAAGTATTGAGGGGATTCAGAAGTTTAGTTCAAACATGTCATTTCACAGATGAGGTTGAGAGAAGCAAAGTGACTTGTCTGGTGAAAAGTTTAGCCTAGACTCTTGCTCTTCAGATTCCTGGTCCAGAGTTCCTAATTCCACCGAAGCGGTTTGCTTTCTTTTTTTTTTTTCCTTGAGACAGAGTCTCAAACTGTCATCCTGGGATGGCATCACAGCTCACAGCAACCTCCAACTCTTGAGCTTAAGTGATTCTTTTGCATCAGCCTCCCAAGTAGCTGGAACTACAGGCGCAGCCACAACACCCAGCTATTTTTTGGTTGTAGTTGTCATTGTTGCTTGGCAGGCCCAGGCTGGATTTGAACCTAAAAGCTCTGGTATATGTGGCTGGCACCTTAGCTACTTGAGCTACAGGCACCGAGCCAAGTTTGCATTATTTTTATCTGACTAAGAAGCCATATGCTCACTGTAGTTGAGGACTAGGTCTCCAATCCTAGACTCGTGCTTATAACAAGTATGGACTAAATCTTATAACTGATCAGAGGTGAAGTTGCAGGACACAACCTTCCCTTTCACAGCTGAAGCTCTCATAAGGACCTTCCTCCATGGACCAGGGAGAAAGAAAGTGGTGGAAAGCATATGGCCCCATTTTACCAATCTATGATGCCAATGTCTGAAAAATCCACCTTTATTTTAGAAACCACAAAGAAAAAAATGCTACAAATTAACTATAGCAAAATCCTTTTTATCAACTAAAAGTTATTTTATACTTATTAATAGAGCTTACATAGGCCCAATAAGACTTTAGTGGTAAATACACATAAAATAGAATTTACCAGTCCAGTTTTTTTTTTTTTTTTTGAGACAGGGTCTCACTCTGTTGTCCGGGCTTGAGTGCAGTAGCATCATCATAGCTCACTGCAACCTTAAACTTCTAGGCTGAAATGATCCTCCTGCCTCTCAGCCTCCCAAGTAACTGGGACTACAGGTGTATACCACCATGCCTGGCTAATGTTTTATTTTTTGTGAGACATGTCTCCACTATGTTGCTCACACTGGTCTTGAACTCCCAGCTTCAGGCAATCCTCCCATCCCAGATCTCCAAAGTGCTAGGATTATGTGAACCACTGCACCCAGCCTCCAATGATTTTTGAGTGTACAGTTCAGTGGCACTAAGTACACTGACATTGCTGTGCACCCATGACCATCATTTATTTCCCACCCTGCACACCCTTCCCTTTGGGAAGACAAAAAAGGGAATTTTGTGCCCATTAGACTAACCCTCCATTCCTCTCTCCTGGACCCCTGATAGCCATCATTCTACTTTCTGTTTTTATGAATTTGACTATTCCATGTACTTTCTTAAGTAGAGTTATACAGTATTCATCCTATTGTGATTTGCTTATTTTACTTAGCATAATATCTTCAAGATTCATCCACATTATCAGAACTTTCTTCCTTTTTAAGGTCAAATAATATTCCATTTCATACATGTACATATTGTTTGTCTATACGTCCACTGATGGATGCTTGAGGAATTTCCACCTTTTGGCTATTGTGAATAATGTTGCCATGAACTTGCCTATACAAATGGCTGTTTGAATCCTTGCCTTCAGTTACTTTGAATATACAGCCAGAATTCCAACTGCTGGATCATATGGTAATTCTCTGTTTACCTTTTTCAGGACCTCTATACCACAGTAGCTGCACATTTTATATTCCCAGCAACAGTGCACAGGGATCCTATTTCTCCATATCCTCATTACCATCCTAATTAGACAGGTTTTTTTTTGGTCACATAACACTCTAGCACAGTGGTTCTCAACCTTCCTAATGCTACAACCCTTTATTACAGTTCCTCATGTTGTGGTGACCCCAACCATAAAATTATTTTAATTGCTACTTCATAACTGTAATTTTTGCTACTGTTATGAATCGTAATGTAAATATCTGATATTAGGTGATCCCTGTGAAAGGATCATTCTACCCCCAAAGGGGTCGCGACTCACAGGTTAAGAACAGCTGCTCTAGCAATTCCTTAAAAATGAGAATGTAAGTGAAATCAATAGTTTCAGCCATTCCTAAAACTTCTTCACTTTCAGTTTGACTTTCCTGAGTCACTATGTGACTCAGAGAGGATGTCATTTTCCACCCAATGTCATGCTGAGTGCTGTAGGACCATCAAACTCACTGCAGAGGCAGCATCTTCTTAACTCACGTAGGCCTCACGTTCCATTATTGGAATGGTTGTGATGTGGGAGTTATTTATATCCTACTGATCAAGGTCATTGTCAAGGTCTGATTTTTCACATGTCTGCCTCCTGAGGGTACATGTTATCACATGATGCATGGAGTTAGTCACTGCTGCAGATACTGGTGTGCTGGGATCTTGTCAAAAAGCCATTCAAAAAATCCAAAAATGTCAACCTCCAGCATAAATGGGTTGAATTAAGAGGCCTCCCAAAGGCACTGGTGCTCCTCAGCCAATGTTCCTTCTGTACAGCCAGCCCACTTTGACTCTTGCTTTGAGAATATTGCTTAGTTTACCACCTTCCCACCATGTCTTGGCAAACTTTTAGTTGCCAGGAGTTAGAGCACCACTCCACTGTGATCTCTGGGGTTTTGATCAAAGCAAATGACTCCTACTCTGCATGTTTTTGATACCGACCCTGTCTATGTCAATGCCTGCTTAAGCAATGGCAATTATACTGTGACTGTTGACAAAAAAAAACATGAGCTGTCATTGATTGTAGACTGTATCTTAATTCTAGAAGGTTATAATAAAAAAACGGGTTGTGTCCTAGAAATGATGACATGTTGATAAAGTGTAATAGGTACGTATTACATTTTACACGTGGATCACTTAGTACGAAGACTGCTGTAGCCTAGACCCCTCATTTTGAAATTACTATTTAATAAGTTGGTGAGCAGGGAAATAAAGACATAGTTCACCTCATCAAATGGGACTAGAGCCCTTTTCATCCTGGATCAGCATGGGAAGGACTAAAAGGGCTGTCTGGAAGGTGGAGAAGGAACACCGAGTTGCCAGTGGGTGCCGATCCTGTTAATCTTGGATGGAGAGAGAGGTTATTCTACAAAGAACAAGATCTGTATAGAACAAACACAAGGGTTTCTTTTAGCCAGATGAGGGCAGAATGAATGTTGCTTGTGCACGGAAGAGATTTGGCTGTATTTTCTGATGAAAAACAATTTTTTCCCTGCTTGTCAATGCTTTTGGAAAAGGTTAACCTTGTAATGCATCCCTGAACTCTGTTCTAGGTTCATTTATTGTGCTACAGGATTGGAAAGAAGTGGGCACCCTGGGACTTATGCATCTGATTCACTCCTGGGAAGTTAGAAAAAGGAATGAATGAGAAAGTAGAAACACCCAAGACAATCATGAAAACAAAGAAAAAAAATCCCAGAAGAGAAAAAATTTAGAAAATGTATTAAGCCCATGATGAATTTATCTTTACCATTAACTTACATTTCTATAATTGGAAAATATAGACAGGTGTAAGTGCATTGTAGCACACTTTCTAGTGCATTTCAGCAAATCATAATTTAAAAGCTGTCAGGTCAATAACTAGACTACAGTGAGCACTCCAGAAACCCACCCTGCGCACCCCTCTCCATTACCAGCCCCTGTCTCACTGTGGGCCTGACAGGGAAGCTCCAGGCAGGACTGGCTTGGTGGGTGTGAGTCCGGTGCAGTCTTACAGGGGCCCACCCTCAAATGAGTCCCTGCCTTGAGATTTAATTCTGCTCATCAGCTTGAAATTCTTAATTATTCTTTCAACTTGTGTTTTGTAAGTGAAGTCCGAAGGGGCAATGGAGTGTGCAGATGAGCACAGGAGACACACACGAGAAAGGAAAAACCTTTACATGTGAGAACTTTTAATGGCACATTTCCCCTTCTTTTTGGACAAGGAGCTTCACATATTCATTTTGCAATAGGCTCTGTTATTTATTATCTAGCTGGTTCTGACAGGCCTAGTGGGCCTAGGCTAAGAAAGAAAGGTGTCAGGCCTAGGCTATACTGGAAAAATACCAGTTAACTCCTAGCAAATTTCTGGACTGCAAGCTTTCAAATGAAATGAAATAAGTCTAGTTCACTCCCAAGATACATGCCAAAGTACTAATTGATTTCTTGCTTCTAGTTCATTCCCAATTTCTTGCTTGGCTAACTCCCTGGGAAACAGACCGGGAGGTACCAACTGTTCCCAGACAGACTTTTAAACAATACCTGGTGGGGAGAACACTGAAACTAAGATATAGGGGAGAAAAGTACTGAATCTAAGATGTATAGGGGGAAAATATTAAAAGAAAGATGTATGACATATGGCTAACTAACCGCAAAATTCTGCTTCTGTACAATGCTTGCTTGCCACCCTACCCAGATATACCTGGACAGCCTGCATGCCAATCAGGATGCAGACCAAGCCTTAAAAACCTGACTCCTTAAGCACTCGGGGCTGCTCTCAGAAACCCCATGTTGGGACACTGAGGCAGTCGCCAGCCAGCTCGTCAATAAAAGGACTCTACTGTAAATTTGGCTTGTTTGGCAGTGTGGTCTTTGTGGAACTCCTGGAAACAACAGTTCTGGCTATTGGAATACTGGGTGTCAAAAAAAGAAAAGAAGAATGAAGGAAGGAAAGAAAACAAAAGGACAATAACAGAAAAGGAAAAAGTTAACTGGCAATTCTGGGTAAGAAACCTACTGGTGTTTTCCGTAGCTCAGCTGAAGGCTGACCTCCAGCTCTACCTGGTGTAAGAGAAGGGATGACCACTCAGCAGTTTCTCTCATTCACTAAACAAACAGGCGGGCCAACCACAGGAAAGGCAACCTGACAGATTACAGGAGTGATTCCTACCTTCAAGGTATGAGAATTTCAGTAAAAGGAAATACACATGTTCCTCCCTGGCTCTAATCTTGCCAGACTTGGTCATTTATCTTTTCTGCTGGGAGTGATCCTTCTAAAATTTCGATTTGAATAGAAGGTTTTCTTCAATGACTTCCCAGTGCCCTCAGGATAAAGTTGAAATTCCCTAACTGGTGGTGATTCATTCCAGACATTTCCTGCAGCAATTATCAGACAATACAACTCATAATGGGTCAACAATAACACAATTTAGTACCTCACAGAAAAGAGGCCCAGGAAAAGAAGTTTTAGAACTGATTAATTTGTAAGGGCTGCTCTGCTTTTCCATATACTGATTTGTCTTTGGAGGCTGGTTTTTCTTTTGATCAAGATGGCAATCAGGATATATCCACAGGGGGGGAAAAAAAAAGGTGGTGGTGGGGGGAGATGGGCACCATTTGTTCCTCAGGGTCTCCCTTAATTAGCAGGAAATGCGTTGTAAAAGCCCTTGTCCCCCACTGTCTTCTTGGCAAGTACAGCATTGCATTTGCTGAACCAAACCCTGGGAAGGGAAAGGGATCACCTATATCACGGGGATCACGATTGGCTTGGTTCCTGACATGGGGAAGGGACTTCCCTCCTCTTGGTGACTTGCTGTCTCCAAAAACCTTAGCGATTCCAGGTATGAGAAAGTGAGGGTAGGCCCACATGAGCGGAAACATGTAAATTAATTCAACTCTGGGGAGAGAGAAAGGGGAGCAAGGGCTCAAGAAGCTTCCACCTACTGGGTACAGTGTAGGGTCTGTGGGACACCTCCTGGGTAAAGGACTCAACTACAACTCAGACTTCTAACAAACACAATGTAACCTAATTGTATGTTCCCTTATATTAATCTGAAATTTTAAAAAAAGTGAAAAAGTGGGGCTAGTGGCCATGAGAGAGAATGTAGTGAGAATAAGATGGAGTCAGTCAGGTGAGGGCTGAGATGCTGCAGCTGGTCTGGCCAAGTCAGGTCCTCTGTGACCTGCACCTCATGTCTCCCATTCTTGTTTTGTAAATTCAGCTATAATGTAAAAGTGTCTGTCTTGACTAGTTTGGGGCTATTGATTGAGGAGATTAACTTTTGAATTAGAAATGTTTTGGGTCATGGGTTATATTATTTATTATGGGTCATAGGTTATGCTGATTAGTGTTGTTTAAGATAAAGGTTAATCATTATTGTTTAACATAAGGGTTGATGAGGTTCTTGCTTTTAACATATATATATAACAGATATATATATATATAAAACAGTGGGTTTGGAAATGGAAGAACAGAACAATCTGGGAGAGGCTACTCTCACTGTTCTCCAGAATCACTGGCCTTCTGATGACAAAGATTGATGGACCTATTCCCAAGTCTGCATACTGGCTGACAGTGACAAGCAGCTGGACACTCTTTGTCTAGTAACAGTGGGACAGTCAGTGGTGCTCACACTGGCCCTGCTCTCTTGTATAGCCTCCTTTGCTGTTACTTCACCCTCACATGCTATTTCTCAGCCACACTGAATTTCTCTTCTTTTCTCAAACTGCCAGACTCTGACTCTTTTGGTATCATGCTGTTCTTTTTGCTTGGAGCTGTCTTTCCACTGTAGACCTTTCTCCGAGCCAAGGGCACCTGCACGAGCGGGCGTACGTGCTGGGGCTGTCCTCCACCTGATTAACTCTTGTTCAGCCTTCAGGCCAGTAGCTTAGGCCAGGAGTGGGCAGCTGTCAGCTTCTGGTCTCTTGACATATTACATTTGGTTCCCTCAGTGTTTTTCTATCTTTGGATTAGTTCTGGATATTTAAAAATAAAAATTCAGTGTTTTTGACTTCTTGAAAATTGGGAGGAGACACCAGCCCCACATGGCCTCAGGACTTCATTTGCTCAAGCAGGGACCCACTTTGGACAGAGCCATATTCTCTCCCACTCCTTCAGCCACACCTGGCTAGATTAACTCATTTCTTCTGTCTCCTTGGCCCTGAAGGTATTGGAGATGGGCATCCCTGGCTCAGACCACCCCTGACTGCCCACTACCAGGCTACACTGATTTTTTGCTGGATAGCTACAAAGCACGCTTCCCTCTCCAGTCAAAACACGTATCACACACTATTATAGCAGGTTCTCAATGACTGTAGAGACTAAAGTAAGAAGTAAAGTGTAGGTGTGTCAGATGAGCATTGAGACCCTGTTTGTTTCAGGCAGTATTGATGAACTGTGCACCCTACGCCGGATAGTGTGTGGACACCAGGAAAGAGGGGTGAATACAGCAGCCTGAGGCCTCAATGGGCCCATAATCCAGTGGAGAGACCAACAGAGACAGACTGATTTCTTACAGTGGAGGTGATAAACGCTGCCAGAGAAGCACGTAGAAGGGCACCAGGGGTAACTGATTTATTGGTCTTGAGTGGTAAAGTAACTCTATATCTGTCTGGGTCCCAGCAGGAAACAAAATTCACACCAGATGGTTCCAGGGAAGAGAGTTTCATGAAGGAACCAGGTTAGGGGTGCAGGAAGCTTCAGGAGCTGGCAGGGGATGCTGCTGTGACACTGGGAAGCCATCGCCTCTCCTAGGGTTTAGGGACAAGAAGTGGAATAGTACTGTTTGAATACATAAGAGGCAGGGTTGTGGACCTGGTTATAGTTAGAAACCTGGCCTGAAAGTCTGGAGGGAGGAAAGGGAAAAGTACCCCGTCTCTCCCTTCTCCTCCCGGCCCTGCCTTCTCCTCCTCGCCTCTGCTCCTGGCTGAACCCAGCTAGAAGTCCTGCCAGGACCGTGCGGTCTGCAGGGCTCATCCTTCTGGGGCAGAAAACAAAGCAGAGGAGGGGCGAAAAGGGGTCCGGGTGGGCGCGAAGACTGAACAAGTGGTGCAGAGTCTTTCCAAGGAAAGGTCCCCCGGAGGTGAGGAGGAGGGAGGAAAAGGACAGAGTTTGTTTTCAAGATTTTTTGGTTTCCTTTAGTTTAGGATTTGTGGTGTTGTTGGTTGTTGTCTGGTTGGCTTATTTGTCGGTTATTATTTTTTTATCTATGTGGAAGTTGCTGCCTGTTTGCAGTTACTATCACATGTCAACGTGTTTGCTAAGCCAGCTCCCCCTTGTGAATCATAGGTATGCACTCCTTCACTAAGGCAGAGGATCTGCATTTAACCATTGGCCTTGGGAGTAAAAACCAAATGAAGTACTCAGGAGTGTGGAGGTTTTGCTCTGGTTTTTCAATTACTGAGGGCATTAGCTGGTGTGTTAGGTAGTGACAATAGCGTACACAGTGTACTGTATTGTTTTCCGTACTATAGGGAAGGGTACAAACTACTTTGTGATTAATTTAGATTTCCCTGTATTGGGTGACATAACACAGCCACACACAAACCCTTTTTCTTTCTGGCTAAGACAAAGGATCTGGCGAGCCCGTCACCCCCCAGAAGTTTGTGCCAAAAGACCCTAATCTGGCAGACAACCTGTGGAATGTGCCCACCCCCACCGCCCCTTATAAAAGTGGTCTCTAACTGCCCCTGGGTGTAGACACCATCTTTGCACTGCCCAGGCAGCTCACCCTCCCCTTTCAATAAACATGCCCTGAACATCTCCTTTATGGTCTCAGCACTGGGTGCCACTGTTTACACCTTTCGCCCTGTAGTTCTGAATTAAACAGAAAGCTTGTATAAATGTCTTCCTCTCAAAACTTAGTTCTCCTAAAAAGTGAGATTTGAATTGATTTCTTCTGTTTGGTTATTCAAATGAAAAAGGGACCATCTATGAAGATTTGCTGCTTCCCTTACTACGACAGGAAAACAGTCAGGGGACAGATTCCTGCCTCTTGGAGGAAGAACCTGGGCATAGACTGAGACGGACTCACAGGCCTGTGATTAGTCAAATCATGCAGGTTGAGAATACAAAATTTGGAGCAGATTCCTTACTGTGACTTAGTTAGAAAAAATCTCAGTGCCCATCTATGTGTACTCAACATGGACCAAAACATGTGACAAATGTGCCAAGCCATGGATGTGCATTTTGTTGCCTCCCCAGGGAACACTCAGGGTCAGGTGGCATGTAGGTTCCCAGCTATGGCTGCACTGGCAGACACCCCTGGTGCCCACACTGCCAGGGCTCAGGGAGGTGCTGTTTATGCTTAAAGTGAAAAGTGACCAAGTTCTAGAGCTGTGCAGTGCTACACAGAGCCTGTAGTTAGTAGATAATACTGTATCGTGCACTTAAACTTTCCCCGAGAGGGTAGATTTCACGTTAAGTATCTTACCGCCCCCCCCCAGCCCCCCAACATACACACACATACAAAGGGCAGTAAGGAAACAAAAGACATTTAAAGAACTTGGAGGTAGCAAAGGTCCTTTTAAAAAAGCTTTCATGGGCGCTTAGACTGAAGTGTTTTGACCTGGCGAATCGATCAATTTCCAGTCTCTGTTGGTTTATGCTGTCAACTCAGGGCACTCTCATGGAAGATAGTCTCTGTATGCTGTAAATTTTAAGCTTGTATAGATTTTAAAAATGACTTATGTCCATGCCACATGCATTTCAAACAGATATTTTTAAAATCGCTCCAACAGGATGCCTGTATCCCATTGGGTAGGGTGGGACTGTGGAGAATCCACCGGCAGTGAAGTGGAGGGACCCGGCTCCAGAGCAGGGCTCTGACCCTGGGCACTGGCCTTGGCTGAGCCTTGGTTTCTCAGTGAGTAAGCAAAGGTGAACGTCCCTGACTCACTTGCCTCCCTGGGGGCCAATGGGGACAGATGGAGAACACGTTCAAGTGCTTTAAGCAGCACGGAGCACTGTAGAAGGCACAGTTTGCTAGGCACACAGGGGTGCACCCTGGTTTGACTCCAGAGGCCAGGGGAGAGGGGTGGGCAGGAAGGAGGCTCTTCTCCCACCGTGCAGGGAGATTCCTCACTTATCTATGGCTTTGTGTGGATGTCAGAGGAAGCGTACTGCAGATATACTCCCCAGGTCATCAATGCCAGCCCCCCACCCACCTCGGGATAGTCACCAAGATGGCACATGGCAAGAACTGGGGAGATCTCTGCACTCTTAGCTTAGTCTGAGATGTACTGTTTCTTTCATTTCAAGTCTGTTGCCCTGATGGAGGGAGTGTGTGATGGGCTCCCAAACCATAGCCACCTGCAGGCATGTCCAAGCTTCCCCTAGACTCCGCCCCATTCCCACCCCGCAATATGCTTGTAGATCCCTCTCTGGTCTGTTTCTGGGAAAGTAGAGAGAGAGAGCTCTTTCCTTCCCAGGCCTGGACATGGTTGAGGGTCCTATTTCTGGGGTGGCTGTGACACCCAGAATCCTGCAAACCTTTCTCCCCACTTGGGCATCTTTGATGCATAGTGCTGGACAAATACACTGTCCTTTAAACTCATCCTGTAGATGTAACTTCAGGCCAAGACAAATATGGAGTTTTGAGCTCAAACCTATTAAAGGGATTTATGCGTCACTAAAAATAGAGAAAAATTCATTACATTCTTTTCTTGTAAGAAGCTGGATTTACTTTGCCAAATGTGTCTCTGAAAGTGGATCTTTTTTTCTTTTTTTCCTGTCAACAGTTATATTTGTTGCTATTCCCAGCAGGGCAGATTGTCCATTAAGTAATCACAATATAAGGGAATCCTCAATAAAACACAATCTTAACTGAAAAGTACATAGATATACCTTGCTTTGAAGAACAGAGATGTTCTGCAAAGTGACTTTTTGGTAAAGCAACTAAGAAATACCAGAAATGCACCAGAGGGAAATAAAAAAAATGTGGCTCTGACTCCAGACAAGAGGAGAGGCTGGGGGTGGGGGCGGCGGGAGTAGCAGCTTGGGGGAGGGGCAACAGCTTGTGCCTGGCAGGCTATGGCTCCAGGAAGCTGGACGCCCAGCCTGCTTCTGGGAGGCCACAGCCAGCAGGGTGGGGAGCTCTCCCCCTTCCTTACAGGCCTTGCACCATTATCAGTCCAAGGCAGAAACAGTGAGGGATGGGAACACGCCTTGGAGATGATCGCAGAGCCAATAGGAAAGCGGCCTTGCTTCATGGACAATTTACAGCAGCTGTCTGAAGCACACTGGCTTCTGTAACGCAGGGTACACTGGGTACAGCTCTGAAGAAGGCATTTTATGTGCTAGAGATTTCTGTGCCGAGCTTGAGAAGCTGCCTTTTAGACTCACAAATTGCTTATATAACCCAGAGGTCAGCTGGGGCCTCTCCGCCCTTGTCGAACAAACACCTCCATTTTCCTCCCTACAAGGGTCCAAGGCTTCAGCCACCCCCAGATTTACTCTCAATGTGGATCCCACCCAACTTGGGCTCTCTCCTGAGTCCTCCCCTGGAAGCCGGGGTCGGATGCACCTCCCCCTCCCGCCCCTGGGTTCTCTCCCTGAAATCAGGACTTCCCTGAAAGTGATGGCTTTGGAGGTGTGCACAGCAGAGTCACCTTGCAGACTTCACAGCTTTGCAACTTCAAAACCTCCCCTTACAGCGTCATTTGGCAGTGATGGAAATGTTCTGGAACTGGAAAGAAGGGACAGTGTGCGCCTTTGGGAATGTACTAAACGCCATTGAGTTCTACTCTGTGCTTTAAAATGTTTAATCTCGGCCAGGTGAGGTGGCTGATGCCTGTAATCCTAGCACTCTGGGAGGCAGAGGTGGGAGGATCCCTTGAGCTCGAGTCAAAGACAAGCCTGAGCAAGAGTGAGACCTCATCTCTACTAAAAATAGAAAACTTACCTGCATGTGGTGGTGCCTGTAGTCCCAGCTCCTCAGGAGGCTGAGGCAGGAGGATCACTTGGACCCAGGAGTTTGAAATTGCTGTGCGCTACACTGAAGCTACGGCACTTTAGCCTGGGGCAACAGAGTGAGACTCTTCTAAATAAATAAATAAATAAATAAATAAAATGTTTAGTCTTATGTGAATCTCACCTCAATAAAAAGCAAAACCTAGAACACCTCCCCCAAGCTCTACACTCAGGCAGAGTTCAGTGCCCACTTCCGTCTTTCCTGCTGTCTGGGGCACCCACATTTGCCCTCATGAATGCCTCGGAGGATCAGCTTCCCAGGGCTTGCCACGGACCTGATCTAGCTTCCTCAAAGGACAGTCAGAGCGAAATAGTGACATTTCTGTCTGTCTCACTGACAGGTGAGGAGTGGGCTGGGTGCAAAGGAAGGTTTATTTTTTAATAAACCAGTAGCTTCTGTGACATTATACCCAGCTCATGCTAGTGCCATGGGTAGGATTATATTTCTTGGGCCTATAAACCTCTCCAAGCTTTTAGAAAGGAGAGCTAGGCGACTGCAGCCCAATGGTCAGATGGAGGGCTCTGGAGCTCGACCATCCTAGGTGGTCCCTGGCTTTCGTCACTTCCCTTCTTCATGAGCCTCTCCACCCAAGCACCTGTGAGCTTCAGTGTCTTCACGGTGAGAAGGGATGAGGGTACTCACCTTGTCTGGTGATGGGTCAGGCGGGGTCACCACAAATGGCCAGCACACAGTGAGTGAGGGTTCATATTAGAGATCATGGTTCCTGCTGCCTCAGAGCGGAGCCAGTAGAAGGACTTGGCAATGGGGGTTTTGGCTTGGAGTTCCTTTTATTAATATAATAATATTCACCTGTAGATTTACCTTCATTCTCAGCATTAGGGAACCTGCCTGATACAGACTCAGACATTGAGGTCCTAGGGGCAGCAAGGCATCCTGGGAGTGGGCGGCTCAAGGTCCCCCAGCCTAGGCATAAGTGTGTCTCAATTCAATGGGAACTTGCTTAATGGCTTATATTTGTATTAATTACAGTTTACAAAACACTTTCACAATAATTTTCTCACTTGTTTTCACAACCGCCCCAGGAAACAGATTTCCTCCCCATCTTTGGAGATGAGAAAGCTAAGACTCAAAGAGATTAGGTGACTTGCCTAATGTCACACAGCAAAGAGCAGAGCCAGGGGTCCAACCCAGGTGCCTGATTCCCATGTGACCTCTTAGGCTGGCGCTCAGTCTGCTAAGCTGAGGTCTTCCTTGGGCCCAGGGCTGGGCTGGGGCTTGGTGGGAGGAAAAAAAAAAAGGCTCACTCACATCCTGCCCCCAGTAACTTACAGTTCCACGGGCATAATGGAAGTTTGGCAGTCCTTGGTCCAGATGGACACTGATCCAGGTTCTTTAAATCTCCAGGGCATGTTGTAATCATTTTATTTCCTTCAAGGGCAAGTTGTGATGGTGAGCTGTGCTTGTGGCTGCCATGAGAGAGGAGAGTGGCTGCCCCTCAGTGTGGTGAGGGAAGTGGCTGGGGTAGGGGAGAAAGAGCATCCTGGGCTCAGGCAGGATGAGACTGTGTCTCAAAAAAAACCCCAAAAACATATATATATATAAAATTGTGTGAAAGCTACTAAAATACAGTAGTAATAATTCTTTTTTTGGGACAAAGTCTCAGTCGCCCTGGGTAGAGTGGTGCGGCATCACAGCTCACAGCAACCTCAGATTCTTGGGCTCAAGTGATCCTCTTGCCTCAGCTTCCCAAACAGCTGTGACTACAAGTGCCCACCATAACGCCCAGCTAGTTTTTTTTTATTTTTATTTTTATTTTTTATTTTTAATAGAGAAAGGATCCTACTCTTGCTCAGGCTGGTCTTGAACTCCTGAGTTTAAGCCATCTACCTGCCTTGGCCTCCCAAATAATTCTTAATAAATTAAGAAAGAGAAATAACGTGTTTCTTTTAAAGGAAGATATTGAGGTATATGTAAGAAGTGACAATCTTTTATACATCTTTTTATTCATTACTCACACATGTCCTCTGGGGGGGAAATTGAAATAAACCAATTTTCAAAAGCAAGTTCCTTGTTAAACCGGTACTGACGGTAAACTGCTTTTACACTTAATGGCAAGTTGAGTCAGCCACCATTTTTAATAAAACTGATTAATGACTAAGTGTGAACAAAAAAGGGAAGTGAGTAATTGGGTGGAATTTATGTTATCCTAAAGCTGAAATAAAAGTCCATGAGATGGAATAAAACGGCTTTGGAGGCTTGGCCAAGTTCTGAAATAATCAGGAGGCTGAGCACAGGGGCTGTTCTCAAGAACAGGCATCCCGTCCCACAGACAGAGCCTATTAAAAGTTAATAGAATAGTTTGTGATTATTGTTTCAAGCATTATGCAGTGGGAAAGGGCAAACACCTGGCTGAACAAATGACGGGTTTTGATTCTTAATAGCTGATTGTAAAGAAAAGGAACCACAGACGGCCACGGCTTTCAGATGCAGAACTGGCTGTTAGCAGTGAGACAGAGGCAGAGGGGACATCTCAATTTAAGAAGCAGTGATTCTCCAGGGAGCAAACATTGAAAGCCCAAGTCCCAAGTTAATTTTCCCATCATTGTTGAGCTTTGTTGAGCTTTTTCTAGAATATTAGGGGCAAGTCTGGAACTGGGGGGTGGCAACAGAGAAGTCCACTTTGGAGAGGATTTTAGGAATGGGGGAAGCCCAGTGACAGTGTCAGACAATTTTAGGCATTATTGGATAGTTAAATTTGATTTGAAGTTTCTTTTAGACCATTGTATTAGTCGTGCTTTTTATTTTCTGTATTTCTAGATGCTTTGACATCTTGGGGTCTTGCCAATACCAGACAGACTGCCCTTTCCAGGGCTGGCCATAGTCCAGGGCTAGCCAGCTCCTAGAGAGGGTGAATGACTTGCCGGCCAGCACGAACTATCCAACCCAGAGCCCACAGTCCCTCTGCTTCCTTCATCTAGCTCTCACCCTCTAGCCACTACACACCTGCTCTAACTACCCCAGGGCCAGGTACCAGACAACTAGGGATAGACCCCACGCCCAGAGTCCTGAAATTATTTAGCCTCACCCATCCTAACCTATTTATCCTGCCTCACCCATTCCTTCCTGCAGAAACCACAGGAAAGGCTCTTTCCCCTGTCTCCCTCATCTTCTTTACCTCCGGACAGACCCTGGTACTGGCCCACATGGTCCTCCATGGCATGGCCAGTCCTCTCTTCTTGGAACTGTAATCAACTATCTTTCCAGTGGCTGTCATCTCCTGATCTCTTGGTCTTACCATGCCGGAATAATAGTAACAACTACATTTAAGAAAGCCATGTCCAAATGTCCCTGGCATCAAATAAACCGCATCAAAATTTCATGTATCCTGAGAGGGTAAAGCCAAGTAAGGGACTATGGGTTCCCTAACTTGAGGCCTCACGTGTCTGCAAGAGGCACCTGCGCTTTATCCCGTGGATGCTGGAAAGCTTCTGCAGGCTCCTGTGCAGAGCAGGAATGACGACGTGCAGGGGCCTGCACTGCAGGGTGCACTGTAGAGGCAGGCAGATGAGTGAGGAGGCTTTGCTGGGGGCCTAGGCAGCAGCAGGTCAGGCCCGGGAGCCTGGTGGAGGGGATACAGCAGACACAGTAGTTCAGAAAGTGTGGTGGCTCAGGCCTGTAATCCCAGCACTCTGGGAGGCTGAGGTGGGTGGATTGCCTGAGCTCACAGGTTCAAGACCAGCCTAAGCAAGAGTGAGACCCTGTCCCTAAAAATAGCCAGACATTGTGGTGGGTGCCTGTAGTCCCAGTTACTCAGGAGGCTGAGACAAGAGAATCACGTGAGACCAGGAGTTTGAGGTTGCTGTGAGGTATTACACCACGGCACTCTACCTGAGGTTACAAAGTGAGACAAAGTGTCCTGGGGAAAAAAAAAAGAAAGGATAAGATTTGCCAACTAGTGGGATGTAATTGAGTGACAGAGGAAGAATCACAATGACCTGGGGCTTCCAAATCCCAGCCTCTGGAAAGACAGAGGCAGCTGGGGCACAAAGAGGGGTCCTGGAAAGACGAGAAGATTTAGAAGTAAGGGATCGTTGACACCTTTGTTTCCGCTTTTCAAATCTGGGTGGTAGTCGTCACCACTGTGTCCTCCGTCAATAAGCCTTTGCTGAGCTCCCCCAGGCCCTGTCCTAGGAGAAAGTGCAGTGTAGAAAAAGCAGAGCTGCCCCCCTGCACAGAGCTTCTCTCCCAGTGGGGAAGATGATTGGGCACAAACCACCTTTTTGTTAAGAGAGCGTTGTGACCCAGGAACTGCAGGCTGGTGATGACATTCCCAACTGCCTCCTCAGCCTCATTCACAACCCCACAAAGGTATTATTAGAGCTTTTAGTGGACAAGCTGGAGTCTGCCATCACCAACTTCGAAATCCACATTTAGTTATTTCCCCCTTCAGTTTATCACAGACGTGTTCACCAAGAGGGCCAAGGCAGCCCCATGAGCCCAGGACTCGTGAGAGTGAATCGCCTGTGTAAGGAGAGGGACTTCTCACTTGTCACCCGCTCCTGGCACCAAGGCTAAGAAGCCGACTCTCCTGGCCCCGAGGAGTTCCCTCATTTAGACAGCATACATTGTTGTATGTGTTTTCTTTCTGCCTGCAGAATAGTCATTTCATTTCTGATTTCTTCTCTGAAACAAAGCCTGGAGTCAAAGGTCAATAGCAAAACCACAGATTAGGGAAAAAGAGAGATGCACCAATGGGTGAAACAGGTCAGACATACTAATAACAGGATGAGAACTTTCCAACTGCCCATCCTGCCTCTGCCCTTGGAGGTGGGAGGCTGGCACATCCAAAAACTGTGGCAAAAACTGCTATCTTTTCCTCCTTGGCCCAAACACCACAAGTGGGTCTTCCAGGTTCTCTCATTAAAGATGAATTTGCGTAAATTAGAGATGGAAAAAAAAAAACAACAAAAAACAAACAAACAAAAAACCAATGGAAGGTAAAAGGTTTTATCACTTAATAATGACAATTTTATCATCACTTAGCATAACTTCTTTCTGCCAATTTTATCATCACTTACAATAACTTCCATTAGGGTAATAAGGCATTAAGGCTATGTTGATTGCAAATAATCTGGTTACATTCACTAATTACACGGAGACTGATTTTTTTTCCTGTTTGAAATGTAATTTTAAAACATTTCTACTTCCTAAAAACAGGACATATCAGAGTAAGGAGACGCATATGCTGTAGAGATAGAAAATGAGATTTTTGTGTATCTGGCAAGTGTCTGATTACAAGATGAAAATAGCTGGAGAATTCATCTGCAGGGATAAAGAATGCAAATGGCTTGCTCTGGTTGATTTGCTCTCACCTTCTCTCCCTTGGGGTCAAATTAATATGTTTGCTACAGATAACACGTTTTATATAGCCAAAGGTGTTGGTACTCAAACACCGTCTCACAGAGTGGAGATCTACACTGAAAACACAGCCTTTATAGAGATTAAGTATGAATTGCCAGGCTCTGAATTTTATGAGTCTGCCATAGCTGTGAAGTGCTGCTTTAAGTAAGAGACAGAGAGGTTTTGGATACATTATATTGTCATTTAGGGCTGCTATAAAATTCTGCAGGGCTGTCCATTACAGCCCTAGCTTTCAGGTAGCTATCATCGATCAATGGTACTAATGACACTATTATTATGACTAGCCAAGTTGCTGCTTGAATATCAGCACACATCCACTGGATTACAATGATTTGTTTCTAATTTGATAAAATACCCCTTGGCTGTTTTCAAGTCTATAAATGCCCTGAACACCCATACCAGAGCTGGAATTTTGGAGATGCCCTTTTTGGTATTTCTGGAACTGGAAATGATTTCCTTTCAACCAGCCATGGACATTTTCTAATCTATTTTTCAGTAAAATGGTCAAATCTGTTTGGCTTCGAAGAAACAACAAAATAACTCAGATGTCAAAAACATAATGACAATGATAGTTTGCACTGTGTCATGTTTTCAACTATCGAAAAACAATGTTCTATTGTTCTCTCTCTCTTTACAAGATCCCGAGGGTCAGGAGCATATGTTTTATTTGTAACACTTTATAGATGAAGCAGACATTTGCCCCATTTTATAGATAAGAACTGAGGCTCATAGAGACCAAGTGACTTACTCAAGGTCACACATCGAGTAAGTATTAGTGTGAAAACTAGGAGACTCCGGGTGGTCTGATCAGCAGCCTTTCAATCACAGGACATGAAATGTGCGGGACAGGAAATGAAAGCCACTCCATCACTGGTAACTAAACCTCAGTGTACTTTCACCACAGTCTCCCTGAGCACAGGTCTTATGTAAGAATGTGACTTTTCGGGTTATATCTGGCAGATTGCGCTGATGCTGGGGGCCTGCCTAATTTTAGCAGTTTCTAGCTCATCATATGGTGTCTTCATGATTTGCACTTACCATCAGATCAATGTGAAGAGGTGTCTGAGACAGCTCAAATTGTGCTGCTCCTGTGATGGGAGACTGGGACACACTTAAGGTGCTTCAGGGACACCAGCTGCACCACCCCCATTGCCAATGTCCTTGAAGGTCACTTGCTCCCTGACTGCACCTGGAGGCATCTCTCAAGTGGCTCTGTTACTTTGGTTTCCTTCCCAAAAGTAAAAAAAGGTGTGAATAACTTTTTGTCTTTCTGAAGGTTTCCAAAGGGCAAGTAGAAAAGTTAGTGTAATTCAAATTCTGTACCCAAAGACATAAGAATGTCACTTCTGATAGCAAATTGCTACCTGAGGGTATATTAATTCCCACTGACAATGCTACTTTACTTGGTATTTTATTTTAAGAAAAAAAAGATCAAGGTTTAAGTCAAGAAGGTCCCAGTCCAAGAAGTTCTAGAAACTTCTCCATGGAGGAATTTTTCTTTATTTTAGTCTCTCCCATCTGTCTATGCACCCTACAACTAGACTCATTCATCACAACAAGTTCCTGGGCAATTCTAGAGCTGAGGGAAGCAAAGTTAATATATCACTGGGAAGAATACTCCCTACCTGAATTTTATGTTTTTTATTATTTTATTTCAGATAAGGGTATATACGATTAAGTTACATTGTTTGTATTTGTTAGGTAAAGTCCAAGTTGCAGTTGAGCTCTTCACCCAGGAGGTGTGCCATATACCCGTATGTTGTGCTGGATAGGTGAGCATTCACCACAATCCCTTCGCCCTCCCCCTTTCTTGAATTTACATGTGTTTTCTCTCATGTGGGTGTGTAGTTGTTCATCAACAAGTTTCATATTAATATTGAGTACATTGGATACTTGCTTTTCCATTCTTATGATAGTTTACTTAGGAGAATGTTTTCCAAATCCTTTCAGGTAAATACAAAAGATGTAAAGTCTCCATCTTTCTTTCTTCTTCTTTTTTTTTTTTTTTTTTGCAGTTTTTGGCCGGGGCTGGGTTTGAACCCGCCACCTCCAGCATAAGGGGCTGGCGCCCTACTCCTTTGACCCACAGGCACCGCCCAGTCTCCATCTTTCTTTATAGCTCTAAGTATTCCATGGTATACACATACCACAGTTTATTTATCCATTCATGGGTTGATGGGCACTTACATTGTTTCCACATCTTTGCAATTGTGAATTAAGGGGCTATAAAAAGTCAGGTGCAAAGCCTTTATGGTAAAATGATTTTTTTTTCTTCTGGGTAGACACCTAGTAATGGGATTGAAGGATTCAATCTGAATTTTAAGATGCTCTTGGCATCACTTTGTATCCCTTTATACTGCAAGTTGCATTTTTTAAACTATGAAAAGCCAACCATGGCTTCCCTAAGTGTAAAATGACCAAGGTGAGATTGTACGTGTGTGTGTGTGTGTGCACTAAGTGTTATCTCTGGGACTTGAAAAGTTGTGGCAATGTCCTCATGATCCTCTCACTGGAAGTACTGAGCATCCTTTGCAAGATGCCTTGGGGAGGGGGTTCAAATTCACGGATGTGGGCCCTGAAATCTCAACAATGACAATCTTGATATGAACAAGAACAAGGTTCTAATTATTCAAAAGTCTGCTAAAATTACACCCAAATGTTCAATTTTCCACTTGTTCCTCTTAATTAAAAATGAAATGAAAGAGAAAAAGAAACTGTCAAAATTTTATAAATAAAAACAGATGGAATGCGGTATTGGAAGCGCTCTTCTATAATAACATTCCCTTTAATAAAATTCATTGGTTAATTGGGTTGATAAAATCAGCATTAAAATTAAATAAGAATTAACAAACACATGGATAAATATTTGTAGTTTTCTTCATGTGTTACCATGATAAAGGTAATTTACTTGAAAAGCCGTCATCTTTCTTCATAACTGATAAAGCATTACTAATTGTGTGTGTTAATATGGTACAATATGGAATTGAATAGAGGTTTTATCTTAATAACATCTCCATTAAATTAAAGAGAGTGTTGTATGACATGAAAGATAAGTCTGTTTATTCCAAACTAGCACATCAAAAGAATAACTGTGGGAAGCTGGTGCAGTAACTAACATTTTCTATACTGTTCTGGCTGGCAACATTACATTTTTAGTCACTTGTAAACAATGCTGTTTTGCAGGATAATCTAGATAATGTTTCACTGAGAAAAGTGATACTTTAATTATGGTGTAAAAGATACTTGTCTTTTCCTTTCTGTGTCTAATAGGAATTTTTTCTATAAACAAGATGCTGGGTGGAAAATGATCTGACTCTGCTGCAATAAAATAACCATTCTTTGAGGCGATTTCACTCTCCGAGCCTCCGTTAGCAGGACATGAGTGGCCAGGGGGTACCAAGAAGAGAACCCATCTCCTGCTTGTGGGAGGGGATAATAATGATTTAACTGGAGGAAGGATGGGGCCATGGTCTCAGGGCTTTCTCCTGTCTGTCACTTGTGGTTCTGCAGAACTTGCCCTTCTGAGCCAAGGTAATGATCTCAGCTGTGTTCCAGCAGGCTGTGAGACCAGGATTCCCTCCAGCGCCCTCCCCAGCCAGCAGGAGTCCCCAGGTCTGCCCTGATGGAAAACAGGGAATTGGAGTCCAAAGCCCAGCTCCCTTCCCCAGGCGGGCCTGGGCAGCTTAGCTCTGATAAACATATCATTGCCTTAGCGTCATCTGCCCTGGAGAACCAGGAGATATTTGGAATGCTGGTTGTTTTGTCTATTCATTTGTTTGTATATTAAAAGCACATGCTGCAACTGCCTATTTGGAGGCTGTGGATTTGCTGGGAACCGTTATGTGCACATTCTCTGGTGTCATCTCCCTGCTGCTGGGAGCAAACATCCCCAGCCTCACATATTGGAAGGCCTCGGAAGATACATCTCTTTATGGAAGACGTATCTCTTAACCGCCAACTTTAGCCACACACATGCACTACACACACCTCTGATCAGAAGCAGCATTGGCGTGAACAGCCAGAGTCAATATTAAGTACTGGCTAAAGATGAAAGCAGTTTGGGAATAATTATAACCTCCCCAAACTGCCCCCAAATACGCTGTTCAAAAAGTCAGTCTGCAGAAGCAGATGCCAGCCCTATTTTTATACCAGCCCAACTGAATTCTTAATACCCAGCAAAAAAGAAAACCGTGGCTTAAAATAAAGTGGGAGATGTAATAAATAATGAACTGTACTAACAATGTAGCATCATAAGGAGACGGATGGAAAACTTCTCTCCTGAGATTGCTCCTTCCAGAATCAGAGAAAGGCTTCTGGACATGCTCAGGGTGGATAGTTCAAGCTTGAATTTCAATGAGGTGGGAACACTTTTTAGTATAAATGCAAGATTTTCATATTTCTGCTCTAGGAAATACAGAGATTGTGGCCTTCATCTGTTTCATCCAGGGCTGGAAAAGCAAAACCCCAGACCTCAGACTTGTCTAGCATGTCCGATTCAGTGGAACAAGGGAAGATGCTGGTGGTGTTTTGTATCCTACAGAAGTGCTATGATGCCATCATCTGTCCAGGAAAAGAAAGAAACACCCATCCATGTGCTGAAGTTATCAGGAAGCTGGGGCATCAGGAATAAAGGAATTCTTCCCAGGAGAAAGACCAAGCATTGACTATGGACTGAAAGTCTGATCACTGCTTCTCAGCAAGTTCCAAAGTCCAGTGTCCTGGACCCTGAATGGCAGCTGAGTCGTCACAGCCCTGCTGCATCCCGTGGGAGTGGCACAGACTCCTCAGCCTTCATCCCCTTTCAAGGAAAGGGGCCCATGTTCAGATGGACACACCAAGGCACAGGGAATCTCAAGAATCTCATTTACCCACCAAATCTTTTACCTCTCTGGGGTCCCTGATTCCCCAGCTCTGCCGTATTTTATTAAATTGATGCATATTATACATATTTATGAAGTATTCGTGATATTTTGGTACATGTGGGCAATGTGTAATTATCAAATCAGGGTATTTAGAATATCCATTGCTTCAAGTACTTATCATTTCTTTGTGTTAGGAACATAGCAAATCTTCTATTATTTTGAAATATACAATATATTTTTGTTAACTATAGCTACCCTACTGTGCTATTAAATCCTAGAACTTATTCCTTCTATCTAACTGTATTTTTGCATCCATTAACCAGCCTCTTTTCATACCCCTCTATTTCCCATCCTTCTCAGAGTCTGGGAACTGCCATTCTACTTACTCTCTACCTCCGTGAGATCAACTTTTTAGTTCCCACCTATGAGTGAGAACATGTGATATTTGACTTTCTGTGCTTGGCTTATTTCACTTAATATTATGTAACAACCTCCAGTACTATCCACGTTGCTGCAAATGATGGGTTTTAATTCTTTTTATGGATGAATAATATTTCTTTGTGTTTATATGCCACATATTTTAACCCATTTATAATTATTGGTCACTTCTGTCAATTCCATATCTTGGCTATTGTGAACAACACTGCAATGAATATGGGAGTGCAGATATTTCTCTAACATACTGATTTCCTTTCCTTTGGATATATACCCAGCAGTGGAATTGCTGAGTCACATGGTAGTTCTATTTCTAGTTTTTTGAGGAAACTCCATACTCTTTCCCATAGTGGCTGTGCAAATTTACATTTTGATAGAGTACTAGCATTCTTTTTTCTTTGAATCCTTGATGACATTTGCTACTTTTTGTCTTTTGATAATAGCCATTTTAGGGGTGATATGATGTCTCATCGATTTGCATTTCCCTGATAATTAGTGGATATTGAGCATTTTTTCATATACCTGTTCACCATTTGTATGTTTCTTTTGAGAAATGTCTCTTCAGATTATTTGCCTGTTTTTTCACCACATTGTTTGTTTCTTTTGCTATTGAGTTGTTTGAGTGCTTATATATTCTGGCTATGAATCCCCTGTGGAATGAATAGTGGAATGAATAGTTTGCAAATATTGTCTCCCCTTCTGTAGGTTGTCTCTTTACTCTCTTGATTGTTTTCTTTGCTGTGCAGAAGCTTTTTATCTTGATATTATCTTATTTGTCTATTTTTGTTTGTTTTTTTGCTTGTCCTTTTGAGGTCTTACCCCCAAAATCTTTGCACAGTTTTCAAGAGCAAAATTTGCATAATACTCTGACTAGGGTTTGGAGACCACTCTGAGCAAATCTGTCAGATAGCTTTCCCTTGGGTACCTGAATCTTCACCACAATTACAGCTATACAATTCTTCCAAAACTCAATGAACTCTTTGCAGGAATCATTTAAAAACAATGAACACATGCTTTCCTCTCTTGGAAACGCTGCAAATAATAGGGTGCTCTAGTTTCACTGTAACGTCTCAGATGAACTGTTCAAATTCACAAACCTTAAATACAAATGAAAAGTAGCATGGATACAGTCAAGGACAAACTCAAGTTCAAAGTGTCAAAATAATAATGTCAGGAATAATATTAATTTACTTCTTGAATCCTGAAAAGAATAGGAAATAATAAAATCAAAGGCACATTTTTTTTTTCAAAAGCAAGAGAAGTAAGAACACACACAAGATGTTAACAACCAAGGTTATGATTGTGTCAGTTATTCCCAAAGCCTGTGGGAGAGTGTGGTTGGGGAGAGATCAAAAATAAAAAGCTGGGGAGTCCTTTCTGTCTACTACTCCCAACACAGTGGCATATGGACAGCTCAGAGAATTTGTGGTGTGTGATCAAGAAGAGACTTTCTTTTTTTTAAAGCTTTTTACTTAAAATAAATTTACCTTTATAGAAAATCTGTTGTAATTACTTCTGTATGTCCTTTGTTTAGATTCACAAAATGCTAATATTTTGCCACATAGGCTGTGTACATCTCATCCTATGTAAACATATTAAATTGTTTTGTTTTCCTTTATTTTTTTGCTGAGTCTTTCCAGAATAAGTTGTATGATCCCCCATACACTTGAGGATGCATCTTCTATGAATAAGGACATTCTCATACAGAACATATTTGCACTCATTTTCTATTACTGCATTCCAGAGCACCACAAACCTACTAGCTGAAAACAACACCCCTTCATTATCCCATAGTTTCTGGGAGTTAATGGGTTCCCTGCATAGGGTTGCCCAAGGCTGTAATCATAGCAGGGTCAGGGTTTTGGTCTCATCTGAGGCTTGTATGGGGGAGATTCCCCTTTGTGGCAGCAATCAACCCTTGCAGCTGTAAGGGTAATACTACGGGTTTCAGTTTCTTGTGGATGATCCACTGGAGGTTACCTTCTGCTCCTGGAGGTCACTCTCAGTTTCTCCCAGAATGGGCAACCCATGATATGGATGCTTGCCTCTGTAAATGAGCAAGGGACATTATTTGGTGAATGTGGTAACTCCTAGGTTTCTTATTAGTTAAATTTACCAATTTTACCTTTGCAATTTTTGTCATAGCCTGTTCTTCATCAAAATTTCAGCCAACAATTTTAGAAAAATTGACGATTCTTTGCCTGAATCAATTATCATGATAGTTGCAAAATGGTGATTTTTAAAAACTAACTTACAACATTTATTAATTCCATTCCATGTGAAAAAGGGCTTGCCCTTATTCTGTGTGCTTGCCTGTTTTGGGGATGTTTACCTGTTCATGGGGGTGATCACTCTGTGCTATAAGATAGAACACAACATGAGTGTGGCCAACCTTAAAAGGTAGATAAGTGTTGCCCAGGGGAGAAACCAGCACATGATTCAAGGTCCCTGAGCAGATGACTGCACATCCGGCTTAAGTGGTATAGTGTTGACTCACAGCAACAGGAGAGAGAGTGAGCACACAAGGCCTAGCCCCTTTCAGTGTGCTGGTCCTCCATGGCAGCGGGTTTACCACGTAGGCAACTTGGGCATTGCAACTGGCACACACCCCACTTCACACTGCAGTGGAAGGACCTGCTCCTCCCCATGGAGTCTGAAATACAGAAAGCTGAAGAAGTACCTGGAGGCCCTTGATCCCTGCTCTTAAGCAGAACAAAAGAGCACACATTGAGTCTGAAATAGAGGGAGATATCCCATCTGACCAGCCCACCACTGGCTGCAAGAATTCTTTAACTATTGGTAAGGAAATTTTCCAGGCCACAGGTGAGTGGGGATCTACAGCCAACACCTTTCCCAATAGAGGGAATGTGCTTATTTATACAGGCATGAACTTGTGGAATCTTATTATTTTAATGGGTTAAATATATTACAGTTGTGATTTGTGTCGATGTTCAAATTGTCCCATATTTGGTCACTGGGAGCATTTTCAAGCTGGTGTCTGTCTCTTGAGTCCTCTATACATTATCTATGACAACCTTGAACTGCTTCCTTACTTTCTGGCATTACAAGAAGATTGAGGTTCATCTTGTTTTTCCCTGTGCCAGACCTGGAATCAACCATTACTCAAGGCAGCCCTGGCTCCTCGTGCAGGGGAATGGCATTTAGATACCTGGGTCACTATGAGAGTTTTGACACAGGCTGTGCTATGGTTCATTATTTCACTTCCAAGAAACACAGATAACAGCATCCTTTCTGATCCACCTGTGCAAGTTTCAACTTATTTGGCTTAGCAGGTTGCTAGGAGGGCTTCATTTGATTCTTTCTTTGCAGATTTTACATTTCTTGATTTTTGTGTATCTCAAAAAACTTCCATAATAACACATGTATTAAGATCAGTTTGCACCAGAGGGTTTCAAATGAAGCCATGGGTGATAGAACTGGGAGAGACCCTGGCATCAGCTAGGAACAATGGATCCCAGCTGTACTGCAGTTTCTTATGAGGTTGAGCATTGAGGTGTGGGCAAAGTTTCTCTTGAATGCCCCCAAGTGTTTAGAACCACACTAAACCCTTCATGGATCTGCTATAAATACCTGGTTGGTGGATTGGGTTCATTCATTGACTGTATTTACTGTTCCATAGTAAAGCCAAAAGTAGTTTACGAGATGTATTTTCATGGACTATCACAATAGGCACAGTAACCACGTGAGCAGCTTGGAGATGAGCCAGGCTACCTCTCCATTTGGTTAATGAGGCCCCTTGGACCTCAATGAGGGCAGTGCCATCTCCAGGTCACACAGTTGGCCTACAGAAGAGCCAGGTCTGGATGCCAGCCCCAGTTGGCTCCTGAGCCTCTCATCAGAACTGCTTGTGATGAGGTGCCAAAAAGAATCTTTTCCTTTAACAGAAAAGGTCTTCTGAAGTCTCACCATGACTTGCCCACTGTGGCTTGGCGTGGGAGCCAGGCATTCTGGCCAAGCCCACATCAGCAAGAGTTCTTAGCACGTGGACTCACAGCCGTCACCAAAGGCCTACAGCCAAGGTTGCCAGTGGGCAGAACTTCCCTTAGCTAAGTCCCCCCAGACCCTGGGTTCTCTCCAGTGCTGCTCACATGCACTGCGGTGCCAAGCTATCTGCCACACTTTTTTGGCCATGGGGCCACCTGCAGGGCCCTGAGCTCTAGAGGCTGTGGGGATTCAGGGATTGGGAAGGTCTCCATCTCTGCCCTAAGATCCTCTGTGTCTACATACTTACTTACTATACTGTCCTTTAAACTTCTTTCAAAAATAATTTAATTAATGATTTTTAATTAAAGATCCTCTCGCAGCACACCAGTGTGCTGTGGCACACGGGTTGAAAATCACTGCTCTATAGCCAGAAAGCTATAATTACCTCCTCATCCTACCGGTGAAAGACCTGGGACAAAAGAGGTAAGCAGCCTCACCTAAAGTCACAGCAAGGCTGTGGAAGTGAGAGAGCTGGCCGCTGACCCTGACCCACAGCCTCAGAGCAGGAACTGCCCTCCATAAGGACGAAAGGACCTTTTTTCTTTTTTTTTTTTAGTATATAGGCTGATTATTTTTCTTTTTTAAAAATTATTATTATTAAATCATATTAATGCACACAGGATGAAAGGACTTTTATAGGCCAGAAGGCTGAGTGCAGGAGTCTGGCTATTCTTCTCCCTGTCACCCACTTGGCCTGGGTTCCCAGGACAGTGGTGGCTCCCTAACCCCAGCCATGGCCCCTTGTCTCCCAGCCCTGTTCCTGCTTCTCTCCTCCTCAAGGCTCCACCAGCCTTCTGCCAGCAGCATCTTCCCTGGCTTCCCCTTCCTAACAGGACTTAGTTCCAGGTCTTAGTTTCTAAATCTCAGAAAATTTTCTGGCAGGGCCAGCCCATAAATGTCCTCCCTTTGGCTGGAAGCAGCTACTCCAGAGGTTTCCCCTTACAGGCTTTGGAACCTTGCCCGGGGGCGCTTTCTAAGGGTGGGCCTCAGCCGGAGAAGCAAGGGCTGTGCTGTGGCCGCACTTGTTGGCAGCTTTCCTGGGAGACACTTAGGGATGGTACCTAGGGGTGGAAATGAATGACTGCTCAGGACTCTGACAAGTTTAACTGACACCATGGGAACAACATTCAAATAAAAATGTTTTAATGGCTCAAACAGGACCAATACTGCATTTCCCAGTAGCAATTAAGAGGAGGCCTGGAGAAATAAAGTCACATGGTCAAAGCCGTATCTTTTCTGCTCCTTGGAAGTATGGCTCTTTTTTTATTTAATTATTTTTTTGCAGTTTTTGGCCAGGGCTGGGTTTGAACCCGCCACCTCCGGCATATGGGGCCGGTGCCCTACCCCTCTGAGCCATAGGCACCGCCCCAGAAGTATGACTCTTTTAAGGTATGCATTTAAAAAACTTCCCCTGAGATGCCTTGATACAAACACAATGACACACCTCTCTTTGTTTCCCAGAAAGGCTTTTCTCGAACTGAAGTGTTTTAATAGAAGTTTAACAGAAACCCCCCAACACAGAAAAACTATTTAGCAGGTGTGGCGTTGAAGTCCTTCAATCTCATCTGGTATCCTCAGTGCCAGAGTCCTAAATAGGATAGCTTCCAGGCTTTGGGTCAGGGATCCAACATACAGAAGGCACAAAGATTCCCGATTGCATCTCTAATTCGGTTAAGCACAATGTTCAAGTCCTCCTTCAGCAGCATCTCTGGCTCAACGCCCACCTCTTTAGGCACGATACAGCCTGCTCCTGGTCCCCTTGCCAGCCAAAGGAGGATTGGACGGGTGACCAAAGCCTCCTCTGTTTTGGGGGGTGCAGTTCGTGTTTGCTCATGAAGTTTGAAGGTTCCTTTTTTATGACAGCACCCTTCCTTGAGGGCTCCATGCATTCCCTGTAAGCTCTTCTTGTCAGACAGAGGACTCGGGACTGGCATGCTCTTCCTTCTTTTCCCACCCAACTCCTCCACACCCCACTCTCTGCATCTAATGTAGCAGCTTGCTCAGCCACCAAAACCCCATGTGCCAGAAAGACATACAGTTCTGATGATTCTTTCATCTTCAATATCAACTGAGCCCTTAGGTAGGCGATGACCTACATAGTGTTTAATATGGAAATATAAGAATGTTTATCTTTTAAAAAAATCCCTGACCCACTTTCAGGCCACCGTCGCAGGTACTCTCGGGTAAGGCAGATTCCTGTTGACTCTGAACAGCACAAATGCTAATATCATTAGCATTTCTCCTAGGATTTGTAGTAATTCAATCAAAGCCCCCCTCAGCAAGGGCCAGTTCTGAAACTTGCTTTAATTCATTTGTCAAAACCTGGTTCCTGCAACAAGGGCCTGAGTCAAAACTGCAAATTCTCAAGTGCAGGCTCATGGCATGACAATCTGTACATCCTCCATAGGTTGAGGTCTTCGGGGGCAAGAAACGAACGTAAGCATTGCAATGATGAATTAATAAAAGGAGTTCTTATCATTTTTCTTCTCTTCAGTTGAGCTAAGAAATTTCTTTACCATTATTTTTAAAGAATTATTATATTAAAGCAAACTAGGTGAGATCTGAAATCTCTGTCTGGGGAAAAGTAGACAAACTCCTTCCACATTAATGTGGCCGAAAGACACATGATTTGGATTTTAGAGACCTGGGCTGTACATGGAACAGCAGGGTGGCCTTGGGTGATCATTATGTTCTACTTTCTTCCCTGAAAGTGAGAATCACATTCATGCTTATTTTGCTGAGTTATTTATAAAGACCAGATGAAATCACGCACATACATTATCAAGTATAAAATCTTATCCAAGGGTGAGGGATCATCCTTTATTTATGACTCCCTCCTAGAGGGGTCAAGGTCAACACTGTTCATTTTCATTGCTCTTTGCTTCTTTGATTATCTTTGGGTCCTCAGAGGTACCCAGTCTCTTTCCATTTTTATCTCCATGTTTTGCATGAGGTAGATTATCACTTCCTTCATACCACAGTGAACCGTCTCTCCTGGAGACATTATCTTACTTACAGAAACCAAAACTTTAATCTAACCTGCTAAAGTTCTTTCAGTGAGGGTCTAAGGAACTATTTTGCAGTTAAGGAGACATCTTCAATCCCTGAATTCAGCCAATAGGAGTCTGTCTGCTCATGGACATTTAAGGACCACCCTATGAGCAGAAAGGATATTCTCTGAAAGGACCAGTTTTCCACAAGAATCCGAGGAGGCTTTCATCAACCTCTGAACCTTCTCACACTCACCTGCTGGGCATCATTCCATTCCTCCTTCACAGGGCCACTTACAGTTGCCATCCTGACTGAGGCTCCTCAACCTACAGCAGATTGCCCTCCCCAGTGTGGGTGACCACATCCGATCTGTGGAAGGCCTGAGTAGAACAGTAAGCTGAGTGAGAAAGAATTCTCTTTCTCTCCCTCACTTTTTTTTTTTTTTTTGAGACACAGTCTCAGTCTTTCACCCTGGGTTGAGTGCTGTGGCATCATCATATCCCTCACAGCAACCTCAAACTCCTGGGCTCAAGCCATCCTCATACCTCAGCCCCCAAGCAGCTGGGATTACAGGTACTGGCTAGAATGCCCAGCTAATTTTCTATTTTTAATAGAGATGGGGTCTCGCTCTTGCTCAGATTGGCCTCAAACTCCTGAGCTCAGGCAGTCCACCAGTGTTGAGAGAATGGGTATGAGCCATGGTGCCTGCCCTCTGCCTCACTATCTTTGAACTAGTACAGCTTTCTTATCCCGCCTTTGGACTTGGACTGGTAGCCCTTTGGCTGTGTTATGTCTGGACTTCTCAGCTTCCTGAATTGCATTAGCCAGTTCCTTATAATAAATGTCCTTATATAAAATGTACATGTATACATACACATACATACATCCTATTGATTCTGTTTCTCTGGAGAACCCTAAATAATACATCCCCACTTGGTCATGGTTTATAATCCTTCTTATATGTTGAGGGATTTGGTGTGCTAGGATTTTACATCTGTATTCACGAAATATTAGTGTGTAGCTTTCTTGTGATATCTTTGTCAGGTTTTAGGGTTATACTGGTCTTATAGAGTGAGTTGGAAAGCATTCCCTCCTTTTCTCTTTTTTGAAGAGTTTATGAAGAATTGGCGTTCATTTTTCTTCAACCGTTTATAGTATTCACCAGGGAAGGAAGTTGGGCCTTGGCTTTTCTCAGTGGGTAGCTTTTTGATTACTAATTTTATCTCTCTGCTTGTTACATTCAGATATTCCATTTCTGATGGATTGTGAAGCTCTTAACAGAATCAAGTCACCATCAAGAGTGACCACTCTCAGAGTAAAAGTTCCCAGAGACCCTACTAATTCCACATTTGCAGCTGAGTCCTTGCCCTTCTTCCAACCGACTTATTAATAGATGTGCTTGCAGCATCTAGAAACCATTTCATGAGTGCGCTTAACTCCCTGAACCATTTGATCAAAAACATGGACTTGTGTGGGCGGCCCCGGCGGCTCAAAGGAGTAGGGTGCTGGCCCCAGATGCCAGAGGTGGTGGGTTCAAACCCAGCCCCAGCCAAAAACTGCAAACCAAACCAAACAAAACCAAAAACCCAAAACCTGGGCTTATGAATGAGCAAAAGTGTGATGAAATTAAATTCCCCTCATTTTGCAGTCCAATGCAAAATGCAACAGGTGTTCACTGAGACGCCTGTGACTCTTCTGTGAAGATGGAGTAGCATTGCATGGCTTCTTAGAGATGGGCAGTTTTTGGAAAAGTGCTTTCTGTCACTCTTGGATAGTTTAGAGGCTTCCGGAGAGCTGTCATCAATAGCCACTGCCTCTTCTCACCTCACAGCACCAGCACTTCAGAGCTGTCACTATGGCTCCAGTTTCTTGTGATTCCCCTCCCCCATGCCAGCCTGGCTACAAGAAAGTTGCAGGGTTTTGGACGTCACCATTCCTTGCTATCTTCGCGAGGCATTTTAGTTGTTATTGCTCAGCACTGCATGAAAATACATAGAGGGTTCAAAGCTAATAAATATGGAGAAGTTGCAAGGATCAAGAAATCAAACTTAGTTCTCACATTCCTGGACTCTAATTTTTGACCCCCTTTCTGCCTGGAACCCCCTTTCTTCCTGAGGCCTCTATTTTCTTTTTTCCTTGTTCACCAAGTATATTCCTGAGGGAGAACTTGTCAGACTTCTCCAATTAATTAGACTTCTCTTGTCTTGAAGTCCTATAGGTCACTGCAAACCTTGAATGAGAAGTGCACAGAGCAGCAAATGGCCATAATGCTGTCCTCTGAAACCCTCTCGGCTTCTGCCTGCTTAACTGCAGGGGTCTCCTTGCAGCTCTCTCGGTTTCTGCCCTCGCCCTCTACAAGTTCATTGCCACCACACAGACCAGAAAAGAGCCACTCCCTCCACCTGCTCCAATGTCAGTGGTCTCTTTAACAACACGAGGGACATGGCTGCCTTTGCATCTGTTTTTCCTGCTGCCTGGGACACTCTTCCCCAGATGTTCACAGGCTCATTCCTTTACTTCCTTTGAGTATTTACAGAAAGTCACATCCAATGAGGCTACCCAACCCCCACCCCGAAAATACTCTGAACAACTTTGTACTTTACTTATCAGTTGTGTTATTGCCTCTCTCCCCACCAGACTGGAAGCTACAGGAGGGCAGGAGTTTGTTGTTTGCTCACTGGGGACTGGGTCGTTTACACTGCCTGACATCTCACCACTGAGGCAGCTGCCAGTCTCCCCTAAAGACCTGGATAGCTGTACAACAGAGTCTCTCCTGAGCCCATTTAGTTGGCAGAGTGAGGCCTGGACCACCGTGTTGTTCAGACAGCTTGAAGAGAAATTTTTCTTCTTCTCCCAAACAGAGAAATAAGCAAAATTCAATGCCTAAAGTATTACTACTCTTTTTAATAAGTGCATTATTCCTGGGAGATGTCTTAGCAAAGTCCAGACTTTGCTTAATCAAATTAATAAAAAGTTAACAAGGCTCTTTTAAGATAACTAATTTTGGGGGAGGCAGAGCAAGATGGCAGCCGAGTAACAGCTTCCTTGCATCTGGGCACCGTGAGTCTGGGGAGATAGGACTCCAGGCATCTCTGGCTCGTGAGATCTGCCTATCATCACCCCTGAGAGGATACAGGGAGTCAGCAAGAGACTTCTGGACCCCAAGAGGAGGACTAAAACAGTGGAAAACCGGCAAGTGGTTGCGTGTGTTCAATCCGTCTAAACCCGCCCACAACTGTAAGTTCAGTAGCAGCGAGACTGCAAACCAGAAAGGCCTTACCTATGAACTGTTTTGGTGTCTTTGGACTTGGCACTCAGCTGAACTGCCTTGGGGAGAGCCTGAGCGGGAGTGCGGAGAACTTTGGCCTTTGTCTAGGGCCCCAGTCTGAGCCGCTGAGCCAGACGGAGCTAATAGTGTTTGGCTCTGGGTCACAGGCAGCCATTGTGAGCGATCTGCCCCAGCAAGCTCCGCCCTCAGGGTCGCAGAGCTAGAATCAGGTGGGAGCTGGTAACCCAGCGACCAAGTAGCCTAAGGGCGGGGTCTGAGCCGCCTTGCAGCCCTAACCCTCGGGGGCACAGGGAGACCAGTTTTGGCACACAGGGTAAGTGGATAGCCACTTCAGCAGTGATTCCAGCGACAAGCACTTCCCTGGGAAAGCTTCTGCTCAGCAAATGAACAAGTTCAAATTGCCTTTTAAGTGGGCTGAAGAGAGATTTAAGGTGTCTACCTGCTGGGGTTTGAGAAACTAGCAGCCTCCAGTCGTATCAGAACTGTGATTAACATCTCATACCCCAGAAGACCACGTGTTGCCCAGACAATATTCAATAACATATACATACTGCTTTGTTTTTGGTTGTGTTTTTTTTTGGTTTGGTTGTTTTTTTTGTTTATCTTGATGTTGTTGATTGTTGTTTTGTTTTTTTAGTTCAACCTTTTCCATAAAGATTCTTTTTCTTTCTCAATTTTTCTATTTTAATTATAATTTCCCATTGCTGCCTATTTCAATAATTAGAACTTCATTTTTGTTAGTGTTTCTACTGCTATTACTTGGTTTTCCACCCAATTTTATCCCCTAAAGTTTTCTGTTTGCTTGTTTTGGTTTGATTTATAGCATTTTTGTCTTTCCTCTCTACTTGGTGGAGGAGGGGTACTGTGTCTGATCAGGTTAGCAAAGAGCTGCTGACCTCAAGGGAACCACCCAACTGGGCACCCCCAGAAGGTGGGTTATTTTTTAAGGTTGTGTCAAAGTACCCTACTGTACACCTATATTGCTCTGTCTCCCTCTTTCTGTGCCTCTCTTCTTTTTGTCAATATTCCTTTTACCCACCCCCTCTCCTTTCTCTATTTTTCTTTTTTTTTCTTATCACTCAGTCCTCCTTTCGTTCATCCCTTTTTTGCTCTTCAACCTTCTCACCCTTCTGGTCCTGTAACCCTTAGTCCACAGGCATGAGAACTTAAAGAGCAAGAGGAAGTGAAAGGAAAATTAGGGCAAGGAAACAGATAAAAGAAATCACTCATGAGGAAGAATCAGCAGAAAACTCCAGGCAACATGAAGAACCAGTCCAGAACAACCCCGCCAAGGGACCATGAGGTAGCTACTGCAGAGGATTCCACCTATACAGAAATGTTAGGAATGACAGAAAGGGAATTTAGAATACACATGTTGAAAACAATGAAAGAAATGATGGAAACAATGAAGGAAACTGCTAATAAAGTGGAAAATAACCAAAAGGAAATTCAAAAACATCATCAAATAAGAGATGAACGATATGAAGAATATAAAAAGGATATAGCAGAGCTGAAGGAACTGAAACAGTCAATTAGGGAACTTAAAGATGCAATGGAAAGTATCAGCAATAGGTTAGACCATGCAGAAGAAAGAATTTCAGAGGTAGAAGACAAAGTTTTTGAGATAACTCAGATAGTAAAAGAGGCAGAAAAGAAGAGAGAGAAAGCAGAACGTTCACTGTCAGAATTATGGGACTTTATGAAGCGTTCCAACATACGAGTTATAGGAATTCCAGAAGGGGAAGAAGAATGCCCCAGAGGAATGGAAGCCATACTAGAGAATACTATAAAAGAAAATTTCCCAAATATCACCAAAGATTCTGACACACTGCTTTCAGAGGGCTATCGGACCCCAGGTTGCCTCAACTCTAACCGAGCTTCTCCAAGACACATTGTGATGAACCTGTCCAAAGTCAAGACGAAAGAAAAGATTCTGCAAGCTGCCAGGAGTAAGCGCCAGTTGACCTACAGGGGCAAATCCATCAGAGTGACAGCAGACTTCTCTAATGAAACTTTCCAAGCAAGAAGACAATGGTTATCTACCTTTAATCTACTTAAACAGAACAATTTCCAGCCCAGAATTCTGTACCCTGCTAAGCTAAGCTTAAAAATTGATGGAGAAATCAAATCATTTACGGATATACAAACGAACTGAGGAATTGAGGAAATTCGCCACAACATTACGAATTGAGGAAATTCGCCACAACAAGACCAGCTCTACAGGAAATACTTCAACCTGTTCTGCACAGTGACCACCACAATGGATCAGCAGCAAAGTAAGAACTCAGAAATCAAAGGACAGAACCTACCCTCCACACTGATGCAAAAGATAAAACTAAGCAATGGACTCTCACAAAATAAGATGAATAGAATACTACCACACTTATCAATTATCTCAATAAATGTTAATGGCTTGAATTCCCCACTGAAGAGACATAGACTGGTTGACTGGATTAAAAAACACAAGCCATCCATTTGCTGTCTGCAAGAAACACACCTGGCTTCAAAAGACAAATTAAAGCTCCGAGTGAAGGGTTGGAAGACAATTTTTCAGGCAAATGGAATTCAGAAGAAAAGAGGAGTTGCAATCTTATTTTCAGATACATGTGGATTTAAAGCAACTAAAGTCAAAAAAGACAAAGATGGTCACTTTATATTGGTCAAGGGAAAAATACAACAAGAAGACATTTCAATTCTAAATATTTATGCACCCAATTTAAATGCTCCCCGATTCTTGAAACAGACCTTACTCAGTCTGAGCAATATGATATCTGATAATACCATAATAACAGGGGACCTTAACACTCCTCTTACAGAGCTGGACAGATCTTCTAAACAGAAATTAAACAAGGATATAAGAGATTTAAATGAGACCCTAGAACAACCGTGCTTGATAGACGCATATAGAACACTCCATCCCAAAGATAAAGAATATACATTCTTCTCATCACCCCATGGAACATTCTCCAAAATTGATCATATCATGGGACACAAAACAAAAATCAACAGAATCAAAAGAATTGAAATTTCACCTTGTATCTTCTCAGACCATAAGGCACTAAAGGTGGAACTCAACTCTAACAAAAATGCTCGACCCCACCCAAAGACATGGAAATAAAACAATCTTCTGTTGAATAACAGATGGGTGAAGGAAGAAATAAAACAGGAAATCATTAACTTCCTTGAGCATAACAACAATGAAGACACAAGCTACCAAAACCTGTGGGATACTGCAAAAGCAGTTTTGAGAGGAAAATTCATCGCTTTAGATGCGTACATTCGAAAAACGGAAAGAGAGCACATCAACAATCTCACAAGAGATCTTATGGAATTGGAAAAAGAAGAACAATCTAAACCTAAACTCAGTAGAAGAAAAGAAATATCCAAAATCAAATCAGAGATCAATGAAATTGAAAACAAAAGAATCATTCAGAAAATTAATGAAACAAGGAGTTGGTTTTTTGAAAAAATAAATAAAATAGATAAACCATTGGCGAGACTAACTAGGAATAGAAAAGTAAAATCTCTAGTAACCTCAATCAGAAATGATAAAGGGGAAATAACAACTGATCCCACAGAGATACAAGAGATCATCTCTGAATACTACCAGAAACTCTATGCCCAGAAATTTGACAATGTGAAAGAAATGGATCAATATTTGGAATCACACCCTCTCCCTAGACTCAGCCAGAAAGAAATAGAGCTCCTGAACAGACCAATTTCAAGCACTGAGATCAAAGAAACAATAAAAAATCTTCCAACCAAAAAATGCCCTGGTCCAGATGGCTTCACTCCAGAATTCTATCAAACCTTCAAGGAAGAGCTTATTCCTGTACTGCAGAAATTATTCCAAATAATTGAGGAAGAAGGAATCTTCCCCAACACATTCTATGAAGGAAACATCACCCTGATACCAAAACCAGGAAAAGACCCAAACAAAAAGGAGAATTTCAGACCAATCTCACTCATGAATATAGATGGAAAAATTCTCAACAAAATCCTAGCCAATAGATTACACCTCATCATCAAAAAAGTCACTCATAATGATCAAGTAGGCTTCATCCCAGGGATGCAAGGCCAGTTTAACATACCGCAAGTCCATACATGTTATCCACCATATTAACAGAGGCAAAAATAAAGATCACATGACCCTCTCAATAGATGCAGAAAAAGCATTTGATAAAATCCAGCATCCTTTTCTAATTAGAACACTGAAGAGTATAGGCATAGGTGGCACATTTCTAAAACTGATTGAAGCTATCTATGACAAACCCACAGCCAATATTTTACTGAATGGAGTAAAACTGAAAGCTTTTCCTCTTAGAACTGGAACCAGACAAGGTTGTCCTCTGTCACCTTTACTATTCAACGTAGTGCTGGAAGTTCTAGCCAATACAATTAGGCAAGACAAGGAAATAAAGGGAATCCAAATGGGAGCAGAGGAGGTCAAACTCTCCCTCTTTGCTGACGACATGATCTGATACTTAGAGAACCCCAAAGACTCAACCATAAGACTCCTAGAAGTCATCAAAAAATACAGTAATGTTTCAGGATATAAAATCAATGTTCCCAAGTCAGTAGCCTTTGTGTACACCAATAACAGTCAAGATGAGAAGCTAATTAAGGACACAACTCCCTTCACCATAGTTTCAAAGAAAATGAAATACCCAGGAATATACCTAACGAAGGAGGTGAAGGACCTCTATAAAGAAAACTATGAAATCCTCAGAAAGGAAATAGCAGAGGATATTAACAAATGGAAGAACATACCATGCTCATGGATGGGAAGAATCAACATTGTTTATACTTCCCAAAGCAATCTACCTATTCAATGCCATTCCTATCAAAATATCAACATCGTACTTTCAAGATTTGGAAAAATTGATTCTGCATTTTGTATGGAACTGGAAAAAAACCCGTATAGCTAAGGCAGTTCTCTATAACAAAAATAAAGCTGGGGGCATCAGCATACCAGATTTTAATCTGTATTACAAAGCCATAGTGCTCAAGACAGCATGGTACTGGCACAAAAACAGAGACATAGATACTTGGAATCGAATTGAAAACCAAGAAATGAAACTAACATCTTACAACCACCTAATCTTTGATAAACCAAACAAGAAGAAAGCTTGGGGGAAAGACTCCCTATTCAATAAATGGTGTTGGAAGAACTGGATGTCTACATATAAAAGACTGAAACTGGACCCACACCTCTCCCCACTCACAAAAATTGATTCAAGATGGATAAAGGACTTAAATTTAAGGCATGAAACAATAAAAATCCTCCAAGAAAGCATAGGAAAAACACTGGAAGATATTGGCCTGGGGAAAGACTTCATGAAGAAGACTGCCATGGCAATTGCAACAACAACAAAAATAAACAAATGGGACTTCATTAAACTGAAAAGCTTCTGTACAGCTAAGGAGACAATAACCAAAGCAAAGAGACAACCTACACAATGGGAAAGGATATTTGCATATTTTCAATCAGACAAAAGCTTGATAACTAGGATCTATAGAGAACTCAAATTAATCCACATGAAAAAAGCCAACAATCCCATATATCAATGGGCAAGAGACATGAATAGAACTTTCTCTAAAGACGACAGACGAATGGCTAACAAACACATGAAAAAATGTTTATCATCTCTATATATTAGAGAAATGCAAATCAAAACAACCCTGAGATATCATCTAACCCCAGTGAGAATGGCCCACATCACAAAATCTCAAAACTGCAGATGCTGGCGTGGATGTGGAGAGAAGGGAACACTTTTACACTGCCGGTGGGACTGCAAACTAGTACAACCTTTCTGGAAGGAAGTATGGAGAACCTCAAAGCACTCAAGCTAGACCTCCCATTTGATCCTGCAATCCTATTACTGGGCATCTACCCAGAAGGAAAGAAATCCTTTTATCATAAGGACACTTGTACTAGACTGTTTATTGCAGCTCAATTTACAATCGCCAAAATGTGGAAACAGCCTAAATGCCCACCAACCCAGGAATGGATTAACAAGCTGTGGTATATGTATACCATGGAATACTATTCAGCCATTAAAAAAAATGGAGACTTTACATCCTTCGTATTAACCTGGATGGACGTGGAAGACATTATTCTTAGTAAAGCATCACAAGAATGGAGAAGCATGAATCCTATGTACTCAATTTTGATATGAGGACAATTAATGACAATTATCGTTATGGGGGGGGAACAGAAAGAGGGAGGGAGGGAGGGGGGTGGGGCCTTGGTGTGCATCACACTTTATGGGGGCAAGACATGATTGCAAGAGGGACTTTACCTAACAATTGCAATCAGTGTAACCTGGCTTATTGTACCCTCAATGAATCCCCAACAATAAAAAAAAAAAATAAAAATAAAAAAAATAAAAAACAACATGGTATTGGCACAAAAATAGTGACATAGACATATGGAACTGAACAGAAAACCAAGACACGAAACCAATTTCTTATAGCCATCTGATCTTTGATAAATCAAACAAAAGCATACATTAGGGGAAAGAATCACTATTCAATAAATGGTGCTGGGAGAACTGGATAACCACATGTAAAAGACTGAAAATGGACCCACACCATTCACCACTTACAAAAATTGACTCAAAATGAATAAAAGATTTAAATATAAGACATGAGACCATAAAAACCCTAAAAGGAATGTGGGGAAAACTCCTGAGGATATCAACCTGGGGAAAGATTACATGAAGAAGACTTCAGCAGCAATTGCAATAGCAATAAAAATAAACAAATGGGACTTAATTAAATTGAAAAGCTTCTGTGCAGTTACACACATTAAAGTAAATGGACAACCTTCAGAATGTGAAAAGATATTTGCTTATTATGAATCTTACAAGGCTTGATAACTAGGATCTATAGAGAACACAAATTAATCAACAAAAAAAGAGCAAACAATCCCATCTATCACTAGGCAAGAGACATGATCAGAACCTTCTCTGAGGAAGACAGACAAATGGCTAACAAACACATGAAAAAAACACTCATCATCCCTAATCAGCAGAGAAATGCAAATCAAAATCACCCTGAGATATAACCTAACCCCAGTGACAATAGCCCTCATCACAAAGTCCCAAAGTTGCAGATACAGGTGTGTATGTGGAGAAAGGGGAACACTTTTACATGTTGGTGGGACTACAAACTCATACAGACTCTTTGGAAAGAAGTATGGAGAATCCTCAAAGAACTCAAATTAGACCTTCCATTTGATCCCATAATCCCATTATTAGGCACCAACCCAAAAGAAAAATAATCATTCTATCATAAAGCCATTTGCACTAGATTGATTATTGCAGCTCAATTTATAGTTGCCAAGATGTGGGAACAACCTAAATGCCCATCAACCCAGGAATGGATAAACAAGCTGTGGTACATGTATACTATAGAATACTATTCAGCCACAAAAACGATGGAGACTTTACATTCTTTATTTTAACCTAAGTTGAAAATATTCCCCTTATTAAAGTATAAGAAAAATGGAAAAAAAAAAGATAACTAATTTTTCAAATTATCTGTCCTAAACTTTCCTCACTTTAAATTTGTGCTTCTGTGGGCACTGCTGTGACTCTCGTCTAAAGATGTGGATGTGAAGGAAGTTCTTGTCCATGGGGATCATTATCATCGACCCTCTAAATTCCTGCCTCCTCAACCAGGCTAAGATTCCGGTAGGACCTATCATTCCTTTGTTTGTCCCTTACAATCTCTGGCTCTTTCTCCCTGTATCATTATTGCCTGGCCAAAACCCCAATTTTGATGAAATCCAACTCCTTGCACACCTGCAACTAAGCAGCTGAATGGGGCTAAGGAAAATCACAGAGCCAGCAGACAGGCCTGATCTAAAATCCTCACCCTCTACTTCAAGTGGTGCCTGTGCCCCCTGTCCTCCGCTCATATCCTCACTCTCTCTTCTGGACAGATGTTTACACCTCCTCTCTCCTCTAACCCACCAAGGGACTTGTTTCTTATTCCACCGAAAAGATAGGAGCAACTGGAAAAGAACTTCTTCAAGCTTCCACCAGCAAACCAGCTAACTCACTTGAATCTGGGCCCAGACACTCTGCCTGTTCCTGTTTCCATGGATGAGCCGACCACCTCCCTGCCTTATCCACCTGGGCACTTGGCATGTCCTCTCTTACCTAAGGACTTCATACCATCAACTGTCTGCTCTTTTTTCCAAATCATAATTTCTCCCCTCTCTGCATGAGTGTGCAAGCATGCTAAATTATTTCCCAGTTAAAACAAAAAAAAGAAGAAAAACTCTCTTGCAGCTCATCCTCTGTGAGCTATAGCCCTGTTCCTTGGCTATCCTATATGGTCATATTCCTTAAATAGGGGTCTCCAGTCTCTGTCCCCATGTCCTCCCGATCTCCATTCTGATCTCAAATTCATTCTCATCACTCCGTGCCAGCTGTCCTTAGGGCCCTGCCAACATCCATGCTTAACCCTGGGCATGGTTCCCAGCCTTGCTCTCCCACCATGTCTTCCCTGAAACAATTCCGTGCCCCTGGTTTCTAGGGTGCCCCACCACTTGGCTCTCTTCTTATCCTGGTGCTGCTTCTCATATGGGTTCTTCATCATCCTACCCGGGAACTGATGGAGGGGCCAGGGCCTGGCCCTCAGATCTCTGCTCCTCTCTTTCAACCCCCACCCCCTAGGAGGTACTAAGCCTTTGAGTTCAACTCCTAGCCCAGGCCTCTTATGGGAGAGTCAGACTTCCAGCTCACCACCCATTTGATATCTGTCCTCCACTCAAGTATCATCTCAAACTTACTATATCCAAGAAGAGTGCTATGGAGCAAATGCATAGCTTTCTATTTCTAAATGAAGAGTACCTTCAGTCAACAAAACCTTTGAGTCATCCTTGGTTTCTCTCTTTCTCTCACATTCCACAATCAACCCACCAATCTGTTCTTCAAACTATATCTAGAATCCAACCACTTTCTCCCCACCCACACCATCACCTGGAACATGGCAATGACCTAACTGGACTCCCTGCTTCCCCATGACCTCGTGCCATCTTTCCTCCATGCGGCAGCCAGAGTGGGCCTTATGAAAAGCTGCATCATCTCCATCACGCCACTTCTATGCCTCGAGTCCTGCAATGGCTTCCCACCTGTTTTCAGCAGAATCTGGTCCCTGGCTGGCCTCTCTGACCATCTCTCCTTTCCTCCTATTCTTTCTCTAACGCCTGCCTCAGGGCCCTTTGCATTTTCTATACCCTCAGACTGCAATACTTTCTCCATAGCTGCCTGGCTTCCTCCTTTACTTCTTTCTGGTCTCTCATTAACCAGGCCTTCTCTCAACACTCTTTATAAAATAGCTCCACCTGCTTCCATTCCCCTGGCCCTGTTTATTTTTCTCCTCAGCACTTAGGTCTTGTTGACATCATATGCTTATCCTTAGGGGCTATCTCCACTGCCTGCTGAAGAATGTAAGCTCCTTGAAGGTAGTCTCTTTGTCTGATTAGTTCATGCCTATAGAAACAGTGACTAACACACAGAAACCACCTATTTATTTTATTTATTTATTTGAGACAGAGTCTTGCTCTGTTGCCCCAGGCTGGAGTGCAGTGGTGTAATCATAGTTCCACTGCAGCCTTAAACTCCTGGGCTCAAGTGATCCTCTTTCCTCAGCCTCCTGAGTAACTGGGAGTGTTACTGAGTTAACTGAGTAACAGGCATGTACCACCACTCTCTGCTATTTTTTAAATTTTTCTGTAGAGATGGGAATCTCACTATATTGCCCAGGCTGGTCTCAAACTCTTGGCCTTAAGCGATCATCAATGAGGCCTCCCAAAGTGCTGAGATTCCAGGCCTGAGCCACCTCGCTTGGCCAGAAGCCACTGTTTTAACATCCATTGTATGAATACAAAAATCAATAGATAATAATGGAATCTGTAAACAACCCACATCCACAGCAGAAAAAGGATGAAGTAAATTACCATTTGGCTTCTTAATGGAATTTTACAGAGTTCATGAAATATATGGAATCATTCATAGGTATTACTCCAAGGACACGAACAATTCTCAAAAAGGGCTTCAAATTGTTAACAGACACAGAGGACAAAACCAAGGAAACCACCTCCCAACCAAGGAAATTCACATTAAAAGAACTATGGGATATCACATTCTTGTTACTAAATTAACACATGTTTCTTTTTAAATGTAAACCACCGGATTCTGGAAAGGTCTTTCTGTGGTGAACTCTCTTCTAAGGCATGTAAATTTACACAACACCTTTGGAAAAAAAATTTGGATAAAAAAATGCTTCGTATTACATCAAGATGTTCATTCTTTTACATCTGGTAATTCTCATGGGAATCTCATGTAAGAACATAATAAATACCACGGATAGAAAAACTCAGCATGTAACCCACATAACTGATGGCTAAGAAAACGGTGATCCATCTACTTCATTGACCATGGTAAAGACACTAAAATTGGTTATTAAGAGTTTTGTTAACCTAGAGAATGTTTATAACATAATCTGACACTCAATTTTAAAAACTCAGCCCTGGAGAAGGTGCCAGTTTATATAGAGAGAGATTAAAAGATGTCCACAGGTTTTTTTAGGAGCCTGGAAAATTTTGACTTCTGCACAAAGTTATTGACTCGATGTTTTCTACTTGTGTTCCCATCTCTTCGGGTCGTGTTATGGCAGAGCTCTTTTTTGTTACAAACACATGATATGACGATTTCACCCTGCATTCTCTCCTATCATGTTTCCCATCAGTATCACACACAATTATTTAAGACATTGCCCACTAGAAAAAAAGTTGTCCTTGAGGCCACAGGGTTTTATGAGGTCAAGCATGTTAACTGCCATGTGAGTTGTATTTAGCTTATACTAGTTTTGAGCCAAGGGCCTCATGAAGCATATATAATTCACATGTCTCTTGACTTAATAAAACACTGTGGTCCCAAAGGAAAAAAACTGTTTTCTAGTGTAGCAGTCAATGTGCAGAAGTTTGGTCATAAGTTACATCACTTTATGACCATATATACCCATTGTGTAGCTCCTACTTGTAAGTTAGAACATGTGGTATTAGTTAGTTTTTCCATTCCTGAGATACTTAGAATAATGGTCTCCAGTTTCGACCAACTTGCTGCAAAAGACATTATTTTCTTTCTTTCTTTTTTTTTTTTGAGACCAGGTCTCTGTTGACCTGGCTAGAGTTCAGTGGCATCATCATAGCTCACTGCAACCTCAAGTCTTGGGCTTACTCAATCCTCCTGCCTCAACCTCCCAACCAGCTGGGACTACAGGTACACACCACCAGGCCCATTTTTTGTAGAGACAGGGTCTTGCTCTTGCTCAGGTTGGTCTCAAATTCTTGACCTTAAGCAATCCTTCTGCCTCGGCTTTCAAAGTTCTAGGATTACAGGCATGAGCCACGGTGCTCAGCCTATTTTCTTCCTTTCATGGCCGTGTAGTACTCCACGGTGCATCCTACATTTTCTTTATCTGCTCATCAATTGATGGGCACATGGGTTGATTGTGCTGTGATAAACATTTAGGTGGAGGTGACTGACCCATTTTTAAAGCAAATTTAACATGTTCAGATAGTCGTAGATTCTTATTCAGGATAACACAGAAGCACCTTACCCAGTTCCTCCCACAGTACACTACAGTACAATACCACAACCAGGATATTCACATTAAAAAAATCCACTGATCTTACATTGCTTCAGTTTTAATTGTACTCACGTGTGTGTGAGCATTTAGTTCTATGCAATGTTATCACTGATGTAAGTTGTGTGTGCACAACCACATTTAAGACACAGAACAGCTTCCTCGCTGTGAGAAATCATCTGTTGGCTTACTATAGACACACACACTTTCTTCCCATGACTTGTCTGTCCCTGACCTCAGGCAACCACTAACCCATTTTCCACTTTTTTTACTTTAACCAAATTATATAAATGTAATTATATAATATGTAACTTTTTGGAATTGACTTTTTCATTCTGAATAATATCTCCTCGATTAGTAATTTTTAGCTGGTGTGCCATGAGAGGGTCTTAGGAGTGCTGTGAAAAAATTAAAAATCATTAATAAATTCTTTTTGAAAAAAGTTTAAAGCACATAAGTATATTCTTTTTTTTTTTAACTTTTTTTTTTTTTTTTGCAGTATTTGGCTGGGGCTGGGTTTGAACCCGCCACCTCTGGCATATGGGGCCGGCGCCCTATACCTTTGAGCCACAGGCACTGCCCATTTTTTAAACTTTTAAAAAATCAACCTAATTTGGGCGGTGCCTGTGGCTCAGTGAGTAGGGCGCCGGCCCCATATGCCGAGGGTGGCGGGTTCAAACCTCAGCCCCGGCCAATACTGCAACCAAAAAATAGCTGGGCGTTGTGGCGGGCGCCTGTAGTCCCAGCTACTCGGGAGGCTGAGGCAAGAGAATCGCTTAAGCCCAGGAGTTGGAGGTTGCTGTGAGCCGTGTGACGCCACGGGACTCTACCCGAGGGCGGTACAGTGAGACTCTGTCTCTACAAAAAAAAAAAAAAAAAAAATCAACCTAATTTAAGTGTACCATGGAAGTTTAACCATAGGTTCAAGGGTGCCGTGAGATAAGAAAGGTCGAGAGACACTGCCTTAGATTCATCAAGTGGTTCATTCAAACGGTTGCACGTGTCAGTATTGAGTCCCTCTCTGTTACATTCATGACGTTGATGCACCACACTTTGTTTAACCAGTTACCCACTGAGGGATATTTGGGTTGTTCCCCGTTTTTGGCCATTATAAATAAAGCTGCCATGAGCATTGGCGTAGGGGGTTTTGTGTAAACACGAGTTTTCATTTCTCCGGGATAAATGCCCAAGAGTGCACTTTTTAACTTTATTAGAAACGGCCAGACTGCTTTCCAGAGTGGCTGTGCCACTGGAGATCCTCATCATCAACGTACAAGTGATCCAGGTTCACAGCACCCCCAGCAGCGTTTGGTGTTGTCACGATTTTTTATTTGCGTCATTCTAACAGGTTTATAGCACTTTCAAGCTGCATTTTCCTGAAGGCCAATGATAATGAATATCTTTTCACATGCTTATTTGTATATTTTTTTTGTGAAATGTCTCTTTGTGTCTTTTATCCATTTTCTAACTGAACTGTGTGTGTGAGTCTTTTACTACAGAGGGTTTGCTTTTAGTGGACTTTATTTTTAAAGAGAAGTTTTAGGTTCATAGCAAAATTGAGAGGAAAGTGCAGAGATCTCCCAAATGCCCTCCGCCCCACAGATGCATAGACCCTCCCCCCCCACTGTCAGCAGCATCCCACCCAGAGTACTGCGCATTTGTTACAATTGACGAGCCTACATTGACACAGCATTATCAATCGAAGTCCACAGTTTACTTTAGGGGTTATTCTTGGTATTTTTAAATGGATTTTGACAAAATCCATAGAATATGTATGGGTTATGCAACTTATAGAGACAGGGCACGAGTTGGCAGATGCCTAACAGACCTCACAGGTGGTGGGGGCTGATGGCAGCAAAGGAAGTTGCTGGATGGATGGGCTCAGACTCCACCTTGGCTCTGCCAGGCCCCCGTGTACACGAGGGTCCACCCTGTCCAGATTCTCCAGACAATGTGACCTGCCCTTCCTCCCTCCCTCTCTTTTTTAACCTCATCTAATGATGCCTGGCAGTGAACCAATTCCAGAACTGGCAAGAAACCTGATTTGCCCAGGTGGCCACGAGACCACCCCCAGAGCCAGCTCGGACCTCTGCCCCTGCATGGAACTGCTCTTAAAACATGTCTGTTTCTCCTCTCTGACATATATTTCTGAAATGAATATGTCACCACCCTCACTGGGGTCACTGCCGATGGAAGGCAAAACTGTGTACACTCGTGTTCCCAGCACCAGTATATCTGATATTTTGTTGAAGACAAAAGCTCATGTTTGTAGCACTACATGTGTTTCGTTAATTTCCACAGATTACTTTCTGAGTACTGCGTTGCTTTCATAGTACTTGGCCTAAACATAATTAAGTCTACTTTAGCTAAGATTCACACTTGAGAAGTGTGAATAACATAACTCATTCAAGCCCACTTACAAAACGAGGAAACATGCAAAACACATTAGAGTTTCTTAGGCATTCATTTAGGAATTATTAATAATTGCCGGCTTTTATACTCTCATCGGAATCTCTCCGGCTCTCTTTAGGACTTATTTCTAAAATCAGGACTTTATTACCATGTTTGAGCACGTTAGCGCTGTGCCACTGTCTATGAAAAGACAGAAGTCCTTAAAAGTCCTCTCTTTAAGTGTTCCAACCTACAGAATAGTGTGCACGAATGTATACATGAAAATGTTTGAGGGTATTAATGGGTGAGAGAGATTCTGTTGCAAAGGGCCTGAAAGATGATGAAAGGATTAGGAAATGGACTAGTCAGAGACACTGGAATCATTCAGGGAGAGCCCTGATGCGTGAATTACAGAAAATAAAGCTCATTTCAGTTCTCTCCATCAAGAAATTATTTACACTAATTTTAAAGAAGAAAAGTTTAAAGGGAAGAAGGAGGAAAATCATGCATGAAGACGTCATTCAAAGGTGACGTTGTTAAAAATGTTTTGTTTCCACACACTCTTTCTGTGCACACATTATTTTTACATTGCTGTGATCAGATGATATGTGCCCATAACCGTCACGTCACCGCACTCTGATACAGACTCCCAAGAGAGTTTATTTCATGGTTATGACTGCCGTTGCCCTCCTCAAACCCTGCTCACTTTTTGTTCAGTCAACAAGTATTTATGGAAGCCCCCATTGAGAGCCAGGTCCCAAGAGCACTGCAGTGAACAGGACAGAAAGGAATTGGCTCTCATAAAATACATATTCTAGTCAAAGGAGACACAATAGGCAAATGTTAACTTAATGGGAAGCCACTGGAAATCTGTGAGCAGAGAGTAGCATCATCTGCTTTATGTTGTTTACAATGGTCCCTTTTTTTTTTTTGAGACAGAGTCTCAAGCTGTCGCCCTGGGTAGAGTGCTGTGGTGTCACAGCTCACAGCAACCTCCAACTCTTGGGCTTAAGCAATTCTCTTGCCTCAGCCTCCCAAGTAGCTGGGACTACGGGGTGCCCGCCACAGCGCTTGGCTATTTTTCTGTTGTAGTTGTCATTGTTATTTGGCAGGCCAGACCGGTTCAAACCTGCCAGCCTTGGTGTATGTGGCAAACACCCTAGCCACTGAGCTACAGGCACCCCCTACAATGGTCTTTTTCCTGGTGGAGACTGGATTGCAGGGAAAGGAGAGCAGGTGGGCGGTAACTGCAGTCCTAGAGGCCAGCATGAGGGAGGACTGCAGTGATGGAAGAAGAAGGCAAGGAGAGCTGGGTGTGTACGACAGGGCATCTACAGAGATTGCTGTGCTGTGGTACGATGTGTCTCGGACGTGAGGAAAATGCAGGTGGCTGCTAGGATTCTGCCTTGAGTGACCAGGTGACTCAACCCTCAGCTGGGTGAATGAGGGAGGTGAGAAGACTCGGGGAGAAGCAGGTTTAAGGTGGAATCAAGAGTCCTGTTATGGATGGTGCCCATTTGATATCGGAGGGGATGTGTCAAGCTGTCAAGCCTATAGTTAGATGAGCATCTCTGGGGTTCAGAGCCCCAGTTGTCTAATTAAGAAAGAATTATTGACATATGACAGCATTTAAAGCTGTGGAACTGAATGGGGTCACTTGTGGAGAGAGTGTGACTAGAGAAGAGACAGGCCCTGTGAGAAGAGACCCTAATGTTTAGAATCAGAGCAGAGGAAGTGGAGCCTCATGCACCACACCCCAACCACATGCTCCCTGCCCCCCTCCCCCACTGACCATCTCATCAACAAATCAGGCCATTTTTATAAAGAAATATCTTCTATTCTAGAACCTCTTTACAATTGTGGAAATCAAAGCAGCTTTCAACAATTTTTGTTTTTAAAGTGATAGTTATATACTTGGATTGACAATCCCCAACGTTTAAATCACATAATAAAATACGTTTAAATTGGTCGGTGGGTGGCTCACGTATAATCCTAACACTCTGGGAGATCAAGGTGGGTGGATGGCTGGAGCTCAGGAGTTCAAGACCAGCCTGAGCAAGACTGAGACCCCATCTCTACTAAAAATAGAAAAACCAGCCAGGCATTGTGGTGGGTGCCTATAGTTCCAGCTACTTAGGAGGCTGAGGCAAGAAGATTGCTTAAGCCCAGGAGTTTGAAGTTCCTGTGAGTTATGATGAGTCCACGGCACTCTACCCAGGGCAACAGAGTGTGACTCTGTCTCAAAAAAATCTATATATGCCTGTACATATGTTTAAATTATTTTATAAAACCACATAATAAATTTTTTTTTCAAGAGCTTCTTTGAAAAGTAGCTGAACATTTGTACACAGTTCTGTGTATATTTTAAAATTTCCTTTGGGACCTGCTTCCTGACCATGGATTATTCAGAGTCTGGTGTTTGGTTTCCTGTTTTCTTTATCCTATTAAGTTATAGTTTGATTTCATTATGCTCAGAGAACGTAATGTGGATGATTTTAATGCCTTCAAAATTTTTGAGGTTTGTTCCTTGGCTTAGGACAGTGTGTATCTTGGTGAATATTCCCTGAGCACTTGAAAATGTGTGTAGTCTGCTGTTGTGGGGAGCAGTGTTCCCTGTGTGTCAATTAGATCCTATCAGCTAATTGTACTGTTTAGCTCTTTTCTATTTTTTTTCTGATTTTCTTTCTCAAAATTATATGGGGCAGGGGAATGTTGAAACATCCATCTGTACCTGTGGACTTCTCTATTCTTCCTTTCATAGTTTTGCTTCATGAATTTTGAGGCTCGGTTATTTGGTGTGCACACACTTTGGATCATTATATCTCCCCAGGGCATTGATTCTTTTATTATTATGTAATGTCTCGCTTTGTCCCAAGTGATTTTTGTTGCTCTGAAATCTACTTTCTCAGATAGCAATAAGTCTATTCCTGTTTTTGTATTATTAATGACAGTATGCTATACATACCTTTTTCTATTGCTTTCAACCTACCTGTGTCATTGAATTTGAAGTAAGTTTCTCGTTCACTTCACACTGGTCAAGGGAAAAATACAAGGGGACATTTTAATTCTAAATATGCACCCAACTTGAATGCTCACAGATTTATGAAATGTACCTTAATAGGTCTGAACAATATGATATCCTACAACACCATAACAGTTGGGGACTTTCAACCCCTCTGACAGAACTGGGCAGATCCTCTAAACATAAACTAAGCAAAGAAACAAGAGACTTAAATGCTACCCTAGAACAACTGGGCTTAATAGACATATACAGAGCATATCATCCCAAAGCTAATGAGTATACATTCTTCTCATCAGCCCATGGATCATAATCCAAAATAGATCATATCCTAAGATGCAAATCAAACCTCAACAAAATTAAAATAATTAAAACTATACCTTTTCAGACCACAAGGCAATGAAGTAAGTTTCTTATAAACAGCATGTAAATGAGGCACATGTTCTAATCTACTAGGCCAATGTCTGCCTTTTATTCAGTGTATTAGACTATTTACATTTAAGGTAATTATTGATACATTAGGGCTTGAGTCTGACATTTTGTTATTTGTTTATCGCTGCTTTCCTGTTTCTCTTTGCATACTTTTCTATAGATTACTTGTACCCATTTTAGAATTCATCTTGATCTGTTTACAGTATTTTTGAGTGTATCTCCTTGAATAGCCTCTGTAGTGGTTGCTCTGGGTGTTATAGTAAATATAACACTGTTTATGAATTATCATTGTATATGGCTATCAACATTTTACCACTGCACATGGAGTGTGGAAAGCTTACTACTATTGATGACCCTTCACCTCCCCCACATTGACGAATATGAAATGGTATTATAATTTTGGTTTCCATCATCAAATATTATTTATGAAACTCATGAGATTGTCTACTGTATGTACACGTACATGTTCTCCTTCTGTTGTTTTTTTCTTCCTTCCTGATCCTCCAAGATTCTTTCTTATATTCCTCCTCTTCTGTTTGAAGAACTTGCTTTAGCCATTCTCCAAGGATAAATCTGCTAGCTGCAAACTCTTTTAGTGAGCTGTCATCTGACAATAGGTGTATTTCCCATTTATTCCCAAAAGATAGTTTTGCCAGATATAGAATTTGTGGTTGATAGCTTTCTTTCAGAATTTGAAACATGTACCACTTTCTTCTGCTCTCTGTGGTTTCTAGGGACAAGAAATACACTGTCACACAAACTGGTGTTTCCTTACAGGTAATGTGTCATTTTCCTCTGGCTGCTTTTAGGAATTTGATTTTCATCTTTATATTTTCAAAAGTTTAATTATAATGTGTCGTGTCATGGAATTCTTTGGCTGTAGCCTGTTTGAGATTCACTCAGGTTCTTGAATTTGTAGGTTTGTGTCTTTTGTCAAATTTGAGATAATTTCAGGTGTTATTTCTTTGAATTCTCTTAATCAGGCGTCCTCAAACTTTTTAAACAGGGGGCCAATTCACTGTCCCTCAGATGGCTGGAGGGCCAGACTATAGTTAAAAAAAAAACTATGAACAAATTCCTATGCACACTGCACATATCTTATTTTGAAGTAAAAAACAAAATCTGAGTGATTATAGAGGCAGCTGCCTGACCTGCTGCAGAAAAGCCGCCCTCCTGTGAATCGGAACTCTCCTTACCTGCTCTCACTCCGTCCACCGTCATTCCTACTATGCCAAGGCAGACGAAAGTGGCTCAGTTATGAGTTTTGAATATGGCTACCGACCCACAGTTGGACTAATGGAAGTGGGAGATGGTACCTCTAGCCTAAAAGTCACTTATCTCGGCCCTGAACTGTAGAGTGGGAACTTACCTTTTATCTGCCTTTCTGGCTATGTTTTTTTGACTAAAACTTCTACTCAAAATGTGTGGGCACTTCCTATTCACATATGTATTAAGAGGTGAGAAAGAGTGAAGAAGCAGAGATTGTCCACAAGGAAGACACCACCAGGGATGAGGGAGATGTGTGAATTAAACTATGGTGATGTATTGTTTCATTGCTCAGATGGGCTGAGCTGAAAATCGGCTGACAAAGTTCAGCATCGTCCAAAGTGCAGGAAATAAGTGGCTGTTCAGGTCATTGTTGGTGCATGTGCAAATCACTATGTCCTTTTGACATACTTGTAGGTTAGTAATATGTACTACAAAGTTTCACGTTCCACTCTCAATATTTCGACTTCTAAGATTTAAACCTCTAAATCCTTCTACAAGTGCTCTCAGACCAAAGAATGTTCCTTGGGGCTTTGTTTAAACACTTGAAAGTATTAAAAACATAGAAGTAACCCAAATGAACTCCAAAGAAGAAGATTAAGTAAATGTTGGTACCCCCGCACGATGGAGTATTGTACATGTCTTAAGAATGAGTTAGACCAGGGCAGCTCCTGTGGCTCACTGGGTAGGGCGCTGGCCCCATATTCTGAGGGTGGCGGGTTTGAACCCAGCCCCAGTCAAACTGTAACAAAAAATAGCCTGGCATTGTGGTGGGCACCTGTAGTCCCAGCTACTCGGGAGGCTGAGGAAAGAGAATCGCCTAAGCCCAGGAGTTGGAGGTTGCTGTGAGCTGTGATGCTATAGCACTCAACTGAGGTTGATAAAAGTGAGACCCTGTCTCTTAAAAAAAAAAAAAACCCAAAAAACAATGAGTTAGACCTCTGTGTACTGATGTGGAAAGTGAAACACATAAGCTTGGAACAGCATCAGCAGTAAGAGTCCACATCCAAAATAAGTATTGGTATAAAAAAGAACATGGAGAACTATGCTCTGATTTTTGGCAGGATGGATGTCTTTAGAAGTGAGATTGTGTGCATTCTTGCAAAGTTTGGAATTTTATACAACTTTGCACCATGTAATCAGGATAAAAAAGATAGGGCCCATCTTAGCATCCTTCTGAAACACATTCCCCTTCAGAGAGTATTTACAGAGGTTATGCCTGGCATTTGTAAACAGGTGGGCCTATGAAGTTACACTTCATATTTCAAAGAGGCTTTAGAAGAACAAATTTCCTGTGTGAATAAACAAGGGGAGATACGGCAAGTCCATGTAGCAAGGTTTATTTAGATCCCTACATCAAGAACTGTAATTGATTGTGTGTGTTTCTGATCAAATAATTTTTAAGTTTCCAAAAGCCCCTCAGTTTCCTTATCTGTAGCATGTGGTTGGATAAGGTGTCTTTCTTAAAGTCCCCTCCAGTTGAAATGGGCTCAGCTTGCAGGTAAGTGGAATTTAGGTAAATGCTCCTGGCAATGTCAGAGGTCTGCCAGGGAGCAGGCCCCTTGGAGTTAGCTAAACCCAGACTTTTTCAGCTTAATGCAGTGAGGTGGCCTTTCCCCCTCCAGTACTTCCATTTATCCCAGGTGGTCTGCTTCCCCATCCCTGGTCGACTGAAGGAAAGAGAGAGCGAGCGAGAAATGCATTAGGAAGAACAGATGAATCGTGAAGTTAGGAGGCGGGGTCAGTTAAAGATGAGTTACTGGAGGTGCAAGTTACACTAGCAAAGTTTGAAAAATAAACCAAGGCTCAGAGAGGTGCTGACTAACACAAAGCCTCAGAGCTGGGCGTAGCAGGCCGCCCTGGGGACCAGCTCTACAACGTGGCCATTGATCCAGCCCAGGTGTGCATAGCTCTGCTACTTTTCTCATTTCCTCTTCCTGCCGGCGGCCTCCCCGCTGCTCAGGAAGCTGTGTAGCCCCGGCTGGGCATGCAGAACTTGACCGCGGGTGAGGAGCCGGGGGCAGCCTGGGGACCTGGTAGGCTCCAGGACCTGCTCTTGCTGTAAGAGTGGCTTTTGTGGCAAAGGCAAGTTCATAGCCCTTGAGTCTTCCAGGCTGTCTTGTAGTCTTTACTGCCAGCTGGGCTGGGCTGGGCTGAGGGAGCAGGATGAAGTCCTTGGCCATATTAGAGTCACTATAACATGTTTCGTGGGCTTCATGGCCACTATGTGCCAGCCTAACCCCCAGGTAGGTGTCATGTAAGCACATTGATCGCGTGGGGAGGTCCGACTACTTGTCCAAGTTACCCAGCCAGAAAGTGGCAGTCAGGATTCAAACTCAGGCTCATCTTGCTCTGACATCACTGCCTTCGAATCTTTCCAGATGTATCTCCCATCCTTTCCTCCAGCCCTTGAGCGTGCCTCATGGAACCCTCACACACCGTGGAGAGCCAGTTGGAAAGTTGGACCTGGCAGTGGAGGTTTGTGGCATACGGGTTCAGAGCCACCGCGCTCAAGAATTAACTGGAAATAGCTTATCACTGCTTCTCTCAGATGTGACCACAATCTGGGTGAGATCCCTGGAGACCAGGCCAAGTTCAGGATACCAAGGAACAAGTCTCCAGAGCATTTCAGACACCCATGGGAGAAGGATAAGGAGAAGCCTGGGAGAACAGAGGAGCAGGGAGAAAGAGGATTTCTTCAGTCTCTTAAATCAGGCACTGTCGCCTACCTCTTCACAGCTGTTCTGGGTCAGGTGTGTCCCCCCAGATTCATATGTTGAAGTCTGAACCTCCAGTGCCTCAGAATATGACTACATTTAGAAACAGGAACATTGAGATTGCACCGGATCAGAGTGGGCCCCTAGTCCATGAGGCTATAAAAAGGGGAAATTCGGACACAGACGCACTTGGGGAAAGCCTTGTGAACTACCTCGGTGCCAAACAGAAAGGCCTGGAACACATTCTCCCTCACGGCCCTCAGCTGGAACCCCCTGACACCGTCAGCTCAGACTTCAGCCTCCAGAACTGTGAGAGAAGGAATTTCTGTAGTTTAAACTGTCCATCCTGTGCTACTTTGTAATGGCCACCCTGGCAGACTGAAAGTACTGCTCATTTTCAAAACTCAGTAAGAGAAACCCATACTGTTTACAATAGTTCCCAGGTGAAAAACTGCACTTTATAACACAGCAAAGGCAGAGTTAGGTGATTTCAGCTCAAAATAGAGCTATGAAACCTTCCAAGAACAATCTATGAGGAGGAATGCTGTGTGTCCTGCAGGAAATATTTGTGCCTTAGCAGACAGATTTTTAAAAGAAGCAAAAAAGCCAAAAACAAAACCAAAAGAAAAACAAAAACAAACAAAACAAAAAACCAGGGAGCTGATTCCTAAGCATAAATTCCTAAGCTATTAATGGTAATTAGATTAAACGCATAATGGTTACACTTAATCATGTTTTAGTCTTCTATATAATTGCCAATTAGAAAGTCTATGTATCTGACAAAATGATCTAACTTTTCCACTTAGCATTCTTAAATTTTTATATCATACTGGAAAAAATACATGTCTGTAGAATATGGGCTTTAAAACAAATGAAATCAAATCAAGATGTGCTTTGTTTAAGGAACATATTCTGAATTAGAGCCATGAGAACAATTCCTAATTGTGGCAATTTTGCAAAGTATAATTCCTTTGATGACTTGATAAAATGCCACACTCTAATTTTATCTACAGACATTCCGATTTTTCTGTAATTGGATGTACATTTCTCTGGGTGAAAGTGTAAACACAAATTCCTTTTTGTATGTTTTCTCATGTCACCCAACACCCAATAGGTAGTCAGGACATGAGCTCACCAAAGGTGAGGCTGCGAGCTTCATTTGCCTTGTGCAGCACTAACAGGGCACAGTGGTACACACACACACACACACACACGCACGCGTGGACATGGCTTATTTCATTCGTTCATTCAACCAACACAGGCTGCCCTCCACTGCTGTGCTCGGCACTGTGGATAAGGAGGAGTCGAATCAACCAACGACTCTAGAAGGAAAGGAATGCGAAGCTATTTTCTCTGTCTAGGTAGACACGGTCTACACATGTGCATATTCACTGCAAACTCAACAGGTCCATTTTTTATTTGTTCTCTGGGGGCTCTGGAAGGCCCCAGTTGATGGTGACTGTACACACTCAGGTCTTGTTGGGCCTTTCCTAAGGATCATAGACAGAGAGGAAAGCTGTAACAGACTGTCTTTTCTAGTTTACTGCTTTTGACTAAAATAATAACGTTCACCCTGACATAATGACTGCACTAATTAGACTTAGGCAAAGAAAAAACTCTGATGGAATAAATTTAGTGGAGGGAATGGAAACCTCCCAGGAGTCCCCGCAGTAATTATCTGTGTTCTCCAGGGGTCAGATCACAGGCACAGCTCAGGGTGGACGACCTCCACTGGGAGGATAAGCATCACAGAGCCTCCTCAGCCTCCCCTTTCACCAAACTCCCCACTGGATCTGTCGCCTGCTTTTCTACTTTTCTACGCTGCACGCCAGCACAACCCACTAGGGAGGTTAGACAGAGAGAGCCGAAAACCAGGGCCTGGACAGCAGGAAGGGCTCAGACAGTCCTTGGGCTAAATTCTTCTGGAATCTGCTTTTGACTGGAAGCCCCTGAAGGCAGAGTCTCTTCTCTCCAGCTGTGCACACAGCAATTGCACACTCAAGGAAAGAAGGATAGCAAGGATGTTAAAACTATTCTTATAACAATTCAAGTCCTTTCTCAGAGTGTCTATAGAAAGACTGTTCCTCCAACACAGCCCCCTTGGCTTATAGAAGCCCTAGGGTGGGGTCTAGGGCTGTTCTCACCATTTCTTGGGGACACTGAGTTATAAATCAATAGACTAGGGCAACTTTAAAGACAAACTAAACTGGAGTGTCTATAGAAGGTAATTTTGTGTAATTGTTTAAAAATACAAATGTCCCTCCACTGTGGCCAACAGAAACAAGTCTTTATTCTGTTTTGCTTTTTAAATGAAACTATCAGCCAAGTTAAAAAATCCTTTTTGTCTCTGGCGGCCACCTACGAGGATGGACCAGGCAAGCACGCATGCACCGCAGCTGCTGCAGACACTCAGCAAAGCACAGTCCCTCCCTGGGATGTGATTAGTGTCTCAGGTTCTTGTAAAGAGAGGGAGACAGGAGAAGCTGATTACCATTCAGATCAGCAGCAAGGCTCAGGCTGTCTGGGAGCTGACATAGCCAGGTAAATAAAAGGCATTCACTGCAGACTGAGCACAGGGGTGGAAAAAGTACAGAGCCGGGCACCCGGCATGCATGGCCTCTTCTGAAAATGTCTCTAGCCCCCCAAATGCAGGAGAGATGCTTTGTGCACAATGAATTTTACCATCTCACACACTTAGCCTCCCCATCCCCAACACCCTTAGTGGTTCAGTATCTGGCTGATATGAACCTGACCTTCAGCGGGGGACTGATTACAGTCAGGATCTGCTTTTCTGTTTCCCACATATCCTGGGTCCCCTGTATAGGAACCCCTGTCCATTCTCCGTAAATGGCTTAAATGAATTCACAAAGTGACTATGCAGTAATGGCTAATGTTTATTGACTTCTTTCTCTGTGTTGGGGACTGTGCTTAATACTCATCATTTCACAACGCTATGGGGTTGTTATCATCCCCCGTATTCTGGTAAGGAACCTGAGACACAGAGAGGGTAGTGCCAATGTCACACGGCCAGTACACAAAGTGGTCAGGACTCAACTCTGTTTTTTTCTGTTTCCAGAGCCCAGTCCTTGATGCCTCCATACAGCCTCGTGCAGACAAAGCGCCAAAAAGTGCTGATTGCGAGTTGGTTTCTTTTCCTCCAACTCCTCCCCTCGCTGGCTTGTAAGAGGTAGACTCATCCATCGACTTGTGTCAAGTGGTTCCTCAAACTCACACAAACTTTTTTCCTTGAGTATCAACCCAACTTTATCTGCAAACCCATCTTCCAGTCAGCTTGTGGGGAACTGAGGGCTGCAGTGCCCCGGAGTTCAGGGCCTCTCCTGGGAATGTCTGTCTGCAGAAAGACTAAACCCCGCCACATAAATCTTGTCCAGGAAAAGAAAAGAGCCTGGGTTGTTCTTCAGGGGTAGAGTTACTGCAGCTGCCGGGACCCCTTGCCCACAGACTCCTGCAGATCAGAAGGGAGCCAGGCCAATTGCATCCCTGGTCCAGAGGACTCTGTTTGAGGAGGATCTTCTCAGGTTTCCCAGGGGGCAGGCTCACTGGGGGGCAGCGGTGCTGAGACTGAGAGGTAAATTCCACGCTGTGCGGCTCCTTAGCCAAGCTGAGGGCGACAGACTGGATAACAAGCCAGGCTGCTTCCTACCTCAGATAAGAGAGAGGTGCTCTGACTCCTGATGTGATATTAATACTCTGCTCAGCCCACTGCCTGCCTGCCAAGGTGGGAAAGGAGGGAGTGAGTGCTCTTCTTTTCATTCAGGGGGAGAGTCAGAAGAGGTAGGCTCCCTCTGTCCCCTGTCAAGTTTATCAAAGGAAGTACTGACAGAGCTAAGGGACCAGCATGTGACATCTGGGTCCCTTCCTGATGTTTGGGGGTGGGACTCAGCGCCAGCTCAGCCTTGAGGCTGCTGCCTTAACTGGCAATGTAATCAGATCCAATAAAACATGAATATTGTACAATAAATACTACATTTTCATAAATCTGCCTGTGACATCAAGTGGCAGGCTAGAAAATATTATGAAGTATGTCTCAAACTCTATTACAGCCTCCTCTGAACATTTTATATAAATCTTTACCTGCAAGAACAGTTCAGAGATAGAATATGGACTCCATGGAAGAGCTTTTTCTCCACTGCAGTGAGATATTATTAGCATAACCTCTTTTATTTATTTATTTATTTATTAAAATCATACGGGCGGCGCCTGTGGCTCAAGGAGTAGGGCGCCGGTCCCATATGCTGGAGGTGGTGGGTTCAAACCCAGCCCCGGCCAAAAAAAAAAAAAAAAAAAAAATTTAAAATCATACAATTCAACAATGTTTATTTTATAGGCTATTCATGGAGCTGAGTAACCATCACCCTAATCAATTTTAAAACATTTTCATGATTCCGAAAAGAAACCCTGTATCTATGGATGGTCACACCCATCTGCCCCTGGCCCTTGGCGGCCACTGCTTACTTCCTCATGCTGCGTGAGTGCTGTGTACACGTCCTGATCATCCATCCATCAGTTGATGGACACTTGGGCTGTTTCTGCTCTGCTGTCAGGAGGAGTTTGAATGTTCCTGACAGCATAATGTCTTTTAAAATGCAAGCTAGCCCTCGGAGTTCACACAGGTTTTCCATCCACATAAGCAATTCCTGCCCTTGGCCCCCCCCCCCCCACTCCACGCTGGCCCCATCTGTTGGGCAGCAGCCCAGCTTCCTGGGTTCACAGCATCCCTGAGTGCCCACTCCCACCCCACCCCACACTTCCTTCTGAAGAGGGGCAGTCTGTGCCCTGAGTCACCCCATCCTCCACTCCCTCCCATGTCTTTAACAGTAAAGGAGGGTGGTGCCTGTGGCTCAAATGAGTAGGGCACTGGCCCCATGTACTGGAGGTGGCGGGTTCAAACCCGGCCAAAAACTGTAAAAAAAACCCAAAACCAAAAACAAAAATACAGTAAAGGATAATGTGTGGGGGTGTCCAACCTCTGGCCTGTGGGCCACATACTGATTTTGTGAACACTTTTTTTTCTTATGTGTAGTGTTGGATAGTATGAAAAGTATGGCTAAACCTATTTTTTGGTAATCAGCTTTCCATAGTGTTTGTGTACGTAATGTGTGGCCCAAGACAACCCTTCATCCTCCAACATGAGGCAGAAAATAAAAAAGGTTGAATACCTCTGAGTAGAGCCAGTAAACCCCAGCACGGGCACCCTACCCTCCCTCATATATGCCCTCCTCATTCTCTAATCTCTTCCTCTGCATTCTCTTGCACCTCACAGGGTTTCTCCAGGAAAATCTCTATCCATTTTCTAACCCTCTCCTCCTTCTACCTGGGAGTCAAATACTAACCACAACCCTAATGTGTCTGTGTTTTGCGGCAGAGGTAAGCATGATGATGTTCCGGTACCTCCGGTTTCTAAAGCTCCAGAAAGTACACAGAGCACCTTTCAATCTCCTTGCTGTCTCTATCTCATTCTATTTCTCCAAGAAACTAGGCCTTCTTCAAGCACCGGCATTCAAGATGCACATTAAGAATACTATTTCACTCCATGTGATTGTTTTTCTGTTGACTTCCATTGCAACAGCCTCGTTGTTGGTGGTGTTTCCCCTGTGCGAGTCATCTGGATGGGGCTTAAGTTGTTTGTGTCCCAGTCAATAAGGAACGTTAGCCAAGCCACCATTTATTTATAACACTTGGTGGAGAATTGTGGTCTGAGCACCGACCAGTTCCCTAGTTGGGCCCCTGCCTGTGTGGGTAACACCTCTCTCTTATGAGTCAGCTCCTCCCTGCCAGCTCTGTCAGGTGTGAACTGGTGGTGCCGTGCCTCACTCCCCCCACCTCAGAACTCCTCTCTGATGCTCAGCTATGGGACAGCTATGGAAACTGATCCACATCTCACCTGGAAGCGCAGGTGGTGCCCCTTCCTCTGTGAGGCAAGGGAGGGGGAGTCAATGCTGCCCCTTTATTTCTTGGGTGGAGAGCTCTGAGTCTTACTCCAGAAGGTTCTTCAGGGAGTCCCAAGGAGTGAGTATCCGGTGACGCTTGGTGGTACCCAATACCCTGTGGTGCCTCTTTCCCCTGTTCCATCTGCTGTCTCTCACTCCCGCTGTTTGGGAACACTGCCCTGAATAAAGCACAGTCACATCAGCCCTTGTCTCAGGTTGTACTTTTGGGGTAAACCAAGCTGAGACTGGATGATTCCACACTTTTTCTGCTATCCTCATTTGTCCTGTGGAGAACCAGGCAGGGTTGTGGCTCCTCAGAGCAGAACTCTGTAAGTGTGGCGCTTGCCTCACCTGGCTCCTCTGGGAACCTAAACTAGAAATGTACTTGTGACAACCCCCACAAGAGTTTTAATCAACATGGGTTTCCATACAACGAAAGGAATAGCTGGTCCTTGCTCTGGAATGACGACAGACATAGCTTATTCTGTTAACTTATTATTCTGTTAACTTAAGCATAACTACATAAAAGCTGCTCTAGGTGACGCAGAACGGTTCTAGTCTGCTTGGCTGACACTACCGAGCAGAGCGTGCTTAACCGCACGTGGAGAAGAGACCGTGGCTCCGAGTGACCCAGCTGGCTTGTGCTTTTCATTGCCCACACCTGCATTCTCTCTCCTCTAGATCTGGCTTGTCCTGCAGAGTTTGTGCTGAGGTGACCTTCCCGGGGTCAGGGCTAACGCTGAGCTCGGGACAGGGGGTAGGCTTAGTCCCCTCCCTGTCTCTCTGGAGGGTCCCTTCCTGCCGTCTGGAATCCGCGAGCGGCGCCCCCTGCAGCCCGCGCTGGGCTGAGGAGTCAGCACTTGGCCACTGTCTCCGATGGCCGGGCTGGAGAGTCGTGGGGAAGAGTCACTTCCTGACTGGGTCTACACGGAGCAGAGGTGGCCGTCATCTGGCTTCCTGCGCTTGAAATACCCTCCCTCCAGGCAGCGCTGGGCATTCCTGTCTAAGCCTTTCCTGGATCGTCCAGCGGGTGACTGGCGGCGCTCAGACCTGCCGGGACCACTGAGGGAGACCTGGAGGGAATCAGACATCAGACCGGGCCCTGCCTCCGGGGAGCCTCCTGCACGCCGCGCTCCGGGGAGGGCCTTTGTCCAGGCGTTTTAGCATGTGATGCGGCGGGGAGAGAAAAGCAAATGCGGGACATGCCTGGCCCTTTCACGAATATTCTAGTTCTGTGGGCTAGAAAGAGCGTTAAGATGTGCGTTATCTTACTTCAAGAAGAGAAAAAAGCAATTGCCAGGTTTCAGTGGGGATTTCGCCTGGAGGGCGCAGTACGCTAGGCCACCCCGCTCCTGGAAAGCTGCCTAGTGTGGGGCTGCCTAGTCTCCAGCAGCCGCTCAGCCCTGGGAGACGCCGACTGCAGCAAGTGCCCGAGAAGCAGCGTGTGGTTACAGGGCGCCACCTGGAGGCAGAGGCAGCCTAACACTCGGCGGGACTCAGCCTTTGTGTCCCTGCGAGGGGTATGCGTAGAAAGGGGCTCTGTCCTCTGTCCCCACCTTCACTCATCTCACACCTTGCCCTAGACAGGCTCTGCTCAGCCAGGGTCTTTCACCCACTAGGGCCCAAGGGCGATCTGGACACGAGGAAAGCCCGGTTTCCTCTGGACTATGGTTTTTGTAACTCACAGTCCTACTAAATGTTTTCCAGCCCTATAGACTCTTAGACAACTAAAAGAAAATTTTTATTTTTATGAACGAAATCAGCATAGAGTAAGTAGAAAGTTCATACTTTGGTTATTTCATTGCTCATATGGTTCCAGGTTTGGCCACTGGGAGCTCTTTCAGTTGGTAGGGGCGTCCCTGTGGCACACCCTCATCATGGTGTTCCTTGAACACTCCTCACTCTCTGGCACTATAAGATGCTTCCCTGCCCCAGCCCTAGAATCCACCAGGAATCTTGTACAAAACAAGGGGCTGTTTCCTTTTATTGGAGGATGGCATCCAGGTGCTTGGCTGGGCACTGAGAGTTTTTTTTAATTTATTTTTATTTCTAAAGATCCATATAATTTATTCAAAAGTTTTACAAGAGGTTGTAAACAGATGGTGACAACAGATAGTGCCAATATTCACAATGCCTTTATATTTAGAAAGCATTTTTACGGAAAACAAAGGTGATTCTTCATTAGAAAACAAAGGTCATGTTTTAACGTAACACCAGATCTGACAACGTACACCAAAGAATTGTAAGAAATTGGTCTTTTAAAGAAAAAAGCATAAGGTCAGAATCTGAACTTAAAATCTTAGGATTTTATACTAAGATTTTTAGTTCAGACGTGCAGCAAGTCTGGAAGCTCTGGGCTGGGCTAACGGAGGCTCTCAGCCCCAGTCACACATGACGCACTCTGAGTCTCAGCCACAGCACGGTCGGGGGTCCTGCACAGGTACGTGAAAGTGGGTTCAGGAGGCTCTGTGCACGCAGCACTCTGCCACTCGCCACCAAGGACCTACCAGATAAGGTGCGCACATGGTGTCCTCACACACATTCAACTGAAATGTTTTTCTTCATAGCAATTTCTAAGTACCCTTCATGCCAATCTTTACTGGAGTTTAAGTGTCTTAGTGGAATTTATGCCTTGGCATAAATTTATGCATAAATTCCTGGAACACAGTTCTTCTCTTAACACCCACAGAATACAGAAGGCAGAGAATTTTTTCTCTCAAGGTACCAAGGTTAGCTAGGGACATCTAAAACCAAGATACTGAAGTGACTATTTTCTTTCTGGGACCAAGAACAGAGCTCTGATTTTGTTTGAAATGTGTATATGTTTGTGCATGTGTAAGTGTGTGAGAGAGAGGACAGGGGAATGTGTGAGACTGAGAATGTGTGTACACGTGTGTACCTGTGTATGAGTATGTTACCGTGTGTGTGAGAGCCTGGGAGTGTGAGTACATGGGTGAACAAATGTGTAAATATGGAGTGTGTGTGTGACTTAATGTGTGTATGTAAGTGTGTGAATGAGTTGTGAGTGTGGTGTGTGAGCTCGGGCATGGGAGTATGTGTGTGAGCGTGAGAGAATGTGTGAGTCTGGGGCAGAACAACGGGTCACTTCTAGTCCCTCCACAGCCCCATGAGGGAAACAGTCTCCAGGACCAGGGCTCCCCGCGTGGCCCAGTGCCAAGCCTCATCTCTAGCCGCCTCTGGGGAACTTGGGTGCAGCACAAAACATTTGAATATTTTCCTTTTCTGTCATCACTAACTATAGCTCCACCAGTTCCCAGACTGCTGTGTTAGCTCATCGCCATAATTAGCAATTTTCTGATATCATACTAACACTAGCTAATTATTTCCTCAGAGACAAAGCAAATTCATGGGATGCCGAGGGTACGCAGATACATTCTGCTCTGGAAAGAAGCTCAAACACGCACCGGGTGTCAGTCAGGCTGTAGTGTGGCCCCAGGCAGGGCCTGGTGGCCTGGAGTGTGACCCTGAATGCACACCTGGCTCAGAGATGAGCAGGTGGCCCTAGCACTGTGGTGTCTGTCACGTTCTGCTCTCCACTGCCTTGTGTTGGAAGTACCAGGTGCTTTGGGGACCCGTCTGGCTCTGTGCTGCATACCAACTGCACTGTCCTCATTGTGACAGCTTCCCTCTGTGGGGGCACATGAGCACTTTAACAACGAGTTTGCCTGCCACCCCCTCCTGCAGCCAGGCCTCCTTAGGGGCACTGGATGCAGACCCAGGACAAGGAGAGGGCCCAGGGGTGGCCCTCCTACACCGGCGCAGGTGGCCACTTCTCCTCACAAGGCCCCTGGGCTCGCTGGTGGGAATGAGAAAGGGAACTGAGAGTTCTGGGCGCCCATCATGAGGTGGCACATACCACAAACCCACAAAGACTCATTTGGTGAAAAGGAGAAAAACAACCACAAGGCTATTTTCACCTGAGCTATTCTAGGGACTGAAGCAGACACCAGGTTTTCTTGCCTGGATTACTCAAATAATAAGCTGAGTTGTGTTTTCCTTTCACAAGTGAGAAAGTCCCTTCCTGGTGGAAAGTTTAGGGTCAAGGTCTTTTTTTTTTTTTTAATATGGTAGGGCTTATAAAAAACAACAGGCTTTGTTTTTTAGAGCAGTCTTAGGGTTCCAGCAAAACTGAGAGGAAAGTACAGAGAGTTCCCACGTCCTCTGCGCCTGGCCATGGACAGCCTCTCTGAAACACCGACATCCCCACCAGAGTGACCTAGTAGATTCGCGAACCTACATGGGCACGTCTTCACACCCACAGTGCAGATTTAACTTGAGGGTTCACTCTGGTGTTGCACATTTGAGGGGATTGGACAACTGTGCAGTGACAGTCCCCACCATCGGGGTGTCAGACACAGTAGAGTCACTGCCCCGCTTGTCCTCTGTGCTCCTCCTGTTCCTCCCTCGCTCCTAATCCCTGGCAACCTCTCACTGTTTTATGGTCTCCCAGTTTTGCCTTCTTCCAGCGTCCCATCTGATTGGAATCCTACGGTGTGGAGCCTTTTCAGATCGGCTTCTCTCGCTTAGTAACAGCATGTAGGTTTCCTCCATGTCTCTGCACGGCTCACAGCTCACTGCTGGGGAGTGCTGTGTAATACTCCCCTGGATTTCCAAGTTTATCCATCCACTCGCCCACTGAGGGACATCTTGATTGTTTCCAAGTGTTGGCAATTATGGAAAGAGCTGCTATCCACATCCACGGGCAGGTTTCTGTGTGGACGTGAGTTTTCTGTTCATTCCTGTGAATACCGTGGAGCAGGACTGGTACTGGGATGGTAGAAGTACGTTCGGTGTTGTCAGAAACCGCTGAACTGGCTTGCCCAGCGTCGGCACCATTTTGCATTCTCATCAGCGACAAATGCAAGTTCTCATTTCACATCCTCACAAGCATTCGGTGGTGTCCGTTTTCTGGATCTTGGCCCTTCTGATAGCTGTGTCCTATCTGACGTGTGTGTCTGGTTGCTGCTTTAGTTTGTGTTTCCCTGATGACATACAATGTGTGTCCCTTTACCTGTGCCCATTCGTCTCTCCGTATCTTCTCTGGGGAGGTGTTTCTGCTCAGACCTTTGCTTTCAGCCTTTCGTGAATTCCCATGGCAGCGGGGCTGCAGGCATGTTGTGGAGGTGTCTGGGCAGGGACAGCGGCTTTGCCCCTCTCTGCTGCTCACAGCTGTGCCCTGTTTGGTTTGGACCATCCTCAGCAGGAGCCCCTCTTGAGCACACTGTCTCATAAGGAGTCTTTTGGCCTGTGGTCTATATTCTGTAGGCCTAGGCAGCTGGCTGCTCAAGTGACAAGGTGACTATGTGACCTGGTTTGCTGAGACAACCCCAGATGACACCTCTTGTCCTGCTGTTAATTGTTACAAATCCCCCAAAGCATCTTGATTTGGACAATAACCACGGCCACCAGACTTGGGGACAACATTTGGCCTCCAACATCTGGCCTGGCTGATTCATCTTCCCCCTGCTGAAGGCGGGTCGGGGGCCAAGCTTACTTTCCCCACAGCCAGTACAGGTGAGGGGGGTGGAAACTGCCAGGAAGAGCTGACCGCCCTGTCTCTGGGCAGAGACCTTGAAAGCTCTCATTTCACTCTCGCCTCCATCAACATCCATCCCCACCTTTTCAGTGCCACCAGTGTCCTGAGTCGTTTTGCATTTCTCCAACCAGAGCTCTTCTTTTTCTTTGGGTCACAAGTCCAGGCTGAGCTTCTTTCTCCTCCCTTAGCACAGTCCCTCCAGGAAGAGGCGGCCTAGAGCAAGGCTCCAGGGTCCTCAGCTTAAATCCCACCTCTAACTGGCAGTGGCTCTGGGACTTTGGGCCTGTGTTTCCCCGATGATCATATTGCCTGCTTCGCAGAGTCGTTGAGTTGTTAGGAGGATTAAGTAAATATGCTTGGGAAGTGCACCTTTTAGCTGTTATTTTAAGCACTGGGTCTTATCTTCTCTCCTAGATTCCCAGCGTCTTTCCTTTAAAAGAGCAAATTCAAAGTTATTTGTTGAGTAATGACTGGGTATTTTCACATTGTCTTGTCATCAATCTTCCTGCCAGCTCTGGAGCTGGGGGTCCTTGGCCCCAGTTCACAGAGTAGAGAAGAGGAGGTGCAGAGATTATTTCTGGTAAAAGGAAGAGACAGCTGAGGAACTGGCTGAATAAATCCCTGTGGTTAGTGGGATAGTTCACATCTTCACTGACTGTCTCCTTTGCTGGGGTCTTTTTGTGGGGGGACATTAGCATGTGAAGATACTGGCAATCTCCTTATTTTGGGGGGGGGCATGATACTCTTTTTTTTTTGAGACACAGTCTCACTTTGCCGCCCTGGGTAAAGTGCTATGGCATCACAGCTCACAGCAACCTCCAACTGCTGGACTCAAGTGATCCTCTTAGCTCAGTCTCCTGAGTAGCTGGGACAACAGGAGCCTGACACAATGCCTGGCTGGTTTTTCTATTTTTAGTAGAGATGGAGTCTTGCTCTTGCTCAGACTGGTCTCTAACTCCTGAGCTCAAGCAATCCAACCGCCTCAGCCTCCCAGAGTGCTAGGATTACAAGCATAAGCCACCACACCTGGCTGGACATTTCACTCTTACTAAGAAACTGTCCATACCAAGGGTGTGACAGGCAATTCACAAGAGTAGGAAGGAGAATTATTGATAGCATATGAAAAGGTCTTCCGCTGCAGGAGGATGCAAACTAAAACCACCAAGAGGTCCCTTTCAATAACATCAGATCTCCTGAAATTAAAAATATCTCACGGTATTCAGCACTGAAAAAGAATGTTGATAACTGTAGCTTTGTGTAGTACAAGAAATGTAAAGAACCTAATTGTTCGTGGAAAGACAACAGATCTGTAAACTGAGGCATAGTCATACGATATTAATTACCAGTAAAGTTGAACCTGGCAGCAAGCTGCAGAAAATACATGTAGGACAACGTGGCAGGTTGGCACATGTTTGAGGACTGGTGTGAATGAGAATGCACATTTGGTTAAGGTTACTTTCATTAGTTTTACTGAGTATAACAGACAAATAAGACAAAAGATGTACCCAAGTTTAAGGATAACAGTGAGTGGCTAAGATTCCTTTTTACTCTTTAGGTCCTCAAAAGAGCCCCACGTTCAGTGGTGCCTACACAGAATCAGGAGTCCTCAGGCGAGGGGCCAGGTCCAGGGTTCACTGTCATTTGCTTGTGTGTGCACGTGTGTGCTTGTGTGCTTGTGTGCACGTGGGTATGCATGTGTGCACACACAGACTTTGGAGGGAGGATACATCAGCACTTAAAGCTATAATTTTTTTATTAGACCCTATGACCTATAGTAGTTTTATTTATTAAAGATAAATATGAATCAAATATGGAAACACATTAGCACTGGATTGCGGACAATAGGGCCCATGGTGTGGATTATATTCTCAGGACTTTCTGTATTATGCAACATTTCATTGCAAAAATCCATCCCTAGCAAATGCAGGGACCAGTGTAACCTGGTTTCTTGTACCCTCAATGAATCTGCAATAATAAAAAAAAAAACATCCACCCCTATGTCCTGGCAGGTTTTCATTTGCCATCCCAAGTAGAAGTTAGGAACTAGAAGGACTCGCCAACATCCCAGGACATTTGCAAATGGAGCACTTTGTGCTTTCTGTAACTCCATTTCCGCGCAGGGATTGTCAAAGAGTCCTGAATGTGTGTTTTGGGGGTCAGAAGAAAGGATTAAGCTCCTGGGAGCCCACATCCCCCGTAGCTGGGTTTTCAGGAGGCTGGCTCCCAGAGGGGAAGGCGGAAGAATGCATCTGCAGTACTTGCAATGACAGAAAAAGGGCAGGGAGAGAAACAGAGCGAGACCCAGGCCACACCCGCACCCTTCACAGCCATGAGCCTGGCCAGAGCAGAAGGCAGGTCATGGGCCGCACAGGAGGATGTCCTCAGGTCAGTGTGCAGGACCTGAACTGGCCCTGCCCTGGGCTCTGCTTCCTCTCAGGCAGGCCAGCCTCTGCTGCCCACCTCCCTGGTCTCACTCTCCATCTCTTTCCCACATTAAATCCCCGCGGGGAGGGAGAGAGCCACAGGGAGGAGAGGAAAGTGGGCAGGGTGGAGTTTTCATAGATGACTCCAGTTTTGTCCCCTTCTGAGCCTGGGCAGGTCCCCAGACAGGAGCTCCAGTGCCGCAGGAGGGCTGAGCCAGTGTGCACAGCAGATCCTGAGTCCGTGGGGGGCATGTGGAGGGGGCCTTGTGGCCACATTTTGCCTCCAGCCCTGAAGAAGCCCTGGCAGGCTCTCTGCCTAGAGGCTTAGACGCCTGCTGAGCCATCTGAGGAAAATGCTGCTCATTTTCATAGAACCTCAGAGCACAAGGAGCTAGTTAAGTGCTTTTTCCTGTGCTGACCTTAGGACCAGTTCCTCTTCTGAAATGAAGCGGGACAGCTTAAAAACGAAAAGTGAAGCCAAAGAACAGGAGTGAGAGACCTGTGCTTGCGTGCAACACTGTGCGAGTGGTTATAGGGGAGCTGAGGTCACAGCCAGGGAAGCACCCCTCTCTCAGCATTTACTACTACCCCACTGTTGGAGGCTGGTGTTTGAGTCGTGCTTCTCAAGTAAGGAGACTTTGCTGCTCTGGGAAACATGTCATGGTTACTACTATTTAGTGCTAAAGGGGACATGCCCTCTGCCTGGGTAAAGGTCCTATCATATTAAACAACAAAACCCCCAAAGTGCTAGCACCGTCTAAGTGGCCACCAGCTGGACTTGGACTCATTTTATTGGTGGGTTAAAGGCTCTCAGGCCGTGCTGTCCTGTGGCAGGGCCATTTGCCACACACAGCTGTGGGCACCTGAGGGGGAGCAAGGGCCCTGAGTTTAGAATCCACACAAGGTTTCAAAGATGAAACAAAACTAAAATAGCTCATTAATAACTTCTCCACAGACTACATGTCACAATGCTAATATTGGAGATATACTAAGTGAAATAAAGTGATAGTTAAAATTAATTTCACCTGCTTCGTTTCACTTTTTAAAAATATGGCTACTAGATGACCCACGTGGCTTACATTCATGGCTGACATCCTATTTCAATTGTTTTAAGGGAATGTGGCCAGAGATATACACCAAGGAATTCAGGCTTAATAAACAAACAAACAAACAACAACCACCAAGCCAAACCTTCTGCCTGGATGACCTGAGTATCTCAAGGGTTTGCTACCAATGGAAGCAGGAGTGGCTGCCCTGGGCATGGGCAGTAAGAATTTAAAAACAAGAATAATATGGGCGGCGCCTGTGGCTCAAAGGAGTAAGGCGCCGGCCCCATATACCGGAGGTGGCAGATTCAAACCTGGCCCCAGCCAAAAACAAACCAAAAAACAAGAGTAAGACTGGCTGAAGTTCAGCCTGCTCTTTACCACCACTGTAAGCCCTGTTTTAAACAAAGTTGGTGCTGAATGGCTGCAGAGGCCCAGGAGAGCAGCTTCAACAGCTGCTGCAGGCAGGGGCACCATGACAGGTGGCTGTTCAGAGCCTCAGGTGTGGCTCCAGGATGTGTCTCAACTCTGCAAAGGTGACCCCTGGACCAAGTGGCCATGGCCACCCCCACCTTCCTACTAGACAACTTTCCTGATTTCTCCCAACTTTCCCTCAGCTCTCCAGCTGTGGGCTCACTCTCTTTAGTATGAAGTTTCTTGCCATCCTCCAGCAAACTCCTGCCCTTACCTCAAGACCCTGCCAACCTCCTCCTCTTCAGTGAGTTGGTTGGAGACTGTATTAACAAATTATCATAAACTGAGTGGCTTGAACACAAACATTTATTCTCACAGTTCTGGCAACTGGAGGTCTGAGACCAGGGTGCTGGTGTGGCCGGATTCTGGTCAGGGCCCTCCTCCGGTTGCAGACTAACTTCTTGTTGTGTCTTCATATGGTGGAAAGAGGGTGGGAGAGTCTTTGGGGTCCCTTTTATAATGACACTAATCCCATTCATGGGGGCTCACTCTCATGATCTAATCACCTCTCAAAGATCCCCCCTGAGGTTAGGACTTCAACATATGAATCTGGGGTGGGGGCACACATTCGGTCCGCAGGCCCCACTTTGTTCATCTGTAACATTGCCTCTGCTACTTGAGCATTGCACATAAGTATTGCACTGTAAGTTTTCATCAATCAGTAGAGCCTACTGAGTATAAAACTCTGCTCTCAGGCGGCGCCTGTGGCTCAAGGAGTAGGGCACCGGCCCCTCATACCGGAGGTGGCAGGTTCAAGTCTGGCCCCGGTCAAAACTGCAAAAACAAAAACAAAAAACCCTCTGCTCTGCCACTAACCTGACATTGGGCCACTCAATGTACCAGTTTCCACATATGTAAAATGGGAGTAACTACCTCCCTCACTGTGCTTTTGGGAAGATTAAATGAATTAATACGATACAGTAATTCACCTTTATCAGCAGTTTTGATTTCTGCAGTTTTGGTTACCCAGATAATTGCAGTCCCACAATTTTAAATAGAAAGTTCCAGACATAACTTTGTAAGTTTTAAATTGTGTACGTTTCTGAATACTGTGATGAAATCTCGCACTGTCCCACTCTGTTGCTTCAGCTCATCACATAGACTTTTTACCACCTCACATCATCACAAGAAGGAGGTTCCCCCCCACCTTCTTTAGCTCTGCTGAAAACCAGTGGGACGTCCCTGCAGCATTGCCAGGCTTAGGGGCTCAGCTCCCACCAGATGCTTATGGGGGTTCCTAGACATCAGGGATTTTCACAAATGCTTTCTCCCTGGATTGCTGTGAGAATAAAATGGAGGGCATCTGGGGTGTCTGCCCAAGCACTGTGCTGCCCTGAGCACAATGTGTTCGACTGGGCCCCATACTTTGGCCCTCATACCAACCCCTCACCCTATGTCCAGGCTTCCATGCCCCAAGCCCTCATTATGGCTGAGGGCTGTGGTCAGTACTGCACACCCCCAGGCTCTGTGAGCTGTGCTGTGGCCCAGGTGAGGCTGGGCTGGGAAACGTGGTGTGACGCAGTGGGTGCTCTCTGGAGGGGTCTGCTCCCAAGAGGGCTGGTGACTGGAAATGTCTGGATTTCCCCAGGATACTGGCCCAGAGGGGAGGGGCTGTCTTCCTGCTGTCTCTTCTCAGACACAGACCTCCCTCAAGTGTCCCACAAGGCTCCAAGCTCTGACTTGGGTGGAGGCATTACCCCAGAAGTGCTCAGTCTGACTCTGATAGTTGCAGCCAGTCTCCTGGTCTGTGCCAAAGGCTTTACATAAGCTCCCTGACCAAAACCTCCCTTGAAAGTAGGTAGTATTATTGCACCCATTTTACAGAGGAGAAAACTGAGTTGTAACGAGGGTAAGAAGCAGTCTGGAGCATGGCTTCCAAGTCAAACAGCCAAGTCCCTGCTTTGGTCACATGTACTGCCTCCCCTAAATGAGAAGGACACTCAGAACTCAGACTCCTTCCTCAACCTGAACTTGGGGCTGAAGCTCAGTCCGTAGGAGTACCTGGGTAAGTTAAGATGTGTGGACCTGGTCAGCCTAAATAACATTTCTTTCAAACAGCTGTCCTACCAACTCTGTCTCCTCAGAGACACCCCACAGGGCCTGGAGGGCAGAGAGCTGGGGCAGAATTGGTGAAGGGTAGGAGTGGCCCTGCCGGGAGTTGGGGGGGGGGATGCCCACAGTCATTAGGTCCCAGCTGTTATTAGGGTTTCACATCCTGAGAGCTTGGGGCAGGGGAGCCTGGAATTGGGATGCGGGGATGGGCTCACAGAACCAAGGCATGGGGCCCAGTGGAGCACACTATTGCTCAGGGCAGGCCCTGACACCCCAGCCTTCACCCAGAGCTTGGGCAGATACCCCAGGTGTCCCCAGTTCCCAGGTGTGTGTGGGCAGGCAAAGTCTCCCACAGTTTCCAAGTCTACCTTCCCTCCTCTGTAAATGGGGTAAAAATCGTGGGAACTCCTGGGCTTGTGGGGAGCCCAGTGTCAGCTGCTGTGGCTGCTGTTATTATTATTGCTGCTGCTATAATAGCTCAACAAACAGTTGTCATTATCACTAGCCATCATGTGTCTGTCCAAAGGCCTCAACATTCACAGCCAGCCCTATGGCACTTACTCTCCCTTTTCTAAAGTTTTTAAGACAGCATACATTTTTTGCAGGTGGAAATCTGAGAGGGGACTTCTTTACTCCCCACCAGGTTTACACCAGTAAAAACTAGCACTCCGGGCTAACCCGTCACTGTCCACTGCCAGGCACCAGGCAAGGAGCAGAGCGATGAGCAAGCAGTGCCTGAAGTCTGACCAGGTGAGGGGGGAAGGGTGGGTGATGCCCAAGAGGAAAGGGCCACTCTGGGGAGAAGGAGGCTGGAAGAGGGCTCCACAGACAGGAGAAATGCGAGGCAGGGCTGTGCATGCCGCCTTCCTATGGAGCAGTACCATCACCCTCGAGAGCACACCCACGTCTCCTGCAGCCATGTTAAAGCCCAGCTGGCTCGTTCCCACCCCAGAGCATCCTACCGGGCAGATCTGGGCTGGGGCTCTGCATGTCTGAAGGTTTCCAGGTGATGCAGACTTTGCTGGTCTGAGGAACGTACTTTGAGAACTGTTGTTTGAGACCCGTGATCTTGAAATGCTTTAAAGCCAGCGAACCTATTGGTCAAATGACATTTTTTGGAGGCAAAAATAAAGAAGGAAATAAGGTGATGGCATGAGGTTGGGTGCCTTGCTGAGGTACAATTCCAAATCAAACAGAAATTCTGAATTTTACCCTGGCGTCAGACCAAGCATCTGGAGAGGAGCTTTTGTTGTGAACCCTAAAAGAACTGGTGATAACTGCCTGGTGTTCGGGGTCAGGTGTTCCAGCAATCTGTGTTTCAATAAGCCTCAGGGACCCCTGCTGTGTGTCACTCTTGGTGACTTCAGCTACTGCTCAGTTGCACCTGTCTCCTTTCCTAGATGGCAGCGTCTGTTCTCTGAGCTCCTGGCCAGAACCTCCTGCACCCTCCCTGCCTAGGTTACTGCAAACTTATAAACTTATATGAGAGTCCGTCATCTTCTCCCCAGGCCTCTCCTCTTCCTGGACTCCTGACTTGGGAGTAGCGTTGTCATTCACTAATTGCTCACTACGTCTCCACCACTGGTAGGTGCTCCATACAGGTTAACTCCAAATCAAGGTAGATATTAGAATTCCCAGCTTAAAGACAAGCCAGAGTCCAAGGAATAAAGTAGCTTGCCCAAGGTCACCCGGCCAGCGTGGGATTCAAATCCACGTCTGGGGCCTACAGGGCAGTTCTTATCAGCACACTGCCTGGCACCAGCCCCGTAGAGCCAGAAGCTCACCTACCATCCAGGACCTTGACTTAACTGCATTGCATATCACACTTATTCAGAGAAAGGATCCATAGCTTTCCCTAGCTGTGAACCAGAAAAAGAGTATGTAGGAATTCTAAAATGCTATAAATAATAAAAATCATAGTAAGAGTAATCTTTTGGAAGATTATTTTCTGGGTCAGACTACACTAGGACCCTTCCCTCGTGGCCTCAGGGAGGGACTTGGGTACATTCCAGGCAGCTCAGGTTTGAAGAGTGTCCAATACAGATATACCTAACACAGGCTCCCAGCTGGTGTCCCTCCATTCCTGAGGATGCACTGACCCCACGTGGCCATTTCCAGTGTAGCCACTTGCTGGGCCGTGACTGCTATTTCTTCATCATTTAAATCAGCGATTTTCTTTTTTTTTTTTATTTGCAGTTTTGGCTGGTGCCGGGCTTGCACACACCACCCCTGGTATATGGGGCTGGCGCCCTACTCCTTGCCACAGGTGCCGCCCTAAACCAGTGATTTTCAACCAGTGTGCTGTGAAAAATTTTAAAGACTGTTAATTAAATTACTTTCAAAAGAAGTTCAAAGCACAGTAAGTATATTCTTTTTTTTACTCTTTTTTTATCAACATAATTTAAGTGTGCTATATAAGTTTAACTATAAATTCAAGTGTGCTGTGAGATAAAAAAGGTTGAAAAACGCTGAAATAATCAACAAATGGCTGAGTTTGTTAGAAGTTTTGCTTTGTGTTACACTCAGGGGGAGAGGTGGCAGAAGCAGCTCTGCAGGGGAGGAGAGGGCTGAGCTTGCAGGGACAGTTTCCTGCTAGCACGCTGCCAGGCACAGTGGCACTTAAGCTTAGAAAGTGGGCTGAGAGCACCCACATCAGGCATCGTGGGAAAGGGCCTCGGCAGGTCATCTGGACAGCTGGCCTGAAGGTCTACTTCTGTCCTCCTGCCCATCCCTCCCCAACCAGCCTGCTGCATCTTAGAGAAAGGATAAAGGTGAGACAGAGGAAATGCTGCCTTGCTATCACCCCAAGATTTGGGAGGTGGAAATGGGGCCACCATGCGAGAGCGTGGAGAGTCCATAGGGGTTATTTAAGTCACCCTTAACTTTTATAAATGAAAGTGAGTGCCAAAGTGTTAAAAAGTCTCTCCTTAAAGCCACCTGGTTAATATGCGTGAGTCAATGAGGAATTGCTTATGGCAGCTACTAACATATACTGAGTCATAGGAGCTGAAAAAAGGTCTCATCTTACCTGAAGTTCCCCAGAAGTAAGGGGTTCAGGGGTTCACGATGGCCCCACAATGTCAAGTGAGACTCTCAACTCTGTCTTCTGCATGGCTTTTATACACAGTTTAACTCAAGATCAAAATATGTTTGCTGGAGCTCTACCATCACTTCTCAGTCCCAGGCAGGAAAAAGAAACAAGGGGGAAAGATAAAATGTAATTTTCCAGAGGCATAAGCTTCCCTTTCAAGAGCATTTTCTGAGGTTTCACCCAATACCTTCCTGCTAGCACACCACCAGGCACAGTGGCACTTGCCCTGTAGAGCCCTGTAGAGCTTAGAAAGTGGGCTGAGAGCACCTCCTTCAGGCATCATGGGAAGGGTGATCTGGACAGCTGGTCTGAAGGTCTACTTCTGTCCTCCTGCCCATCCCTCCCCAAGGGATTTTGACCTGCAAGGGAGGCTTCGAACTGCAGTTTTGTAAGCTGGAATATTCCTAAGAAGGAAGAAGAGAATGAAGATATAGCCTCACCCATTCCTGGTGGGCATAGTAACTACCATTTCTTTACTGTTGTTTACATAAACTCATCCATCCTCACAATAATCCTGCCAGGTAGAGTTTGTTATTTCCATTTCACAGGTGAGGAAAATGAGGTTTAATGAGGTCGTGTGACCTGCATGCACCACATGCTTGAACCTAGATCCCTCTCCAGGTCCCACACGTGTGGCACCCAACAGAGGCTCAGGACTCAGAGGCTACTTGACAAAGCTGCTCCCTGGGTGTGGTCATCATTGATTCTTAACTGTAAATGGAGAAAGCAACACTAAACCTTCTTTTTATTTATTTATTTATTTATTTTTTTATTAAATCATAACTGTGTACATTAATGTGATCGTGGGGCACCATACACTGATTTTATAGACCGTTTGACACATTTTCATCACACTGGTTAACATAGCCTTCCTGGCATTTTCTTAGTTATTGTGTTAAGACATTTACATTCTACATTTACTAAGTTTCACATGTACCCTTGTAAGATGCACCGCAGGTGTAATCCCACAGGATGCTGCCATTGCTGCCGCTGTTGGGGAGGACAGACCACTAGGTAGAAGGGATTGTGTATCAATAAGCAAGTTTGCCCAAGAGTTCATTTCCCCAGGTTCTCTAACTTGCTGCTTTTTCATAACCACATGGAGAGACCTTCCACATGATGACGTGTCTATGGGATTTGAGTTTAACAGTAATCACTAGGAGAGGACCAGTTTGTTATCTTTTCCTCCCTGTTGTGTACTGAGTCCAGGATTTTAAAAAATCATTTAATTGTACAAAAGAGACAAATCCTTTGTCTTAGTAAAAAGGTCCTTGGCTTCATAAAAGGACTCATTCCAGGGCCTTGGAATTCTCCAGTATTTTTAAGTATAAAATATTTTTAAGTTTTGATTTCTTGACAAAGAGGCCCAAGGACAGAAAAACTGAAAGCTAGATTGTGTGACATGCTTCCAAATGAAGATCAACTAGAAACTATAATTCATTCTCCCAACTGATTTCTATCAGAATACATTAAAGAACAGAGGGGAAATGGAGCTGCTTGTAATTGGATCTTCCAGGTGGCTTCTTCTACAAACAGAAGTCCAACTCCTCTGTGACAATGAGGAGAAATGTGTAGGGTGGGCCTGTGGAGACATTTGGCTCCACAATTAATCTGTCTGCGAATTGTCCTCCTGAAGGCACTCGTCCTGGGATCTCAGCCAAGACCTGTCAGCGTCGCTGCTGTACCCTAAATCTCCCTGCCTGTGGTTCACATGGGGCTCTCCAGTCCTCTGCAGTACCTCTAAATGTCCAGAAGATGGAGCAAAATGCAGGACTCCCTGGCCTAGGTGGGGAGAGAGAAAAGCAGCTCCCTCCCTGCCTCCTTCTCTCTCTCCACCCCTGTGCCCATTGATCCTAGCTGATAAAAGCTCACTTTCTGTGGGGCTGCCTCGTGTCGGGGTGCAGCAGCAATCTTGTTCTGCTCCTCAGAACCCCCCAAGAAACCTCAGGGAGGGGAGCAAGAGGAGAAATAGGACCCATAAGGAACCCATACTTGGCAAAGATGGCAGCAAGGTTCTGATGCCCAGACTGGAGTAGCCCTCAGTGCCCTTTGAGGTATGAGTGTCCAGTGTGACGCTGGGTGTGCACAGCCTTGTCGTGGTGGGCTGTGGTGTCCAACCACTGAATTATAGGTTTTCACTGGAATCCAATCCTTCCTCCCTCTCTCCTTCCCCCACTCTTTGTCTTTCCTTCCACAAGCATCCTGGTGGCCATAACTGTGTTCACTTTTGGGGGCACAGATGCCTCAGATGCACCCCAAACCCCTAAGTTTATAGAGAGTCATCATGACAGAGCAATAGTGGAGGGATATCTGCCAGGTGGGGTGGCTCTGGGGCAGGCTCTGTGCAGCCTTGAACATGGGCTTGAGGGCACTTGCAGTGTCTGAGCCAACAAGCAGATCTGGGCCTTGAGGCCTGTGAGGCATGTTCTGGCTCAGCTGGTGCCTTGGTGATTTGCTGGGCAATGGCAATTGCCCTTTCAGGCCACAGAGGGGTACCCTTAGGGCCATGTTGGGGATCTCATGTCTCAGGGTCCCTCACTCTCCCTGGGTGCGGAGCAGTGTGAGATATGGTACACTCTCCTTCCTGGCTGGGCTTAGGGGGTCTCTGCCTCCTCTCCTGGAAATGGGGATGCAGTATGTGTTGTGCCTGGGGGTCAGACCTCTGGTCCGGGAGGAGGAAGGAAAGGGGCCCTGGGGCGAGGTGAATTTGTGACCCCCATTCCCCTACACTCACTCACACCCCTGATCTTCTCCACCCCGCAACCTGCTACACCCCAGCCAGGTGCCCACCGAGGCATGCTGTGCTGAGCTTCCTGGATGCTTCTACGCAGCACGGCCTGTGTCCACCCTTCAGGGGCCACATGCCCTCCTGAAGGGCAGTGGCTACAGTCGTATTGATAAGCTGAAGTGGTCCTGCCTGAGGGCTGTGCTCAGGCCAAAGGCAGGGACCTGGGAGGCCTGGGGTCCAGCTCAGACCAGACATGATAGTTGTGACCGTGGCGGGTTACTCCATCACTCTAGATTTAAATGCGGGGCTGGGTTGCTTTGTCCCCAGGAAAAAAATCTCCCTTTGGGAAGCCAGTCACCTCAACCTACAGAGCTCAGAATTCTGGGCATAGGAAGCACAGATGGCCCATGTGGGTCACCAGGAGTTGGCACTACCACCTTTTGGTTCTCAGAGTCTGCTGGGAATACAGTGTTATGTAACAGTGTCTCCTGCTTCCTGGAGGAGCATGTCCCATTCTTGTAAAGTGATAGCTCTGAGCTCTGAGCTGGCACTGGGCCTTTCGCAAGCCTTATCAATTTCCTGTGAGGCCAGTGGTTCCTGATTTCAGTACACGACATGAATCCATGGTCACAGTCCACTCCCGTGTCTTCACAATGAGAAGTAATATCCAATATTCCATGAGTCCTGCAAGGGTGCTCTTGACAGAGGGTCTGTGCTCAGGAAAGTAAATCTACACTCAAAGTAGATGTCTGTTTCTACCAGAATGAATCGCTGGGCCTTCCAGGGTGGAGGGGACCCAGTGTGGTCAGCCCACCACCAAGCTCAGCATTTGTTTTATGGGAGATGGGATATGTGGCACAAGCAGCAGCTTCATCGTTGTTGCTAAGTAGAAGCTCATGCTGCTGGGTCTAGTCATAGCTGCCATCCCTGATACCGCTGTGCAGCACTGGGCTGGTCAAGGACAAAGCTGGCTGAAGTCACCTGGCTGAGTCATTTTGTCTCCTTGTTAGATCCCTCTTCTGTGGTAGATACTCTACAGGGAACACTGACATGGGACCTATCATCACACTCTCTGCCTACCCTCCCCTGTGTTCACCCCCTGCCTCTACACCAGACCACTCTACCCCAGATCCTGCTACCTTTGTCCTTCCAGGCTTCTGAAGCCAGACAAGTCATTCAGCCCTGCCCATGAGTCCATATGATTCTAACTTCGGCCTACTTTTCTTTTTTTAATTTATTTTGAATTAATATGAGGGTACAAACAATCAGGTCACACTGTTTACATTTAAAAGGTAAAACCAAAGTTGTAGTTATGACCACTGCCCAGGAAGAGTGCCGTTTACTCCTACACTGTTTCTGTGAGGTGGGAACTTACCAAACTACCTCCCCCACTTGTTGAATTCACTTGGGTTTTCCGTTCATGCGTGCACGTTGTTGTTAAACTACAAGTTTCAACTAAGCACTGAGTGCACGGGAAGCCTGGTTTTCTATTCTTACCATACTTTCCATCCAAGTTGTATACAAAATATACACAATATTCACCTTTTTATGGTTGAACCGTATTCCGTGATATACATATACACAGTTTACTAACCTATTCACGTGCTGAAGGGCACTCGGGTTGTTTCCACATCTTTGCAATTGTGAATTGAACTGCTCTGAACAGTTGAGTAGAAATGTCCCTATGATAAAATGACTGTTTTTCTTTTGGGTAGACAACTAGTAATGGGATTGCAGGATCAAATGGAAGTCTACTTTAGTTCTTTGAAGTCTGTCCATACTTCTTTCCATAAAGGCTGTACTAGTTTGCACTCTCACCCGGCCTACTTTTCTCTACACACAAAGTACATGGCCAGGCGCTCTGTCCCAATTCTGCCCTTTGGGGGGTTTCTCCCTCACTACTCTTTTTGGAGACCACTCTTGATGGAGGCTGTGTGCAGCTGTCATCTTCTTTCAGCTCATACATATACACCAAGCCCCCGTGACCATGAACTAAGCTTGGACTTTTTCTTCCTCCTTTGTCTTGTCTCACAGCATTCCCCACATAGCCGTGGGGATACACTGGTAGGATATACTGTCTGGGCCACGTGCTCTCTGGTCTTGCTGGTGCATGACTGTGGATAGACCATGTCCATCTCAATGGATTCTTGCTGTCCCTCTCCACCTTATGACTTGGCGGGCCTGCCTAACTTGTCACGGGCAGCTGTGTGGCCACTTTGCCCATGGTCAAGGTTCTGTCTCAGCACACCAGCAGTCTTGTGATTCTCCTATTACGGTTTTCCATAAATCCCACACAGCTCCATTTTCCACTGTATTGTCTTGCTAGGGTTGCTACAACAGAATACCACAGACTGAATGGCTTAAACAACTGAACTTTATTTTCTTGCAGGTAAGAAGTCGAGATCAAGGTGTCAGTAGGGCGAGTCCCTTCGGAGGGCTGTGAAGGAAGGGTATGTCCAGGCCTCGCTCCTTGGCTTGCACATGGTCATCTCTTCTGTGTCTGCACATGGTCTGTACACAGCTGCATTAGAATTTCTTCTTTTTACAAGGTCACCAGTGATACTGGATGAGGGCTCCTCCTAATGATCTCACTTTACCTTAATTAATACCTCTGCAAAGATCCTGCCTTCAAACATGATCACATTCTAAGGTTCTGAGATTTAGGACTTTAGCATATGAGCTTCTGGTGGGGGAGGACCCAATTCAGCCCCTAACACCTCTCAGGGATACCACAGTGTATTCGGTTACATGGCCCAAGTGTCAGGGCTCCATGCACTGCAGCCTAGACCTGGTACACAGCCCTTTCCTGCTCCTGGCCTGACCCAAAGTAGGCAGGGTTTTGTTTTACCCAGTACAGAGGTCAGAGCAATATTCCCAGGTGTGTCACATGCTGCCTCCAAAGCCTGAGAGGCTTACAAGGCATTTTTTTTTTTTTTTTGCAGTTTTTGGCCAGGGGAGGGGCTTGAATCCGCCATCTCCGGCATATAGGGCCGGCACCTTACCTCTTTGAGCCACAGGCGCTGTCTTGGCAATGTGCTTCTTCCTGGTAGGAGATGCAAGCTGATAATCTGCCCTGTACCTTGAGTGAGATCTTCTGAATGCCCCTCCTCACAGTTCCCTAACAATTTCAACAATGTGGCAAGCCCCTAAACCTTTGTAGGCTCCCATCCCCTGGAGAGCAGGAGTTTCATGGAGGCCTGTCCAGTTTAATTAGCACAGTGTCAGCGATGTAGTGGGTGGATGTGATGTTCTGCAGAACCTCCAGATTGCTTTAGACTTTAATTACGGCACATGGTAGGTGGGTCAACGTTATGAATTGTTTGTTTCACATGAAAGAAAAGTGCTTTTTTAAAAAAAATTCAAAATGGATTTGCAAAATCAGTCTGTACACCATTTGCTTTGGTCCTTAATAGGTCCTAGCAAAGACAGGACATCTGGCACAGCAGACGTCAATTGGCGCTACCACTCGGATGAGTTCAGAGGAGTTTGCTCCCATTCTCCAGGATCCATCATGTTACAAGTGCCAGCCTTGTAAGTTAAAAGGAGAAATGACGGGCCACCACCACTGCATCCTTTAGATTTTTAACAGTGATACTAACTCCAGCTGCCCCTCCTGGGACGTGATACTGTTTTTATTTACTATTGTTGCTGATGGGGAGAAGAAAGTTTCCCAGGCTGCCACCTGCTCTTCCACAGGGTGGCAAATCTCATCTTTCAGGCCAAGGAATACCCTACAGTGTGTCTGTCTGTTTTGATTTTGGATTTAGGGAGCAGGGAGTGACTGGGAGCCTGACTGGGGCTGCATTTGTACACAGTGCTACTCTAACAGGTGCAGTGATGATGGTTCATGTCCCCAGGCAGCAGTGTAGACTTAGGCCCTAAGAGGCACTGACATGCCCTACCTCCCCTGCCTCCAGTGCACCAGTACCTGAGTGAATGGATGGTGGGACCTCTGGCAGAGGACGGGGGACACTGGCCATGGCACCGCAGGCGCTTCCTCCGGGGGAGCTCGTCTCTTGCTTAGTCAGTGGGTTCTGGGCATGAAACCTGCTCAGACGTGGATGCTGTACAAGTAAAGGGGCATTTTCATTAGGACATCTCCCCTTGGCCTCCTGACCACCACACCCGGATTTCTCCCAGAGGCCCAGAGCAGTTCCCTTGTTTGCTGTCTTGCCCAGCGAGGCCTTGCTTTAATGACCATCTGTGTACCTGTGAGCTGGCAGCAGCCCCCCACCCTCCGATGCTGAGGCTCCTTACAATAGTCGTGTTCACCTGGCTTCCACTGGTTCCAGCCCACCACGTGGCCTCTATTGTTTTACAATAATCATGCCATCCCCAGTTTGTAACAGCCTTCCCTTGTCTCCAGCTCTGGCTTGGACTTCAGTGTTGCTGTTACCCCTTTTACCAGGACACCCTCCCATCTCTTGGGGTCCTTGTCAGCATGTTCAGTCCTGAATTCTTGGCAGATGCCCCAAGTGGATCAGCTCTCCCTCCCGAACTTACAGGCCAGTCCCTGATGAAATGCCCTCAGGATCCTGTGCAGTCTCCCAGCCTGTGCTGGTCCCTGCTGACTGGTCCTGCAGCCCCTTTTGGGCTCAGAATAGCCCTGTGGGTTTTCCCAAGATCGAACCCTAGTGACAGGCTAGTGACCGGGAGGGAAGGTGGGGTAGATCCTGCGGGGGCACAGGGCACACACCCCTGCAGGAAGGAGCCTCTGTAGCTATCTCTGTAGGCTAGTGGAATCTGAGCATTTAAACATTTCAAGTGGTTAAACATTTAAACATTTCAAGTGGTTCTGGTTGGTAATTATTTGTTCATACTTTTTTGTTATCTTTCTTCCAGAGCATCAAGCAATGTTAACAATAGCCACCGTTTCCACTGTCCTTATAGGTACGATTTACTCCATGCTTCTCAAAGCCCTGGTAAAGTGCGTGAGGAGCACTCCACCCCAGTGCCACTGAGAACCCTGAGATTTGGGTGACGCTTGTTACCACATCATGTAGCCCAGGCTGACGGATATACCTGACTTCATGTGAAAAGATGGGAAAAACTCTCTTAAGAACATAAAGAGGAACCTGTCCAAGATGCTGATTCAGTAGTCAGTCTGGACGCACACAGGTGGATGACTAAGTAGCCAAGTTTAGCTCAGGCTGTGTCTGCTGACCCAGTGACCAGGCCGGCACAGGTGAGGGCACCAAGGTGGCCCCAAGGCTGGGAGTGGGCAGCTTACTAGGTGAAAAGTCATGTGTTAAATTTGAATTTAAATAAAAAATTCAGTTTCTCAGCCACGCTAACCGCATCTTAAGTACTCTAGAGTCACATGTGGCTAGTGGCTACCGTGCCCGACAGCACAAATACACAACATTTCCATCATCTCCGAAAGTCTTGGCAAAGACAGTGCTGAAGGATTTAAGATGAGTCACTGAGTGAGAAATCTAGAGAAGGCCCAACTCTTTCAGCTCATACATAAAAAGAATTAAACATAGGTTTTGACAATAATCCTATTGATTTAAATGATTACCAATAATTTGTGAAAACTAAAACATGTAGACTGTAATTTTTTTTCCAATAATCATGCTAGAGGAAGAATGTAAATATCATTCTCCCTAGAAATTAGTAAGAAATTATCCGAAGTAAGAGTACACAGGTTAAAAAAGAAGGGGAAAAATATCATAAATTATTAGAAAGTTAATAAAAATGTTTTTTCATATTTTATGATGAGTGCGCTAAGCCAAGTTTTAAATCTTGGACAGGTTCCTCTTTAAATTTAGTTTACCCCTTTAAAAATTTTAAATAAATATAATATGCACTTTCAAAGCTAACTCTGTATTTGCAATTTTGTATTCCTTTTCATAAGAAGCACTACCCCCCTATCAAAACCCAAATACATGGCCTTCTTCCCTCTGTGTACCTTTGTGTCCCGATGTCCTCTCCTTATATAAGGACCCCGGTTACCGGATGCAGAGTAACCCAATCCAGAATGTGACCTCTTCTTAACTTGATCTGCAAAGACTCTATTTCCAAGTGAAGTAACAGTCACAGATTCTGGCTGGATGTGAATTTTGGAGGAACATTATTCAAGCCAGTACAGATCTGGAACTATCTATTCCAGTTTAGTAATGTGGTAGAAAGATAAGGAAAGAGGCCTGCGAGGGACTTTATCTTAAAAGCCATAATCACTTTGTAAGATCATTTCTAGCCAAAACAGATGAGATTTGATAGGAACTGAAGCTTGTATGTATTTGGGTTTTGATAGGGGGGTAGTGCTTCTTATGAAAAGGAATACAAAATTGCAAATACAGAGTTAGCTTCGAAAGTGCATATTATATTTATTTAAAATTTTTAAAGGGGTAAACTAAATTTAAAGAGGAACCTGTCCAAGATTTAAAACTTGGCTTAGCGCACTCATCATAAAATATGAAAAAACATTTTTATTAACTTTCTAATAATTTATGATATTTTTCCCCTTCTTTTTTAACCTGTGTACTCTTACTTCGGATAATTTCTTACTAATTTCTAGGGAGAATGATATTTACATTCTTCCTCTAGCATGATTATTGATGACAGAGAGGAACCAGAGTCAGGCAGCTCCACGCCAAGGGACACCCAGGAATGCCACAACCCCTACAAGCTGAGGAGGCTTTTCCCCTGAGCCTTTGGAGAAGCACAGTCCTGCCTACACCGTGATTTTGGACTTCTAATCTCCAGCACTGTGAGAAGATAAATTCTTAAGTCACCAGACTATGGCAGTGTGTTAGTGCAGCCTCGGGACAGTAACAGACGGTAAAACAATAGCCTCTGCACCGATTTGATGTAATTCCTAGTCATAGCCCGTGACTTGGGTGTGATTATTTAAGAAAGAACATTTACAACACTGTAAGTTTAATTTACTCCAAATATCACATACTAAATATACAATTCCAATTCATTAAAATGAGCAGTACAAGAATACATAAAGTAAATATCACAACATTTAAGTATGGCCTCACATATGCGACAAGAAATGCTGAGGATTGTTATTACACATCTTTCAGCGTGACTTACACTTGGGGAAACTAAGTAAAGCCAGATGACAAATCTATATTGTACGAATGTGACAACACATTGTCTCTAACCAGGTAAAAGCGTGCTTTTATGTACAGTGACTAGTGATTTGTTAATCTGTTCTTCTAATTAAATAGAAAAAATACACATCAATTTGTAATTGGTAAACTCATCTCACAACTATAAGATGCCAACCCCCGACCCTCCACTGGCACTTAAGGACAATGAATGAACAGAGTGTACAGCCGTCCAACCTGTCTATTAACAGTATTTCCCCCCAGAAGTGAGAGGAAAATCGTGTGTGCAGTAAACAGCACAAGAGAGAAGTCAGCCACTGATCAAGCTGTTCGCGATACAAAACTTGATAAAATTATTGAATAGCTAAAACAGTATGGTAAATAATGAAGGCTCCAAAGCAATTTTTAAAAATGATCCCTGAAAAGCCAAAGGTTAGAGATATTCATGCTGCAAGCCACTTTTACCTTTAAAGGCTAAGTTTGTCATTTCACCTTCATGATGGCAAACCTCCCTGGCCTACTCTCTTATTCTCAGGTTCAATCTTTCTACCCAGGGGCTGCCTGAACACCCAGGAAGCCTCCAGAGCCTCTCCCCGCTCCTCCCCGCAATGCACAGCTGGGAAAATCTTCCCTTGCTGCAGGACCACAGGCAGGTAGGGGCTCTGCTACTGAGCTTCTGTGCACACAAAGAGGTGTGTGCCTGCAGGCCCGCCCCTCCGCTGCAGAGGAAAACCTGCACATTTGGAGGGGGCAGACTTCTTTTAGCAGCTGTAGCCAGAAATGCTAGAATGAGCTTGCAATAATCATGCTTTTTAGTAATTTATAATGTTGTGACATTTAGGGGACCTTGCTAACAGGGGCAAAACGTGTCCTCCCAGGGCTGGCCAATTCTTAGAGATGGCAAATGGCTCCCCTGGGATCATGACTTGGAAATCAGCCAATGCAGAGCCCAACCCTGAACGTCCTGCTTTACCTGGCCCTTAGATCCCGGGAGGCGTATTCCTCTGCCCTCATCACCCCAGGGCTACAGACCACCCTGGAGCCTCCCATGTTAACCAAACTAGCCAATCCCAAGCTGCATCCCCTGCTCAGCTTTGCCATGGGAACACAAAGATGTGTCCCAGGGCCTTCCCCTAATTCTGCCTCCTGATGGACTCTGGCGCTTCCCCACCAGCCCAGTGTGGCATGGCATGCCCCTTGTCTCTGGGAAAGTAAGTGAGAATCCTCTCTCAATGGTTTAAGGGAAAGGGGAAAGGTTACTTTATTCCTAACCTTGAGACCTGCAGAAGTTTTTCAGGTCATGTGATACCGTATCTCCTGGCCAGTGTGTTTGGGCCTTCCTGAGGCCAGTTGCCTTACAGCACTAAGCTAAGAGCTTCTCCTCAAAACCATATTGTCACAAAATCAGTAAAACAGCAAAGAGAGAAGAAGCCCTAGATACAAGGGGAGAAAATAAGAGGTAACTAAGTAGACTGTGCAGGTTTGTGTACATGCATGTATGTGCGCACATACGTACACACACGTATCCGCACATGCAGAGAATATTTTACTATAATTAGACTAATTTATACTTCATACGTGTGTATATACATATACAATTAAAACAAAGATACATAATTTGATCAAGTTAGAAATCAAAAATTTATATACCACAAATGCATATGACAAATTATATATAATGTGTAACAAGCTTTATATATTTTGATATAACCAAATATAAAATGGCACAGATCAGCCTTTACACCTCTAGAGCCTATGTTCTACATTAAATGTAGCATTTGCTAAAATGCACCTATTGACAAAGCTCATAGACTTAATCAATACTCAACTGACAGTTATACCTGGAGATCCCACTAAATTTAAACATTATATAACCTATCATCTCAAAAAAAGGCAACTAAATTTAAGATAAGAAAAAAACAGGGATGCAGCTCTCCAACTGTACCCTGCCTAAATTTCCCCCCGTCACAGATCTCACCCTAAAATATCCCATCTTGGACATAGATGCTCTAACATAATGAGTAACAAATTAAAATGAAAGTCAGTCTTTGGCATTTACTAATCAACGGCCACTCCTGTTAGCGGCCCCAGAGACTCCTTCATTAAAGAAATGTTGGCAACTTCTACTCAGGCCTTCTGGGTGTACTGGACCACTTATGATGAACATAAGGTGCCCAAGGGCTTCAGATGCAAGAAACAGCCCCTCCCAGCCTTGCACCATACCCCATTAAAATAATACATAGGTAGGTACCCTCCAGGCTGTCCTAGACGCAGGGGCTATCGCAGACCCTGAGTCTGCAGCCCCCACATTCAGCTGCCCTGTATGCTTTGGGTCATGGAAACAGTAACTGACCAGCTCTGTGCACTTCTGCCCTGCGTGTCCACCCTGTCTCTTCCCTTTGGCTGCACACAGATACCACCGCCCTTCACTTACACCTCAATAACCCCTCAGTTCAGAACTGCCAGCCTGACCCAAGAAACACACCAAGACAGTAATATCAGACTCACATTTTTGATACTTTAACTCCACCGAGAAATTTTTAAAGATCCCTCCCCTTAAAACTCCAGGCCTATGTTCTTGACTAATGCGATAAAAATGAGAAACTTAGTTATGGGCCAGGCTAAAGGACTTCCTGTATCTCTACTTGTGTTCTTTCTTTCTACTCTCATAAAATGAGAGGCCCTGCGCTTTAAAAGTCTCCATTATCATAGCCCCCACAGTTTATTTAATATGTCAAAACATCAGAGGGTTGATTGTATAAACTGTGATTTTTATATCTTAGGGATCTCACTGACTGGGGAGCAACAATTCCTAGGAGACAGCCAATTCTTAGAGCACACTACAACCCAGAGCCTTACTCAGAACCACCTCCTCCACCTGCCTCTTACACTACGGGAAGCAAAACGCCCTGCCCTGATCGCCCAGAGCCAGGGGCCAGACAGTCACAGATCACCCTATACCTATGGCCCCAGATGCTTTATTCAAACTAGACAATCCAAGCTGCTTCCCCAACCCTGCCTTTCCTTTCCTGCCGAAAACAATACAAGATGTGGGCTGTGTTTTCCTCCTTCCTGCTTCACAGCTTCCCCACCTGGCCCTGTGGGGCCTGCTGTGCCTCCGTTTCTAGGGGAAATGTGAGTCACAAACTTTGATGTCAGTGGCACTGGCATCTCTGTCACCTTTATAGATCAAGACCAGGGTACAAATCAAAGCTGCTGTCCCACGTTGGCTGGGTGCAATGGTGGCACTTTAATGTATTTCTTCGTTATTTTGGTGCTATTGCAATATTCTAGTATTTAGGCTCCCCTAAAAGCAGAGTCCCCACTAAAACGCTATTTCATAGGATTCAGCAGTTGAGAGGTGAAAAGCCAAGGTGGAGTCAAGGTGTGGGGCTGTGAAGGTGAACAGACCTTCTCAGAGTCAGGAGTCAATGCTCAGAACAAGCCTCTCACCCCAGCAAAGAGGACGTGATGGTCGAGATTCAGTTTTCTCCCTGTGAGGCGAGGTGGCTCACACAACTGACCACACCTATTCCGATCTAGCTTCTCTGGGAATTAGGTTTTAAGGAACAATAGAATCAGAATAAGGCCTTTAAGTAGGGATGGTTAAAGTGGAAGAACTTCCTTCCGCTGGAGCCACTGTGACCCATACCTCCCTACCCTACGCCATATCTAAACCTGAGAAAAACAAAACTGTGCTTTCAACAACAATGACAACAACAAAACCCTGTCGCTGTTTGCCCCCACTGCCTTCCTCGGAACCTGGCTAAAGCACAGGAGGACAGGAAAAGAAAGATCCTCAGACTCTGATATTGCCCCATGAGGCTCGGAGACCAAGCACTCTTCAGCTCACAGGTCTTTTAATGTGTTTTATTGTGTTTCAACAACATTTACAATGTAGCAGGAGCTGATTTATCATGATTATTTAGGGGTCAAGGAAACTAAGTCCCCGCATGTGACGTTTGGGAGGTCTTGCATAAGACCTCAGGGGAATAATGTAATAGTGGAGTGGGCAAAGGGTCTGAGTTAGAATTAACCTTTAAAAGGGAACATATATTGAAAGGGGGGGAGATGTTAATTACCTTTGAACCTACACTGCTAATCTCTTCCAGCCAGCCCAAACGGCTGCTTCTTAATCTAATCTTTTAATTTGTTCAAAACTGGTGAAGCGTTTCATTCTTGCAGCTATTTTTAGCTTCCAAGACAAGAAGACAGGTTCTTACCATTTGTATTCCTTATAAATGCTAAACTGCTTTTTTCCTTTATAGTTTTTCCAGCCTGTCCCCACAAAACCCCACATTTATTTTCCTCTAATTTGCTATTATCTTCCTTCTTTATATTCTTTGCATTTCTTCTTTCTTATTTGGTAGGACAGCATCTAAAGTTTAAGGAGTGTATTTACCCAAGTAATTTAAGTGGTGGTGGTGGGGAAACAAAAGAGGAAAAGATGGAGAAGCCACTGATGGGTACTTTTAAAAATTATAACAAATTCTATATAATACAGCTAGGTCAGGCAAGAGTATTTTGATTGTAGTAACTGCCAATTTAAAATAATTTTATGTTAACATGGTAATATCACAGTTCATGGCAATTCTACTATTTATAAACTTTAATTGTTCCTTGATGATTCAAAAGTCCTCCGTCAAGTCTTGACATTTGTAAGATTTGAGATACTGTACATTTATTAAACAGTCTTGGTACTTTGGGGTTTTCAGGGTGGGAGGTTGAGAGAGAAAAAGGGACAGGTTTGTGATCATAAAAATGGAATAACACTGGTACATAAATTGGTTAAAAATTATTATGGTTCCATATACAAACCTTAAACATTTAAATTACTTTCATTTGGAACTTTAGAAAATATCCTAAGTTTTCAATTTGAACGATGGGGACAGGGATACAGAGGAAATGAGAAATACTAAAAATGTCTTTGGCTTTCAGAGAACTGTTTTCTATGATTTCACTTGCACTTCAAAGACACAGGTATGGAGAATGGGTGGAAATATACCTCACGGAGGGCATTGTTCTTCAAAAAGAAAAATAACTCCTGCGTACCGCTATCAGTTTTTTCTGCTTTTATTCTGATGTAATTAAAGCATTAGGGTGGGAACGCGTTCAGTAAAATTAAACTGGAATGCCTTGATTTTAATGAGAGATTACACCGTTTTCCAGGAAATCCTTACAAATGGCATCTCCCTGACAGGAAAGAGGAGGAAGCCAACTATTTTGCTTTAGCCAGATTCACAGCAAACAGAAGTCTGAGTTTCTTTTTAAGTCTGTAAGAGGAAGCTTCCTTCATAACGTGACAGTGCGATTCATATTCCCTCGGTTCAACTTCCTGATGGATCATGTTATCTGAGTGCTCAGGAAGTCCCAATTTGCTCCTATTTTGCAGTAAGTGGAGGTGTGATGCTGAACAGAGAGAGAATGAAGGGATCATTGTCAACTCCTTTCGGTATCAAAACCTCAAAACTTGTGTTGCTCTCATCTGCACACTGTTGTTCGGGCTTTTACGTAAGAGCACTCAGCATGAGAAGACTCAGAAAGGCAGAAGAAATAATGGTTCTGATGCCAAGCACAATAATGGTTCTGATGCGCGAGTTAAGACTTTCGAAGAGTGAAGAAGAGAAAGTGCTATCTTCCAAATGGTACATGAAATTCTAAGCATACCAACTTCGGAAAGGATCTTGGAGAAACCGTGATCACATTGTGATTATTCAGATACCTCCAAATGGAAATTGCAATTTTAACTATTCAGATGTAGTAGGGAGGTACCAAATATTCTCCAAAAGGGAAAGGCAGATAGTGGTCAATGGGTATCACTTTTTATGAACCACTTCTGGCAAGATCTTCTGGCATGTTAGATGCAATTTCGTTTTCTTTTGAATGATTAGGTTAGGTTACAATGCCTAAGAAAGTTGAGTACTACTGTAAATGCATAAATTAACAAAATCTCTTAGAAGTCACCTGGCCAAACTGTCTTTAAATCACCTCAAGATGAGATTTGAGGTTCACATCATGGGAGGCACTTGAGACATTTGATTGGAAAATACTTTCAAATTTTCTCTTTGTAATTAAGTTATCAAGTATAGTTTTTTTTTCCAAATTCCATGAGGAAACTGAGTTTTAGCTACTGAAAACTCCTATGATTAAAAAAAATTTAATAAAGTCTTTGTAATGAAATGCTTGATGGGTTGATAAACCATCAACATTGTGTACTATGAAACATATATTTTTTTTGAGATAGAGTCTTATTATGTCACCCTCAGTAGAGTGCTGTGGCATCATAGCTCACAGCAACCTCAAACTCTTAGGCTTAACCGATTCTCTTGTCTCAGCCTCCCAAGTACCTGGGACTACTGGTGCCCGCCACAATGCCCAGCTATTTTTTGTTGCAGTTGTCATCATTGTTTAGCTGGCCAAGGCTAGGTTTGGACCCACCAGCCTCGGTGTACATGGCTGGCACTGTAACCACTATGCTACGGTCACTGAGCCTATGAAACATATTTTTAAAAACTAAAAAATCACATACATTGGATGAATAAAGCAAAACTTATGGTTGTGATTTGCTTTTTGTGGTTGTTATCATCTTTCAGATAAGAATGTCCACCTCACAGATGAGGAGGCCAACTGAATCCACCAGCCTGTTAGGCCGGAGAGAACATTTGAGCATCTCAGATTCAGCTGCTCCAACCAATACAACAACATGCACTAGAGGTTGGAAGTCATACGTATTGTTTCTGATAGGTATCACCTAGTCTGATCATTGTAAAACTGTCTTTCAAAATAATAAAGATAATTTTATTGGAGGATGGTATTGGAGAAAATTTTCTGAATATTTCTATCTCATACCAGTTACCCTCTCTTTGTATACTCTGGTGTATTTCCCTAGAATAGAAAGAGTGTTGCTGTATGGCAGCTTTTAACATATTCATGTCTCAGTGGACGGATTAGTAAACTGAAATTTACCAAAGGGCCTAATTTCCTTTTTTTTTTTTTTGAGACACAGTCTCAAGCTGTCACCCTGGGTAGAGTGCCGTTGTGTCACAGCTCATAACAACCTCAAACTCTTGGGCTTAAGCGATTCTCTTGCGTCAGCCTTCCAAGCAGCTGGGACTACTGGCGCTCACCACAACACCCAGCTATTTTTGTTGTTGTTGCAGTTGTCATTGTTGTTTTAGCTGGTCGGGCCAGGTTCGAACCCCCCAGCCTTGGTGTACGTGGCCGGCACCCTAAGCACTGAGCTACAGTGCTACCCTGAAGGGCCTAATTTCTAATGCAAATCCTGGTAGAAAAGATAGACTATTTTCTAAATGCTTAATATCCATGGACTCAATGAGATGAGGTTATGGTCCAAGGAGTTCTTTGCTTTTGATGGCTGTATGTTTGACATTGCAACACATATACAGTTTTAACTCACTTTTGCTCATTTTGTTTACTGTGTGTAAATATATACATCTTCAGATTAACAATACTATTCTCAGGTTTTGTACACCCAGGCACACTTTGTTGTATTTTGACATTAATTTGATTACGACATGCAATTTATGACACCTGGGACTACAACATGTTAGACACTAAACACAGTTCTACCTGGTAGCTAGTACTTCTTGGGTAAGGATTAATTTTTGGTTCCTACACCAGACAACGGTTTGATTCTTCAATTTCACAGACAACTTCACAGCAACACACAAAGCCTAAGCACATTTTCGGTTAGCCTGTACTCTAAAAAATCCACTCCCAGGTAAAAGCGTGGTTCCCCCATCCTGTCTAGCCACAGAAGCAAGCCGTTTCTATCTGGCAGAGCAGAATGCTGCCTGAGAAGGGAATCCTTCTTTCTTGTGAAACTAAACCACATGTAAAACATCTATGGTGTCCTGTGCTGTCAGTGAACTGCATACCTGAAGCATCTGCTTCAAGATTTTCTTAGGTTGTTTTCCAACCGCGGGCTCCATCCAAACTTCAGGCTAACCTTGTACTACACATAGAGTCAGATTCCACCAGACACTAACACGTATTCTGAGTAGAAGTCAATGTTTGGCAAGGGTTGCATTTTGTAACCTTATCAACAAGCATTTTACAAAGCGCAATGCATGTGGATGGCTATTCGTCCATGCCAGTACTCATGAGCGTACCAGGGCTTCCAGAAGCCTTGACGGAGAGAGAAAAAATCAATTATTTCTCTCCCTGATAGCAGCCAGCTCTTGCCGACTGTTCATCTTACGTGTGATGATGACTAATATTCGTCGAATGGCAAGTAGACGCTCTTTCAGCGAGCTCATGCCAAGGATAGCCAGCTGCGCCTTACGTTCCAGTGGCAACACCGCTAGGATCCACCAGGACCAGGCAGGACCACTAGGATTACTCTGCAAAGGAAACGAAAGGAAAACTAGAGCAATGCTCACAACACAGGCCTGTTCCCACCCATAATCTTTTGTTCAACCAACAGACACGTGAACAAGAATTAAATGCCACCTTCTAATTTGGGGCTACTTCAGAACTCGTTCAGCTCTCAAAACACATAGTTGACATGTTTATTTATTTATTTATTTTTTAGAGACAGAGTCTCACTTTATTGCCCTCAGTAGAGTGCCATCGCGTCACAGCTCACAGCAACCTCCAACTCCTCTTGCCTCAGCCTCCCAAGTAGCTGGGACTACAAGGCGCCCGCCACAACACCCGGCTATTTTTTGTTGCAGTTTGGCTGGGGCTGGGTTCAAACCCACTACCCTTGGTTATATGGGGCTGGCGCCTTACCCACTGAGCCACAGGCGCCGCCCTGTGTTACAAATTTAAAAGTGGGGGAACTCACAAAATGACTCCCTGGAGAAGATGCTCTTCTTTGCATGCTAGAAAAGCCCAAGAGTGTGCAGAGAAAAGGATCCTCCATAGGAAAAATCTATGAATTAGTTGTTTCTGCTCTCTCAGCTCTTCAGTTACAAGAATACACCCGTCAGCACGGAAGAACCGTGACTTTCACCTCCACTCTCCAATGTGCTATCGTTTTTAAGTCTTAAGCATGTTCTATCTTGGGCATAATACCATAATGGCTAAAGTATGTATACACGTTTGAGTGGCATAATAAAACTCGTAACAAAGTCTATGTGGCAGATTGTGTATGTATAAAGCATATACATGTACACGCATCATATGTTGGCATTATTGTGAATTATATACATAAGAATTATTATGCTGCTAAATAGCCTTTCACTTAATCAAACAGGCACATCTGGATTGAGCTTTAAGCAAAAGTGACCATAACCTAGTTCTCAATGTTCCCGGTACCAGCACTGTGACAGCTAGGCCTTTTTGCTTCCAAGGTCTGGGATCCTCCTGGGTCTTGGATTCTCCTTCATTCCTCCCCCAAAGGTGTGCAAAGGACACCTGGGAACTAGTGAGGGTGAGGATCCTGGAGATGTGCAATCACACAGTAGCCAAAACTCTCAGGGGACAGCCCACGTCACTGTGAGGAAGACCAAGACCTGCCCTTCAGGCAAGAAAGGCGCAGCTATTAGAAAAAGCAGACTTCTGTTCAGACTCCCCTTTTCCTGCCCCATCTTACACTCAGGGAAAAATACTGAATAGTGTGCTTATTGGGAATCACCTCCTATAAAATATTTCCCACACCCCTAAAAAAATCCCTCTGTGATCAGCAGGAAAATGGTCTACCAAAAAATGTCCACGCATTAATTCCTGAAACCTGCAAACAAGGTCCCTTGTATGGCACAAGGGACTCGGGACATATGACTAAGTCAAGGGCCTTGAGATAAGAAGATTATTCTGGTGGGCCCAAGGTGATGACATGGGGCCCCTTTGATCAGAGGGAGATGTGACAATGGAATGATGGTTAGAGAGATGTGATGCTGTGGGCTTTGATGGAGGGAGGGCATCAGGAGCCATGGAATGCCAAAGGCTTAGAAGCTGGAAAATGCAAGAAGACAGACTCTTCCCTACACACTCCACCATCACCTTGATCACAGCCCCGGGAAACCTGTGTTGGACTTCTGACCTACAGAATCGTAAGATAATAAACTGGTGTTGTTTCAAGCTGCTATGCTTGTTGCTAACAGAAAGCTAATACAACTATCAGAGATTAATTTGGGTTAATAAGCAATAACTCCTAGTAAAAAGTATGACTGTACCCTAATGCAAGTTGGTTGAACCTCTTTGCCTTCTGAATCTGAGCTGGAGTTCAGTGTAGACAGAGGGCATATAAAAGAAGGGAAGATCAGGAAGGATTTACTGGCAATTTTGGCATTTAAAGCATTTTTTTTTTTTGACTTTGGAAAAGATAGAACTCCGAAAAAAGATAAAAGCCCTTGAGAGAGGAAAAGAGGATAAAAATAGATGGAGAAAGGCACAAAAAACATTTCATCTGACCCTAAACCTGTTGAGAGCTGGTCCGCTCCTCACCTCCTCTGAGAGAGCTGTGCGCCCACGCACAGGTGGGAGGAACTATACTCTGCATAGTCAGAGTATAGTCACCATCCTAAACCCTCTGGGCCTAGCTCTCTCACCCACATGTGGAGGGGAAGAGTCACCTGTGCTTTGAAATGCTTCACAGGCCTGAAGCCATTCATTGCTTCAACAACCAGATTTGCCCAAAGCACTCCTAGGGAGGACCAGAGAAAGCCCCTGAAGACCTGGTGGCAGGGTCCCACAAGGGACAAGAAAGTAATGCTAACGATGTAGCAAGAATTGTGGGATTTTCTCTTCATTTATTCAACATCTGTTTATGAAGCGCAAGGCAATATTATGCGCAAAACAGGTAGTGTTCATGTCAATGGGATAAAATTACTATTTAAATCTCACAGGGTTGGTGAGAGAAGCAAAAAGTACAAAAGCTGATAGCCAGGCAGAGTAAGTTGATTTGCGTTAGGAAAGAGATTATCTTTCTGTGCTGTCAGAAAGCCTTCATTGTTCTGCTCCAAGAGGCACCTGCTACCATATTCGGTGCTTTGCTGGGCTGTTAACCAAATGAACTGGTTTGTAAGCAGTCACAGGGGAGTGTGCGCCACCGTACTGCTATACTTCCCATCAGAATTACACTTTCGCAGCAAACAATAACATTATGAAAGGAAGAGCATTATGTACCTGAGGCTCAGGCTCCCTGTCTGGCATTAACCCGAAATGACTTAGAATCTGTTCTTTCATGTGATCCTGGAGAGAGGCAAACCAGGAGACGGACTGTTCATAAACAGAATCATGAAGTGTGGTGAGTTCTTCATACTCGGGGCCTTCCACCTGATCAAGGGAAAAGGGATGACCATTTTAACAACTTGTGATTATACACGACACACAGCGACCTCTGCACTTCTGATAAGCAGATGCGTGGCATGTATTACTTCAATAACTCATTATTGTTGCATAAAAGTAATATATGGACAATATAGAAAACTGCACTTTTTTATTTAGTTGAGATTTACCTATTGCATCCTGATTTCCCCCCTTCACATTAGACGGTAAGCACATCCTCCATGTTACTATAAATAATTTTCAATGGCTGAATGCAATTATACATAGATTTGAGATACGGAGATTTATTTAACCATTCACATAAGACATACTGTTTACCTATCTTACGTGAAATTTTTTATTTTTGAAAATAACACAGTAATATTACTTACTAAATAAATATGCACAGTATGCAAAAGTTGTATGCTTTTTTTAGGCAAGGGAAGGAGGTATTATTTCCTCAGGATAGTTTCCTAGAAACCTTGGTAGAATTAACAAGTTCAAAAGTCTGACCTTTCAAAAATTGCCTTCTATACCAAACTATCCAAAAGACATGTCACGCAGCAATGCATGCATTCCATTCGACGACGCTGATGGAGCCCAGCTAGTGGCTGGCTGCAGAACACTCTGGCCTCTGGTCCCTATCTCGCTGTCAGGTCTGTTATGTAAATTGTGCCTCTGTCCTACTTAGAACACCTGGTAAAGCAGGACGTGCACTGAACCGGGAGTCAGGACACCCAGGCTTGTGCCGCCTTCATTACTGACTCCTGTGTGTGAATTTTAGCCAATCTTGTGGCTCAATTAGGATAGTTTTCTCATCTGTAAAATGGGAACAACTCATTAAGGTGCTTTCTGGTTATAATATGTAGTACCTATGAAAACTATGAGATACTAAGGAACTACACTGCAATGCACATAACCACCCTCAATTTGGTTTACACCAAATCGAATATTCATATAGAGGATTTTCTTCTAAAAACTAGCTAAAATTATTTCATGTTGTAGCTATTTAATCCCCGTTTTAAAATAAATATAAACACCATCAAAAGCTGTCACCTATAACAATCGTCAATAAACCCTGTCATCAGATCTGCTATCAACTTGACCACCGTCACTTTCGGCCACAGCAGTGAGACCTGGCTCTCTGGTACAACCTGGGAGTGAGACCTTGCTCTGTATCTCTGGCCTATGAGGTTCTGAGCTTCCAGAGCCCGAGATGACTGGGACAGCGGCTGGGAGAGGCACAGAGCCGCTGCTCAGCGGTGACTCTACTCACAAATCACGAATGTACACCACTGTCTCCAAAGTGACTTCCAGTGCTATGTGGAGGCTATGTACTCTCCCTTCCACGTTTCCAAAAGTCAACCAAAGAATATAAGAGAGGGATACACTAAGTCCACCAATTTCCTCCTAAATATTTTTCATTCTTTAGTTGCAGTATAATTTACAGACCCCAAAATTACAAAGCATAGATCTTAATTATTTAAGTGAAAGACTTTTGTTAACTTACACATCACCCTAACTAGCACCCTATTACAAGATAGACAGTATTTCCCATCACCTAGAAATACCCCTCAAACCCCTTTCCAGCCAGTTACAAAAACCACCATATGACCTTTTTCTAACTTCCATCAGCAGAGACCAGTTTTGCGTGTTCCTGGGCGTATGTGAGGGGGTCACAGTGGGCTTGAGCATCTGGCTTCCCTCACTCAGCAGTGTCTGTGGGACTCCTCTGTGCTGCCCTGCGCTTGGGCACTCCATTTCTTTTTTTATTGCCCAAAGTGGTCCATTGTATGAATGTTTATTGATCCATCTGTGGATGAGCATCTGTTTCTGGTTTTGGGATGTTAATGCGTAAGACTACTCTGGACACTAGTGTGAAAGTCTGAGAATCTCCTCAAAATGTTTGCAAATTCATCAAATGATATATTTTGATCTTTTTGCTAGGTTTATATAGGGGTACGAGATTCAAGCCTTTTCTATTCAGCAGTGGAAGGCATTTTTAGGCACTGCTGTTTTATATTTTGTCCATCCTGAACCAAAAACAATACCGAGACAGCAACCAGCACGCTGCTGCTCCAGAGTCAGACCCTGTCCCCCACCATGGTTCTGTAAGTGACATTTTACTAAAAACTAGTTGTGCTCATCTGTTTGCATGTTGCCCACAGCTGCTTCTGCACTTCAAGGGCAGAGCTGAGTAGCAGCAACAGAAGCCACATGGCCTATGGAGTCTGAATTTTTAATTATTTGGCCCTTGACAAAAACCATTTGCTGGAACAACAAATCAAAGCACAAGCCCGGTTTGCAGTGTGCAGGTCTGTATGTTCCGTAAGTACCATAAGGTCATATTTTTGAAACAGATGATTTTTCTACCAGCTCAACTCAGCTAAAAAATCCACTGAGATAAACAAATGACAAGTGCTGAATTAAGGAGAAAATAAGTACTATTTCCAATAAAAATCTGACAAAGTTTTTCCACAATGCAGAGGGAAACAAGTGGACTGACCTTATGAAACACACCACCTTACCTTGTCATCTTCAAGATATTCAATGTCTGCAGTGTTGTAGCCATCTCGGTGACGGTGGCTTAGGACTCTGAACCGACTGATGCCAATCGCATCTACCACCGAACTTCCATCGGGGAACGTTCTGACGTCCTTAATCTCCAGCATGCAGCCATACTGGGATATCCTGAATGAACAATTGGGAGAAATGAGCAAGAAGCCTCTCTTTTTTCCAGGATGAGAAGTTGGGTTTTAAAAGGAATACAAAGCCAAACAAAACAAATGGGGCCTCTGCATCAGACCATCAAGGCTATTACTGAGATACCTGCAAGTGATGGCTCCTGTTAAATCCTAACTATACCTGCATGGGGCCAGCAGAGGAAGGCTCCGGGTGACAGCAGATTTGTGCCTCAGCAGTTCAAACAAGCTAGCATTTCGGGAAGGATGTGAGGTTTGGAAAAAGGCAGAATCTTAAATGTAACTCTTCAGCCCCCTTGGTAGGCACTGTCAGGAGAGCAGGAGGTCTGAGTGTCACAGCTGGACTCTGCTCCATGCCCAGAGCACCACAGGAACCATTCCGTAGCCACTGCCCTCATTTCCTGTCTCCTCAGTCCTCTATCACCTAGCCTGGCATTCAGATGACTCCAACAGAAGTCACAGGTGCCCTCCAAACTGCTCAAATCTCAGTGGTGGCTCCTGCCTGGCCTCTTTAAGCCGTGAGCCTGCTGACCTGTCACCAAACCAATGCCTCTGCTGCTCTCTTGCAGTGGCAGCCTGGCTCCATCTATTCTCTCCCCAGAGCTCTCCTAACTGTAACTTTCATCTGTATCCTAGTGACGCTCTCTCACTTCCCATGTGCCAAACACTACACAGAGCAGTGTATGACTCGTACTCATTCAAGCCTCACAAAAACATGGAGGTTCAGAGGAATTAAACTAAGTCACAGGCAAGATTTACAGCTGAAGGACAGTGCCTGTGGCTCAGCGGGTAAGGCACTGGCCCCATATACCCAGGGTGGGGGGTTTAAACCCGGCCCCGGACAAACTGCAACAACAACAACAAAAATTGCCAGGCATTGTGGCAAGTGCCTGTAGTCCCAGCTACTTGGGAGGCTGAGGCGGGAGAATCGCCTAAGCCCAGGAGTTGGAGGTTGCTGTGAGCTGTGATACCACAGCACTCTACTGAGGGTGATAGAGTGAGACTCTGTTCTCTAAAAAAAAGATTTACAGCTGAAATCTGAACCCAGTCTGATTCCAACATCCTTAGAGTGGACAACTTCACTAACTCGTTCTCCCAAACTAAAGAGGAGGGATGATTCCCAAGTTACAGGTACGTGTGCCCCCTCTGGCTGCTGAATGGCTCTTGGATATTTAATAAAACCCTCTCTCCCTGTTATCTAACGGGATGATCTCATGGACAGCATGGTGTACCTGGAGGCTCCCTTCAAAGGAAGACTTGCCCTGCTATCAGCAGACGGCCTCCAAGTAAATGGCAGCTTCTTCAAGTCTGCCTGGCTGTAGGGCTTATCTCACCAAGGAGCATCTTGTCATGTCTGTGGACAAGAACCTGGGGGCGGTGCACACTCCCCTTGTACCTGCGGCTCCCAGGGAATCTGTACTCTGATGCTGGTCCACACAAGGTCATTAGCAATTTGGTTATTATTATGACTTTTTAAGGAGCTGGATTCTTCCTACGCCCTAATCCACCTCCCCTTGGTTCTGTCCACTCTCTCCCTGGAGGACCATCTTTTCTTGGTTACCCTGAGCACCTTCTGCTCTTGGATGCCTTCTCTGCAGGTATATATGTTTTCTATAGGTTATCTGGTTTTTCTTATTCTTTGGGTGGGAATAACATTCTTTTTAGTGTTTTATAATCTTGGTGGAAGTGAAATGCCTTGTTTTTTGAACAAGAAGTGGCTTGTTTTTTCACATCGCTTTTGCTGACTTTTGATAAATCAAATTTTAGTATATCCTATTATCTTTATCATATCTGGTATATATGAAAACATCTTCCCCATTCTTAATTAGATAGTCCCCAATACTTCCTATTAAATGTAATTATATTTTATTTTTCACATTTCATATTTGGGATGTAAATGTATTATTTTTTATATATAAGATAGAGAAATGATTTTTCCCCCATTTCCCCCCACTAATTTTATGGCCATCTTTTGTTTCTCTCACAAAATTATACATAAATATGGAGCCCCTATATGAGTGGATCTGTTTCTGACCTCTATGTTATTGTTTCACTGGTTGACTTACTGTAGGTTATAAGTCTGAGGTTACAGGGAATGTTTCTCAACCAGGTGGTTCTCAAACCTACCTGTTCTTGTTGTTTTTCTTTCCCACATTGACTCTAAAATCAGCCAGAGCACCTCAGTAAAAAGTCCCTCTGGGAGTGCTGACTGGAATTGAACCTACTTTGATTTTGTAAACTATCTTGGGTAGGTATGGGATCTCTACACACTGAGTCTTTGGATCCATGAACAAGGCCTTTCTCTCCACTTAGGTAAGGCTTCTTGAATATCTTTCAATAAAGTTTTAGACTTTTCTCCATAAATGTCCTACATGTATGTGTAAATACACACACACTTTTTTTTTTTGAGATAGAGTCTCACACTGTCGCCCTGGGTAGAGCGCTCTGGCGTCACAGCTCACAGCAACCTCAAACTCTTGGGCTTAAGCCATTCTCTTGCCTCAGCCTCCCAAGTAGCTGAGACTACAGACACCTGCCACAGTGCCTGGCTATTTTTTGGTTGCAGTTTTGTCATTGTTTAGCAGAACTAGGCCAGGTTCGAACCTGCTACCCTTGGTGTATGTGGTTGGTGCCCTGCTGACTGAGCTATAGGCACCACCTTATACAGATATTTTTAAAAAGATTTATCCCTATGTATTTACAGTGAAAACTGCTGGGTGGCCCTAAAACCCCATTCTCCCAGGGTACTTGACTGGACTACCTTTCCCAGCCTCCCCTGCAGCAGGTGTGAGCAGAAGTGAGGTGGCCCCTTTCCTCCAGAGCCCTTCAAGAGCATGTGTGTCTCTTCTATAAGCTAGAACTTGGATGTCGTGACCTCATCACGACCATGCATGGCTGAAAAAGGTATAAGGGATGGAAAGGGTCCTGAATCCCCAAATCAGCAGTGCACAGAGGGAACCCTCCTTCGAAAAATGATGAGGTTAAAACCAAGTGCAGTGGGTATCCATGAGACTGCAAGTTTACAGCTGTGGAGGTAGAGAAGGGTGGGAGATGTAGCCATTTCTCTAGAACTTAAAACTTGGGGAAAAAAAAAAGTTGGGCCAGATTTGTTCGTATATAGATAGGCTTAAAGAGGGAAACATGGAGATATGGATGTATAAACTGTCAATGGTGAAGGTCAAGCGATGGGGCAGTGTACTCCAAGTACAACGTTGGAAAGAAAGGCACAGATGAAGCTAGACAGAAAGGATGGGCTCACTTTGTCACGTAATGGAAATCCCTGGAGATTTTCAAGCATCATCTTTCATTGTTCTTCGAGAAAAACGACAAATTACACCCTTAATTAGAATGCACTGAGTGCTGATAATCCTTACCCTGCATGGTCCACAGATAAACACATGCCGAACCGCCTGGTGCCAGTGTCCATGCACCTTCTTATCATCAGCCGATAGCGGGGCTCAAAGACATGGAGTGGACACGGGACGGTGGGGAAGGCCATGGCACACACAAAGATGGGGACATCTCTGGTTAGACTGCAGGGCAAGGGGAAATGTTAACTTAGATTCACGAGCTGACGGAGACAGAAGAGGGTACTGGCACTAAAACAACAAAAGCTAGCCAACCTCTTGCCTGTCATCGACAGAGCAAAACCCTGGGGCCTGGCTCAATGGGCCTGGGAGCAGGATCAGAAAGCCAAGGGCCACAGCATGAGAAAATTCTCTGCTCACCCACGTTCCCTGCCAAATCTGTCTTATTTAACTCAATGAAAGAGTGTGCTGAATTATATTACTTTGCTTAGAAAAGTTACAGCTTTTGACTACTCTTTAAAAAAATGATTACAGCAAAAACTACATAGTTGTCAAAAGGAGTGAGCTTGAAATAGACGAGTGGAAGGGTGTTAAGACTTCTACTAAAACACATTTTTTTTTGGTTAACAAATAGGAATGGAAGGATTTCCTCTGCTGTTCTGATAATCCAAGATCATCCATTAGCAAGATCAAAGATTACTCCTGGTTAATTAATTCTAAATGTTTAGATACACGCGACATGCCTGGTAAATTCTCCTTTTTCTTCTGCTCCAGTGTCAGACTAATAGTCATTCAAATGTTCATGGGTCAGAACGCAGACATAGTCTCTGTTCTCTCTGCCACCTAATGGCACAGAGGGGGCATAGCAGCCATACCTGCAATGCCTCTGGGGGATGGGGGGTGGGGGCAGCATAAAACACAAAATTTTAACAATTAAAAAAAAAAGAAAAACTGCCAAATCTGTTTTGAGTCATTCCAGGTACTGTCTCTGGATCTGTATACTTTGCCTGTTCAATCCTGAAAAATTCAGTCTTGCTTATTTTGACATGGAAAAGCAACTACCTACTTTTGCTAGAACCCAATTTAAAAGTATTTCTTATAACTTCCTGCAATTGTATTTCCACAAATATTTTGGAATTAAAATTTTTCCCTTGATAGACCAAGAAATTTCTCCGCCACACACACAAAAAAATCTGAGGGAAACCTGAGCTTAAAGAGGACTTTCTTCTTTAATCCGAATTCTAGGCCAAGTACACATACAGCGCACACACTTACTTTGACAGTTCTGTCATTTCTTCATCATAAATTCTCTTCCTATCAGACAGTTCATCTGACAAGTATCGAAATATTAATTCCTCGGCCAGAATGGTAATATTGAAATTTCTGCTTGCCAACAACTGCAACAACAAAAAGATGGAATGATACCAGATGGTGATTAATTCTAAAGGACAAGCTTCCCAATGAAATGAGGTGGGATCTCTGAGGTCAGAGGAAACGGGCACGTCCTGTGTCATGGACGGGGCCTGCTCCACCATTGCGAGAAAGGGCAGGAGGCGCTGTTCACCTGAAGGGAGGATGAGGCTCCTCCAATCTTGGTGGCACCTGTATCTTCAACCAAGTATCACGGTGTCAGTGAGGGGAGAGGAAGGGGAATAGGATATGTGGGGAAAGAAGAGAAGTATGAAATGATCCATCTGCAGAGTGAAGACTGGCCTGTGTGTGCGTGTGCATGACAATTGCACCCTGCACTGTTTTATTGCAGGTATATAAATTAGCAAACAATTGCTCTTTTTCCCTGACATTCTGATATATATCAGGTACCATGGCAGGTGCTTCATAGCAATTAGATTAGGTTAGAGGTGTAGTATAGGCACTTTCTGCACTGCATTAATAAAGCAGGGTCTCAGGAAGGCTCGCAGTGCCAAGCCATGTGGCACAGGAAGGGCTCTGGGCCCAGCAGGCTTCTACGCTCAGCTCTTCCTTTGGAAACTTGCTGCATTTCTGTGCTAGGGAAGGCTCCACGTACCTCTAACACACTATGCCTCAGAGACTCCCAGACACCCTGCAGGGCTCCCTGTCACTAGTGGGTAACCACCTGAATGTACTGCTCTGGCTAAGAACTGGGAGTTCAACCCTCAGAAATGACTGTGGTTGAGAACCATTCTTCACAGGTTAACTGGTAGAAATAAGCTTAATTTAATTCACAAAACTGCCTCATAATTGTCTTTATTAATGACATAGGTGTTTTATACACAGTTAGTTGATGATATCCTTTTACTCCAGAGTAATCCAATTCAATCCACTTTACTGGGCATTCTGTCAACCAAGGCTTCTGTAGACATGTATAATTTTTTTTTTTTTTTTTTTTTTTGACATGTATAATTTGATGGTTCATGTTTACAGTGAGGCATGCAAAGAACTGTAAGCTCATGAAGTGACAGATACACTGAAGAGAGATAAAATTATGATTTTGGAATTCAGTTCATTTTATTATATCCTTATTTCTAGAACACTAGCAATCCATGAATAGCTTGCATGTAATCACTCACTCAACAAGGACTTCTAGAGTCTCCAGTACAGTGATTTTTCAAGCTGTGTGCTGTGAAAATTTTTAAAGATTATTAAGTAAATTATTTTCAAAAGAAGTTCAAAGCACAGTAAGCATATTCTTTTTTTTTTCACTCTTTTTTTGGATCAACGTCATTTAAGTGTGCCATTGAAATTTAACTATAGGTTCCAGTGTGCCGTGAGACCAAAAGGTTGAAAAACACTGCTCTAGTGTGTGTTGAGGTCCCTGGAAATCAGTGACAACAAATCTGTGCAGTTTCCATCCTTAGGAGCTTACATTCTAGTGCTGACCTCCAGCTTTTGCTTCTTTACATGGCCGGCAAGGCAGCACTGAAACAGCAGTGAGTAAAACCTCTGTATTATAAACAGTGCTCATAAAGACTTGCATTTTACTCTTATGACAACAGGCAAGCCATCACCAGGCTCTCTGGCTCAGCTTGCAGGGAATAGTAAGGCAGGGGACCATGTGTTTCTGTTAGCAAGAAGGGACACCAAACACCAGGGGGAGGACTGAACAGAAACCACCAAAGGAAAACTGCTGTGTAGACTCGAAACACATCCACCACCATGACACACAGCACATAGTATAGTAATTAATACTCATAAGGGGAACCCTGAAGAATTTAGAAAGACTAGGCATGCATGCAATTGATTAAAGCAAGTATACACATATAACATTTTACAATGGCTACAACTGTAACATTTTAATAAGTTTTGGCAGTACATGAAAAAGTTACAATTATTTAAAAATTCACTTAATATATCTCCTCTTATCATGTCAGATTGAAAAATGAATTTTACGGGCGGCGCCTGTGGCTCAGTCGGTAAGGCGCCGGCCCCATATACTGAGGGTGACGGGTTCAAACCCAGCCCCGGCCGAACTGCAACCAAAAAACAGCCGGGCGTTGTGGCGGGAGCCTGTAGTCCCAGCTGCTCGGGAGGCTGAGGCAAGAGAATCGCTTAAGCCCAGGAGTTGGAGGTTGCTGTGAGCTGTGTGAGGCCACGGCACTCTACCGAGGGCCATAAAGTGAGACTCTGTCTCTACAAAAAAACCCCACAAAAAACAAAAAACAAACAAACAAAATAAAACATGCTAAAAAAAAAGAAAAATGAATTTTACTACATATAAGTAAAAAGCAAAAACTTTATCCCACATAAAATGCATTAAGTGAGTTTACTCTCTGGGAAGTAATTAAGGCAAGTATTATTGGTTTAATTTTATGAATGAAAAAGACCAGTAAAACGTTAAATACCCTGTTCCATGGAAAGCTGGAGGCACCAATAGGGTGAGAGCCCACTACAGGTGATAGAGTCGCTACCTGCAAAGCTGATCTAAATAGCTTTCCCATGGAACCTAAGTTTTACTGGTTTTGATTTTAGACCAAAGATAGTAACACCTGACAATGGGTAAGGGCCGTGAAGGGACTCGGAAATGATCAAGTCTTCAATCCTGCACAAAACTCCAGAGATGAGGTAAGGAGGGAATTCTTGGCACATATTAAGTGTGCCATGATGTTATCCCAACCTTTTATGGTTTAGATACTGTAAGGGCTTAGTAATGCTAGCTATTTTCAATCTGTCTCAACTATAATTCATGCTTGATAATCTCCTTGGAATTCAAATATTTCTGTATCTGAACCTTCCTTGTGTAATTTTTTTTTTTTGAATCAAAGACATGGGAAAAGACCGATCTTTGGAGAAATCTTAACTTCCTTTAACAAACAGGTGCAGAAGCAAAGCAAAACACAGGATGGGCACTGCCCAAGGGCCAAGAAAAGGTGCCGTCTTGTTTCACAAAACGTACTCACCTCTGAAAGTTTATCTTTGCACAAGGGACAATGTGGGGCATGATCAAGGCAGCGTTCAAGGCATTTCAGGCAAAATGTATGTCCACATGGTGTAGTGACAGGCTCAAAGAGCAACCTGGAAAAAACCAAATCTGTGTTTTAGGCAAGAAATGTTCAGAAGAGACTTTTCAAATCATTTATTTGTTAAAAGGATCTTTAGGCAATTCTCTTACTGTTCTAAAAATCACTTGCATCCATCTCCATTTTATATCTTCTTTATTACGTATTTAGAAAATAAATCGATTATTACTGAGGTATACATAATTTCCCTGACAATAAAAAGCCCATAATGTTTAGGTATGAATTTGAAAAGGCTGAACTTTGAAAACAGTTGCATAGAGTCTGCACCATCCTACCTCATGCAGAGGGCACACTCGAAGTCAGTTACATCGATGGAGAGGCCTTGGCCCTCTTCTATCTCAGAGTTCAAGTTCCCTTGGGGTGAGCTATCTGGATCTGAAAAGGTTAGAAATGCTATACTTAGCACCTGAACATCTGAATAATAGCAATCAATAAATGTATTTCCTCCAGACAAAATGTGTACAAATCACGCTGGGAAGGAATATTTCCTGTCCAGTTAACAGTATACTGCAATAATTTCTCTAGATCAAGTGTCCTCAAACTGCGGCCCGCGGGCCACATGAAGTGGTGTGAATTGTATTTGTTCCCGTTTTGTTTTTTACTTCAAAATAAGATATGTGCAATGTGCATAGGAATTTGTTCATAGTTTTTTTTTTTTTTTAACTATAGTCTGGCCCTCCAACAGTCTGAGGGACAATGAATTGGCCCCCTGTTGAAAAAGTTGGAGGATACCTGCTCTAGCTGGTGAGCCCGAACAAATTTAATATTATACCCAACTCTTCTCCACTATTTTTAACTCTGAAGTCCTTGTAGTATTAACCATCTAACAGGTTCTATAATCTTCAAGCTGATGTATTCACTTCATTACAAATTTTAAACAGTATAAAATTTAAAAAATATAATGAATTCTGGCTGACATTCTATTGCTTTGGAGCTGCAGAAATGCATGACGAAATAGTTCACTGACCTTTTTTGGGAATTTTTCCAGGGGTCTTCAGGTCACATGCCTCCTCTGTATCATTTGGAAACGGTCTCTTCAAACTAGAGCTGGGTGGTACTGGAAGGATACTTTGTATTGTTTTCTTATCCTCTTCAAAGTGTAGACCCAGTATAAAATACAAAACTGAGGAACTGGTATTCCTAAACACATCAGATTTCTCAGATGGATCCTGGTTAAGTTGGAAAAAAGAATCCTGAATATTAAAGAGACTGTGGCATAAGAGAAAAGAAATTATAGAATACACTCTCGTAGAAATCTTTGGGGGAAAAAAAGAGGGCTTATACTCTTCCTTCCTGATTGGTTTCATCTATTAAATTCTAAGATGAGTCTTTTTTTTTTTTTTTTTTTGTAGAGACAGAGTCTCATTGTACTGCCCTCAGGTAGAGTGCCATGATGTCATAGGACTCACAGCAACCTCCAGCTCTTGGGCTTCCGCGATTCTCCTGCCTCAGCTTCCCGAGCAGCTGGGACTACAGGCGCCCGCCACAACGCCCAGCTATTTTTTGGTTGCAGTTCAGCCGGGGCTGGGTTTGAACCCGCCACCCTCGGTATATGGGGCCGGTGTCCTACTCACTGAGCCACAGGCACCACCCTAAGATGAGTCTTTTTCACAGTCAAGAACAGGACAACTTCTTCCTAATCCAGAGCAAATGAACACCAACCTACATGTGCAGGATTACATATCTATGCAGACACACACACATATGTAAAATCATATGTCACGCAGTCAAATCATCTCTCTGCTTTCTTTCCTCCAAGCCAAAAATAATTTCAGGCCTCCTGATGTTTGGGTTGCTTGGAGGTATTTTAAAGTTCCTTTTAATCTTTGGTAATTTTCATTCCTTCTATTACCTTCATTTAAAAGTTTCAACTCCCAGGTTAAGGCGCTACCACTGCTCTTGGGAAATACATCTCACTAGCATAATGCCACAGTGTCTGAATAACTTGAAAATACACAGAACCTCTATAAGCTGACCACCCAAAGGACTGTAATAAATGGTCAACATATGGAGGGTGGCGACATAAGAAACTTACGAGTACATGAGTACATGTGGCGCATGTCCAGTCTATGATAATTAGGTCAACTTAAGGAGGTACCCAAGGCAGGAAGGTGGCCAACTATGGAGGTTCTACTGTGTTTAAAATGAAGCTATCACATAAAACCTGGTCAAGAGAACGCCCTTCAACCCTTGCACGTCCTACCTCAGGGCTGCTTGCAACACCTCCTCCTCCTAGGGTTACCGGGGTGTTTATGTGGCTCTGACATTGAACCTTTAATTTGCTTTGGATGGAAGTTGTTAAATTTTGTTGCGCATTTTCTGCAGCTGGAAAAAACACCTCACACATTACCTGTAAAATTGCCAAGAAAAGAAAAAATTTTAAGCACTTTTGGAAAAATATATAATAAACCTTAAAGATTCAGAGGAAACCCAAGGGCCAAACAGGCCTGAAACACTGAGAATAATAATTACTATTATGTTGTACATTATTCCACTGCCAACCTTTTAAAACTCTAACTTTCTTGAATTCAAACTCAAAAGTTATTGAAACTTTTAATCCCTTTCCTCGTTAGTCTTATTAATGACAAAACATCAGCACTACAATTTTTCTCCATCTGGTCCTTATAGATCTGCTACATAAAGTGTCCCCTAAAAAGTCTCACAGATAAGAGAGAAAAACAGGGGTATAGAAGTTGCAGGGGATCCCAAATTAAATCTAAGCTGTGATCACTCACAGGACTGAGATCTTTCTAGAGCACTGCTCTATTTATAAGAGAATCAGAAGAGCCATCTAGTAAAGAACTTTAAAGGAAAGGAAGGTGAAGGGCCAGAATTCTAGTTCAAAAACCATGGACCAGCACTGGGAGCAGGGGACAGCGACCGCTAATAGGCATTTTAGCTGTCACTCAAATGTCACTTTATGGCTTTACCTGAAACCGAGGCTTACAGGAAGCAAAAAGGAGTAACTGAAACCTCAACAAAGACTCCCTCCTCCCTCTAATGTTCTTTATGGCTCAAGGTGGAATCTCTGATACTGTAGCAACAAGCGTCAGCATCTTCCCAGAGACATCTCAGCACTGGCTCTGGGTAGCTCAGCAGAGCTGCTGTGAATGGTACCACACTTCATGGGTGTCTGTAGGCAACGCTGTTAGTGGAATTGTCTGCAATGAAAGTTATCTGCCAGCCACAGACTGCCAGAGGAGAAAACACTGTGTCTGCAAAAGCCCCAGACAGACAAGAATCCACAAGACATAAATTCAGGTCCTGCAATCTTTGAGAAAGCGCTTAACCTCTCTGAGGTTGGGCTTTCTCATGATGCTGTTGTAAGGATCAGCTGCAACCAGACGCATGAAGATTCTTACTAAGTTTGTAGGGGGGGGTAGGGGGAGACAGAGCAGAGATAGTGGAAATAGCAGACTGAAGATTCACTGTTAGTTTGACAAGTGGGAATGATGGCCACAAATTAATGAGTGGCAACTGAACAGGACTAACAAACGTCGATTAACTGCACAAGATAAAAATACTGCTAGAAAGTTATTCTTTTTTTAAAAAGGCCTAGGTATTTTGGCTAACTACATTTCTCAGGGGTACCAACAGTATAATAGGAGAAGGCTAAAATTAAACATGCCTCCTTACGTGAACACAAGGGAAGTTCACGCCTGGAGCTGCCGGGTATTGACATTTGGGGTTCACTAGAACGTGTTCAGAGGAAACCCTAGAGACCCTTCTTCCATGAGAACAGGTTGTTTTAGCCCAAAGAATTACGTAGGCAACAATAATAGCTGTTCTCAAATATCTGAAGTGGTTTGAATTGTGGGAGGAAGAACTGATTCATTTCCTGTTGATTCAGAAAACAAAACTAGAAGTGTTCAGTAAAAATTACAGGGTAAGTGCGTGGTAGTAGTTGACAATGAATAGTGTTAAAACAGAGAAACACTGACATCAAAACAAAAAGCCCTGGTCACTGGGAGTGTTAAGCAAGTAACAAGTAACTGTCATACAAGTCTTTTTATAGGATTTCTACATTCAGTATGACTATACCATGAGTAAAGCATTGAGTAAAAGAGCAGATATTTTTGCACCATCCTGGTGAAACTTTGCTGAAAGTTTAGATCAACCTATACAGCTGAAATGATTATGTTTTACATATATCACAATGTCTTTTATGGACATTCAACTATAATACTTCAAATTATAAACTCTAGGAAAAAACACTCTGCCTCCCCTAATATGTGTCCTTATGGAAACAAAACTGAGGCATGTTTATGCTGTCTCATGAAACATTCTGCTTTACCCATGCACAAAAATAACAGCATTTAACTAGAAGTGATCAAACGGATGAACTTTATCATTTTTACTACATGTTTTAAGCACATTGTCACATGAGCACTTAGAATTACATTTCTTGTTTATTTTACCTACAAAGGTTACTCAACATGGACATGAAGGCTATGGATGAGACTGGAAAGAGAAAGTCACTTAATGGAAACCGTACCTTCTGTGTTTCTTTCTTCGCAGCGTGACACTCAGGATTTAAAGCAAGGCAGTAGAGAAATTCCTTCAACACTTCCTTATTTCTTCCCAATCCAGACAGAGCCTGAGCTTTTACATGATGTCCCTTGATTCATCAAAAGACAAAGTAGACATTAAAAAACCCAAGCATGATTATATACTTGAATATAAACAGCCTGAAAAAAATCCACAGAAACTATCGTTTTAATTTCATACTTAAGTAGGATAAACAAACTTCACCAAGGATGGCTCCAGGTCTACAACATCTCCCCCTGCCTTGGAAACTCAGCAAACTTCAATCAATGTCTCGTAAATACAATCTAGGATCAGGACACAGAAATCATCATACCTGGAATTTGCTTTCAAAGCAGTTGTAAGGAACATGCTAAGAGAGAACTGGCTACCAACTTCAAATTCACTCAGCAATTACAGGTCACTACCATCTCCCTGCCTTTAAGGCCTTTCTGGTCTCTTGAAGGTAGACATAGCTAGAAAGGACTATTAATACCAAGGTAATATAATAACTGACACAATAGAAATGAACAAAACACAATATACATCAGCATTTCCCACAGCATACTCTTTTTGCCTTATGAATGCAGTATTTTCTCAAATCAGTGAAGAAAATACTATTCTTTTTGTTTTTATAAAATGGTTCATGTGTTCTATTTCCACTGGGGTTGGTTGCTTTAATCCAGTGTTTTTCAACCTTTTTTAAAAATCTCATGGCACGCTTGAACCTTATGTTGATCAAAAAAGAATAAAAAAAAGAATATACTTCCTGTGCTTTGAACTTCTTTTGAAATAGTTTAATTCATGATCTTTAAAAATTTTCATGGCATAACAGTTGAAAATCATTGCTCTAATCATTGAGTCTTTCTCTAGAGATGATTTAAAGTTTATGGGAGAATATATGTAGGTTATATGTAAATAATGTACTAGACTTTTGATATAAGTGACTTGAGCCTCTTCAGAATTGGGTGTCTATAAGGGGTCTGAAAACTGATGCCAGGATGACTGTAATTGTATATTACTCACCTTTATACTACTTGTGGTGCTCTTCACACAGTCCTGTGTATTTGGGTTATCATCTATTGCCGTTTTCCTTCAAACCTGAAAAATTCCTTTTGCATTTATTGTAGTGCACATCTGCTGGCAACAAGCTATTTCTGTTTCCTGCACATGTCTTGTCTTTAGTTTCATTGTTTAGGATATTTGACTACATATAGACTTCTTAGTTGAAAGACTTTCTCTTAGCCCTTTGAATATGCTATTCCAATATCAATTGGCTTCCAGTTTCTGATGAGATGTTAACTGTAAATCTTATTATTTCCCTATAGGCTATTTTTTCATTTTGTGTCATTTTTCTCTTGCTGCTTTCAAGATGTTCTGTCTCTGGTTTACAGAACAACAGCTTGATTCGGATTTGAGTTTATTTTGCTTGGAGTTTGCTAATCTTCTTAGATCTGAAATGAATGTTTCCTACTAAATTTGGAAAGTTTTCAGCCATTATTCCTGTAATTTCCTCTCTTCCTCTGGGATTACAGTTGCACATATATCGTACCACTTCACATTGTCCCATAATCTTCTGAGAGTCTTTTCATTTTTCTTTAATCTTTTTTTCCCCCCTTTTCAGAATGAGTAATTTCTACTTCTATGGGTCAATATTCAATTTCAGGGATTCTTTTGCCATGTATGATGTTATTGAGCCTCCATAGATAATTTTTATTTCAGCATTGTAATTTTAATTTCTAGAATTTCCATTTTTTATAGTTATAATTTCCCTTTTGAGATTGTTGGTAAGACACCATTATCCCTTTAGTTCTTTGGATATAATTTAACTCTTTGAACTTATTTATAATAGGTGCTTCAAACATCTTTTTGTAATAAATACTATATCTAGACCTACTTGGAGACCATGTTTATTGATTGTCCTTTATTCTAAGGATCAATGCTTTTCTGTTTCTTTCTATGTCTGGTATTTCTGGTCAAAACTAGCCATTGTAAAAAATATGTTGCTAAACTCATTTTTTTGTTGTTGTTATTGTGTTCTTCTGAGGATTACTGGAATTTTAATAGGCAGTTAACTTCCCTGTGTTCAACTGTGACCTGTATTTCTTCTGCTTGTATGTCTATTCCTTTCTTCTTTCCATCACTTCCTTTTTAAGCCTCCTGGTTCTCCCCTATGCCTGTGAAATTTAGCAATAAGCCAGGATTTGTCCAGAGCTGAGAAGCAGCCACTCTGACATTTCCCTGCTTTTGGAGATTCCCCTAATTTCTAACTTTCTCAGATATAGATTCTGTATACCTTAAGCTGTGCTATTTGAGAACTGCACTCTGTTAGGAAAGGCAGAACTCACAGATATGGGTCCCTGCCACTCTAGCTTTTAGGATCAATTTCTACCCGATCCTGCCACATTTCTCTCTCTCTCTCTCCTAAGCCTTCGGCATCTCTCACATGTACAGTTTATTGTGAATCAGGAATTTATGTGGTACCCTCTCCATATCCCCTTTTTCTCTGTGCCACCAAGCATTTCCAGCCAGATGCTTTACCAGCCCTGAACTCAGAATTCTTGTACTTTTAGGTGGAAAAGCTGTGGGTTCTTTGCATTGTTGTTTTTTAGTAACTGTGGAGACAGCGCTCAGGCCAAAAAGCTACAAAATCACCATTCTTGTCCCTTTCACGTGCAGGTTTTTGAAATTACACTCTCCTCCAGCTTCTGTCAGTTTTTAAATGCTTTATTTTTTCTTTTTAAATCTAGTGTTTATAACTTTTCTTCTCTGGGTTTACATGACCACTTCACTCCTTCGTTACCAGAAATAACCCCCTATTCCTGTTATTTTAAATAACCCCCTATTCCTGTCCTTTAGTAAGGAAAATAATAATATGTGCACTTCACCTGTTATCTTTTAATTACCTACATTTCTTACCCTGGTCTCTTTATTAAAAATACCCCAACACACTAGCCACCACTAACAGCCTTCTTTCTCTGCTAACTCCATGAGTGTGCTGACAGTGACCAGTCTTCATCCCAGGACCAGCGTATTTCCTAACATTTGTTACCTATCCATTCATCACACCATGTCCAACTCTCTGGGAGAGCAGCTATTTGAAAAGACGTGACAAATATTTTAGACAACAGATCCCCAGTTTCGTCTCTGAGTTCCCTGAAAAGCCTCATATACATTTCAGGCCATCCGTGATTTAAACTATGGGACTGTTTAGATTTATGATGAATATGTGAAGTTTTACTAATTTTCTCCTTCTCCTTTTATGAGAGGGCATCCAGTTTTTATAAAGCCCGAATCTTACACAATTTGAAGGTACTTTTTAAAAAAGGTACAAAACTACGAATACAAAATTGCTCGGTCCCTTCCAGGCCTTATTCAAGTAAAGGTCTCTGACTCTCAAGATTCAGTAGCTTCCAAATCTGCTCCTTCTGCTTATTAAAAGTTCTGAGAATAATACTTTCATATATGCAAATAACTTCGCATAAAGTTTTCTGCATATGTGCCAACAACCTCAGTCAAGATTTGCAATTTTGATACCAGAGGGCATCCCTAAACGTTTTTTCACTAAATTAACTAGCTTATAAATACTTTTTTTTGAGACATAGTCTCACTCTGTTGCCCCAGAATAGATTGCCATGGTGTCGCAGCTCATGGAAACCTCAGACTCCTGGGCTCAAGGGATCTTCTTGCCTCAGTCTCCCAAACAGCTGGGACTACAAGTCTTACAGGTCCCCTGTTTGAGTAAAATTGAAGTGATCATGCACCTATATATACTTTCTGCCTATGAGCAAATATTTTGCTGGTACTGGCTTATCTCCAGTTGTTCCAAAAGCTTTGAATCATTAGCCACGACTGTCCTCTTAAAAGTATAGTTTTGTTTGAATAAAACACACTGCTATGACAGCCCCCCACTGGAACTTGAAAGTGCTTCTTTCCTTTTTTTTAAAGAGTCAGGGTCTTGCTCTGTTGCCCAGGCTGGAGTGCAGTGGTATAATAATCATAGCTCACTGCAATCTTTAACACCTGGACTCAGGTGATCCTCCAACTCAGCCTCTATAACTGGCTAATTTTTTGTAGAGATAGGGTTTTGTTATGTTGCCCAAGTTGGTCGGGAACTCCTGCCTTCAAGAGATCCTCTTACCTTGGCCATCCACGCTGGGATTACAGGCATAAGCCACTGTGTCTGGCTTGAAAGGACTTGGTTCTAAAAGTGCTTCCATCTCATCTTAATCACACTTGGCCAACTTAGTTTTCTCCTAAACAACTTACCTTCCCTTAACTTTAGAATTTCTTTGACTTACTATTTTCAAGTGATTTAGTAAGGTGCACTTCTACTGAAGCTGCTCTTCACTAGGTATCTGTCAAGAATTGAGGTCCACAGACTTGCAATGAACTCTGAAGATAAGACCACAACTTCAAACACTACATAATTATTTGCTGCTTCCCTTAAAGGTATAGTCAGTCACGTAACTTTGTAAGTAATTAAGTATATCTTTTGTCAGAGACATACTGCCAAGTTTTTTGCTCAAAGAAAAATACTGTGGAAGAGAATCTAGCTTTAAAGGGCAATGCAGGTCTACTGTTGGTCAGAAATAGTGCTTATAAGCCATAATAATTAAGGTTCAGTCATTATTTATAAAAATTACCCCATAAGAATGGTAGGGGAGAAGGGAACTTGAGAGAAGTTGGTCAAAAGATACAAAATTTCAGTTAGAAAGAAGGAATACATTCAAGAGATCTATTGTACAACATGCTGTTTTTGAAAATCACTAAAAGAATAGATTTTAAGTGTTCTCACCACAAAAATGATAAGTATGTGAGGTAACACATATATTAAATGATTTTTGAACCAACATATTACATATGAAAAAATGTATATACTTTTTATTTGTAAATTAAGAAATAATTTTAAAAAGAGAGGATCGAGGGATGGAAGAAAAGGCATCAGAAACTGGAGTAGAAACTTTTTTTAAGGAAGCAAACGAACAACAAAATAGATTCCTAGGCCTGGTCTAACAAACATTTGCTCCCATCCTTGGCTTTATTCTCAAGTCCAACTTTATGCTCAATCTAATCTGAAAACATTTTGTTTAAAAGATTGAAAGATGGGGTGGTGCCTGTGGCTCAGTTGGTAGGGCGCCAGTCCCATATGCCAAGGGTGATGGGTTTGAACCCAGCCCCGGCCAAACTGCAACAAAAGATAGGCGGGTGTTTGTGGTGGACACCTGTAGTCCCAGCTACTTGGGAGGCCGAGGCAAGAGAATCGCCTAAGCCCAGGAGTTGGAGGTTGTTGTGAGCTGTGACGATATGGCACTCTACCAAGGGCGACTAAAGTGAGACTCTGTCTCTAAAAAAAAAAAAAAGATTGAAAGATGGATGGATAGAAGAAAGCAAATAATTTTGTTTTAAGAATACACACAAGGTGCCCCAAAAATGGCATACACATTTTTTTTTTTTTTATTGTTGGGGATTCATTGAGGGTACAATAAGCCAGGTTACACTGATTGCAATTGTTAGGTAAAGTCCCTCTTCCAATCATGTCTTGCCCCCATAAAGTGTGACACACACCAAGGCCCCACCCACCTTCCCCCTTCCCTCTTTCTGTTCCCCTCCCATAACCATAATTGTCATTAATTGTCCTCATATCAAAATTGAGTACATGGGATTCATGCTTCTCCATTCTTGTGATGCTTTACTAAGAATAATGTCTTCCACGTCCATCCAGGTTAATACGAAGGATGTAAAGTCTCCATTTTTTTTAATGGCTGAATAGTATTCCATGGTATACATTTACCACAGCTTGTTAATCCATTCCTGGGTTGGTGGGCATTTAGGCTGTTTCCACATTTTGGTGATTGTAAATTGAGCTGCAATAAACAGTCTAGTACAAGTGTCCTTATGATAAAAGGATTTCTTTCCTTCTGGGTAGATGCCCAGTAATGGGATTGCAGGATCGAATGGGAGGTCTAGCTTGAGTGCTTTGAGGTTTCTCCATACTTCCTTCCAGAAAGGTTGTACTAGTTTGCAGTCCCACCAGCAGTGTAAAAGTGTTCCCTTCTCTCCACATCCAGGCCAGCATCTGCAGTTTTGAGATTTTGTGATGTGGGCCATTCTCACTGGGGTTAGATGATATCTCAGGGTTGTTTTGATTTCCATTTCTCTAATATATAGAGATGATGAACATTTTTTCATGTGTTTGTTAGCCATTCGTCTGTCGTCTTTAGAGAAAGTTCTATTCATGTCTCTTGCCCATTGATATAAGGGATTGTTGGCTTTTTTCATGTGGATTAATTTGAGTTCTCTATAGATCCTAGTTATCAAGCTTTTGTCTGATTGAAAATATGCAAATATCCTTTCCCATTGGGCATACACATTTTAAGAAAGGAAAAAAACTATATTAAATTTGTAATACACAAGTCACATTTGACTTCTGCAATTGTAAAAGGTGCTCAACGTATTCATCTTTTGTTATTGGTATATATTGGGTATTATAATTTAAATACAGTTTCTTCCTTTTTTAAAATGGTATAGCTTTTTCAGCACCCTTTGTATTTTTCTGTGTATAGGGCATATTATTCAATTAAATAGCTACTGAATGTAATTCTAAATTAGTATTTCTTACCTAATCGAGTTGTCTCTAGTCTTTTAAGTTGAGTTGATTTAGCGTTAAGCCAACTGCTAAATTTAGACCACTGTAATCTACAGGAAACATGCATTGTCTATACGTACCAAATCACAATTATCCTACATTATTAAGAAAACCCCAGACACTTACATCTGTTATCTCCAAAGCCAACGAATGCAAATACCTTAGTTGAGAGAGGTTCCTTCTGACAAACCACACTGGCATCCTGTAGTGCCTGCTCGTAGTTCTTCATGGTTAAATATAACTCTGCTCGCAGCAGCAACAGTGAATTATCACCAGGTGCTGAAAGACAGGAGGATGCAAATCCTTTAAAAGGACTGCATTTAAAAGCAAATCATCTTTATGTCCTTAAAACATTAAACTAGAAAATAAGTATGAATACAAAATAAGGAATAATTCTTCCCTCCAATCATATTTAGAATTCAGTAGTTTGATAAGTGTATTTTATATAGAGTTTCTCTCAGGAAAAAGAACAAAGACTAACAAGACCTCAGAATGCAGGAAGGTAAACAGGCCACAGTGCGTATTCCACCACTGAGCCGCAAGCTAACCTCTAATAATAAACGGAGGAACTGCTGAATCATCTTACGGCTGTAACCAGGTATTTTTTAAGAGATTTAATATAACTCTTACGAAAGTACATGAGAAAATTCATGCTTAAGGCACTAAGAGAAAAATAAAACGTTATTTTTTTTTACACAGCTGCATGGATGCTGATTTAGCCCTGTAATTGTACCTATAGTATATTCTTTTAAGGGGAAAAATGACAGAAAAACAAATAAACAAAAAAACCCTTCTTCTCCTCTCATTCCTTGAACAGAAGAATTCTGATAATTGCTCACATGCTATTACAGACATAAGCCCAGCTAGGGGCTCTATGAACTGACTCACAGCATATGAAGTACTGAGCAGGCGGGGTCCCCTGGGAAAGTCGGATGCCAGCCAGACCTCACGAAAAGCAGAACCATCGCAGCAGCTGTTTCTCATACTGCTGGACCTGCCTTACTCCTATGCCCACCTAGCAGCCTTGTAATAGATGTGTTCTCTCTAACCCCCATTTTCAGTGTGCTCCAAATCCTTGAACTTGATTCTTTGAACTACCCGCTTGGTCCTTTCCAAGAGGCAGCTCAACACTGAAGTGCACATGTGGAATTAAATCTCAATGAAAATCAAGCTGAAGGGAGCAGGGAGAAGGGGACAAGCGCTCACACCTGTTGGGTACAGTGCATGCTATCTGGGTGAAGGGCATGCTTAGATGTGTGTAACTATGACTCAACCTGTATGAAAATAAAATATGTAAAAACAAAAGATGTGTACCCCATAGTATTCTGAAATGAAAAAAAAAAAAAACTCAAAAAAACTCCCCTCATGCAAAAAGACATTATATCAAGACATGAACAATACGTACTTTTAAATGTATCGTCACTACATATGTATAATATAGAGAAAGTGTGACAAGAAGCAAAGTACAAAAGGGGGAAAGGAATTGGAGTCAAGCAATACAATTTAAATTATTAAAGCTTGATGACATTATTGGACGTAGACAAGGACAAGGGTCAGCAGCTTTTATTTTCTGTAAAAGAAGAGACATTAAATATTTTAGGCTTTTCAGGCCAGGAGACAAACTGAAGGATATTATGCAGGTACTTGAATAACAAGAGAAAAAATAAATTTCACAGATTTGTTTTTATTATTAAATCATAGCTGTGTACATTAATGTAATCGTGGGGTACGATGTGCTGGTTTTATATACAATTTGAAATATTTTCATCAAACAGGTTAACACAGCCTTCACAGCATTTTCTTAGTTATTGTGTTAAGATATTTGCATTCTACATTCAGTAATCACAGATTTATTGATGAAATTTAAAATGTGGTCATATTAATTTTGTACTTTTTTTGTAACAGAGACCTGCTAATGGAAAGAATGAAATCCTCTGGGGGGAGATAACCCTTTAATTAAGGTTCTGTGTCAGTGTTTCCTGTCATCAAAATCAATTGAAAATGTCCATCTATTAATCATGATCTATAATGAGATTTTGTGTGTCATCTTTGAAAATGCACACATAAACTGGGTAGCATTGTTATTAATCCTTGAGCATATGATTTTAAATTGTGCATTCTCATTTCTGAGAAGGCATTACAGAATTCTATTAGATTCTTCTCATGATATTGCCTTTTTAGTATATCATTATATACTTAATGTAATTTCAGATTGATCATTTCCAACTAAAAATAAGGTAAAAGTTCCTTAACTGCACAGTGAAATGCATTTTGAAATATGCAATTCTCCTTTGGAGATGATTGGATCCCCCTCCCCCCAAAGTACTACAGTTTGAGCTGGGGAAACTCCTGCTGAAAACGTGTGAGAATGGAGCTCTCACAGCCTACTCCCACTTTGCTAAAGTTTCTTCTTAGTTCACTCTGCCAATTGATTCTCTTGGATTTTCTTTTTCTTTTCTTTTTTTTTGAGACGGAGTCTCATTATGTCGCCCTCAGTAGAATGCTGTGGCGTCACAGCTTGAACTCTTGGGCTTAAGCGATTCTCTTGCCTCAGCCTCCCAAGTAGGTGGGACTACAGGTGCCTGCCACAACGTCCAGCTATTTTTTTGTTGTTGTTGTTGTTGTTGTTGCAGTTGTCATTGTTGTTTAGCTGGCCCGGGCTGGGTTCCAACTTGCCAGCCTTAGTGCATGTGGCTGGTGCCATAACCACTGTGCTACAGGTGCTGAGCCCGATTTTCTTGAATTTTCTAAACAAGCACCTCATATGCTATTCGCTTTGATTTTTTAGTTCTAATATTTCTACATTGTACCTCTTATTTCCTTTTACTCTCATATTGCAGTAATAGTGACAGTGGACATTTGTTATTCTTGAATTTTAAAAGAATGTGTCTAAAGTGTGAAGTAATATTGCATGCTTTAACATGAAGTATGTTTGCATGGAGTATGTGTAAGTTTCTGAGAGGAAATATTTATCAAGTTAAATTCATTCCGATTCTTAGTTTTCTCTAAGGGCTTTATAACAAGCAAGTGTCAAAATTTTATAGAATCTCTCTTTCAGCATCTGAGACATTGCCAAGTAGCATACCTCCTTCAGTCTGTTGTAGTGAATTATGCTAAACACTTTGTCTAAGACTGAATTATCCTTGTATTCCTTGGGTAAGTTCTTCTTGATCTTAATTCTAAGGTCCTCAGAACCTGGAAAACCAATTTGACCATCTTTTCCTAGATTTCTAGAAACCCAAACTCCTGGTTTCCTTAATGGTGGCTTAATGCTGAGAGACTAGTAAACTAGTTCACTTACGTATTAGTTCCTGACACTGAGTACAGTTGAAAAGACTCAGTCTTAGGTAACAATAAATAATGATGAGTAAGTAAACTAATGCTAAAATTACTGGGGAATTTGAGAATAGGGTTAAATTGGAATAGGTGGGCACATTCTATATTGGGTTATTATACTATTGGACTCAAAGTACAAAGAAATTTAATTAGGATTCTGGCATCTATATACCAATGAATGACTAGCCTATAAATTTTTTCCTGTGTAAGCCAATTGTGCTGTCAAGATTATACTTAACCTTATAAAATGAGATTAAAATCTTCTTGTCTTCCTGTGATCTGAACAAAGATGGGAATTAATCATTGAAAGTCTATGAGAACTTGCTTGAGCTCAGTGCCTTTCAGCAGAAGAAAGTCTCTCAGGAATATTTCAATTTCTTTTATGTTTATTAGTTCACATCAGGCTTTTGATTCTTCCAGATCAATTTTGATGATTTATGTTTTCCTAAAATTGTTCTTTCTGTTCAGATTTTAAATTTAGTTATAAATATCCTTTTGTGACTGCAATTGTGCTTCTTCATGCCAACTATTTATGCGTTATTTTCTTCATAGCATTGGCCATCAAACATTGGCCTCTTCCTAGTCTTTGTAATGAGCTGGTTTCTGACGTGTTAACCAACTCCATTTTTTTCTGTTTCATTAGTATTTTTCTCATTATTCTTTTGCTCATACTATCTTTGTGGTAGTTTAGTCTTGGTAATGTTTCCTGGGTTAAAAACACATTTTACTTGTATTTCTTTTTAATCATTCTTCTCTAATAAATGCATTTAAATCTCTACTCCTTGTATTCTAATGGCTGCTTTTATTTAAGTTCAAATTAATAAGACTGGCAGGCTTCTGAGCAAGATGGCGGCTGACTAACAGCTTCTGTGCAACTGGGTACAGTGAGATTGGGGAGAGAAGACTCCAGGCATCTCTGGCTGGTGGGATCTGCCCAGAAACTTCCCTTTGGTGACACAGGAAGTTACTGAGAGACTTCTGGACCCTACAAGGAGGACAACAGCGGTGGTAAACTGGCAAGTGGTAGGTGCGTTTGTTCGGTTGGAAGCTGCCCGACAGCTGTAACCATAGCAACAGCGAGACTGCAAGCAGGAAAAGCCTTACCTGTGGACTGTTTTTGTTTTTTTGGACTTGGGCACTCAATTGAACTGCCTTGGGAGATCTTGGGCAGGTGTGCAAATGACTTTGGGTACTGTCTGAAGCCCTGGACTGAGCTGCTGAGCCAGAAAAGAGCTAATACTGTTCAGCTGTGGGCTTGCCTGCACAGCCTCTGTGGGGGAGCTGCCTTGAGGGCCGCAGTGTGGTGATCGGCTGGGAGACCCTGGGCAAGTAATCAAGTGACTGAGCTGCCCAAAGGCGGGGACTGAGACGCTGGAGAAGAGCAGAGATCTAAGTGTTTGGCAGATTAGCCTTGGCCCTCAGGGGCATAGAGTGAGACAGGTTTTGGTGCACTGGATAAGCGGGCAGCCACACCAGGAGAGATCCCAGCGATACGTGCTTTCCTTGGACAGCTTCTTAGCCAAGGTTCACAGTTTGGGGTGTCTTTTAAGTGGGCTGAGGAGACATTTGGGCTCCCAAGCCTGCGGGGTCTGAGAAATCAGCAGAGGCCTCCAGTCTCCATTTTGTACAACTGTGTCAACATTGTGATTCTCATACCTCAGAAGATCACCTGTTGCCCGGACAATATTTAGCTAGATATATATAGTTTTGGTTTTTTGGTTTTGGGGTTTTTATTTTTCTTAATTTCAATATTTTACTTCTACATTTTTCTTTTTTTTTTCTTTTTTCTATTCTTTTTTTCTCCACTGTTCTAGTTTAAATACAATCTTCCATTTTTGCCCTCTTTAACAATTAGAACTTCATTTTTGCTAGTGTTTCTGCCCCTATTATTTGTTTTGTTCCCCCAAATTTATCCCATAAGGGTTTTTGTTTGTTTGTTTTGGTTTGATTTATAATATTTTTGTCTTTCCTCTCTACTTGGTGGAGGTGGGGTACTGTGTCTGATCAGGCTGGCTAAGAGCTGCTGACCTCAAGGGAACCACCCCATCAAGCAGCCCCATAGGTTGGGGATTCTTAAGTTTGGGTCAAAGTAGCCTACTATACACCTATATTACTCCTGTCTTCTTTTGGTGCCTCTCTTCTTTTTGTCATTATTTCCTTTTACTCACCCCCTCTTCTTTCTCTTTTCTTTCTTTTTTAAATCTTTTTTTCCCTTCTTGCTCTTCAATCTTCTCATCCTTCTGGTTCTGTACCAAAAGGACTCATTAAAACTTTAGGCCAGAGACACAATAACTTAAAGAGCAAGAGGAAGTTAAAGGAAAATTAGGGCAAGGAAACAGATACAACAAAACACTCATGAAGAAGAATCAGCAGAAAAATCCTGGCAACATGAAATACCAGTCCAGAGCAACCCCTTCAAAGGACCATGAGGTAGCTACAGCAGAGGATTCATCCTATAAAGAAATGTTAGAAATGACAGAAGGGGAATTTAAAATACAGATGATGAAAACAATGAAGGAAATTGCTGAGAAAGTAGAAAACAATCAAAAAACAATGAAGGAAATTGCTGAGAAAGTGGAAAACAACCAAAAAACAATGAGGGAAATTGTTGAGAAAGTAGAAAGTAACCAAAAGGAAATCCAAATACAGAATCAAGTAAGAGATGAACGATATGAAGAATATAGAAAGGATATAGCAGAGCTGAAGGAAATGAAGCAGTCAATTAGGGAACTTAGCGGTGCAATAGAAAGTATCAACAACAGATTAGACCATGCAGAAGAAAGAATCTCAGAGGTAGAGGACAAAGCTCTTGAGATAACTCAGATAGTTAAAGAGGCAGAAAAGAAAAGAGAGAAAGCAGAAGGTTCACTGACAGAATTATGGGACTTTATGAAGCGTTCAAACATACGAATTATAGGTATCCCAGAAGGGGAAGAAGAATGCCCCAGAGGAATGGAAGCCATTCTAGAGAATATTATAAATGAAAATTTCCCAAATATCACCAAAGATTATGACATACTCCTTTCAGAGGGATATCGGTCCCCTAGTCACCTCAACTCAAATAGAGCTTCTCCAAGACACATTGTGATGAATCTATCCAAAGTCAAGACAAAAGAAAAGATTTTGCAAGCTGCCAGGAGTAAGCGCCAACTGACCTACAGAGGCAAATCCATTAGGGTGACCGCGGACTTCCCTAATGAAGCTTTTTAAGCCAGAAGACAATGGTCATCTATCTTTAATCTACTTAAACAGAACAATTTCCAGCCCAGAATTCTATATCCCGCTAAGCTAAGCTTTACAATTGATGGAGAAATCAAATCTTTTACTGATACGCAAACATTGAGGAAATTTGCCACAACAAGACCAGCTTTACAGGAAATACTTCCATCTATTCTACACACTGACCATCACAATGGACCTTCAGCAAAGTAAACACCCAGAAATTAAAGGACAGACCCTAGGTTCCACAATGATGCAAAAGGCAAAACTAAGTAATGGACTTTCACAAAATAAGATGAATAGAATGCTACCACACTTATCAGTTACCTCAATAAATCTCAATGGCTTGAATTCCCCACTAAAGAGGCATAGATTGGATAACTGGATTAAAAAACACAAGCCATCTATTTGCTGTCTGCAAGAAACACACCTAGCCTCAAAAGACAAATTAAAACTCAGAGTTAAGGATGGGAAGTCAATTTTTCAGGCAAACAAAATTCAGAAGAAAATAGGTTGCAATATTATTTTCAGATACATGTGGATTTAAGGCAACTAAAGTCAAAAAAGACAATAATGGTCACTTCATACCGGTCAAGGGAAAAATACAACAAGAAGACATTTCAGTCTTGGTGCTTCAGTCTGGCTAAGGCGCCAGCCATATACACCTGAGCTGGCAGATTCAAATCCAGCCTGGGCCCACCAAACAACAATGATGGCTGCAACCAAAAAATAGCTGGGCATTGTGGCGGGTGCCTGTAGTCACTACTTGGGAGGCGGAAGTAGGAGAATCGCTTGAGCCCAGGAGTTGGAGGTTGCTGTGAGCTGTGATGCCACGGCATGTTACCCAGGGCGACAGCTTGAGGCTCTGTTTCAAAAAAAAAAGAAGACATTTTAATTCTAAATATTTATGTACCCAATTTAAATGCTCCCAGATTCTTGAAACAGACCCTACTTACTCTGCGCAATATGATATTCTATGACACCAGGGTAACAGGGGACTTTAACACCCCTCTCTCAGAGCTGGACAGATCCTCTAAACAGAAATTAAAGATATAAGAGATTTAAATGAGACCCCAGTACAACTGTGCTTGACAGGCGTAAACAGAACACTCCATCCCAAAGGTAAAGAATATACATTCTTCTCATTGTCCCATGGAACATTCTCCAAAATTGATCATATCCTAGGACACAAAACAAACCTCAACAGAATCAAAAGAACTGAAATTTTACCTGGTATCTCCTCAGACCACAAGGCACTAAAAGTGGAACTCAACGTTCAACCTGACACAAGGGCATGGGAGTTAAACAACCTTATGCTGAATGACAGTTGGGGGCAGGAAGAAATAAAAAAGGAAATCATTAACTTCCTTGAATATAACAATAATGAAGATACAAGTTACCAAAACCTGTGGGATACACCAAAAGCAGTCCTGAGAGGAAAATTTATCGCTTTAGATGCCTACATTGGAAAAACAGAAAGAGAGTGCATCAACAAACTCACAAGCCATCTTATGGAATTGGAAAAAGAAGAACAATCTAAATCTAAACCCAAGCAGAAGAAAAGAAATATCCAAAATTAAATCAGAGATCAATGAAATGGAAAACAAAAGAATCATTCAGAAAATTAATGAAACAAGCAGTTGGATTTATGAAAAAATAAATAAAATAGATAAACCTTTGGCCAGACTAACTAGAAATAAAAAAGTAAAATCTCTAATAACCTGAATCAGAAATGACAAAGGGGAAATAACAACTGATGCCACAGAGATACAAGAGATCATCTCTGAATACTACCAGAAACTCTATGCCCAGAAATTTGACAATGTAAAGGAAATGGATCAATATTTGGAAACACACGCTCTCCCTAGACTTAGCCAGGAAGAAATAGAGCTCCTGAACAGACCAATTTCAAGCACTGAGATCAAAGAAACAATAAAAAATCTCCCAACAAAAAATGCCCTGGTCCGGATGGCTTTACATCAGAATTCTAACAAAACTTCAAAGAAGAGCTTATTCCTATATTGCAGAAATTATTCCAAAAAACTGAGGAGGAAGGAATCTTCCCCAACACATTCTATGAAGCAAACATCACCCTGATACCAAAACCAGGAAAAGACCCAACTAAAAAGGAGTACTTCAGACCAATTTCACTAATGAATACAGATGGAAAAATTCTCAACAAAACCCTAGTCAATAGATCATAGCTTATAACCAAAAATACATACATCATGATCAAGTAGGTTTCATCCCAGGGATGCAAGGCTAGTTTAATATATGTAAATCCATAAACGTTATTCACCATATCAACAGAAGCAAAAACAAAGCCCATATGATCCTCTCAATAGATGCAGAAAAAGCATTTGATAAAATCCAGCATCCTTTTAAATTAGAACACTTGGAGAGTTTAGACATAGGTGGCACATTTCTTACACTGACTGAAGCTATCTATGACAAACCCACGGCTAATATTTTACTGAATGGAGTTAAACTGAAAGTTTTTCCACTTAGAACTGGAACCAAACAAGGTTTTCCTCTGTTGCCATTACTATTCAACATAGTGCTAGAAGTTCTGGCCAATACAATTAGGCAAGACAAAGAAATAAAGGGCATCCTAATGGGAGCAGAGGAAGTCAAATTCTCCCTCTTTGCTGATGACATGATCTTATACTTTGAGAATCCCAAAGACTCAACCACAAGACTCTTGGAAGTCATCAAAAAATACAGTAATGTCTCAGGATATAAAATCAATGTCCACAAGTCAGTTGCCTTTCTATATGCCAACAACAGTCAAGATGAGAAACTAATTAAGGACACAACTCCCTTCACCATAGCTCTAAAGAAAATGAAATACTTAGGAATATACCTAACAAAAGAGGTGAAGGATCTCTATAAAGAAAATTATGAAACCCTAAGAAAGAAAATAGCAGAGGACTTTAACAAATGGAAAAATCTACCATGCTCATGGCTGGGAAGAATTAACATTGTTAAAATGTCTACACTTCCCAGAGCAATCTACCGATTCAATGCCAACACTGAATTCAATTCAATAGCAATATACCAACATCCTATTTTCAATTCAATAGCAATATACCAACATCCTATTTTCAATTCAATAGCAATATACCAACATCCTATTTTCAAGACTTGGAAAAAAACGATTCTGTGTTTTGTATTGAACCAGAAAAAACCCCATATAGTTAAGGTAGTTCTTAATAATAAAAACAAAGCCAGGGGGCATCAGCATACCAGATTTTTGGCTATACTACAAAGCCACAGTGGTCAAGACAGCATCGTACTGGCACAAAAATAGAGACATAGACATTTGGAATCGAACAGAAAACCAGGAAATGAAATCAAAAACTTACAACCACCTAATCTTTGATAAACCAAACAAGAACATACACTGGGGGAAAGACTCCCTATTCAATAAATGGTGCTGGGAGAACTGGATATCCACAGGTAAAAGACTGAAACTGGACCCGCACCTTTCTCCACTCACAAAAATTGATTCAAGATGGATAAAGGACTTAAATTTAAGGCATGAGACAATAAAAATGCTCAAAGAAAACCTAGGAAAAACACTGGAAGATATGGGCCTGGGAAAAGACTTTATGAAGAAGACTGTCATGGCAATAGCAACAAGAAAAATAAACAAATGGGACTTCATTAAACTGAAAAGCTTCTGTACAGCCAAGGAGAAACAACCAAAGCAAAAAGACAACCTACACAATGGGAAAGGATATTTGCATATTTTGAATCAGACAAAAGCTTAATAACTAGGATCTATAGAGAACTTAAATTAATCCATATGAAAAAAGCCAACAATCCCATACCCCATACATCAGTGGAGAAGAGAGATGAACAGAACATTCTCTAAAGAAGACAGACGAATGGCTAGCAAACATATGAAAAAATACTCATTATCCCTAATTATTGGAGAAATGCAAATTAAAACCTCCCTGAGATGTCATCTAACCCCAGCAAAAATGGCCCATATCACAAAATCTCAAAACTGCAGATGCTGGCGCAGATGTGGAGAGAAAGGAACACTTTTACACTGCTGGTGGAACTACAAACTTATACAACCTTCTGGGAAGGAAGTATGGAGAAACCTCAAAGAACTCAACCTAGACCTCCCTTTTGATCTTGCAATCCCATTACTGGGCATCTATCCATAAGGAAAAAAAAAAAACAACTTTATTATAAAGACACTTGTACTAGGCTGTTTATCGCAGCTCAATTTATAATAGCTAAAATGTGGAAACAGCCTAAATGCCCCTCAACCCAGGAATGGATTGGCAAGCCGTGGTATATGTATACCATGGAATACTATTCAGTCATTTAAAAAATGAAGATTTTGCAGCATTTGCATTAACCTGGATGGCGGTGGAACACATTATTCTTAGTGAAGCATCACAGGAATGGAGACGCATGAATCCTACGTATTCAATTTTGATATGAGGACAATTAATGACACAGTGTGGGTGGGGAAAGGGGAGAGCAGACAGAGGAAGAGGGAGGGGGTAACGAATAGGAAAAGAAAATCAAAGAAAACAGTGACTAATTCTCACATAATTGGATTTAATTTTGACCAAAGTACATTATTTGAACAATAATTTTTAATTCAATTTGTTAATATATTATTTAGGATATTGCATCCTCATTTATAAGTGAAATGTTTGTAATTTTCCTTTATAATAATACATTTTTTCCAATTTTAATATCAGGTATAGCCAGATGAAGAAGAATGAATTTGAAGTATTTCTTCTTTTTCTATTGTCTATAAGATTTGGCATGATCTGTTTTTTTAAATTATCTTCTATTTGTATTTATAAATATTAGTTGTCTATTTTTTGAGACATTGGAAAAAAAAGTTAACTTATGACTCCAAACTGAACCTCAGAGTCAAAGCATTCTATGATAGACATACTTTCGTCTGACAATGTGAATGTTACTTTTTTTGTATTATTATTGCTCAATATTTCATTGCAGCAATTGTCTGATTTCTTTTCCGAATGTATTTATCTTCATTTGTTCTTTATGAGGTTTTTGTTTCTAGTCCTTATCTTAAAAATTGTTATTGTTATTAATTTTTAAGCCGGCGAAAAGTGGAAACCAAATAAACACATGTATATGTATAGAGAAAATTTAAAAAAAATTATTTAGATTCACTTCTATCCATCTAGATACTAAATGGATCAAACCTTTTTCTTTGCTGATTTCCACCATTTGGGGGTCCATCTACATAGATAGCACTTCATAATCTAGCCTTTTAAAACATGTAAAGTAAGTGCCTATACATTTTCTAAATATTAAGCCTTAAGCTTAGTAAAATAAGGGAATTTATTTAGGAATAACTCAAAAATAAATGAAAGAAGGAAAGCAACTTAAAAAGCTTTGTGTGGAGAAGGAAAAATGTGCATTAGTACCTTCCAAAGAATTGACACAAAATTTCAGAAGGTTAACCAGTTAACCCCTCTACGGGAAGGGGCAAAATAGGACAGCCTGAGAACCAGGCTTTCTGAGGAAGAGAAGAGACAGTCTATTCTATGTTTGTATTTAGGGTTGATCAAAGGCAATTCTCCTCCAGCTGTAACCAAGAATACTGTCCTGGAAGGGAGGGTTAAAATCTGTCATACGTGTGTGCAATGGTGAGGAATGGGGAATGCTACGATGTTACTTAAAAAGAGTTAAATGAGCTGGACAGGGTGGCACACACCTTGTAGTCCCAACTAATCAGGAGGCTGAAGTGGGAAGATTGGTTGAACCCAAAATTGCTTGAGTCCAGCCTGGGCAACATAGTAAGACCCTGTCTCTAAAAAAATAATAAAATAAAAAGTTTTTTAAAAATGTCTTTTGCAGCACCAATTTAGAGGGAATTGGAGGCCATTATCCTAAGTGGTATCTCAGTAAAAGAAAACCAAACATTGCATGTTCTCACTTAACCAGTGGGAGCTAAATTGTAGGTATGCATGGTCACATGGAGTGGCGAAACGGGCACTGGAGACTCAGAAGGGGGGAGAGTGTGACATGGGTTAACGATGAAAAATTACTTATTGGGTACAACATACACTATCCAGGTGGTGGAGACATTAAAACCCCAGACCTCACTGCTATATAATACATCCATGTAAGAAAACTCCACTTGTTTCCCCTAAATCCATTGAAATAAAAACAAGTTAAATGAACCGATATATAAAGCAATAAAGAGTTCTGCTCCCTATGAATTTGATACTCATAGGCTACTTATTCAAATTGATTGAGGACTTACAGAATGAAGTCCACAAATCTTAAGCATACATCTTAAACTTCCATGTATGCATCCACGTAATCACCTCCCAGATCATTCTCAGGGCCTATGAAGGTTCCGTGGAGCACTCTCCCACTTAGTAGGCCCCTCCTAAAGGTAACCGTTATTCTGACCTCCACCACTATCAATTACTTTTTCCTATGTTCAAACTTCATATAAATGGAACTACATAGATGGAATCTTCTCTTTTATATCCAACTTTTCACTTGATTATCATTCTATGAGACTCATCTATATTGCTATATGTCTCAGTAGTATTTTTTTTTTTTTTTTGAGACAGAGTCTCATTCTGTTGTCCTGGGCAGAGTGCTATGGCATCATCCTAGCTCACAGCAACCTCAAACTCTTGGGCTCACACAATCCTCTTGCCTTAGCCTTCCAAGTAGCTGGGATTATAGGTGTGCGCTACTATGCTCGGCTAGTTTTTTCTATTTTTAGTGGAGATGGAGTCTTGCTTTTGTTCAGGCTGGTCTTGAACTGAGCTCAAGCAATCCGCCTGCCTCAGCCTCCCAGAATGTTAAGATTACAGGCATGAGCCACTGCACCTGGCCTCAGTAGTATTTTTAATTTTTAAAAAATATTGTTCCCCAAATATTTTTGGCATATATAAAGCTGCTATGAACATCCCTATACATGTATTTCATTGGACATAGTGTTCATTTTTATTTGGCATATACTCAAAATGTGGAAACACTTCTGCAGAGGTCATGGGTACGTTCAGCTCTAGCTGTTACTGCCAAATCCATTTCTTAAGTCATACCAGTTTATGCTTCCAATAGCAATGCAAGGGTTCCACTTGCTTCAAATACTTGCCATAACTAGGTACTGTTGGTATTGTTCATTTTATGTGCTCTAGGGGTATGTACTAATATCTTCTTTTAATTTGCATTTGACCACTAATTATGTTAGCAGTCTTTAATACAGAAATTGCTCACTCTGAGATCTAGTTTCACAAAGCATCTGTTCAAGCCTTTGGCTATTATATACATCATTTCACCTAAAGTCATCGTTTCCTAGAACCTATCAACTATGGTTAAGTGAGAGTTCACTGTATTTAGACAGCCTTTTTCTTTCTGAATCATAGGCATTCTTTATTCTGCATTTTTGGTCTCACTTAAGATATTTGTATTAAAAACACATATCCCCTTTTCAATCTTTCTGAGGCCTCTGAGGAACAGAAGCTCTTCATTTTAATTAAATCCAATGTATCCATCTTTTCTTTTATGGTTATACTTTTTGCATCCTACTTAAGAAATAACTGCCCACCCCAAATTCATGAAAACAATCTCCTATGACTTCTATATGTTTAATTGTAACTTTGATTATATGATATGAAATGGGCATTCAGGTTCATTTGTTCCCATGTGGATAAGCAACTGCCTCAGACTTTTTTTCTCCCACTGAATTCCGTTGGCTGCTCTGTAGTAAATCAAGTGACTGTATATGTAGGAGTCAATTTTCATGAGTCTATCCTTGAGCCAATACAATTGTCCTAATGACTGCAGTGTTATATAAGTGTTAATATCTGCTAGTGTAAATCCTTCCCCTGTGTTGTTTTTCTTCATCATTGCCTTGGCCATTCATCAATTTCCCCCCAAAATAATGGCTGGGATTTTGTCTGTGATTGAACCAAATTTACAGTTCAATTTGCATAGAACAGACATTTTGCCAATATTGAGTTTTGCAATCCATGAAAATGATGATAGATCCTTTCATTTATATGTCTACTTCAATTTTGCTTAGAAATGCTTTGTATTTTTAATGGAGAGGTATTGAACATCTGTCAGATATTTCAGGATTTATTCCAGGGAATGTATTGGTTATAGAAATTGGGTGTTTCAAAATTTTGATTTCTATGTTTTATCATTGATCTTTCTGTACAGACTTTGTACAGAAATTCAGCAATCTTGATAAGTCACTTAAACAATTTCTAATAGCTCATATATATTTTTTTTTGGTTGGGAATCATTGAGGGTATGCTCATATATTCTTGAGTTCCTATGTCATCTATGCATAATTATAGTTATATTTTTCTAATCTTAGTACCTTTTTAAATTTTCTCTTCATTGTGCTAGCTAGAAACATCAGCACAATGCTAAAAGGTGAGATAATAGTGAACACCCTTGTCACTTTTCCCTTCAGTGAGAACCATTATCTCATAATTAATCTTGATGGCTGCTATAGGTTTTGCAGATACCTTTTAACAAATTAAGAAAGTTCCCTATTATTCCTAGTTTCCTGAGAGATATTAACATGAACCACATTATTTTTTCCCCTTTTTTCTGCAACACATGTAATGAATTACAACAATTGGTTGTCTAGGGTTAAACAAAACTTAATCTTCTATTGGATATTGATGTGATGTCCTTTAAGGATACCACTGAATTCAATTTACAGATTTTGCCTAGGATTTTTGCAACTATGCTTCTAAGAGACACTGGGTTGGTTTTGGGGGGTTTTGCTGTCCTGTAATTGATTTTTTTCTCTTTTATTTCCTTCTTTCTGTTTCTTTGAGTTCAATTTGCTTTTCTTTTTCTAGCATCTTGACATAGAAGCCTGAAGATTTCAGCCAGTCTTTTGTAGTACAGGCCTTTGAAGCAATAAATTTTCCTCTAAGCACCAATTCAGTGCATCCTACAGTTTTTTCTTAATTTTATTAATAAATCATAGCTGTGTACATTAATGTGATCATAGGGCACCATACACTGGTTTTATATACCATTTGACATATTTTCATCACACTGGTTAACACAGCCTTTCTAGCATTTTCTTAGTTATTGTGTCAAGACATTTATATTCTACATTTACTAAGTTTCACATGTACCCTTGTAAGATGCACCGTAGGTGTAATCCCACCAATCACCTTCCCTCCGCCCATCCTCCCCCCTTCCTTGCCTCCCTCTCCCTCTTCCCCATATTCTTAGGTTATAACTGGGTTATAGTTTTCTTTCTTTTTTTTTTTTTTGTAGAGACAGAGTTTCACTTTATGGCCCTCGGTAGAGTGCCGTGGCCTCACACAGCTCACAGCAACCTCCAACTCCTGGGCTTAAGCGATTCTCTTGCCTCAGCCTCCCGAGTAGCTGGGAGCTACTACAGGCGCCCGCCACAACGCCCAGCTATTTTTTTTTTGGTTGCAGTTTGGCCGGGGCCGGGTTTGAATCCGCCACCCTCGGTATATGGGGCCGGCGCCTTACCGACTGAGCCACAGGTGCCGCCCCCTGGGTTATAGTTTTCATATGAAAGCCATAAATTAGTTTCATAGTAGGGCTGAGTACATTGGCTACTTTTTCTTCCATTCTTGAGATACTTTACTAAGAAGAATATGTTCCAGCTCCATCCATGTAAACATGAAAGAGATAAATTCTCCATCTTTCTTTAAGGCTGCATAATATTCCATGGTGTACATATACCACAGTTTATTAATTCATTCGTGGATCGATGGGCACTTGGGCTTTTTCCATGACTTAGCAATTATGAATTGGGCTGCAATAAACATTCTGGTACAAATATCTTTGTTATAATGTGATTTTTGGTCTTCTGGGTATATACCTACTAAAGGAATTATAGGATTGAATGGCAGATCTATTTTTAGATCTCTAAGTGTTCTCCAAACACCTTTACAAAAGGAATGTATTAATTTGCATTCCCACCAGCAGTGCATCCTACAGCTTTTGATATCTGTACTTTCATCATTGTTCAGCTATTTTCTAATTTCCACTGTGATTTCTTATTTCACCTATAGTTACATTAAAACATATTACTGAATTTCCAAATATTTGAAGATATTCCTTGTTTTATCTAATTTAGCTCCACAGTGTTTCATTTCAAAAAAATATATCCTGTCTGATTTCAATCTTTTAACATACATTGCAACTTCTTTGATGGCCTAACCCAGGACTTGGCAAAAAACAACCACAGGCCTACTCCAACCCACTGCCTATAGTTGTGGGACCTGAATCCATCATGTAGTATTCTGTATCAGTTGTATGTAGTGACGTATATTCATTAAATAAAAATGATAATGTATGTTGTTTCAACCTACATCCTTACGTTTTCTATCTTTGTCATTTCCTAAGAGTTTTGTTTAAAGTCTGCAATTATTTCTTTTAGTTTTGTTACCATTGCTGTGTGTGTGTGTTTAGACACTTATTATGAGTAACAATTTGGGAATATTATATAATTTTTTCTGTTAAACTGACCCTTTATTATGAACATGTCCAACTCCTGTGGTACTCCTTGCCTTAAAGAATACATTAGGCAAGGGGTATTTTGCCATATCAGGTTTCTGTATGTACAATATCATTTTCTTTCCTATTAATTTCAACTTTTTCTGCATCATTGTATCTAAAGTTTATTTCATGTATAAACAGCATGTAGCTATGTTATGTTTAACCCAGTGTGTCAACACTTGTTTTTTTAAATGAAATATTCAGACATTTTATAATTAATGTAAATTACCCATTTTTCTATTTCTTTTCTAGTCATCCCATTGATTCTCTGCTGCTTTATTCTTCCTTCTCACTTTCTTTTGGATTAATCAAGTATTTTTGTTATTATTTCACTATATCTTTTCATTTTTCTTTCTTTTATGATCCTTTCAGTGGTTACCCAAGAGAGAACAGTATGCAAACTTAATTTAAGTCAGTACTTTTACTCCATCCCAAATATGCACAGACCACAAAACAATTTAACTTTATTTGCCCATCTGCTTAGTACTATGGCCATATGTTTCACTCTTACCTGTGTTATAAATACCATAATACTTCATTATTGTTGCTTGAAAGTTAATATTGTCCTTTATTTATTCATAAGGTTACATTTTCTAGGGACCTTTATCCCTTCCTTTAATTCTACAATTCTACCTAAATAATTTTCCCTTAGCCTGAAGATTTCCCTTTAGTATTTCATGTAATGCAGTTCTGATGGCAAGAACATCCTTCAGCTTTACTTATTTCTTTGTTTAGAGCATCTTGATTTTACCTTCATTTTTTAAAAAATATTTTCAGCTGGGTAAAAAATTCCAGAAAGGCTTTTGTCAGTTTTACCACTTTCAAGATGTTTTTTCATTATCTTCTGGCTTTAATAATTTTATTTAAAAGTCAGCCGTCAGTCTCACTGTGGTTCCCTGAAGAAAACTGTCCTGTCTTCTCTGCTTTGTCTTTGATTTTCAATAACTCGACTATCACATACTTAGATGTGCTTTGTGCATGTGCTGGTGCTCATCTCGTTTGACTTAGTGATTTTCTTGATTCAGAGAGTTAAAGTTTCTCATCAGATTTGGAAAATTCTCAACCATTTTTCCTTCAAGTATCTCTTTCTCCTTTTTTCTCTCTCCTCTTTTGAAATTCCAATTTCATAGATTTTGTGTGTAGAACTTCTTTCATGTCCCATGCAATTCTTATGTTCTGTTCTACTGTTTTTCTTTTTCCGTGATTCAGTCTGGGCATTTTCTACGGACTTGTTTCTGAGTTTGCTCCTCCAGACTTCTGATTCTGGTAGTCTGTCTTGTAGCCCATCTAATTAATTTTCAATTTCAGATACTATATTCCATAGTTCTAGGATAGAAATCTGATTGTTTTTTATGGCCAATTATCTATTGAATTCTTTATCTTTTCATATGTTAACTTGTCTATTTTCTTTACTATGGGTATTAGTTACTTTGAATTCCACTTACAACTACTGGCCAAAATTAATCACAAGGCTTCATCAAAAGGGTGCCAGGAAGTACAATATTATCTTGTTTGGCAAAGATACAGAGGTAGAAATATTTGTCAAACAGCACTAATGACTACTTGGCTAAGGTCACATAATAAATATCAGAGGTATTTCTGATCCTGAACATCTATAAGCTTTTTTACTATAGCAAAACCTCTTTTGAGGGCTAATTTATTATGAAATTAAATGTTTTCCTATAATTTTTTTTTTAACTGTTGGGGATTCATTGAGGGTGCAAAGAACCAGGTTACATTGATTACATTTGTTAGGTAAAAAGTCCCTCTTATAATTGTGTCCTGGATTTTTAATAAAGGAAATTTTACTTCTTTTCCTAATCTTTGAATAGAAAATAAATTCTGAATATGTTCTATACAAATTCTCATGAATTGAACAGAAATAGTCTACGTTTTTAAAACTTTTAAATTGCGGTTTATAATAAACATAGAAACATTTAAAATATAAGTATACAGGATTTTTTATTTTTTATAAAGACAAAGTCTCACTCTGTCACACCAGCTAGAGTATAATGGTATCATCATAGCTCACTGCAACCTCAAATTCCTGGGCTTCTCCCTCAGCCTTCCAAATAGCTGGGACTACATGCACATACTGCTATGCCCAGATAATTTTTCTACTTTTTGTATAGTCAGGGTCTTGGTCTTTTTCAGGCTGGTCTCAAACTTCTGATCTCAAGTGATCCTAACCTCCTGGTCTCCCACAGAGCTAGGATTATAGGAAGGAACCACTGCACCCAGCCAAGTACTGTATATAGTTTAAAGTGAACACATCTGTGTATCCATTCCCTGGATCAAGAAACAGAACATCACATTACCCCACAGGTCTCTCTCATTCTTCCTCACAATCACTATTCATTTTCATCCAATGTTTCGTGCCCTCACTTCTAAAGTCTGTAAAACTACACTTCTGTAAAAACTATCAACCAATTTTCAGAAGTATAATTTGCAGTCCCTTCAGAGCATATGATAGTTCTCATTTTTCTACATTTTATTCAATATCTAAATGCAGTATAGATGAAGCAGCTCAAATAGAAATTTAGTATCCGAATTGGAAAGGACAGTGAATGCAAAATATACAATAGATTTCAAAAGGCTTAATCGAAGAAAAGTAAAATCTCAATTATTTTTTAAAATTGAAGACATGCTAAAATAATATTTTAGATGCACAGGGTTAAAAATATTGCTAAAACAGGCAGGCACAGTGGCTCATGCCTGTAATCGTAGCACCATGGGAGGCTGAGGTGGGTGGATCATCTGAGCTCAGGAGTTCCAGACCAGCCTGAGCAAGAGTGAGACCCCATCTCCACTAAATATAGAAAAACTAGCTGGAATTGTGGCGGGCACCTGTGATCCCAGCTACCTGGGAGGCTGAGGCAAGAGATTACTTGAGCACCAAGAGTTTTCTGTAAGCTATGATGCCCCGGCACTTTACCCTGAGTGACAGAGACTCTGTCTCAAAAAAAAAAAAAACAAATAATATTACTAAAACAAGTTTCATCTGCTCTTTTTTCCCCACCATTTTTAAGGTGGCTACCAGAAAATTTTAAATAATATATGTGGCTTACAAAATCATTCTGTTACCTAGTACTGTTCTATACCACACACACATAAAGACAATTGAAAACTCAAAAATATGCAACCTGTTAAAGTATGGATACATTGGTCTCAAAAACTACATAATGCTTATTATATAAAGTGAGTTAACTGCTCTATCCCAGCAGACAATCCCTCAATTTAGATGTAGATCACTTGTTCAATTACTGAACCAAATTTGTTTTGTAAGACAAAATTGAATGTTAGTCACTTTGTAGTGTGTGCCTTCGAAAAGAGATGACCTTAACCTTAAGTTTAAAATGAAACGTATACTGATTACAGCATACAAGAAAATACTTTCACTAGTAGAAAATTAAACCAAGTGTTAATGGATAGTGATTTAAGTCATTAACATCCTATTACAAAACCAGTGGATTCAGAAAACAAACCATCTTTCACACACTGCCCAAAACCATTGCTAACAGAGCATACTCACTAAAAGCTAAATACAATAATGGAAGTTTGGCCTTCCTTTAGATTACATACTGTTAACAGGTGGTGGTTTGACAAAAGCAGGAGAGAGACTAGCTGGTCTCAGAACTAAGTAAATATGAATGAATGATTAAAAACCACACACACCAATGTAACGACTGAATAAGCTAAATACGTCATAACAACATCTAAGGGCCTTTGAGACAGAAAGGATAGAACCAGTCGGTCTGAAGTAAAGAAAGGGTTCCCTCCTGAACACTCTAGCTGAAAGCCCAAAGGAAATGCTGCTCAGCCTTACAAGGCGCTCCCGTTCTGCGCCTCTACCGCGTCAGTTATTTGCATTTTCCCGCAAGACGAGCAAAAAATACTTTGTAATCCTCCCACTCCTAAACAACTGAGAAAGGTCTGAAAAGGCAATTGCAAGGCTTTACCGCGCTGGTCAGGGTGACCGCGGAAAACTGTTCCTATTCTGGGTCCCGGAAGGGACACAACCAGTACATGCACCTGACCTCTGACACTGGCCACTCCGGCTGCAGAGTGTTGCTGCTCCCACCTTCATAAAGCAAAATGAACAAAGCGCTCCAGAACCCTGATCCACAGGTCGGCTCCCAGCTGGGCCACTCAGCCCTACAGGTGTGCGAGGAAGCGGGCCCGCTCCCGCCGCTCACTCACCCAGGTTCAAGGCCTGGTCGCACCTGAGCAGCGCGGCCTCGGGCTGCTGCTGGCGCTGCAGGCTGCGCGCCTGGCCCGACAGCCTGCGGAGCCGGCACTCGGCCGGGAAGCACTTCTCCAGCAGGCCGCTCAGCACCACGTTGACTCGGCGCTGCGGCGGCCTGGCCGACCCCGGCTCCACGCAGCGCTTGCAGACGGTGAGCCCGCAGGGCAGCGTCACCGGCCTGTGCAGCAGCCGCCGGCAGCGCGGGCAGCCCAGCAGGTCGCGTGGCGCAGCGGGCGCTGAGGCCGCCTGTCCCTCGGCCGGCTCCTCCGGCGCGCGGTCCGGTCCCCCCGCGCCCAGCCGCCACTCGCGCAGGCCGAGGGCGCGCGCCAGGCCTCCCGCCAGCTCCCCCAGCTCCTCCGGCCGCAGCGCCCCGAGCCGCGCCGCGCCGCGGAACGCGCCCAGAGCCTCGGGGAGGCGGCCGGCGCGGGCCAGCGCGTCCCCCAGCCGCAGGCACAGGTCGCGGTCCGGCTGCGCCAGCCCGGCCAGCATGGAGCGGAAGAGCTCGGCTGCCATCTCATACTCGCCCGCGCGAAAGGCCTCGTCGCCTTTCTCCAGCCGCTGGGCGAACGGCTCCCCGCAGTCACAGCTGGGACACTGGGGCGGTGGCGGCGGGACCGGCTCGGGGCTCATAACCGCGGGGCTGCGCCGACGGCTCGGGCCCGCAGCGAAGACTCAGAGGAGGACGGATGCTCCGCTGCGCAGAGCCGGGCGGCGGGAGCGCGGGCGCTGTCTTCGCCGCCAGCCACGCGCGACCAGGGGCGGCGCGCCGCGGGCTGCGGAGAGCGCGGGCTGGGGCGGGCGCAGGGCTGGAGCCGCGTCCCCGGCGCGGCGTGGGCGGCCGGACCCTGCGGGGCCGCGAGCCGGCCCGGGCAGCCGAGCTCCTGCCCCCGCGAAGCGCCCGCCTACTTGCGCTGGCTTACGTAACCCAGGTCGACCCTCTCGCCCGTCCGCGTCTCCTCGGATCCCTACATCCCTGGGCCCTCTCGCCCGGGGGTCTGCGCGTGTGCGTGCGCGCGCCCTGCCTTCCACTTCCCGCAGAAACGCTGGGGCCGCGCGGGCAGCAGGTGTCTCTGCTGTGGGCTGCCGGCCTACCCGCACCGCGGTCCCTGCCTCTCCCCAGAGGCCTGGCCGCCCAGACAGCCTGTGGGTCTTCTTAATAGAGTGGAGGGAAAGTTGCCAAGCAGATCGCGCATCCCTAGTTTTGATTTAGGGAATTGTCTTAGGTGATGGGGAGCCTGAGATGGGCACTGAGTGGACCGCTTCGGCAAGCTTCTCTCAAAGGAACTGCAAATTCAGAGAGACCTTTGAGAACTCAAATTTTAGCAGAGGACGTGGTGGGCCACAGTCACGCGTCCACAGAGAACCAGGATAAGTGCTGGAGGAGAAGGGCTTTGAGAAATGGACAATGGATTAGAAAGTATAAATAAAATATTTAAAATGTCTCCTAGCATAGAGTACGGCAGACATAAGTTGCCGAAGGGAAGGAGTTAAACTACAAGGTTGTACAAGCAAAGATTAAATTACACAGCTATGATTTAACAATAAAAATAAATAAATTAAAAAAAAGACCCTCTGTGCTCATTAGTCAGGCTTTAGAAGTCCTCCTATGTAGCCCACTCTCCTCTTGTATTGCCCCACTGTGTTTTATTCTGTGGATTTGAACGCAGTAAAATGTTTTTCAGTATTCCAGAGTTGACAGTGTTCATTTTCAAGAAATTTCTTTGTTCTAGATTTGTGATTTTACTACATCTGAAACTGCTGGCTAAACAGTAGTTATACCTCAGTCACATCTGGCTTTGGGGAAGGGGAAATGCCTCACTGAGGAGAGGAAATTTTGTACCAGTTTCTAAAAGGAAAAAAGAAACAACTTTGAGCACCTCTGTAGTCCTATAATCAAGAAACAAAAGCAGAGCAATGTCTGCTGAGACCTGTGGAAACTGGCAGCTATCCACTGAAGAAATACAGAGTTAGAAGTGATGGTAAAGAAAGACAGGAGAGGTAGAGTAGAATTAAAAGTGGGAGCTCAGAGGTCCATTGCCGTAGACCTGAGCACTCTGGGCCTGAGCAATGGCCCAGAGTGTTTGCTGCACTCTGATTTTATTGAAGTCTTATTTGCCCAGAGGGTAAGATGAGGGAGGGAACAAAGACGTCAGCAGGTTCTCAGATTGATCATATCAGCTCCTAGTATTATTAACCTTAAGGGTGGCCTTCAATAATCTGAAATCTGAGCCTTGTATCTTCTACTTGAGGTCACACACACAGATTTCTAGAGAGGTGTTAACCTCTGCTAGTTCTCTGAGGAGTAAAACGCCACCAGCGTTAATCTCCTCTGAGGGATCCGTGGGAGGGAGGCATTTTCTTCCTTTCACCACCACAGGATTTTCCTCTGCTGTAAGGGGTAAAAGTTCTTCTGCCAGTATCTCAGAGCTAGAGCTACTCCCTTGGTCTCTGCCCCAGGCAAATGTAAATCTCCGCAAAGAGTATCTGCTTTGCCTGTTTAATGGGCGTGAAACACTCTAGAAGATGTATCTTTTCTAGGACTTGCCATAATCTCTTCTATGGCGGTTACTCTCCTGTGAGTACTCACAGACCCAGCAAGGTGTTTGTAAGCTGTATCCCCCAACAGGCTAGAATTTCAGAAAAGGCAAGAAGCTTGCTACCAATGGCTAGCTTCAATGTAAACTAGCCGACTTTTCTTTGTTCTGACTCAGCTTGCTTTCTAGTTTTCCTCTTTTTCCGGGGGTGCTTTCCTTTACCAAGACGGGGGTCTTCACTTCCCATTCTCCCAGCAGAGCAAACCCATCCCTCTCCATAAATGATTCCCATGCCCCCAAACTGTCCATTTAATTTGACTACTCATCTAAGTAGGTTTTGTTTCTCTTACTGAATTATTCCAAACTCCCTTTCAAAATCAGTGTTTGAATTTTTATCTGCTTTCTTTATAAAGTAACAATTCACTTGAACTGGAAGGTGGTTATCCAGCAAATTCACAAACAAAACCCAGGAAACAAGAGGGGGAAAGCTGCTAAGAAGTTGAAATCAATGCAACAAAGACTCTTGCTCTTTAAAAGACACTCTTAAAAACGATGCTGCACACTAAGAAAATATTTGCAAATCATGTATGTGATAAAAGATAAAATTTGTAAACTATCAGAATTCAATAGTAAGAAAACATATGTAACAATTTAAAAGTGAGCAAAAGATTTGAATAGTCAATTCATTACAGAAGATATATTGATGGCAAATAGGCACATGAAAAGATGTTCAATGTCATTTGTTACTGAGGAAATGCAAATAAAACCCAAGCCAGCCAGCCCTGTGTGACCACTAGAATGACCATGATGTAATGGGCTGACCACGCCGAGGGCTGGCAGGTGGACAGAACACCTGTAACTTTCATACACTGCTGGTGAGAATAAATAATGTGCAGCACTTTCGAGAACAGTTTGGCAGTTTCCTAAAATAGTAAGTGTGTACTTGGCATGTTAACCAGCTATTCCACTTCTAGGTACTCATCCAAAAGAAATAAAATTGCTGGGCATGGGTGGTGGGTGCCTGTAGTCCCAGTTACGTGGGAGGCTGAGGCTAGAGGATCACTTGAGCCTGAGAGTTTGAGGTTGCTGTGAGCTGTGACACTAAGGCACTCTACCTGGGGTGACAAAGTGAGGCAAAAATAAATAAATAAATAAAATAAAGAAGGAAGGAAAGAAAAGCTCACGTCCATTTAAAGACTTCTACATGAATGTTCCTAGTAGCTTTATTTATAATAGCCTCAAACTAGAAATAATTCAAATGTCTACCAACAGATGAATGAACAAATTGTGATATAGCTACACACTGGAACACTACTCAGCAATAAAAGGGAATAAACTATTGATCAATGTAGATGAAATCCAAAATAATTATTCTGAGTTAAAGAACTCAAACAAGAAAGAGTATGCATATGTAAATTATTCTATTTATACAAAAATGTTAAAGGTACAAATGAATCCACAGTAACAGAAAGCAGATTAGTGGTCACATGGGGGTGGGGGCCAGGATGACAAAGATGCATAAGGAAACTTTTAGGAGTGATGCATATATTTCTTATCTTGATTGCAGGTCTCACGGGTGTACTGATGTGTGAGAACTTATCACACACACTATAAATATATGCATTTTATTGTATTTCAGTAAAGGTTGTTTGGGGCGGCACCTGTGTCTCAGTGGGTAGGGCGCCAGCGCCATATACCAAGGGTGGTGGGTTCAAACTCGGCCCCGGCCAGCTAAAACAGCAGTGGCAACTGCAACAAAAAAAATAGCTGGGCACTGTGGAGGGCACCTATAGTCCCAGCTACTCGGGAGGCTGAGGCAAGAGAATCACTTAAGCCCAAGAGTTGGAGGTTGCTGTGAGCTGTGATGCCTAGGCACTCTACTGAGGGTGACAGAGTAAGACTCTGTCTCAAAAAATAAAAATAAAATAAAGGCTGTTTTATGTATTTATTTATTTGTTTTGAGACAGAGTCTCACTATGTTGCCCTCAGAGTGCCGAAGCATCACAGCTCATAGCAACCTCAAACTCTTGGGCTTAAGGGATTCTCTTGCTTCAGCCTCCCAAGTAGCTGGGACTACAGGCACCCGCCACAACGCCCGGCTATATTTTGTTGTAGTTGTCATTGTTGTTTGGAAGGTCTGGGCAGGCTTCAAACCCGCCAGCCCTGCTGTATGTGGCTGGTATCCGAGCCGCTGAGCTACAGGTGCTGAACCATCATTAAGGCTGTTTTAAAATCTGTATAGATTTAAAGAGAGATACTTAAAAGTAAAATTTTTAAAATATATATAGGATGCCTCTAAAGCTATATTTTGCAGGAAATTACAGTCTTAAATGCTTGTGTTAGAAAAGAATGAAAATCAAAAGGCAATGTGCTAAATATTCGACTTAAAAAGTTGAGGAAATAAACAACACAATAACTTGAAAAAGTAGTAAGAAGACAAGGAGAAGACATTAGTGAATAGTTCTTATTTTGATAAAAATATATAGATGTAGACTCAGAGAGAAAAAATGAGTAAAAGAGCAATATATGAAACACTCTAACCGAAATAAGTTCAAATATATCAAGAATTATAATAAATGTAAAAAAATTAAACCGACCAGTTAACACCTGAACATGCAGATTGCAAAATCATTCAATCTAAGTATATATATTTTTAAGAGATATCCCTAAATTATAATAAAGAACCAAATATAAAAATATGAAAATAGATATAAAAAAATAAAGCCAAGGTGGGCTGTATTTTTATCAGATAAAATAGATTTTAAGGCCAAAAGTGTCATTACTGATAGAGTCACACCTAATAATCAAAGATTCAACTCACTCTGAAGATATTAAATTCTAAACACTTATGCAAATAATAAAAGAGTTTCAAAATTTATATAAAGAAGGAAACTGATGCAACTACTTTGGGTAGACAAGAGGTGAAAAGAAGAGAGAAATTTTACTCTTTTTTAAAGGATACTTTTTTTACTATCATAAAGCCCTTTATTATACAAAATGCCAAGCACCTGCAAAGTAAGGAGAAGACTAATAATGAAGGGCGGTGCGTCCCTCTCTCAGCTTCAGCAAGTCGTAGCCGGTCTTGTTTCCCATTTTTCTCCTCTCCTGCATTTTTTCAACAAGCATCTCAGACATTGTATCGTTTCATCTGTAAATAACACAACATGTATACTCAAATGAGGAAGGAATTCTTTAAAAAACATACTGCTGTTGACGGAGGGAGGGGGGTGGGGCCTTAGTGTGTGTCACACTTTATGGGGGCAAGACATGATTGCAAGAGGGACTTTACCTAACAATTGCAACAGTGTAACCTGGCTTATTGTACCCTCAATGAATCCCCAACAATAAAAAAAACAAAACAAAAAACATACTGCTGTTATCAGAGTAACCTGCTATCACTAAATATCCAGTCAGTTTGTAATTCTCTGATTATCTTATCATTTTTGTTTGTTTGGTTGAATCAGAATCAGAATTCAAATACTGTCCATACATTCCTATTAGTTTATGTCTCTTTTACGTTTCTTTCAATATATTAAGTTCCCCTTCATATTTTTTTTCCTTTTTGATTTTTTGAGAAAGAAACCAGATCATATGTTCTATAGAGTTTACCATAGTTAGAATGTTGCTGTGTGTATTCCTGTGGTATCATTACGTTACTTCTCTGTCTCCTATGTTACTACTACCTAATTTATACTAAACGATAATACTACTAATAGTAAAACACCACTGACTAAAGATGTATCTAGACATGTGATCAGATTCGGGTTTGTCTTTTTTTTTTTTTCACAAGACTACTTCGTGGATAATACAGGAGTCATAAAATGTCTGGTTGTTGCTATCTTTGTGCTGTTAGCTACCACCGAAGTTCATTGCTCTAATACAGTTTAATTCATTAGACATGCCAAACGGTGATATTTTAATTTCTACCAGTCTATTTATTTATTTACTGTAATCCTGCTAGAAAAAGAAACCCCCTCTCATTATCTATTTTTTTTTTTTTTTATTGTTGGGGATTCATTGAGGTTACAATAAGCCAGGTTACACTGATTGCAATTGTTAGGTAAAGTCCCTCTTGCAATCATGTCTTGCCCCCATAAAGTGTGACACATACCAAGGCCCCGCCCACCTCCCTCCTTCCCTCTTTCTGTTTCCCCCTCCATAACCATAATTGTCATTAATTGTCCTCATATCAAAATTGAGTACATAGGATTCATGCTTCTCCATTCTTGTGATGCTTTACTAAGAATAATGTCTTCCACGTCCATCCAGGTTAATACGAAGGATGTAAAGTCTCCATTTTTTTTAATGGCTGAATAGTATTCCATGGTATACATATACCACGGCTTGTTAATCCATTCCTGGGTTGGTGGGCATTTAGGCTGTTTCCACATTTTGGCGATTGTAAATTGAGCTACAATAAACAGTCTAGTACAAGTGTCCTTATGATAAAAGGATTTCTTTCCTTCTGGGTAGATGCCCAGTAATGGGATTGCAGGATGAAATGGGAGGTCTAGCTTGAGTGCTTTGAGGTTTCTCCATACTTCCTTCCAGAAAGGTTGTACTAGTTTGCAGTCCCACCAGCAGTGTAAAAGTGTTCCCTTCTCTCCACATCCAGGCCAGCATCTGCAGTTTTGAGATTTTGTGATGTGGGCCATTCTCACTGGGGTTAGATGATATCTCAGGGTTGTTTTGATTTGCATTTCTCTAATATATAGAGATGATGAACATTTTTTCATGTGTTTGTTAGCCATTCGTCTGTCGTCTTTAGAGAAAGTTCTATTCATGTCTCTTGCCCATTGATATAAGAGATTGTTGGCTTTTTTCATGTGGATTAATTTGAGTTCTCTATAGATCCTAGTTATCAAGCTTTTGTCTGATTGAAAATATGCAAATATCCTTTCCCATTGTGTAGGTTGTCTCTTTGCTTTGGTTATTGTCTCCTTAGCTGTACAGAAGCTTTTCAGTTTAATGAAGTCCCATTTGTGTATTTTTGTTGTTGTTGCAATTGCCATGGCAGTCTTCTTCATGAAGTCTTTCCCCAGCCCAATATCTTCCAGTGTTTTTCCTATGCTTTCTTTGAGGATTTTTATTGTTTCATGCCTTAAGTTTAAGTCCTTTATCCATCTTCAATCAATTTTTGTGAGTGGGGAAAGGTGTGGGTCCAGTTTCAGTCTTTTACATGTAGACATCCAGTTCTCTCAACACCATTTATTTAATAGGGAGTCTTTCCCCCAAGGTATGTTCTTGTTTGGTTTATCAAAGATTAGGTGGTTGTAAAATGTTAGTTTCATTTCTTGGTTTTCAATTCGATTCCAAGTGTCTATGTCTCTGTTTTTGTGCCAGTACCATGCTGTCTTGACCACTATGGCTTTGTAGTACAGACTAAAATCTGGTATGCTGATGCCCCCAGCTTTGTTTTTGTTACAGAGAACTGCCTTAGCTATACGGGGTTTTTTCCGGTTCCATACAAAACGCAGAATCATTTTTTCCAAATCTTGAAAGGACGATGTTGGTATTTTGATAGGAATGGCATTGAATAGGTAGATTGCTTTGGGAAGTATAGACATTTTAATAATGTTGATTCTTCCCATCCATGAGCATGGTATGTTCTTCCATTTGTTAATGTCCTCTGCTATTTCCTTTCTGAGGATTTCATAGTTTTCTTTATAGAGGTCCTTCACCTCCTTTGTTAGGTATATTCCTAGGTATTTCATTTTCTTTGAGACTATGGTGAAGGGAGTTGTGTCCTTAATTAGCTTCTCATCTTGACTGTTATTGGTGTACACAAAGGCTACTGACTTGTGGACATTGATTTTATATCCTGAAACATTACTGTATTTTTTGATGACTTCTAGGAGTCTTGTGGTTGAGTCTTTCGGGTTCTCTAAGTATAAGATCATGTCGTCAGCAAAGAGGGAGAGTTTGACCTCCTCTGCTCCCATTTGGATTCCCTTTATTTCCTTGTCTTGCCTAATTGTATTGGCTAGAACTTCCAGCACTACGTTGAATAGTAAAGGTGACAGAGGACAACCTCGTCTGGTTCCAGTTCTAAGAGGAAAAGCTTTCAGTTTTACTCCATTCAGTAAAATATTGGCTGTGGGTTTGTCATAGATAGCTTCAATCAGTTTTAGAAATGTGCCACCTATGCCTATACTCTTCAGTGTTCTAATTAGAAAAGGATGCTGGATTTTATCAAATGCTTTTTCTGCATCTATTGAGAGGATCATGTGATCTTTATTTTTGCTTCTGTTAATATGGTGGATAACGTTTATAGACTTGCGTATGTTAAACCAGTCTTGCATCCCTGGGATGAAGCCTACTTGATCATGATGAATGACTTTTTTGATGATAAGCTGTAATCTATTGGCTAGGATTTTGTTGAGAATTTTTGCGTCTATGTTCATGAGTGAGATTGGTCTGAAATTTTCCTTTTTGTTTGGGTCTTTTCCTGGTTTTGGTATCAGGGTGATGTTTGCTTCATAGAATGTGTTGGGGAAGATTCCTTCTTCCTCAATTTTTTGGAATAATTTCTGCAGTACAGGAATAAGCTCTTCCTTGAAGGTTTGATAGAATTCTGGTGTGAAGCCATCTGGACCAGGGCATTTTTTGGTTGGAAGCTTTTTTATTGTTTCTTTGATCTCAGTGCTTGAAATTGGTCTGTTCAGGAGCTCTATTTCTTCCTGGCTGAGTCTAAGGAGAGGGTGTGACTCCAAATATTGATCCATTTCTTTCACATTGTCAAATTTCTGGGCATAGAGTTTCTGGTACTATTCAGAGATGATCTCCTGTATCTCTGTGGGATCAGTTGTTATTTCCCCTTTATCATTTCTGATTGAGGTTACTAGAGATTTTACTTTTCTATTCCTCGTTAGTCTGGCCAATGGTTTATCTATTTTATTTATTTTTTCAAAAAACCAACTCCTTGTTTCATTAATTTTCTGAATGATTCTTTTGTTTTCAATTTCATTGATCTCTGATTTGATTTTGGATATTTCTTTTCTTCTACTGAGTTTAGGCTTAGATTGTTCTTCTTTTTCCAATTCCATAAGATCTCTTGTGAGATTGTTGATGTGCTCTCTTTCTGTTTTTCGAATGTAGGCATCTAAAGCGATGAATTTTCCTCTCAAAACTGCTTTTGCAGTATCCCACAGGTTTTGGTAGCTTGTGTCTTCATTGCTGTTATGCTCAAGGAAGTTAATGATTTCCTGTTTTATTTCTTCCTTCACTCATCTGTTATTCAACAGAAGATTGTTTAGTTTCCATGCCTTTGGGTGGGGTCGAGCATTTTTGTTAGAGTTGAGTTCCACCTTTAGTGCCTTATGGTCTGAGAAGATACAAGGTAAAACTTCAATTCTTTTGATTCTGTTGATATTTGTTTTGTGTCCCAGGATATGATCAATTTTGGAGAATGTTCCATGGGGTGATGAGAAGAATGTATATTCTTTATCTTTGGGATGCAGTGTTCTATATGCGTCTATCAAGCACAGTTGTTCTAGGGTCTCATTTAAGTCTCTTATATCCTTGTTTAATTTCTGTTTAGAGGATCTGTCCAGCTCTGTAAGAGGAGTGTTAAGGTCCCCTGTTATTATGGTATTATCAGATATCATATTGCTCAGACTGAGTAAGGTCTGTTTCAAGAATCTGGGAGCATTTAAATTGGGTGCATAGATATTTAGAATTGAAATGTCTTCTTGTTGTATTTTTCCCTTGACCAATATAAAGTGACCATCTTTGTCTTTTTTGACTTTAGTTGCTTTAAATCCACATGTATCTGAAAATAAGATTGCAACTCCTCTTTTCTTCTGAATTCCATTTGCCTGAAAAATTGTCTTCCAACCCTTGACTCGGAGCTTTAATTTGTCTTTTGAAGCCAGGTGTGTTTCTTGCAGACAGCAAATGGATGGCTTGTGTTTTTTAATCCAGTCAGCCAATCTATGTCTCTTCAGTGGGGAATTCAAGCCATTAACATTTATTGAGATAATTGATAAATGTGGTAGTATTCTATTCATCTTATTTGGTGAGAGTCCATTGCTTAGTTTTATCTTTTGCATCAGTGTGGAGGTTTGGTTCTGTCCTTTAATTTCTGAGTTCTTACTTTGCTGCTGATCCATTGTGGTGGTCAGTGTGGAGAACAGGTTGAAGTATTTCCTGTAGAGCTGGTCTTGTTGTAGCGAATTTCCTCAATGTTTGTATATCCGTAAATGATTTGATTTCTCCGTCAATTTTGAAGCTTAGCTTAGCAGGGTACAGAATTCTGGGCTGGAAATTGTTCTGTTTAAGTAGATTAAAGGTAGATGACCATTGTCTTCTTGCTTGAAAAGTTTCATTAGAGAAGTCTGCGGTCAATCTGATGGATTTGCCCCTATAGGTCAACTGGCGCTTACTCCTGGCAGCTTGCAGAATCTTTTCTTTTGTCTTGACTTTGGACAGGTTCATCACAATGTGTCTTGGAGAAGCTCGGTTAGAGTTGAGGCGACCTGGGGTCCGATAGCCCTCTGAAAGCAGTGTGTCAGAATCTTTGGTGATATTTGGGAAATTTTCTTTTATAGTATTCTCTAGTATGGCTTCCATTCCTCTGGGGCATTCTTCTTCCCCTTCTGGAATTCCTATAACTCGTATGTTGGAACGCTTCATAAAGTCCCGTAATTCTGACAATGAACGTTCTGCTTTCTCTCTCTTCTTTTCTGCCTCTTTTACTATCTGAGTTATCTCAAAAACTTTGTCTTCTACCTCTGAAATTCTTTCTTCTGCATGGTCTAACCTGTTGCTGATAATTTCCATTGCATCTTTAAGTTCCCTGATTGACTGTTTCATTTCCTTCAGCTCTGCTATATCCTTTTTATATTCTTCATATCGTTCATCTCTGATTTGATTCTGTTTTTGGATTTCCTTTTGGTTATTTTCCACTTTATTAGCAGTTTCCTTCATTGTTTCCATCATTTCTTTCATTGTTTTCAACATGTGTATTCTAAATTCCCTTTCTGTCATTCCTAACATTTCTGTATAGGTGGAATCCTCTGCAGTAGCTACCTCATGGTTCCTTGGCGGGGTTGTTCTGGACTGGTTCTTCATGTTGCCTGGAGTTTTCTGCTGATTCTTCCTCATGGGTGATTTCTTTTATCTGTTTCCTTGCCCTAATTTTCCTTTCACTTCCTCTTGCTCTTTAAGTTCTCGTGCCTGTGGACTAAGGGTTACAGGACCAGAAGGGTGAGAAGGTTTAAGAGCAAAAAAGGGATGAAAGAAAGGAGGACCGAGTGATAAGGAAAAAAAAAGGAAAAATAGAGAAAGGAGAGGGGGTGGGTAAAAGGAATATTGACAAAAAGAAGAGAGGCACAGAAAGAGGGAGACAGAGCAATATAGGTGTACAGTAGGGTACTTTGATACAACCTTAAAAAAAAAAACACCAGTTGGGGGGGGTGCCCAGTTGGGTGGTTCCCTTGAGGTCAGCAGCTCTTTGCTAACCTGATCAGACACAGTACTCCACCTCCACCAAGTAGAGAGGAAAGACAAAAATGCTATAAATCAAACCAAAACAAGCAAACAGAAAACTTTACGGGATAAAATTGGCCGGAAAATCCAAATAATAGTGGTAGAAACACTAACAAAAATGAAGTTCTAAATATTGAAATAGGCAGCAATGGGAAATTATAATTAAACTAGAAAAATTGAGAAAGAAAAACGATCTGTATGGAAAAGGTTGAACTTAAAAAACAAAACAATAATCCACAACATCAAAATAAACAAAAAAAACAACCAAACCAAAAAAAAAAAAAAAAAAAACCACAACCAAAAACAAAGAAGTATGTATATGTTATTGAATATTGTCTGGGCAACATGTGGTCTTCTGGGGTATGAGATGTTAATCACAGTTCTGATACGACTGGGGGCTGCTAGTTTCTCAAACCCCAGCAGGTAGACACCCTAAATCTCTCTTCAGCCCACTTAAAAGTCACTTTGAACTTGTTCACTTACTGAGCAGAAGCTTTCTCAGGGAAGTGCTTGTCGCTGGAATCACTGCTGAAGTGGCTATCCACTTACCCTGTGTGCCAAAACCGGTCTCACTCTGCCCCTGAGGGTTAGGGCTGCAAGGCGGCTCAGACCCACCCTTAGGCTACTTGGTTGCTGGGTTACCAGCTCCCACCCAATTCCAGCTCTGCGACCCTGAGGGCGGAGCTTGCCGGGGCAGATCCCTCACAATGTCTGCCTGTGACCCAGAGCCAAACCCTATTAGCTCCGTCTGGCTCAGCGGCTCAGACTGGGGCCCTAGACAAAGGCCAAAGTTCTCCGCACTCCCGCTCAGGCTCTCCCCAAGGCAGTTCAGCTGAGTGCCAAGTCCAAAGACACCAAAACAGTTCACAGGTAACGCCTTTCTGGTTTGCAGTCTCGCTGCTACTGAACTTACAGTTGCGGGCGGGTTTAGACGGATTGAACACACGCGACCACTTGCCGGTTTTCCACTGTTTTAGTCCTCCTCTTGGGGTCCAGAAGTCTCTCGCTGACTCCCTGTATCCTCTCAGGGGTGATGATAGGCAGATCCCACCAGCCAGAGATGCCTGGAGTCCTATATCCCCAGACTCACGGTGCCCAGATGCAAGGAAGCTGTTACTCGGCGGCCATCTTGCTCCGCCTCCCATTTGTGATCCTCATTATCTATTTAACACAACAATTTGAATAGGAATTTTTTAAAATTTTACATTCCCCCCCCCAGAAAAAAAGAGTTAGTTTTTAGCATCATCCTAAGGTGAACCAGGTTTTATTATTAACCATTTTGGACACGTGAATTTAAGCGTATTTAATATATTTTAATCCATTGACATTATCCTTCTTTGATGTTCCAAAGGTTTTAGTGGAAGCTTCTTAAAGGTGAGTTTTGTGATTTTTTTGACATAACCCTGACAGTCCTTTTTTTCTCCCTCAGATTAATATGAGGGTACAAATGATTAGGGTTAATACGAGGGTATGATGTTTGCATTTATTAGGCAATGTCCCTGTTGTAGTTGGATCTTGCACCCAGGAGGTGTGCCATACACCCTTCCTTACATTGGGCCCATTAGGTGGAGCGCACCAATCCTTCCCTCTACTCACTGTTTCCTCCCCCACCTCCAATTTGAATTAAATTGTTTTTCTCTTGTATATTAGTTCATCTACTGGCTTCATATTAGTACTGAATACATTGGATGCTTGCTTTTCCATGCTTGTGATACTTTACCAAGAGAATGTTCTCCAATTCCATCCAGACCTTGGGAGTCTTTGCCACTCTGCTTACATTCTCGAATGACAAGCTACTATAAGCCTATTTTGTACATTTTCTGTCCTAGGAACTAGCTGTTTCTCCAAGGAGCCCTGGTTCTTTAGGTGGGAAACAATATTCTGAAAACAATCTGGCCTTACAGGTGCTTGTCTCATTGTTTCCTCTGGGTGTTTCCTTCTAAGCCTTTTCCCTGGGAAGTGCTTTTTATTTTATCTTTATGCCCTGTATTTTTGAAAAAACTGCATATATGTATTACTTTAAAAATCTCAGAAGTTAGATTTAGGGTTCTATGTTTTACATTAAAATATAATATGTATTCAGCATAGATATTCAACTCTATGCTTTTTAAATTAAAATATTAAAAATGTTGATAAAAATACATGTGATATCCAACTTCATCCTCGTTGTCTTAAAAAATTAACCTTGCACTTCAAGATTAGTCTGAGCGTCGTCTGGCATTTCAAGCAAGCAACAACAAATATCTATTATTCATCTGGCAACCAATGGCTTTTAAGGATAACTATAAAATAAGCAAATAAGAATTCCTAGAACCCTGATTGCCATTTAATTTACAGATTTATTCTCAAAGGAACTGATAGTTATGAAACGCTATGAATAAGACAATTTACCTTTAAATAAATTCCAAATAATTGGATAAGCAGTATTATTTTCAATTGCAAATAATGTTGTTCATAAGGCTGAGATAGGTTATGTCTTATAGTGCTGAAATGAAAAATACAAATTTCAAAGAGAAAGGTACTCATAGCATGTTCCAAGCACATCTCAGGAGCAGGTTCAAAGAAACATTCAAGTCACGTAACATATATGTGGATGGTTAGCTATCATGTAAGTTAAAACACTTATAATTTTGTGGTGGATAAATAGCAAAGTTTGCTTGTTTTTTCAACCTGAGTTTCACGTTGTTTCAAAAATCTTTTTATCACCACGGACTCATTATCTTACCTCTCAGTGCTTTATCCCCTTCTGTATAAAAAAGAATCACATACATTCCTTATACCGCCATCCTTTCCTTACAGTGATATTGGGAAGATTCAACTGGAAATTTTATGTGAAATGCTAATTTTTTGCTTTCTTCTGTCCATTCTAAAGGCTGCCATGGTATTTACATCTTGGGAAACGTTTGGGGTAGCAGAGAAGAAGTTGTGCATTTGAAAGGTCCCAAATAGCGGGCTAGACAAGAAGAAAAGGATGCTGCACTTTGTGAATTTCCCACTGTACCACTCTCCCGGATCCACTCCTCCGGTAGGAGGTAGCCAGTCTTGTCAGGTCTAATCTTTGCTTTGTAAGACCCTTGTCCCTCGAAAAACAAGTTTCTTGATCTTGTTTTACTAGTGAACATTTTTCATGGAAATATATAACTGCAAACCCCCCTGAAGGGGCATCTTTAATGTCATAGTTTTGCAAGATACATGAGTAAAAGATGATTTTAGTTTAAGAAGGTTTTAAGAAGCCAGCTGTGGCAGCTCAGGCCTGTAATCTTAGTACTCTGGGAGGCCGAGGTGGGTGGATGCCTTGAGCTCAGGAGTTCAAGACCAGCCTAAGCAAGAAACCCGGTCTCTATTAAAAATGGAAAAGTTAGCAGGGTGTTGTGGTGAGTACCTATAGTCCCAGGTGTTGAGAGGATTACTTGAGCCCAAGAGTTTGAGGTTTCTGTGAGCTACAACATCAGGCACTCTTCCCAGGGCAACAGAGTGAGACTCTGTCTCAAATAAATAAATCACAAAAAGTTTTAAGAACAAAATACTATTTTTAAAATTATAAAATTCATTTTAGTACCTGTATAAAATAGTATGCAAAGAAAAAATATTCTTTTTCCAATATTAAAGACGCATCACCTAATTTATATTAATTATGTAAGATTAATTGAAAGCACTTTATTGATAAATTTGAAAATGGACATTGTTCCTATTCTCAGAAATAAATGTGTATGAAAGTATAGATTGAAAGTAATCATGTATTTGGACCTAAAAATACTCATAAACTGCTTACATGTGGGACTCTACTTAACCAAACCAAATATTTTGACCTAGTTATTTGTACTCTAACATAAACCTGAAATAAAATTACTAAAAAGAGAGTTAAAGTTGTAATTAGTATATGTCATTAAAACTAGTAGATATTAAAAAAAACTCTGTTTATAGGTCTTAATGTTTGGAATTCTTTTTTTTTTTTTGTAGAGACAGAGTCTCACTTTACCGCCCTTGGTAGAGTGCCATGATGTCACAGGACTCACAGCAACCTCCAGCTCTTGGGCTTATACAATTCTTCTGCCTCAGCCTCCCGAGCAGCTGGGACTACAGGTGCCCACTACAACGCCCAGCTATTTTTTTTGTTGCAGTTCGGCCGGGGCTGGGTTTGAACCCGCCACCCTCAGTATATGGGGCCGGCGCCCTACTCACTGAGCCACAGGTGCTGCCCAATGTTTGGAATTCTTAAATGTTGTGCTTAAGAAAAACCTGAGGTTTCTATGTACAAGAATGTTGTGTTACTGAACAACCAAATAAGAGCATTTCAGACTGCCTTTTATCAGCCCTTTTATCTGAAGACTATGTTACAGACGTGGATAGTCCTCCCTCTTTTGATAAATGAAGAGTAAATTAGAAATAATTGTCACTATATTTTGTCTTTTCAACGTTTACTTTTTAAATCCAGAGCCATCTTGACATTTTGTGTTAGAACTTTAGTGAGAGAAATACAGTTGTGGTCTGATAGAGAACCTCTAGAAATAAAATTTAAAACTCCTTATTCATTTTGTGGATTTCAGTATCACTTTTTCTTTTCTCCAAACCAACAGTCCACTATGGGGATGGGTTAAACAATATAGTTCTAAGAACAAAAACAATTTAAAAGTGTGTGACAGTCTAACTCCCCAGAGGACAGGGGTGCTTGGCTGAGATGCTGAGCAGGGGGAGGGGATCTGTACGTCCCTCTCTGCTGAGTGTGCTCACTGCACCCATACTCAGGGAGTCTGAGACTGCCCTGTGTTAAAAGGTAAGATGTACCAAACCATTACATGATTTATTAATTATCAAACCAGACATGGAAGCAGATGCTATTGCTGCCTTCTGGAATGCGTTCATCAGCTATGGGGGGTGGGGGGGGTTGGCTGGGAAACACAGCTCTAATAGAATCGAATGTATCACACCTATTTATCGATGCCACTGTTATACATTGTTGGTTGACCCTAGGCTCTGGTTTTAAATCTAGGATGTGAGTTGTCTTTTGATGGATGAATTACAGAATTGTAGAGCTGGGCAGAAACATAAGCACCACGTAGTTTGCCCTGTTTGTTTGTTTAATAATTTATTTATGTCATTGCAGATACCTAAGGTTTGCGAGGGTCAACAACTGGTTAAAAATCATGCAGTTGGTCATTGACAGAAATGGGTGTAGATCCCAGTTCTCATTCTCAGATTCAGTGTCTATCAGAAAGAAATATTCCGTAGGACTATTGGTAACCATTTATTAGATAAATTCGAGATCACCTCTCAGACTTAATGCTGTTTCTCCTTTGCCTGATGTATTATGGAGGCATGTTGGCTTCTGTAGGAGAGGAATTACTGCTAAGGATTTAGCAAGAACAATTCAATACATGTCACCTTACTTACTAGAGGTATGAGGCATACTGCTATCTCATTTATCAAATCTTATCATCAAAACAAACATACACCTGAAATGTGTAAATTAAAAAAAAAAAATCCATCTGACCTTCCATCAGACATAGCAGCTAAGCAGATCTCACCTTTAGGCAAATGCACTTGACCTTTTCCTTTATTTGTTTACACAGTTGAAGACCAAGTAAAATGAAGTGATACGGGGAAATGCAGACTAAAACATTAGTTCTAGTTTTTCTCCAAAGTGTGATTTCTCATATATTGAGTTTGGGACCATGAATGATAATGAAAGGCTAAACCACAGGGTGTTACTGTGTGGAGATGACCTGGCTACTGAAGCAATGGAGTCATCAAAGCGTAAGCGGGGTCTGCAAATACAAGAGGCAAAACTGAAATAATTATCTGAGATAATGAGTAGAGAACAGCATCAAAGTAAAAGACTGAGAGCAGAAATGTTTAATATTTTACATGTGACATTAGTGCCTCAAGTACATTTTACAAAGTGACACTTGGAAACTCTAAAAAATATATACATGTATATGTCAATTAAAAAACTGCATCAAAGATGTTTGTTTAAAACATTGAGTGAATCTGGGGCAAAGAGTAGCTCAAGAACCATCTCCCAAAGGCGTGTATCTCTAAGTATTCAAGAACTGGCTAATGTTATGGAAAACCAACTTACAGAACAAATCAGACGAGCAAAGCCTTGTTTATTACAACTTGGTGAATGCACAGATATTGTCAAATAGCAATTCTCTTTAGTATGATTTTCTTACATTGGTAATATGGAGAATCCCTTATCATGGCATCATCATCACAAACACAACTAGTTCCAAATAGCTTACCGCCAGGAAGGATTATATAGGAAGGATTACAAAGAAGTGTTTTGGATTTTAGGTTTTGTTAGATATGAATTCTGTCAGTGAAGCTGCAATGACTGGAAAACATCTTGGAGTTATCAGATTAAGCAGTTTTTACCAGAATATGAAATAATGCATTGCAGCTTTCATGGAGAAACTCTTGCTAGAAAAAAAAAAAAAATCAGCCAAAGTGTCCTTGGTGACAAGTAAAAACTGTAAAATGTGTTAAGTTCAAGATTGTCTCTTTATTATCAGCAGCCATAACAGCTGGTTACAGAGAATCATCATTTCTGGCTGTTGAGCTATATCCAAGGGAAAAGTCCTGCTGAGATTTTCTGAACTTCAGGAGTGCTTGGGTTTTCCTGCGATGGAAGAAACAAGTTAGATCCCAGCTTTTAAATATATAAGTTTTAATGATCTTAATACTTTCACTCAAGGGAGGAGTGACATGTGTTTTTCAACCTCAGACAAAATTGAAGGCAAAAGCAAAAGTTAGAAGCATGGATGAACAGAGCTTTTGTGGATTGCTATGGTGTATTCCCTGAGTTCACCACAGTCATCAGTTATTGAGGTGAAGTTCTTGACATCCCACATCCCCCACATCCGTGAAAAGTGATCACGCTTTATGCACACGTGATATAATGCTTAAGAATGTCTCAGAAGAAACTCAACAAAAAGTCATTTAAATTCAACACTCACTTTATAGGACAAATTGTTGGAACTGGCTACAGATGAAGGATTGAAGATATTTTGGAAAGATAGTACAGTATCACTTGCTTCATTTGGGAAAAAAATCAAAATAAATGTCCTGAATTTATGGAAATTATTTTGAAATCGGAATACTTTAAATGAAAATATTTGTTGACATTCCTCTGTGAGATGGTTTCTCTACTGCTAGTATTACCTAAACAAAACAGAATAAAACAGAAACATCTGCAAACAGGATTGTTGGTAATATAATTTAGATTAGGTTAATTAACATATATAATTAATATAATTTAGATTAGGTTATTTTGTCACTGTAAAGACTTTATTAATATACATGGTGTTTAGTCAAAGGATGATTTATACATTTCATATAGAGAATCTTCTTTTCACTCATGATGGTTTAATTGTGAAATGATCAAAAGTTATAAGTATATAAATTACCTACACAAGCGCATTCTTTCTGTTTTAAACAACTCAATACATATAAAACCGCATACTTTCAATGGATGTGCAGTTTTTTAATTCATTTCTTTTTCCTGATGTTATGTTTGTACTGATTATATTTATCAGAGTGTAACTGTATGTTAAACTTATTAATAAATAGAATCTGTTGAATCTTTTAGTAAAATCTGGGTTTGTATTTGCAAATCTTTAGTTATTTCCTTTCATTTTTCTAGTAATTTTTTATTGTGTTTTACACACTTTATACACATGTGATATTTGTCTGAAATGGACTGAAAATGTAGTTTGACAAATGTAGTTATAGAAATCCCTACCTTTTTTCCCCAATCAAAATGTTCATTTTCTTTATGCAGATTAATCAGATTGAAATGATTAATGCTTACTCCTTTCCTTTCCTTCCCAACTCTCCCTAGGATATTTGGCTACCAATTCACTGCATCTCTAATCGGTGTGATTTTCGGGAGTGGCACAGGAAGAATAGGATTGGTTAAGTCACCCAACTAGGAGTCTGTGGGAGAGCAGGGGACAGAGCCAGCACCACTGTGGGAATTATTTGGCACATCTCTACTCCCAGCTTTTTATGACTTCCTCTGCCTATTCAAAATATTTCACTGCACAGCTGCCAGACACCTCCTCTCCACGTGCCTTTCCTTCAATTCTCCACATTTTTTTTTTTTTTTTGAGACAGTCTCCCTCTGTCATCCTGGGTAGAGTGCTGTGGCATCACAGCTCTCAGCAACCTCAAACTCTTAGGCTCACGTGATCCTCTTGCCTTAGCTTCCCAAGTAGCAGAGACTACAGGCACCTGCCACAGCGCCCGGCTAGGTTTTCTATTTTTAGTGGAAACTGGGGTCTTGTTCTTGCTCAGGCTGGGCTGGAACTCCTGAGCTCAAGTAATCTTCCCACCTTGGCCTCCCGAGTGCTAGGATTACAGATGTGAGCCACTGCACCCAGCATATTCTCCACGTTTCAACATATTTATAGCTATTCTCTGAGAGGTAATAATGATTACTTATTTGCAATGAGTTAAGATTATTAGTGGGGCTTTATCTTCCAGAAGGGTATTCATTGAAAAGTGAAAACAGTTAACCCCAGTGGATGAGTGCTGCTCCAGAGTTTAGAAACCCATTGTGATGCTGCTGCTGTGGTCCATGCTTTTAGCTTCCCTGCTAAGGAGGCAAGATACACAAACCACAGAGCCACCACCATACTCACCCTCTCTCAGGTACAAACAAAGCTCAACCGAAACAAGGCCAATTCTGTAGTTTAATCCACCCACCCTCTGCACAGGTGGTGCTGATTTACGCAGAAGTTAGGGGATGCCTCGGGGGCTGTCCTAGTCCCTCACCTTCTGCCTGTCTCCTCATGAAACTCTGAGTTCATGTCAGGGGGTGACATATGGCCCCAACAGCTCCTGGCATGGTGCCTATAACTTGTGTCTAATAAAGCTCTATAGGGTGAATGTATCTGACCTCTTCTAAACCCACGAAGCCCAGTGACTCTGGAGCCATAGGATGATTCCATTTATAAAACACTGGAGCTAGTGGATGGATGACTCAGATGCTTGTTCATGAACAGTGACTGTACTGGGAATTTTCTTGATCAATCTACCCCCTGCCACCGTAAAGTACACCAGAACATGCTATGCCTTTGGCTTGGAAGCCTGGCAGAGCAGAGAGGAAATTGATTTCTTATTTATTTATTTTTTGAGACAGAGTTTCACTATGTTGCCCTTGGTAGAGTGCCATGGCATCACAGCTCACAGCAACCTCAAACTCTTGAGCTTAAGCGATTCTCTTGCCTCAGCCTCCCAAGTAGCTGGGACTACAGGCGCCCACCACAACGCCTGGCTATTTTCTTGTTGCAGTTGTTGTTGTTGTTTAGCAGGCCCAGGCTGGGTGCTGGCGCTGTAACTACTGTGCTATGGGCGCCGAGCCAGGAACTTGATTTCTTATTGAGGTGCACTGTGTCTAGTGAATCAGGTAGGGCATGAAATTTTAATCGTCTCATGTTTATCAGCATAATCAAGCCATTTGGAGCCACAGCTCTGCCCTGCTCATGCAGCCAGGGGCTGGAGAGAAGCTGCTTCCACCACACCAGCCAAGCTGCCTGGCTCTCCCTAGTTCTGCCTAGCTCTCCACAGTTCTTAAGAGGAGATACTTGATGTCTAGGGAGCCAGACCCATGAGCTCTGGCACCAGCTTGGACTGGTGATCCCAGCATGCCAGCTCGTCAGCACATGGCTTTGCAGGCAGCTCTGTGCCAAGGGTCATGGTGTGCCAGTCCCACTTCTGGGAGTACAGAAAGGAATGTTCAGATGCTGTCATGAGCAGATGGGATACTGAAGCATCTGAACTCTACCAGCTTTCTGACCATGTCCAGAGCCCTTATATCCTAGAGGTGTTTGTACAAACACTTGTGCTTGCCGGGTGCTGAGATGCTTACTTTCCTGATGAAAGAAAAGATCGAGGGTACACCCCTTTAAAAGATACTCCTCCAATTTCCCCCATATCTCTTTTATTCTATGGTAAAAATAGAAGTGAGGAAGCTGAGGTACAAGAAGTCTTGGTGCCTCACATCAGAGTTTCGGAAAGGCCAGTGCTGAGATTTGAGTCCAGACAAACAGGTGGCAGGATTCTCTGGTCTTAAGCACCAGGAGCTCGGTGCTCAGGGGATCTCGATTCTCAGTTCTAGGACTGAGACTCGGACAGTCCAGTTTGTCAGGGGAGGGGAGCGCTATGTGGTGATTCAGCTGTTGGGATGTTCTCTGACCCCAACCTTCTCCCATTCAGCTTTGGCATGAAATTCACCTGCTGTGAAAATCAGGAGGTATCACATTACCAGACTTCAGGCTATATTATAAATCTATAGTGATCAAAACACTTTATGGAACAGAATAGAGAACCAAGAGATGAACCCAGCTACTTATCGTCATCTGATCTTCAACAAGCCTATCAAAAATATTCAGTGGGGGAAAGACGTCCTATTTAACAAATGGTGCTGGGTGAACTGGCTGGCGACCTGTAGAAGACCGAAACTGGACTCCCACCTTTCACCATGAACAAAAATTGATTCTCACTGGATAAAAGATTTAAACTTAAGACACTTAAAAATACTAGAAGAGAGTGCAGGGAAAACACTCGAAGAAATTGGCCTAGGAGAATATTTTATGAGGAGGACCCCCCCCCCCCGGGCAATTGAAGCAACACCAAAAATACATTACTGGAATCTGATCAAACTAAAAGCTTTTGCACAGCCAAGAGCAAGTAAGTAAAGCAAACAGATAACCTTCAGAATGGGAGAAGAGTTTTGCAGGTTAAGAACAAATAACCCCATTTCTATGTTGGCAAGAGACTTGAACAGAAACTTTTCCGATGAAGACAGGCTCATGGCTTATAAACATGAATAAATGCTCATCATCCTTAATTACCAGAGAAATGCAAATCAAACCACTTTGAGATATCATCTAACTCCAGTAAGATTAGCCCACATCACAAAATCCCCAAACTATAGATATTGGCATAGATGTGGACAGAAGGGAACACTGCTACACTGCTGGTGGGAATGTAAGCTAATACGACCTTTTTGGAAAGAGGTTTGGAGAACACTCAGGGAACTAAAAGTAGACCTACCATTCGGTCCTGCAATTCCTCTACTAGGTATATACCCAGATGATCAAAAATCATTTCACAACAAAGACATTTGCACCAGAATGTTTATTGCAGCCCAATTCATAGTAGCCAAGATGTGGAAACAGCCCAAGTGCCCCTTGACTTGAATGGATTAACAAATTGTGGTATATGTACACCATGGAATATTATGCAGCCATAAAAAATATGGAGACTTCACATCTTTTATGTTTACCTGGATGGAGCTGGAACATATTATTCTTAGTAAAGTATCTCAAGAATGGGGAAAAAAGTATCCAGTGTACTCAATACTACTATGAAATCAATATATAATCCCTACACATTCATATGAATGGTAAAACATAACTATAGTCCAGAAAGTAGAAGGGAAGAGGAGAGAGAGGGGAGGGGAGGGGAAAGGAAGGAAGATGGAGGGTATTTGGGGGACCTCACCTAATGTGCATGATGCTATGGTACATTTCAAAACTATTAAGAAAAGAGTATAATTGTGAAGGATGTGTTACTTAGTCCAATGTAAGCATTTCACATTGTATATCAAATCAGTACACTGAAACCCATAAATGCATCAATGTACAGTTATGATTTAATTAAAAAAATAAAAAAATAAACAAAAACAATTGAATTACTTTATGTAACCTAAAATAGATAATAAAATCACCAGAGGAGTTCATATTTATGTTTTCTCTTTTAAAACTGTAAGATAATTCCAAGTAATCCACCAAACTCTTTCCTGCCCCAAATAAATAAGAGCTGGGGTGTAAGTAGGTGGCAGAAAAATTAACTCTTGCCAAAGCTTGGCATATTTACGTTTCTACATTAAATTATTTTTCCAGGTTTTCCACATAGATCATGGTTGCCGAATACATATTGTAAAATTAGGACAAGTTGAAATTATACCAGGAGAGCAGTGTCTTGGCAGCTGCTGCTCAAGCACAGCGTGATTGATTTTTCTTATTTTTACTTTATTCTTTTATCCTCTACAGGATGTATATCTCTACAGCTAATAATAGGTTGTATGGCTTTCAACCATAGAAAATATAGGCCTTCAGGTTTTGTGTCTTTAGAGGATAAAAATAACCCTGGTGGAAAGGAAGTCATGGGCAAAGCCTTGGAGGAAGAACAGAGATGGGTTTGCTCATGACTGACTGAGCCTTTAGGTCCAGTTAGCTGAGGAGCAAGTAAAGAAAGACCAGGCTTGGGAACTACGCTGTGAAGGGAAAGAGAGCCCCTAGGGACAAGCTGAAACACACTGGTCTGAAACCTAATAAGGTGGAGCTGCAGAAAAAAGAACATGTAATCATGGTATTGGTCCATTAGAAAAAATAAAAGCTACAGGGCAACCCACCTCCATCTATAAACTAAATCTCTTAGCTGATTATGGTTCCTGAAAAGGCTACTTTGTTCCCATTAGAAAGCATTTTGAAAGTTAAGGGCAGATGGTGGGGAACTTCTGCTCAGTCCGGATTCTAATATAGGAGCCAGGACTCTGTGGTCAAGTGGGAGTGACAGGAACTTGGGAGAAATTCCTGGTCATGTTGGAGTGAATTATACACAGGAGAAAGAGGCTGGTATTATTTAGAGAGAAATAGTGAAGTCTAGGCTTCCTCTTGCGAATCTCACACGTGGTTTCTCTCCTTCCATCTTTCTCATTATACACATGAAAAAAGAGGCTGGGCCTTAAATTTTAAGAAGACACATTTAATAATTTCCAGAAAAACCCCAAAATAATCATGAATTTTTGATGAAACTTTATAAAGAAAAAGGGAAGAAGAATCCTAACCATGAATTTTCTAATATAGTTATAGTTGCGGTCACCAGTGGTGGTGAGAACTGAGGGGCAGGCAAGGAGGTTCTGGTTATATCCAACCTCACAGGCTGTTGTAGGGATTTTGGCTTTTACTCTAAGTGAAGGGGCAACACTATTGTAGGGCTTTGAGGTTAGGGTTGATGTGATTTGACTTACGTTTCAAAATGTTCACGCTGGCTGCTGTGTAGTACACCATCTCCATAAGGATGCAAAAAGTTTACAATATACAGTAGAACCTCCGTAGTTGACCACATCCCTACATTGACTACCTCCTTATGTTGACTTGATTTTCATAGACCAGATACTTACCACATATACATATCAGTACATTAGGCCGAGTTCCTTATGTTGACCAGTTTGTTTACAGTCCCTTGGATGGTCAACTTACAGAGGTTCTACTGAACTTCCATTCTCCAATCCATCTTTTGTGCTATTACATCACAGATATGTTTTTCCTAGAAGATTTTCATTTTGCCTTTAGTTTTGAAAACTATTTTTGATGAGCATAGAATTCTAAATCAAAGGTTACTTTCTTTTAGCATGTTAATGATGTCATTTCACCGTTCTGGTTTACACAGTGTCTGATGAGAAGTCTGCTATTATTCCTATCTTTGTTCTCCTTAAGTAATGTAATGTATCTTTTTTTCTTATGATTGCTCTTAAGATTTTTTTCCTGGCCAGGTATAGTGGCTCATACCTGTAATCCTAGCATTCTGGGAGGCCTGAAGCAGGTAGATTGCTTGAGCTCAGGAGTTAGAGACTAGCCCCAGCAAGAGGGAGACCTTATTTCTACTAAAAATAGAAAAATTAGCCAGGCATGGTGGTGCATGCCTGTAGTCCTGGATACTTGGGAGGCCGAGGCAAGAGGATCTCTTATGCCCAGGAGTTTGAGGTTGCTGTGAACTATGATGCTAGGGCACTCTAGCCTGGGTGATAGAGTGAGATTCTGCCTCAAAAAAAGAAAATTTTTTTTCTTTATCAATGGTTTTCAGGAATTTAATTTGTCTTAGTGTGGTTTTCTTTGTGTTTAGCCTTCTTGGAATTCATTGAGCTTGTTAGACTTGTAGATATATAATTTTCATATATAAAATTTGGATTTTTTTGACTTGTAGATATATAATTTCCATATATAAAATTTGGATTTTTTTTGACCATTATTCCTCCAAAAATATTTTATGTCTCTCCCTTTTTTCCTTCTGGTACTTCCCTTGCACATATGCTAGACACTTGATATTGTCCCATAGGTCACTGAGACTCTATTTATTAATTTTTAGTTTTTCATCTATTTCATCTTTCATAGTGTTTATGGCTATTTCCATGTCTTCAAGTGCATCAATTTTCTCTCAGATTAGTAAAATCTTTAGATAGATTGCAGGGTCTAATCTGTGAATTTTTTCCCACTCAGCGAATTTTCTTTTCAGATAATATGTTTGTAATTTCTAAAACCAATCCCATTTTGTTTCTTTATGCAAGATATTCATGTCTCTTTTCATGCTTTCTTTTAACTACTTAAATATAATTATAACTTTTAAATGTCATTTTTTGCCACTTAAATCATTTCCTTCATTTCTTGGCCTACTGACTGATTTTCCTCCTAAGGGGTGGGACGCATTTTTTGGTATGTCTAGTAATTACTAATTGGATGCTTGGAATTGTGATTTTTATTTTGATGGGTATCTGAATTTTACTTTCTATTTTGAAAATGTGGGGCATTGTTCTAGTAGCAGGTTAAGATCTTTTCAGTTCCTTGCAGGGATCCTCAAACTTTTTAAACAGGGGGCCAGTTCACTGTCCCTCAGACCGTTGGATGGAGGGCCGGACTATAGTTTAAAAACAAAACGATGAACAAATTCCTACGCACACTGCACATATCTTATTTTGAAGTAAAAAAACAAAATGGGAACAAATACAATCACACCGCCTCATGTGGCCCGCAGGCCACAGTTTGAGGACCCCTGTGGCTTCTTTTGAAGTCTTGTTATGGTAGATCAGGAGTTGCATTTTTTTTTTTTTAACTTTTTGCGGTTTTTGGTCAGGGATGGTTTTGAACCCACCACCTCTGGCATATGGGGCCAGCACCCTTTGAGCCACAGGGACCACCCAGAGTTGCCTTTATTTTAAGGACAGTATAGCCCTCCTTCCAAGGTGTGCCCTTTTGGGGGTTTCTACTGAGTGGTGAAGAGGGACCCTTTATTTTGCATAATTACTCTGACCTTGCATAATTTCTAGGAGTGTGTGAGCTCTGAGGAACATTCAGCCTGCTCTAGTGGATAAAGTTCCATTCTATATGCACACAGTTTATAATTCAGGAGAATCTCAAGGGGACACCCAGGCAAATTTCTATAGCTCTTTCTTTTTCCCTCTTAGTCTGTATCTTTCTTGTCTGTACTCCAATTTCCATCTTTTATACTCAGGAAGAATCCTATTTTCCCCTTGGGATCCCTTCCCTACTCCATGGTCCAGAAGGAGCGTTTAGACAGAAAGTCAGGGTAGAAAATTGGAGTATCATGGGGATAAACATACAGAATTTTTTTTTTTTTTTTATTGTTGGGGATTCATTGAGGGTACAATAAGCCAGGTTACACTGATTGCAATTGTTAGGTAAAGTCCCTCTTGCAATTATGTCTTGCCCCCATAAAGTGTGACACACACCAAGGCCCCACCCACCTCCCTCCTTCCCTCTTTCTGTTCCCCCCCCATAACCATAATTGTCATTAATTGTCCTCATATCAAAATTGAGTACATAGGATTCATGCTTCTCCATTCTTGTGATGCTTTACTAAGAATAATGTCTTCCACTTCCATCCAGGTTAATACGAAGGATGTAAAGTCTCCATTTTTTTTAATGGCTGAATAGTATTCCATGGTATACATATAGCACAGCTTGTTAATCCATTCCTGGGTTGGTGGGCATTTAGGCTGTTTCCACATTTTGGCGATTGTAAATTGAGCTGCAATAAACAGTCTAGTACAAGTGTCCTTATGATAAAAGGATTTCTTTCCTTCTGGGTAGATGCCCAGTAATGGGATTGCAGGATCAAATGGGAGGTCTAGCTTGAGTGCTTTGAGGTTTCTCCATACTTCCTTCCAGAGAGGTTGTACTAGTTTGCAGTCCCACCAGCAGTGTAAAAGTGTTCCCTTCTTTCCACATCCACGCCAGCATCTGCAGTTTTGAGATTTTGTGATGTGGGCCATTCTCACTGGGGTTAGATGATATCTCAGGGTTGTTTTGATTTCCATTTCTCTAATATATAGAGATGATGAACATTTTTTCATGTGTTTGTTAGCCATTCATCTGTCGTCTTTAGAGAAAGTTCTATTCATGTCTCTTGCCCATTATATAAGGGATTGTTGGCTTTTTTCATGTGGATTAATTTGAGTTCTCTATAGATCCTAGTTATCAAGCTTTTGTCTGATTGAAAATATGCAAATATCCTTTCCCATTGTGTAGGTTGTCTCTTTGCTTTGGTTATTGTCTCCTTAGCTGTACAGAAGCTTTTCAGTTTAATGAAGTCCCATTTGTTTATTTTTGTTGTTGTTGCAATTGCCATGGCAGTCTTCATGAAGTCTTTCCCCAGGCCAATATCTTCCAGTGTTTTTCCTATGCTTTCTTGGAGGATTTTTATTGTTTCATGCCTTAAATTTAAGTCCTTTATCCATCTTGAATCAATTTTTGTGAGTGGGGAAAGGTGTGGGTCCAGTTTCAGTCTTTTACATGTAGACATCCAGTTCTCCCAACACCATTTATTTAATAGGGAGTCTTTCCCCCAAGGTATGTTCTTGTTTGGTTTATCAAAGATTAGGTGGTTGTAAAATGTTAGTTTCATTTCTTGGTTTTCAATTCGATTCCAAGTGTCTATGTCTCTGTTTTTGTGCCAGTACCATGCTGTCTTGACCACTATGGCTTTGTAGTACAGACTAAAATCTGGTATGCTGATGCCCCCAACTTTATTTTTGTTACAGAGAACTGCCTTAGCTATACGGGGTTTTTTCTGGTTCCATACAAAACGCAGAATCATTTTTTCCAAATCTTGAAAGTACGATGTTGGTATTTTGATAGGAATGGCATTGAATAGGTAGATTTCTTTGGGAAGTATAGACATTTTAACAATGTTGATTCTTCCCATCCATGAGCATGGTATGTTCTTCCATTTGTTAACATCCTCTGCTATTTCCTTTCTGAGGATTTTATAGTTTTCTTTATAGAGGTCCTTCACCTCCTTCGTTAGGTATATTCCTAGGTATTTCATTTTCTTTGAGACTATGGTGAAGGGAGTTGTGTCCTTAATTAGCTTCTCATCTTGACTGTTATTGGTATACACAAAGGCTACTGACTTGTGGACATTGATTTTATATCCTGAAACATTACTGTATTTTTTGATGACTTCTAGGAGTCTTGTGGTTGAGTCTTTGGGGTTCTCTAAGTATAAGATCATGTCGTCAGCAAAGAGGGAGAGTTTGACCTCCTCTGCTCCCATTTGGATTCCCTTTATTTCCTTGTCTTGCCTAATTGTATTGGCTGGAACTTCCAGCACTACGTTGAATAGTAAAGGTGACAGAGGACAACCTTGTCTGGTTCCAGTTCTAAGAGGAAAAGCTTTCAGTTTTACTCCATTCAGTGAAATATTAGCTGTGGGTTTGTCACAGATAGCTTCAATCAGTTTTAGAAATGTGCCACCTATGCCTATACTCTTCAGTGTTCTAATTAGAAAAGGATGCTGGATTTTATCAAATGCTTTTTCTGCATCTATTGAGAGGATCATGTGATCTTTATTTTTGCCTCTGTGAATATGGTGGATAACGTTTATAGACTTGCGTATGTTAAACCAGCCTTGCATCCCTGAGCATACAGAATTTTTTAAATGTGTGGAATCACACAGAGAGTAAACTATCCCATGTATATAATATTAATTACTAAAGTTAAAAAAATACCTTCTCCTATCTTAGGATCGATTTAAACTTTATCTGGTCAATACATGAAGTATACACTTGGAAGAAAACTACCAAAGCAAACAAGTTTTCTTCCCTCAGGCATTCCAAAAGAAAAGAAGCTGGTATCTTCATTTCCCCCCCGAATCTTGGCTCAGCAAGACTAATGTAAAACAATCCCACACACAGCAGCAGAGCAACAGACAGCCCGGAAATAAGGAAATGTGGATTCCAGCCTGCATTGTGTGTGCCTCTGTGTGTGTTACCTGAGGCTTCAATTCCCTCATCTATAAATGAGTTGTTTTCAGGATTAAAAAGCCAGTGGATGTGGGAGTGCTAGATGAAGTACTAAGGGCCGCAGAGAAGGATTAGCAATGTTAGACTGGCCAAAACTGCATCATGTTTGGGAGTAGCTTAAGGCATCCTAAGTAGATGTTCCCAACTAGGAGGGGCAAGTCATTCTGCCATCACGTGTGTAGCAAGGGTAAATGGGTTTCACCTCTCCACGCTGTCTGGGCAGAGCTCTGGATGGGCATCCTGCAGCTAGTGTGCAGGAGCCCCTATTTTGTCACAATGGGGCCCTCTGAAGTCCCCCTCTAGGGGTCACTCTACTGAGTGCTATCACCTCTGTGGTCTTCAGGGTCACATGCTGAGGACTGACTGTTGTGGAAGCTCAGCAGGACTGGGAGAGCTCTGTCCTTCCTGGCTAGTGCTCATGGCTAGTCCTAGCTCTGTACCAGAGCAGCCTGGGCTGGCTGCACTCAGGGTTCCCACTCTGGGATCCCCCACCCCCAGAAGTGCCATTCACCAAGTCTCCCACCCAGCATGTGGGCTTTCCTCTTCTGTGCTATGACAGCCAGAAATCCATTCTCATTAACTGCTGCCTAATTATCAACCTAATTAAGAATACCTGCTGGGGAGATCAGCCCCACTTTTCAGGCTCCTACTGCACCTATCACAATTAATTTTTTCTGGAGAATAAGGACTGTGGTCTTGTAGCCATGGTGTTGGTCATCTGTGAGTGGGCTGGATAAGGGGGAGTAGCTTGTGCTGTGGGAAGGCTCCTGAGACCCACTGCTCACAGGGTGTCTGCCAGCCAGCCACACTGGCCTCACCAGGAGCTGCTTGGAAATGAAGTATCTCAGGCCCCGCCTCCAACTGTAGAACCAGAATGTGTATTTCCACCAGAAGCACTGCTTCCCACCAAGCTATGCCCCGCAGGGGGCAGTGGAGAGATGCCAGAGGCACCTGGGAGCCTCTGGGGACAGCATTTACTCTGGTGAAGGGAGAAACCAAGGGAGCAATAACCACACTGGAGGAAGAAGCGGGAAAGAAGTTACCACCTACCAGGAGGGGGAGAAGTCAGATCACTCTCAAGGCCTGTTGGTTGTCACTCCCGGCTAGGCAAATCCCTCTGGTCAGCAGCAGGCAGTGGTGATTTGAATGGGCTCCACTCCAGCCAATTACACCCAGCCCACCTGAACCAAGTAAACTAAAGATACAGTAGTCTCCAGACAATTCTAATTTCAAAATAGCAACATTGGTCTGAACATACTTAAATGAGGTCAAAATGAACAAAGTTAGCATGAATCAAAGATTTATATAAAAAGAAACAACAAAACCAAAAGAAAACATGCAGCCAAAATCTGAGGTCAAAAGCAAATTAAAATAAATAACACTCACATGCTGTGTTGGTAAGAGGCCCTCGGGTTGGTACCAGAGAAGGAATGAGAAGAGAGGAGTCAGGGATAGTTTGAAATAAGACCTAAATTGTAATCTTGGTTCCACCTTAAAATCTAACCATTTTAAGACTTTTATTTGTTGATAGTCTTTGATAAAAATAAAGCTCATGTCTGGAATCCTAGCACTTTAAGAGGATCGCTTGAGGACAGGAGTTTGAGACCAGCCTGTTGTACCCCACGTGAGTGGAATTACAGAGAAAACGCCAGCACACTCTTCAAATTAATTATGGGGTCCTTTATTAGCGCTGACCAAGAGGCCGTTTACATTCAAACAACTCTTGGTGCCTGCATGACAACGGGAGGAAGTTTTTATATCTTTCTTTCAGTTGGGTAAGGCGGGGGTGGGAGTGGGGGGGGGGTGCACGTAGAATCCTTAAAGCTAAGCTAGGCTATGCAAGGTTAGATGTATAGGATGGGAGGTTGGGTAGTTTGTGGAGATAGAAATGTGGTTTTACAGGGGTCTGCTGTAACTCTGGGCTAATCCCCTGTCTCCACAGGAAATGTTTGTTTAACAGTCCATTTCTGCAAGGCCTACAGTGCTCAGGGGCAGGTAGTGATGAGAAGGGGAGGAGGAAAGAGAGTGCAAAATTGGGGTCTGTCTGGTTTTTCAGCCTTAGCAAGAGTGAAAGCCCTTCTCTGCAAAAAAATAGAAAAACTAACCAGCTGTTGAGGCAGGAGGATCCCTTGAGCCCAGGAATTTGAACTTGCAGTGAGCTATGTTGATGCCACTGTACTCCACAGAGCAAGACCCTGTCAATCAATCAAAAGCCAGAGCCAATCAGTCTCATAATATGTCTCTCAAACAGTGTTGTGGAAATCAACGGGGATGGCTGGAAAACGCCCACAAGCTTGGCACTTAGGTCAGGATACAGGGTAGTAGTATTCATTCCTTCATCCCTCAACCCAAGGTGATGCTGGGCTTGGCAGGGCCTGAGGTTGGCTGCACCTGGGAATAAGCAACAAACTCTTGGGCACGGAGGCGAGAGGACAAACAGCCCCCTCTAGTGGAATCAAACACTGTCTTTCTGAGAGCCGCCATTTTCTGGTTTGGGGGTGGAGTTCTGGTGCATAAACCCTGGACTAGTAACTCATCCCAGACTTTGTACTGGCTAAAAAGAGTCAAGAAAAAAATAGAAATTAGGCAATTTTTATTTTTTAGTCTTTTTGAAAAGATACAAAACTCCCTCAGTCTTCTCCGTGCATTATTTTGTGCAATTTTGCTTATTATACAGACCTTTCTTTTGCCTAGCCGGAAGAGGCCTAGATACCTATCTGCCTGTTACATTTTACAGCTACCCTGCTCATATGAAAGAAAGTCAGGGTAACATAACATATCCAACAAGTTCCAGCAGAAAATCCGAGAAGAAAGGGAAAATAAATCAGCGTTTAGGGTAGCTAGAAAATTTTTATCTTTGTCCTTGAGTGAAGTAAAGAAAAAGGATAAACCAGAAGAAAATGGGAAGAAAACATCCATGAGAGCTTCTGATTACAAAAGAAGCCTCTTCAGGAGCATTCTATTAACCTATAGGTGAGCCACTGAATACTCAGTCACACAGCATATAACACCACAGCAGTGACAGTGAGGAAGGCACAGGCCACAAACGAATGAGGTGTTAATAAAGAATTAAAAGCGTCCTCTCACTGGAGGGTCAGGACACAATGCACTGAAGCATAAAGACAGGCAACTTAACAGATACTATGGCAACAAGTGGATGGCAAAAGCACTCACAGCCGTCGAAATCATGCCGAAGATAAGGATAAAAGATTTCATGAGACACCCTGGGAAATAATGTGTCGATCTACTCACAGATGACAGTGACAATTTTGTACTCATTTAAAATGTTAAATTCTTTTCCCTCTTCTAAATCCTTCACCTTATTTTAAAAACAGTGTTGGGGCAGAAATGTTCATAAAAAAGTAACAAGTTTGGGGGAACAAAGCAGAGCATAGCCAAAAGCAGGCAGAAGAAGAGGAAGAGGAGACACTGTGAAGTATAAGGGGGAATTTCCTTCTGTTTGAGATAACAAGAGTAAAGGGTATAGGGATCATAGTAAACCACAAACAAAATTCAAATCAGCCATGGTGCTGTGCTTAGATAAAAGGTAAGTATATGTGTTGCCATGACCTAGAGCAGCAATACAGACTTGGACTGGCGTTAGAGGCTTCTGGAAATAACTGTGGTGCTCATTGTGTTCATGAGGAACCTGTGGCTCTGTCCTGGCCCAGTGGGAAACAGTTAGTTCATGTTGCTATGAAAGAACTCTGGGACCTTGCATATTTTTCCTATTTAAGCCTAAATTTCTTCATCTATGAAATAAGGACAGACAAAATGATCTCCAAGGGCTGCATCCCCTTCTGGCTGGAGGGAGGCTGGAAACTACTGTACTAGGATAGGATGGTCACTGTCACACCCGGGTTCTATGGAAAGGCCAACAAGAACACTGCACCTGAAAGACCAAAGCCAGGAACAAAGTTTGCATCTCTAAAGTTGGAGTCAAGAATTTCAACCCACAACCAAGTTCAGAAGAACAGTATGGAGATAAAATATAAGGGAGGATTACTTGTTGAAGTAAAAATCATAATGGCATCATAATTTTCTTACTGTCCCTTAAATCTCTTCCTAAAAATGAACACCATAATTAAGTTACCAAAGAAAAACTCAATGACCAGATGACTCATAAAACCCTAACTATGGACAGGTAGACCAAGCCTCTGCCAACATCAGACCTTCACAGTCCTGCCTGAGGCATGCAGCTGTGTGGAGGGGAGAGCTGGGCCCGGTGTGGACTCCAGGCTGCATGGAAACTTCCCCACATGGACCTGAGAACAGCTGAAAATGGGAGCATCTCCAAAGGTTTCTGTGTGAGTATCAGTGTAAAAAGACCACAGGGACCCACTGGGGAACAGTGGGAAGATCAGAAGGTGGCTGACACCTTTTATAAAACCTCGGTTCCTGAAGAACAAAAGTGCATCATGAGGAAACGCTGCTGGTAGCAAATCCAGATTGAGCTGAGTTATAACTGGGGCCCCAATACTGAAAAATGGAAAGATCAGAGGAGCCCAATGACAGAGAGAGGGCTTTTATTGTTATTATTACTTCTTGGTAACAACAAAGTAAGAAGCTTTGAGCCATGAAGCTAGGAAAATAACCCTGACTCATCCTCACCATGAACACTGGAATCTATTTCTAAAAGCATAAGCAAATGCTTCTTATTGAAACATGAACAACAAAAATAATTGTTATTTAATTCTATATAAAGACTTATGATGCCAAGGCATGGTGGCTCACACTTGTAATCCTAGCACTTTGGGAGGTTAAGGCAGGAGGATTACTTGAGGATAGGAGTTTGAAATCAGCCTGAGCAGCATAGGAAGACATCTACTTTATTTAAAAAACAAGCAAACATAGCACTTGGGAGGCCGAGGCAGGTGGATTGCCTGAGCTCACCGGTTCAAGACCTGCCTGAGCCATAATGAAACCCCCTCTCTAAAAAATATCTGGGTATTGTGGCAGGCGCCTGTAGTCCCAGCTGCTCAATAGGCTGAGGCAAGAGAATCGCTTGAGCCCAAGAGTTTGAAGTTGCTGTGAGCTACAGCACTCTACACCACGGCATTCTACCAAGGGTGACAAAGTGAGACTCTGTCTCAAAAAACAAAACAATACAAAACAAACAAAAAACCCATATGAATAAAAATAAGGAAAAAGTGACAGAACTAAAATAATTTAGCTGTCTATGTAGCTTAAAATATGTCTAGCTGGAATACATAACAATGATTAAAAAAAATTGGTGGCACCTGTGGCTCAAAGGAGTAGGGCGCCGGCCCCATATGCCGGAGGTGGCGGATTCAAGCCCAGCCCCAGCCAAAAACTGCAAAAAAAAAAAAAAAAGAAGTGGTAAGTAAAACTAAAATAGTATAACATTGCTTCATTGTAAGGGAAGGGATTAAAAATTGCAACCCAAAAGTATTCCTTGAAGTCCAGGAATACTCTCCCTGTTTCTACCCTGTAAGTACAATTATAAACCCTGAAAATATTATAAAAGGCAACCAAAGGAGATATTACAAATGTGGTAGAAGATGAAAAACTGATTTGCAAACTCAAGACTGGAGAGGAAGTTCTGTGTCAGGGTCTTCTATGGTGACCTGGACCTAAAGTTTTCTGAGACTTGATGCAGCAACAGAAAACATCCTTGGGGGCTTCTAATGTGGCATCTGGCAGCATCAGGTGAGCCTAATCCCACCGTGGAGGAGATCGTGGGGAGGCAGCCAACAGTGGGCAACCACGGAAAAGGCTCTACTTCCCGGCTGGGCTTCAGACTCCCCTCTTTCCCCAGAGAGACCCCAGGAGGGTGGGCCTGGGGAACCCATTCTTTTCTCTTAGGCCACAGTAGTACAGATGCTCAGGTTGATGACAATAGCACCACAAAATTGTGAAAATTAAATTGCCATTGGGAATCCATAAAAGTAGGCTAGAATCTGCACGCTAATTAAATAGGGTAATTTCCCATTAAAACAAAAGATTTATTAGGACCTAGGGTCTCCAAACATAATACACAAAATGAAATGCTAGGAATACAATTTTTAAAATCACCTGTCAGAAAAAAAGCAAACAAAATAAATCTAAACTTGAATCTCAATCAACTGACACCAACCCAGAAATGATTTTTAAGGTGAAGGTGAAATTATCTGACACGGATTTTAGGGCAGCCTTAACAAAAGAGCTTCAACAACCAATGACAAATTCTCTTAAAAGAAATAAAAGCAATAGAAAATCTCAGCTAAAAAAATACAATAAGAAAGAATCAAATGGACATCTTAGAGCTGAAAAACACAAAACAGAAACTTTATGGCTTGGCACCTGTAGCTCAGAGGTTAGGGCATTGGCCACGTGCACTGGGGCTGGTGGGTTCGAACCCAGTCTGGGCCTGCTAAACAACCAGTGACACCAACAAACACCTCCCCCCATAAAAAAAAACTGGGCGTTGTGGTGGGCACCTGTAGTCTCAGCTACTTGGGAGGCTGAGCCAAGAGAATCACTTAAGCCTAAGAGTTTGAGGTTGCTGTGAGCTGTGACACCACAGCGCTCTACTAAATGGGTGACACAGTGTGACTCTGTCTCAAAAAAAAAAAAAAGGAAGGAAGGAAGGAAGGAAGGAAGGAAGGAAGGAAGGAAGGAAGGAAGGAAGGAAGAAAGAAAGAAAGAAAGAAAGAAAGAAAGAAAGAAAGAAAGAAAGAAAGAAAGAAAGCAACTTCCTAGGTGGGGTCAGTATTGTAGATGACAGAGGACAGAATTAGTGAATTTGAGGACAGATCAATAGAATTCTCCCAATATAAACAACAAAGAGAAAAAAGACTTTAAAACAGGAATAACAGAGCATCACAGAATTGTAATACATAACAAAAGATCCAACATTTGTATCACCAGAGTCCCAAAAAGAAAGAGACAAGGAAGTGGGATTGAGAAAATATTCAAGAAAATAATGGCTGAAAACTGCCCATTTGATGAACAACACCCACCTACAGATTTAAGACATGTTGTATGTGTTTGCTATGGCTGTCATAAAAAATTACTACAAACTTAAAACAACACACATTTAAGTCAGAAGTTCAATGTAGATCTCACCAGGCTAAAATCAAGGTGTCAGCAGGTCTGTTTTCCTTTCTGGAGCCTCTGGAGGAGAATGAGTCTTGTTGCTTTGTCCAGAGTTTGGTGGCTGCCTGAGTTTCGCGGCTCACGCCCCTTCCTCCATCTTCAAAGCCAGCAACGTTGCATTTCTTTGACCTTTCTTCAGTCATGTTGTCTTTCTCTGACCACTGCTGGAAAAAAGTAAGCAGGATGTAGCCATCCAGGTAAACCAGAATAATCTTATTTCAGCGTCCTTAACCTTATCACATGTACAAAGTCCCCTTTTTTCATGCTGCTAGTATATTTACAAGTACTGGGGACTAAGATGGGGGCACATTTGGGGGCCATAATTCTGCTTCTCACACACATCATAATTACACTTCTGAAAACTAAAAGCAAAGAAAAAAATCTTGAAATCAGCCTGTTATGATAGATGAAAAACCCTACTCTCCACCTTTACACAGTCACTTATGTTTTCAGAATCAAAATGGAGTCACTTGTGTTTTTTTATTTTTATTTTTTGCAGTTTTTGGCCAGGGCTGGGTTTGAACCCGCCACCTCCAGTATATGGGGGCATGTGCCCTACTCCTTTGAGCCACAGGTGCCAACCCACTTATGTTTTTTTTTTAAAATAAAATTCCTGAAAAATAGAGCCTGAAAGGCCATAAAGGGAAGGAGGGTTCTCACGCATAAGTCACTAGTAAAAGAACCATTGCAAAAAAATCTGCAACAACTGCCAAAGGTCAGCACAACTTTATACAAAAAATACTTCTGCAAGGGCTTCTACCAAGCAACCACCTGTGCACCCCTGGACTAGCACTACCCTTGTTATTGATCTTTGTAGTTAAGGATAATTAACTCAAAACATTTAGGTAATCCTCCTAATTTTTCCTGTAAAATTCATTGTCTCCCTTTCCCTCTCTGAATACACACATAGTTTACTATGGCAGGTGCATGCCCATTGCAACGTCCTATTGCCCAATAGAGATCATTTTCTTTTAGAGAGCCTCACTTTTTGTTGTTTAGGTTGATGTACTCAACACTTCTGACACAGGATGTGGGGCAGGGAGATTCCAACACATGAATCACACAATTCTCCAGCAGATTCTCTACTGGACACCAGCCACATGTTCTCTAACTCAGTTCTGACCCTTTTTCTTTGGATATATAATAGCATCAGATCCCACCGGTTGGGGGCTCAGTTCCACAGATTGCCCCCCCACTTCAGATCTCAGTCAAAAGCAAGGTTGCGACCTATGCTTCTAACTGACTGGCTCCAAGCTAAGATAATTAAGTTTGCAGGTTCATTCTAAAAAAAGTGAGCAGCTTTCCAATAGGCGTTTTTTGATGGTGACAGTAGGGATATTCAGCAATGTGATACGTAGTGCCTTTTCTAGGAGGAGTTCACGAACGTAATTGTTTAACCTCATATAAATCTAGGTTTCCCCCTACCACCTCTTTGGGTTGATTAACTTGGTAGAGTGGCTCATAGAACTCAAGGATACTCTTTACTAGTTTATTACTAGAATACATAATAAAGAAAAGATGAATAGTCGGATGAAGAGATACTAAGGGCCTGTGGAAAGGAGCATGGAGCGTCCACACCCTCTCCGGGGTGCCACTCTCCAGGAACCTCCACATGTTCAGCTATCTGGAAGCCCCTACAAACCCTATTATCCTTAGCTTATATGGAGGCTTCATTATGTAGGCATGATTGATCTTTTCATTAACCATTGGTGACTAGCTCAACTTTTAGTCCTTCTCCCCTCTCAGAAGTCAGAGGGGTAGGAATAAGAGTTCCAACCAACCCTGCAGTAGTACTTGTTATCGTCATATTCTATTTGCTTCATTTATGATGTGTCTCCCGTGTAGGTTCTGCACTTCATGGAGTGTGGTGCCCCTGTTTCATTGTGCCTTTTTCCTGGGTGTCTGAGACTTCTTGATCACATGTATATTCATTGTTAGGCTTGCAACTCCAGCTCCCATGCCATTGACTGCTGCCCTGGTTGCAGTACCCTGCCTCCAGTACCCAAGGGGAAGGAGGAGACTGTCTTTCTGGGAAAAGGTGTGCAGTAGCTCTTCTCCTGCATGTGAAGTTCCCTGTTCCTCCGAGGTGTCTCCAGGAACCCACCTAACAGGGTGCTTTGAATGTAGTTCTCTACCCTGTCACTTTTCAAGTTCCCCAGGTTCCCCTCTTGCTGCCTGGGTCTGATGCCCCATTTGCAGGATAGCGGCCCCCCTTTTGTTACAGCTGTCTCTTGGCATCCTTTGGGGCTAAGGATTTTCTTCCATAATTTTATTCCATCTGTTTTCTGTTTTTTCAGAGATTACTCAAAATTTATGTTCATCTCATGGTACTTTTACCTTTTCTGGCATTGTTTTTATATAAAAATATTTTTCCATTGTTACTAGGGAGTATTCTTTCAGCTTCATTGCACTGCTTTTCTTCCAAGTGTCTGAAGCTTCTTGATGGTGCATCACTCATTGTTAGGTCTGTTTACATGCTGGTAGCTGCCATTCCTGTTTGCTGTCTCCTGCCTATGTTCTTTAGGCAGGGAAAGAGGAGGACATGTTGCCTGGGGAGGTGGGGAAGAAGAAAGCAGGAATGAAATAATGAAACACCTCCCCAACTCTGAGGACGGCCAGAGGCAACGGTGAAAAACAATCATGAGGCGAAATCAATAAAAAAGAGGTAGGTGTGTGCACTCAGCCAGCTCTACAGATCCAATCTTTGTATCTCCCCTAATTTCAAATACCTTAACTTCATCCTACTACAGACTATGGTGCTTTTCATTATGAACTTCATGTCCTGTTACTAAAATTGTGAACTAGCTTTCTTGCATTGATAAAATAGGTAGTTACACTATGATACTTAAACAATAGTAATGCAACTAATATCATTACAGCTGGTCTGATAAACACAGCTGTCAGCTGGCTTTGCCTTACCCCTTTAAGACCTACTGTTTTCTTTTTCTCCCTCTCTTATGTGAAGCATTTAGTGCTCTTGGCCTCTTTAATGTGATGTCAGCTCCTCGTACACCCAATCCATCAAGATTCTCAACTGAATAAGAAGGCCATTCTGAAGCTACTTTCTAAAAGAGGTTCAATCTCTCCAAAATTATATTTGCTTAAATTTACATTTTCCTCATGTACCAAAAGACACAAAAAAATGTTAGTTTATCTGGGCGGCACCTGTGGCTCAAAGGGGTAGGGCGCTGGCCCCATATACTGGAGGTGGTGGGTTCAAACCCAGCCCCAGCCAAAAAGTGCAAAAAAATAAAAAAATAGGATCAGTGCCCACCTGGACCTCTGGAAGAGCTGGCCGCGACCAGCGACCCATGATCAGTGCCCGCCTGGATCTCTGGAAGAGCTGCACTACAACCCGTGATCCACAATCGGTGCCCACCTGGACCTCTGGAAGAGCTGTGCCTCGCCCAGTGCCCGCTGGGCCACTGCACGCCCTGACCAGGAACTCCGGGAGCTGCGAAACACTGTGTCCTCCCTCCTGTACCCTCCCTGCCTCCACACTGGCCCGCTTGTCTGGCCAGGGACTCTGGTAGCCATGTGCCGTCCAGAGCCCTCCCTGCCACTGTGCAGAGCCCTTCTCCTGGCCAGAGCCTGCTGGAGCCTTGGGCCCTCTGTGCCAAAGTCACTGGGTGCCAGGCACCCCCAGAACCATGTGCACCACCCCCCACCCTGTTGCTGGATCTGGGTGTGTCACACTCTGGAGCTGCTCCCACAATCAGAACTCCCTGGATGGGGCAGCCCCAGAGGAGCTACACAGGGTCACTCCCTACAAAGATCCAGCAACAATAGAGTCATCCGCTGGGGTCTAATCTTGGAGAGACACCTCCCCAACTCTGAGGACGGCCAGAGGCAACGGTGAAAAACAATCATGAGGTGAAATCAATAAAAAAAAACTCCGGCAATATGAATAATCAGAGTAGATCAACTCCCCCAAGGAACAATGGGGCAGACACAGCACAAGATCCCATCCACAAACAAATAGCTGAGATTCAGAATCTGGCTAGAAAATAAGATCAAATTAGAATTCCAAGCAGTAACCCGAAAGATGTCTCAAGAATTCAACAAATTCAAAGACCAAAGATTTTGACACATTGAGACAAGAAGTTGCAGCCCTCAAAGATCTGAGAAACACAGTAGGATCCCTCAGTAACAGAACAGAGCAAGCAGAAGAAAGGATTTCTGACATCGAAGACAAAGCTTTTGAACGCTCCCAAACTCTCAAAGAGGAAGAGAAATGGAGGGCAAAAACAGATCACTCTCTCAGAGAGCTCTGGGATAATTAGAAGAAAACCAATATTTGTCTTATAGGGATCCCTGAAAGTGATGAAGTGGCTTCACAAGCACAGAGTCTCTTCTCTATGAGATTATGAAAGAGAACTTTCCAGACATGCAAAGAAATTCTGAAATTCAGATGGTAGACAGTTTCAGAACTCCAGCATGACTTAACCCAAATAAGACATCCCCCAGACACATCATAATCAATTTCACTAAAGTTAATATGAAGGAGAAAATTCTGAAAGCAGCCAGACAAAAGAAAACCATTACCTACAAGGGGAGGAATATTAGAATAACTGCAGATCTCTCTGCTGAAATCTTTCAAGCTAGAAGAGGATGGTCATTGACTTTTAATATCCTAAAACAAAATAAAAACCTTTGGCTAACCTAACCAGGAAAAAAAGAGTAAAATCTCTAATTTCATCAATCAGAAATGGTAAAGATGAAATAACAACTGACCCCTCAGAAATTCAAAAAATCCTTAACGAATATTACAAGAAACTTTACTCTCAGAAATATGAAAATCTGAAAGAAATTGACCAATACTTGGAAGTACATCACCTACCAAGACTTAACCAGAATGAAGTGGAAATTTTGAACAGGCCTATATCAAGTTCTGAAATAGCATCAACTATACAAAATTTCCCTAAAAAGAAAAGCCCAGGATCAGATGGCTTTATGCCAGAATTCTACCAAACCTTTAAAGAAGAACTAGTACCTATATTATGAAAACTCTCACAAAATATAGTAAAAGAAGGAATACTACCCAACACATGCTATGAAGCAAACATCACCTTGATCCCTAAACCAAGGAAAGACCCAACAAGAAAAGAAAATTATAGACAAATATCACTAATGAATATTGATGCAAAAATACTCAATAAGATCCTAACAAACAGAATCCAACAACACATCAAAAAAATTATACACCATGACCAAGTGGGATTTATCCCAGGGTCTCAAGGCTGGTTCAATATACATAAATCTATAAATGTGATTCAGCACATAAACAAACTAAAAAATAAAGACCATATGATTCTCTCAATTGATGCAGAAAAAGCTTTTGACAATATCCAGCATCCCTTTGTGATCAGAACACTTAAGAAAATTGGTATAGAAGGAACATTTCTTAAACTAATAGAGGCCATCTACAGCAAACCCACAGCCAATATTGTGTTCAATGGAGTTAAATTTAAATCATTTCCACTTAGATCAGGAACCAGGCAAGGTTGCCCATTGTCTCCATTGCTCATTAACATTGTACTGGAAGTTTTACCCATTGCAATTAGGGAAAAAAAGGCGATCCAGGGTATCCATACAGGGTCAGAAGAGATCAAACTTTCACTCTTCACAGATGACATGATCGTATATGTGGGAAACACTAGGGATTCTACTACAAAACTTTTAGAAGTGATCAAGGAATACAGCAATGTCTCAGGCTACAAAATCAACACCCATAAATCTGTAGCCTTTATATATAGCAACAATAGCCAAGCAGAAAAAACAGCCAAGGATGCTATTCCTTTCACAGTAGTGCCAAAGATGATGAAATATTTGGGAGTTTATCTAACAAACGACATGAAAGATCTCTATAAAGAGAACTATGAAACTCTAAGAAAAGAAATAGCTGAAGATGTTAACAAATGGAAAAATACACCATGCTCATGGCTGAGAAGAATCAACATTGTTAAAATGTCCATACTACCCAAAGCAATATACAATTTTAATGCAATCCCTATAAAAGCTCCACTGTCATACTTTAAAGATCTTGAAAAAATAATACCAAGACATTACTCAGAAATAAAAACAAAGCGGGAGGAATCATGCTACCAGACCTGAGACTATACTATAAATCAATAGTGATCAAAACAGCATGGTACTGGCGCAAAAACAGAGAAGTAGATGTCTGGAATAGAATAGAGAACCGAGAGATGAATCCAGCTACTTACTGTTATTTGATCTTTGACAAGCCAATTAAAAACATTCAGTGGGGAAAAGATTCCCTATTTAACAAATGGTGCTGGGTGAACTGGCTGGCGATCTGTAAAAGACTGAAACTGGACCGACACCTTTCACCATTAACTAAGATAGACTCTCACTGGATAAAAGATTTAAACTTAAGACATGAAATTATAAAAATACTTGAAGAACGTGCAGGGAAAACTCTTCAAGGAATTGGCCTGGGTGAATATTTTATGAGGAGGACTCCCCAGGCAATTGAAGCACTATCAAAAATACATTACTGGGACCTGATCAAACTAAAAAGCTTCTACACAGCCAAGAACATAGTATGTAAAGCAAGCAGACAGCCCTCAGAATGGGAGAAAATATTTTCAGGTAATACCTCCAATAAAGGTTTAATAACCAAAATCCGCACAGAACTCAAATGTATTAGGAAGAAAAGAACAAGTTTCCCATCTCAGGGTGGTCAAAGGACTTGAAGAGAAACTTCTCTAAAGAAGACAGATGAATGATCTAAAAACACATGAAAAAAAAAAAGCCCATCATCCTTAATCATCAGAGAAATGCAAATCAAAACTAATTTGAGATATCACCTACCCCAGTAAGAGTAGCCCACATAACAAAATCCCAAAACCAGAGATGTTGACGTGGATGTGCAGAAAAGGGCACAGTTCTACACTGCTGGTGGGAATACACACTAATACATTCCTTTGGAAGGATGTTTGGAGAATACTTAGAGATTTAAAAATAGACCTGCCATTCCATCCTATAATTCCTTTACTAGGAATATACCCAGAAGACCAAAAATCACAATATAACAAAGACATCTGTACCTGAATGTTTATTGTAGCCCAATTCATAATTGCTAAGTCATGGAAGAAGCCCAAGTCCCCATCGTGCCACGAATGGACTAGCAAATTGTGGTACACGTATACCATGGAGTATTATGCAGCCTTAAAGAAAGATGGAGACTTTACCTCTTTCATGTTTACATGGATGGATTTGGAACATATTCTTCTTAGCAAAGTATCTCAAGAATGGAAGGAAAAGTATCCAATGTATTCAGCCCTACTATGAAGCTAATTTATAGCTTTCATATGAAGGCTATAACCCAACTATAGCACAGGAATATGGGGAAAGGGCCAAGGGAGAGGAAGGGAGGGGGGAGGTTAGGGTGGAGGGAGGGTCATGTGTGGGGCCACATGTATGGTGCATCTCAGAATGGGTACAGGTGAAACCTACTAAATGCAGAATGCAAATGTCCACATACAATAACTAAGAAAATGCCATGAAGGCTATGTTGAACAGTTTGATGAGAATATTTCATTTACTGAGTTTCACATGTATCTTTGAAAGATGCACTGCAGGTGTAATCCCACCAATCACCCTCCCTGTGCCCATCCTCCCCCCTCCCTCCCCTCCCTCTCCCCCTGCCCCATATTTTTAGGTTATAACTGGGTTATGGCTTTCATACGAAAGCCATAAATCAGTTTCATAGCAGGGCTGAGTACATTGGATACTTTTTCTTCCATTCTTGAGATACTTTACTAAGAAGAATATGTTCCAGCTCCATCCATGTAAACATGAAAGAGGTAAAGTCTCCATCTTTCTTTAAGGCTGCATAATATTCCATGGTGTACATGTACCACAGTTTATTAATCCATTTGTGGATCGATGGGCACTCGGGCTTTTTCCATGACTTAGATGAGAATATTTCAGATTGTATATGAAACCAGCACATTGTACCCCTTGATTGCACTAATGTACACAGCTATGATTTAACAATAAAAAAATAGATGGTAAAAAAAGTTGATCTTAGAGTGCATATTCTCAGAGGATAGACAGTTCCTATCACTAGATGATCAGTTCTTTATGGATCATATATTACTGAGGAGGACCAATGGGTGTTAGTAGATGGCAGTGACAACAAGAACGATGGTGATGTTCTGTTCAAAGTACCCTTCTGTTTCTCACAGGTGGACTGAGTATTTCAGAACACCTAATAGTGTTCATTTATCAACCTGAGAATGAAGAACAAAAGCAAAACTTTATTTCATTATTAAATCCTATTATAGCTTTATTATTTACTAAAATGTCTGAGATATTCTTAACCATAAGTCTATTTTTAGCCTTCTTAAACACTAAAATTGGAGGATATGTCATTAGTTTTGTAGAATGACCTCCCAGGGTGGTAGCTGGTATTATTCTTTCTACTGAAAAAAACTAAGGTACACACAAGTGTGACATAATTAATCATCTGCCTGGACAGTGAAAGAACCAAGGTGGGATGTTCTATAGGTGGAAAGCCCCATACTATCCAGTAAACTCAGTGCCAATCCCTTGGTGAGCATTGAGCATGCTTATTCCTCATTTCTCAATCATACTTACACTGCAATTATATGAATAAAACATGCTGATGCCCAAATAAGCAGACTCTCTACACAGCCGAATGGGATGAGAAGTTTCCATAGAAGGGTGGTGAAAAAAGAAAGAAATGGTCACTGCAATTAACATCTCTGATCACTGTGTTTACAGACCAGCCCTTGGCAGACAAGTTTTAAAAACCAGATCCAGACTTTCCAGGATTCAAAGACTATAAAAACAAACTAGAGGAAACCTTCCAACCGTCTGTAACACAGATGCACAGTGAACAGGAGGTGGTGTGGATTTCTGTATGACGTGACCATCAGTCATTCTATAAGCTCAGAACTTGTTGCCAGGAGCAGGAACAAGCCATCATTAGTGTTAATGGAGTTATTGGCTGAGTGGTAATGAGGCTATTGATGGCACGAAAGCTCTGTGGCCTTTATTCCACTTGGGAACTCCCTGAACTAGAGCATGGACAGCATAACAATGGAAATTTCTATTAACAAATGCTTTGTGCAATTGTCCTGGTAAATCTTCTTCACAAAGTTGTTCTTAAATATGTATGTAACTCAGTCACAGATCACCTAGATATTAATTGCATTCTGCAGAATCATCTGGTGAAAAAGCAAGCAAGCAGACTAAAAAAAATTAAAGAAATTAAAGACATAAAGTATGCACAGCTCTTTCTGCAGCAGCTAGGCATTTCTCAGGTTCCATCACTGTCCATCTGCCTGCCCTTTACTCCTGGCATTAAAGGAATGCCCCACGAAGGAGTCCCCAGGTGGGGATATTCACATGCATGTTCCAAGAAGTATTTTCTTTCTTTCTCCCTTTCTTTTTTTTAGCTGATGTTTATTTTCTACCCGGCTTATTTCCATCTTGTTTAAGAGCTTATAGAAGAACGGCATAAGACCATCAGTGGTTGTTCCTGCCCAGTCAGTGCCCTGAGCAGTGGGAGCTGCAGACCAGTCTGGCAGGCTGGGCGCTCCTGTCTTCAGTGGGGAACTGCTGAATAGGCACAGAGGGCACCTGCAGCCTATGACCAGTCTGCAACCCCGGGTTGAGTAGGCAGCCTATGACCAGTCTGCAACCCCGGGTTGAGTAGAAGTAAACTCAGGAGCTAGAGCAGTCCATTCACCCTGAAATTCTTCCTTGGTCACAGCTTTCTCAGCGGCAGCCTGCTCTTCCTTTTCAATCTCTTCAGGATCTCAGCCGAAGTAGAGATCAGGCATGAACTCCCATGGGTGTTCACGTGTTCACGGGAGGTGGTGCCACGTATGCGGAGAACTTCCCGGGCCAGCATCCACCACATCAGATCTACTGAGTGAGCTCCTTTGTTGTTGCCTGGGATGGCGATGTCTATAGGAGAATCTGTGTTACAGAGGAATAGTAAGCAGGTTCACATACGACCCCTCTGTGAGAAGCTGGTGCTCAGCCCTGAGATCAGTAACCTCCAGAAGGCGACGCTCCCAGAACGCTGCCTGGATCTGGTTAGGGATGGTTCTGGGAGTGGCCAGCAATAGGAGTGTCTCCAGTGGCAGCAACAAACTTCAGCACAGCTTGCTGGCCAGTATTCCTGGAGGATATGACACTGACATCAGCAGGGTTTTCAGGGGCAACAATGGCATGAGCTGCAAACAGAAGCTTCTCGCACGTCCTGTTCAGATTTATGATGTAGACACCATCACTTTTCCCTTTGTAGATGTCCTGTTCTATTTGGAAGTCAAGGTTGGTGCCACCTAAGTGGGTTCTTGCTGCAAGGAATTTGAGGCCATCCTCCTGCTTCATTTGTAGGACATCATGGGCTCCAGACATTGTGAAAGCTTCCCTTTAAGTTATGGTGGGAATCTAGAACACTGTATGGACCCTCCCTGAGCAGTGCAGAAGGGCCCAGAAGTATTTTAAAAGCTTTCTGTCATTAATATCACAGAGGCAGAACCACCAGCATGCTGTGGCTTTGTGCAGGAAAAAAATATCTTAGGTGACACAAGATGAAGTTTGTAAGTGACATGTGTTTCTGATGACAGGGAAAGCAAGAAGACAGTTAACATATGGAGCACAAAGCTTTAAAGAAGGAAACCCTGCTGTGTCACATAAAGTGTATCTTTTGCCAAGAGTGGAAGCTATAGATGTAGGCTTACTGAAACCAATCTAAGTTACATACATACATACATACACACAAAGATTTTTCAGGATATCTTGATTTTACTGTTTGCTGGGCTCTTATTAAGCAAGACAACCTTTCTGTCAAATAATTAATTTATCTGCAACTTTGAGCAATTGTTGAATAGAAAAATTGCTGAAGAATGCTGTAAGCTTAACAGTTGCTTGGTTTTAGTTAGGTGGGCTTTGTTCATGCTGGTGAGTGTGCAATTCTGGACAGGCACAGAGAGGCTTCTTTTTCTGAAAACTTCTGCACCAAGGCACTCCCGAGTGTCATTCAGGCTTCGCAGGCTGAACCCTCTGTAGTAGACGGCTGCTTTCTTCACTGCAGGTAAAGACAGCCCTCTTTGCAAATTCAACGACTGCTCTGGGCCCACAGCAGGTCCCCATCTTTCAGAGTAAGACACAGAATTAGTGTGACTTGTTCCATCTATTTCTGGGGCAAGCTCTATTTCATGGGTAAGTGATCATGGTGAAATCATACAAGATCAAAGCGAAGAGTTCCAAATTCATAATAAAATAAACCATCAGCACCACCACCACCTGAACCCTGCAGACTTTAGCAGCTTTTTACTAGGAATTACCTTATGGGGAGTGAAGCTTTGCACTATTTGTTTTTAGAGCTTATGATTTGATAAAAGGGACAAAATTTTCATTTCCACAGCTCAGAGATTTTTGATGATCTCTTTTTACACTCAGTGTGTTTTCCTATTCTCCACCTGGTCTTCAGCAGAGAAAATCTGACCATGTAAGTCCTGGGCCTAATCTCAGTACAGTGGCACTTTGTCACTGCCCTTGTAGCTTCTAAGAGTATCTTGGTGAGCCTCCCCAACAGGAGGAGGGGACTTAAGTGGAGGGGACTTGGGGTTAGTAGGAGCTGGGTTAGGAAACAGGTCCCCCTGGAGCAAGGCAGGGAACTGAAGCTGGCAGAAGAAATCTCACCAGAGTAGTTTGTGGGAATGTATGGCCCAAGAACCCCTTCACTTGGGCTGTTGCTGTTCTTTGGTGTCCCCAGCTGTAAAACAGGTCTCACTTCTGCCATTTGGTTCATCTTCTTATACTTGGAAGTGTGTAAAATACCATGCAGTTCAGATGGAAATTAAGAATCAAATTTTATTTAAAAATTTACACATTTAGATATTTGGCTCTTCTAAGGATCAGTGAGAAATACCATTAATGGGAAAACTGAAATTGTGAAACGTCAGGTAATTAATTAGAATGAATCACAAGGTTTCATGCAGACACTCTAGGGATAAGGAGAGAAATATTGTCACTCTTTCTGTGCTTTCCAGATCATGTGTGAGGGGGCTGCCCAGCCCTCCTGCTCTGACCACACCTTTCTCTGGGGTGGTCTCTGGCCTAGAAGTCTACAGCTTTTGGTCATAATTGTCTATTATTTACTGGCCAACTGGAGGCTAGAAAATATGTTGTTGCTATTTTTATAATTATTCTTTTGGTAATTAGTATTTGGTAACTGGTAACAATCCAGTAACTGGTAACAATCTTGGTAACAATTTTGTAATTTGCCTATAGCTAATAACATTGAAATTGTGTATAGTTTTGCTCCTTAAGAAAGCCATAACATTGATTTTTCTTTCCATTAGGAAAACATCTATTTACACCACAGCAAAACCATGCCTAGATATCGAGCTAATAGAAATGAAGATATATATCTACACAACGACTTGCATACAAGCATTCATAGCACAGTTATTCATAAGAACCAAGCACTGGTAACAATTCAAATTTCCATCAAATAATGAACAAATAAAATGTAGTATTTTCATATGGAATACCACACAGAGGTAAAAAGAGGTAAATATTGATACATGTAACAACAGGGGTGAACCAAAAGATACACTAAAACCATACTCAAGAGTTTACATGTGAAATTTCTGGTAAAGGCAAAAATAGAGACAGAAAAAATATCAGTGGTTGGGGCTAAAAGTGGGCCTCAAATGGACATTCAGGAACATTTTTGGGAGACAAAGTTGTTCTAAAATTATATTGTAGTAAGAGTTGCATAACTACACACATTTACTAAAAATTTTAAAATCATACACTTAGAAAAGGTAAAATTATGTTTTGTAAGTTACTTGTCAATTAAACTGAAAAATAAAAAAAAAATTTAAAAAACATCTATCAGGGGGTGGAGCAAGATGGTGGACCAGAAGGTATCATTCAGCTGAGCTCTCCTAGACTGACTGGGGAAAAAGAGAGAACCCAGCCATACCTGGCACAGGGAACTTGAAAAGGGAGCACAGTAAGGCGGTGGGGGAAAGCTGATGAATTAGGCAAGTGACTGGGATTGGCTGGGATCAGCTGGCCTACCATGGAGGTCTGGGATGGGAGGAAGCCTTTCTGGAGTTTTTAGTTTTGGGGGGAAACTTCACATTGAGTGGCAAACTTGGAAGAGTGGGTGGACTCAAACAGCATACAGCAACCAGATTTGAATACTTTCTGGATTTGCCGTAGGTTTGGTGGTTGGCAAGGCAGCCATACTGAGAAGTTCTCCACAGCCAGGGGGCTGCCATTGTGGGAAGGCTGTGAGAAGGTTGTGGCAGGGGCTTAAAGCATGGCTGTCTTAATTCAACCTGCTGGGATCAGAACTCCACTCTTGGGACAGGCTGAGGGATTTATGCACCCCATGAGGTCTGGAGTCTCACAGATTGGGGACAGGGGGCACTGTGAGACCTGTCCCCGAAGGATTCATGTGAGCTTTAAGATCTCAACCTGGCAGGGTCTGAATGCTAAGGAAACAATCAGGTGATCACTGAAGGCAACTAAGTTGGAATAAGGACCATAGAGGTTGCTGGCTGTGCTCTTTGTCTCCTGAAAAAAACAAAAAACAAAAACCCATAGCACCACCTAGTGTCCTGAAGACATATTGCAACATATTGTTATCAAGAGCAAGGACTTCTGTTTAGCCACAAGGAAGAGTTTGGCTTTGTTCAGACTGAGGCCACTTCAAGACCTAAGATCTCAGACAAGGTAATTTGAAGCAAAGGAGGCAGTGAGATGGAGAAAGGAGGACAAAGAGGTGAACAAGAAGAAAAACACATGAGGAGGAACCAATAGAAAAATTCGGGCAACATAAAAAAACAAAACAGAGGAACTCCCCAAAGGGACAATGAGGCAGCTATACTGCAGAAGACTCCACCTATAAAGAATTAATGGATTTGACAGGAAGGGAATTTAAAATATGGATGATAAAGATAATAGAAGGAATGGGCAAGAAAATGGAAAGAGAACCAAAGTCAGATGAGACATACGTAGAATATAGAAAGGATATGGTGGAGCTTAAGGAATCGAAGGAGACAATCAGGTAATGTAAAGATGCAATAGAAAGTATAAAAAATAGGTTAGACCATGGAGAAGAAAGGACTTTGGACTAGAGGACAAAGTTTTTGAGTTAGCCCAGGTAGTTAAAGAGGCAGAAAAGAAGAGAGAGAAATCAGATCAGGTACTTAGAGAACTATGAGAATCCATGACGCATTCAAATATATAAATTTAGGGATTCCTGAAGGGGAAGAAGATCGTCCCAAAGGAATGCAAGCCCTACTGGAGACTATCATAAATGAAAATTTCCCAAGTTTTACTAAAGACCCAGACACACTCCTTTCAGATGGATATCAAGCCCTGGGTTATCTCAACTCAAACAGAGCCTCTCCAAGACACATTGCAATGAACCTTTCCAAAGTCAAGATAAAAGAAAAAATTCTGCAAGTAGCCGGAAGTAAGCACCAACTGACCTACAGAGGCAGAGCCATTAGGATGATAGCAGACTTTTCAACGGAAACTTTCCAAGCCAGAAGAGAATTGTCATCCATCTTCAACATTCTTGAACAAAACAATTTTCAGCCAAGTTCTGTATGCTGCTAAACTAAGCTTCAAAATGGATAGAGAAATCAAATCTTTTGTGGATGTACAAGCACTAAGGAAATTCAATACAACAAGATCAGCTCTACAGTAAATACTTAGACCTATTCTCAACACTGACCATCACAATGGACCACCAGCAAAATAAACGGCCAGAAGCTAAAGGTCAACACTTAGTTCCACAATGGCACAAAAGATAAAACTACACAATGGACTTTGACAAAATAAGATGAATAGAACTCAACCACTTATCAATTCTCTCAATAAATGTCAATGGACTGAATTCACCACTGAAGAGGCACAGGCTGGTTGATCGAATAAAAAAGCACAAGACATCTATATGCTGTCTCCAGGAGATACACCTAACCTTGAAGGACAAATCAAGACTCAGGGTTAAGGAATGGAAAACAGTATTTCAAGCAAATGGAAATCAGGAGAAAGGAGGGATTGCAATCTTACTTTCAGATACAATAAGATCTGATACAACTAAAGTTGAGAAAGACAAAGAGACGCTTTATCGTGCTCAAAGGAATAATACAACAAGAAGACATTTCAATTTTAAATATTTATGCACCCAACTTAAATGCTCCCAGATTTATGAAACAGACCTTAATGGGTTTGAGCAATATGATATCCCATAACACCATAATAGTCAGGGACTTTAACACCCCTCTGACACAAGCTGGGTGAAGTGGCTCATGCTTGTAATCCTAGCACTCTGGGAGGCCAAGGTGGGTGGATTGTCTGAGCTCATAGGTTCATCTCTAAAAAATAGCTGGGTGCTATGGTGGATGCCTGTAGTCTCAGATACTTGGGAGGCAGAGACAAGAGAATCACTTGAGCCTAAGAGTTTGAGGTTGCTGTGAGCTATGACACCATGGCACTATACCAAGGGTGACAAAGTGAGATTCTATCTCCAAAAAAAAAAAAAGAAAAAAAGAAAAACCCTCTGGCAGAACTGGACAGATTCTCTAAACAGAAGCTAAACAAAGATACAAAGGACTTAAATGTGACCCTAGAACAAATGAGATTAATAGACATATATAGAACACACCATCCCAAAGATAATGAATATACATTTTTTTCATCAGCCCAGGGTACATATTCCAAAATCAACCACATCCTAGGATACAAATCAAACCTTAGCAAAATTAAAAGAATAGAAATTATACCCTGTATCTTCTCAGACCACAAGGCAATAAAGGTGGAACTCACCTCCAACAAAAATGTTCATCCCCACACAAAGACTTAGAAATTAAACCTTATACTGAATGATAGTTGGATTCAGGAAGAGATAAAAAAGGAAATTGTTAAATTCCTTAAACATAGTAACAATGAAGACACAAGTTACCAAAACCTGTGGGATACAGCAAAAGCAGTCTCAAGAGGGATATTTATTGCGATAGATGCCTACATTCAAAAAACAGAAAGACAGTGCATCAACAAACTCATGAACCATCTTATGGAATTGGAAAAAGAAGAATAATCTAATTCCAAACCCAGCAGAAGAAAAGAAGAAACAAAAATTAAATCAGAGGTTAATGAAATTGAAAACAAAAGAATCACAGAAAATTAATGAAACAAAAAATTGGTTTTTGAAAAAATAAATAAAATCAATACACCTTTGGCCAGATTCACTGAAAACAGAAAAGTAAAATCTCTAATAACCTCAATCAGAAATGATAAAGGGGAAATAACAACAGATGCCACAGAGATACAGAGATCATCTCTGAGTACTATTAGAAATTCTATGCCCAGAAATTTGACTATGTGGAGAAAATTGATCAATACCTGGAATCACCTCTCCCTAGACTTAATCAAGAAGAAATAGATCTCTTGAACAGACTGATTTCAAAGAAATAATAAAAAAAACTCTCAAAAAAAATGCCAATGTCCTGATGGTTTCACACCAGAATTCTATAAGCCTTCAAAGAAGAGTTATACCCCTACTGCAGAAATTATTCCAAAAAATTGAGAAGGAAGGAATCTTCCCCAACATGTTCTATGAAGCAAACATCGTCCTGATACTAAAACCAGGAAAAGACCCAACTAAAAATGAGAATTTCAGACCAATTTCATTAATGAATATAGGTGCAAAATTTCTCAAAAAAATCTTAGCCAATAGATTACAGCTACACATTAAAAAGGGCAAGAGAATCGCTGAAGCCCAGGAGTTGGAGGTTGCTGTGAGCTGTGTGAGGCCAAGGCACTCTACCAAGGGCCATAAAGTGAGACTCTGTCTCTACAAAAAAAAAAAAAAAAAAAAAAAAAAAAAAGAAATATATATATATATCATTCATCATGATCAAGTAGGTTTCATCTCAGGAATGCAAGGCTGGTTTAACATACACAAGTCCATAAATGTAATTCACCATTTTAACAGAAGCAAAAATAAAGACCATATTCCTCTCAATAGATTCAGAAAAAGCATTCAATAAAATTCAGCATCCTTTTCTAATTAGAACACTTAAGAATATAGGAATAGGTGGCACATTTCTTAATCTGATCAAAGCCATCTACGACAAACCCATAGCCAGTATTATACTGAATGGAGTAAAACTGAAGGCTTTTCCACTCAGAACTGGAACCAAACAAGGTTGTCCTTTATCACCATTACTATTCAAAATAGTGCTGGAAGTTCTAGCCAATACAATCAGGTAAGAGAAGAAAATAAAGGGAATTCAAATGGGTGCAGAGGAGGTCAAACTTTTGCTGTTTGCTGAAGATATGATCTTATTCTTAGAGAACCCCAAAGACTCAACCACAAGACTCCTAGAAGTGATAAAAAAAAATACAGCAATTTGGCAGGGTATAAAATTAATGTTCACAAATCAGTAGCCTTTCTATATGCCAGTAACAGCCGAGATGAGAAGCTAAGCAAGGACACAATTCCCTTCATAGTAGAGAGAGAGAAAGAAAAGAAAAGAAAAGAAAAGAAAAGAAAGAAAGAAAGAAAGAAAGAAAGAAAGAAAGAAAGAAAGAAAGAAAGAAAGAAAGAAAGAAAGAAAGAAAGAAAGACAGACCTAAGACAGACCTAGGAATATACATAACAAAAGAGGAAAAGGACCTCTATAAAGAAAATTATGAAACTTTAAGAAATAGCAGACGATATTAACAAATGGAAGAACATACTATGTGCATGGCTGGGAATAATCAACATTGTGAAAATGTCTATACCACTAAGCAATTTTTCATTCCATACCCCCTCACACCTCCCTCTTTCTCACCCTTCTAAGTCTCTAATGTCTATTATTCTGTTCTCTATGACCATGTGCATATATTATTTAGTTTATGAGAACATAGGGTATTTGACTTTCTGTTTATGGGGTATTCTTCTTAAGATAATGGCCTCCACTTCCATCCATGTTGCTGCAAAAGATAGGATTTCATTCTTTTTTTATGCCTGAGTAGTATTCCATGGTATATATGTACCACGTTTTCTTTATCCAGTCATCCATTGAGTAACACTTAGGTTGATTCCGTATCTCTGATATTGTGTGTAGTGCTACAATAAACAAATGAGTGCAGGTATCGTTGATATAACGATTTTTTCCCCTTGGATAGATACCCAGTTGTGGGATTGCTGGATCCAATAGTTGTTCTATTTTTAGTTCTTTGAGAAACATTCATACTGTTTTCTATAGAGTTGTACTAATTTATATTCCCATTAACAGTATATAAGTGATCCCTTTTTCTTTATTGTCAACATCTGTTATCTTTTGGCTTTTTAATAATAGTCATTCTGACTGATGTAAGACGGTATCTTATTGTGGTTTGAACTTGCATTTCTCTGATGGTATGTTTCTTGGCCATCTGTTTTCTTTTAGAAAATATCTATTTCACTATTTCACATTCTCAGTGTATTTTTTTTTTTTTAAAGAGACAGAGTTTCACTTTATCACCCTTGGTAGAGTGCTCTGGTGTCACAGCTCACAGCAACCTCCAACTCCTGGGCTTTGGAGATTCTCTTGCCTCAGTCTCCCGAGTAGCTGGGACTACAGGTGCCTGCCAGAACGCCCGGCTATTTTTTTGTTGCAGTTTGGCTGGGGCGGGGTTAAAATCCTCCACCCTCGGTATATGGGGCCAGTGCCCACTGAGTCACAGGTGCCGCCCTTTCAGTGTACTTTTTAATGGCATTATTGGGGTTTTGTTGAGTTGTTTGATTTTCTGGATGATTTTGGATGTTAGTCCTTTGTCTGATATATAGTTTGCAAATATTTTCTCCCACTCAAAAGTTGTCTGTTCACTCTGTTGATTATTTCCTTTGCTGTGCAGAAGCTTTTTTTAGTTTAATTAAGTCCCATTTGTTTATTGTCCATTTTCATTTTTGTTGCTTTGCCTTTGAGATTTTAGTTATGAATTCTTTGATTCCGGTCAATATTCAGAGGAGTTTTTCCTAGATTTTCTTCAAGAATTTCTATAGTTTCAGATAGTACATTTAATTTTTTTTTTTTTTATACAAAGTCTCAAGCTGTCACCCTGGGTAGAGTGCAGTGGCGTCACAGCTCACAGCAACCTTAAACTCTCAGGCTTAAGTGATTCTCTTGCTTTAGCCTCCCAAGTAGCTGAGACTACAGGCACCCACCACAACACCGGCTATTTTTTGTTGCAGTTACCACTGTTGCTTGGTGGGTGGGGCTGGATTCAAACCTGCGAGCTCTGGTGTATGTGGCTGGTGCCCTAGCTGCTTGAGCTACAGGCACCAAGCCCTTACATTTAATTTTTTTTTTTATTAAATCATAGCTGTGTACATTGATATGATCATGGGGCATCACACACTAGGTTCATAAACCGTTTGACACATTTTCATCACACTGGTTGACATAGCCTTCCTGGCGTTTTTCAGTTATTGGGCTAAGACACTTACATTCTACATTTACTAAGTTTCACATATATCCTTGTAAGATGCACCGCAGGTGTGATCCCACCAGTCCCCCTCCCTCTACCCACACCCCCCCTTTCCTCCTTCCCCCTATTCTTAGGTTGTAACTGGGTTATAGCTTTCATGTGAGAGCCCTAAATTAGTTTCATAGTAGGGGTGAGTACATTGGGTACTTTTTTTTCCATTCTTGAGATACTTTACTAAGAAGAATATTTTCCAGTTCCATCCATGTAAACATAAAAGAGGTAAAGTCTCCATCTTTCTTTAAGGCTGCATAATATTCCATGGTGTACATATACCACAGTTTATTAATCCATTTGTGGATTGATGGGCACTTGGGCTTTTTCCATGACTTAGCAATTATGAATTGGGCTGCAATAAACATTCTGGTACAAATATCTTTGTTATGATGTGATTTTTGGTCTTCTGGGTATATGCCCAGTAGAGGAATTACAGGATTGAATGGCAGTTCTATTTTTAAATCTCTAAGTGTTCTCCATATATCTTTCCAAAATGAATGTAATAATTTGCATTCCCACCAGCAGTGCAAAAGTGTTCCCTTTTCTCCATATCCACGCCAACATCTCTGGTCTTGGGATTTTGTGATATAGGCTAATCTCACTGGAGTTAGATGATATCTCAAAGTAGTTTTGATTTGCATTTCTCTGATGATTAAAGATGATGAGCATTTCTTCATATGTCTGAAGGCGGTGCACCTGTCTTCTTCAGAGAAGTTTCTCTTCAAGTCCTTTGCCCAGCCTGCGATGGGATCCCTTGTTCTTTTCTTGCTAATGCGTTTGAGTTCTCTGTGGATTCTGGTTATTAAACCTTTGTCAGAGACATAACCCTGCAAATATCTTCTCCCATTCTGAGGGCTGTTTGCTTGCTTTACTTACTGTGTTCTTCGCTGTGCAGAAGCTTAGTTTGATCAAGTCCCAGTAGTGTATTTTTGAAGCTGCTTCAATTTCCTGGGGGGTCCTCCTCATAAAATATTCACCCAGACCAATTTCTTCAAGGGTTTCCCCTGCACTCTCCTTTAATATTTTTGTAGTTTCATGTCTTAGGTTTAAATCTTTAATCCAGTGAGAGTCTATCTTAGTTAATGGTGAAAGGTGTGGGTCCAGTTTTAGTTTTCTGCAGGTTGCCAGCCAGTTCACCCAGCACCATTTGTTAAATAGGGAATCTTTTCCCCACTGAAGGTTTTTAATTGGCTTGTCAAAAATTAAATAACAGTAAGTAGCTGGATTCATCTCTTGATTCTCTATTCTGTTCCAGATGTCTACTTCTCTATTTTTGTGCCAATGCCATGCTGTTTTGATCACTATTGATTTGTAGTATAGTCTGAGGTCTGGTAGCGTGATTCCTCCTGCCTTGTTTTTATTTCTGAGTAATGTCTTGGCTATCCGAGTTTTTTTCTGATTCCATATAAAACGAAGTATTGTTTTCTCGAGATCATTAAAGTATGATAGTGGAGCTAATGGGGATTGCGTTGAAATTATATATTGCTTTGGGTAGTATGGACATTTTAACAATGTTGATTCTTCCCAGCCATGGGCATGGTATGTTTTTCCATTTGTTAACATTTTCAGCTATTTCTTTTCTTAGAGTTTCATAGTTCTCTTTATAGAGATCTTTCACGTCCTTTGTTAGATAAATTCCCAAATATTTCATCTTCTTTGGCACTACTCTGAATGGGATAGAGTCCTTAACTGTTTTTTCAACTTGACTATTGTTGGTATATATAAAGGCTACCGATTTATGAATGTTTATTTTGTAACCTGAGACGCTGTATTCCTTGATCACTTCTAAGAATTTTGTAGTAGAGCCCCTAGTATTTTCCAGATATACAATCATATCGTCTGCAAAGAGCGAAAGTTTGATCTCTTCTGACCCTATATGGATACCCTTGATCGCTTTTTCTTCCCTAATTGCAGTGGCTAAAACTTCCATTACAATGTTAAAAAGCAATGGAGACAATGGGCAGCCTTGTCTGGTTCCAGATCTGAGTGGAAATGGTTCCAATTTAACTCCATTCAATATGATGTTGGCTGTGGGTTTGCTGTAGATGGCATCTATCAGATTGAGAAATGTCCCTTCTATATCAATTTTCTTAAGTATTCTGATCATGAAGGGATGCTGGATATCATCGAAGGCTTTTTCTGCATCGATTGAGAGAATCATATGGTCTTTGTTTTTTAATTTGTTTATGTGCTGGATTACATTTATAGATTTACATATATTGAACCAGCCTTGAGACCCTGGGATAAAACCAACTTGGTCATGATGTATAATTTGTTTGATGTGTTGCTGGATTCTGTTTGTTAGGATCTTGTTGAATATTTTTGCATCTATATTCATTAGTGATATTGGTCTATAGTTTTCTTTTCTTGTTGGGTCTTTTCCTGGTTTGGGGATCAGGGTGATGTTTGCTTCATAGAACGTGTTGGGTAGTCTTCCTTCTTTTTCTACCTTTTTGAACAGGTTGAGTAACATAGGTACTAATTCCTCTTTAAAGGTTTGGTAGAATTCTGACGTGAAACCATCTGGTCCCGGACTTTTCTTTTTAGGGAGGTTTTGTATGGTTGATGCTATTTCCGAACTTGATATGGGCCTATTCAACATTTCCACTTGATTCTGGCTAAGTCTTGGAAGGTGACGTGCTTCCAAGTATCGGTCAATTTCCTTCAGATTTTCATATTTCTGAGAATAAAGTTTCTTGTAATAGTCATTAAGGATTTTTTGGATTTCTGAGGTGTCTGTTGTTATTTCACCTTTGTTGTTTCTGATTGATGAGATTAGAGATTTTACTCTTTTTTTCCTGATTAGGTTGGCCAGAGGTTTATCTATTTTATTGACCTTTTCAAAAAACCAGCTTTTTGATTTATTGATCTGTTGTATTATTCTTTTGTTTTCAATTTCATTTAATTCTGCTCTAATTTTGGTTATTTATTTTCTTCTACTGGGTTTGGGGTTGGAATGTTCTTCCTTTTCTAGTTGCTTGAGATGTCCCATTAAGTTGTTAACTTCCTCTCTTTCCATTCTCTTGAGGAAGGCTTGCAGTGCTATATATTTCCCTCTTAGAACTGCCTTTGCAGTGTCCCAGAGGTTTTGATAGTTTGTGTCTTCATTGTCATTTTGTTCCAAAAAATTGGCAATTTCTTTCTTAATCTCATCTCTGACCCAGCTATCATTCAACATAAGGTTAACTTCCATGTTTTTGTATGAGTTTGCAGATTCCTGTTGTTACTCAATTCAAGTTTTATTCCATGATGGTCCGAGAAGATGCATGGAATAATTTCTATTCCTTTAAATTTACTGAGGTTAGACTTGTGACCTAAGATGTGATCAATTTTGGAGTAAATTCCGTGGGGTGATGAGAAGTATGTGTATTCAGTTTTGTTGGGATGAAATGTTCTGTAGGTATCTGCTAAATCCAAAAGTTGGATGGTTAGGTGTAAATCTAAGATTTCTTTGCTCAGCTTCTTGTTGGAGGATCGATCCACACTGCCAAAGGGGTGTTGAAATCTCTGACTATTATGGAGCTGGAAGAAATCAAGTTGCTCATGTCTGTTAGAGTTTCTTTTATAAATTGAGGTGCATTCTGGTTGGGTGCATAGATATTAATGATTGAAATCTCATCATATTGAGTATTACCCTTAATAAATATGTAGTGACCATTCTTGTCCTTCTTTACTTTTGTTGGTTTAAAGCCTATTGTATCTGCAAATAAGATTGCAACACCTGCTTTTTTCTGATTACCATTTGCCTGAAATATGGATGACCATCCTTTCACCCTGAGTCTGTATTTGTCTTTTAAGTTAAGATGTGACTCTCGTATGCAGCAAATATCTGGCCTGAGTTTTGTATCCAGTCAGCTAGCCTATGCCTCTTTAGAGGACAGTTTAAGCCGTTCACATTAATGGAGAATATTGATAAGTCTGGTGAAGTTTTGGGTATCAAGTTTTTCAATAGTCCAGTGGGTATTTTGAATCTGTTCACCAGTGTGGAAGTTGGAGTTTGATCAGAAGTTTCTGAGTGAGTTTACTTTTGTGGTATAGGATTGGGTTGGTTTTTATGGAGGATAGGTCTGAGAATATCCTGAAGAGCTGGTTTGGTTATGGCAAATTTCTTCAATATATGAATGTCATTAAAGTATTTAATTTCTCCATCATAGATGAAACTCAGTTTAGCTGGATACAAGATCCGGGGTTGGAAGTTATTTTGCTTTAGGAGATTAAAAGTTGATGCCCACCCTCTTCTGGCTTGAAAAGTTTCAGCAGAGAGGTGTGCAGTCATTCTAATATTCTTGCCTTTGTACATAATAACTTTCTTTCGCCTGGGAGCTTTGAGAACTTTCTCCTTCATATTAACTTTAGTGAAGCTAATTATGATATGCCTGGGGGATGTCTTATTCGGATTGAGTCATGCTGGGGTTCTGACGCTGTCTGCTATCTGTTTTTCAGAATCTCTAGGCAGGTCTGGAAAGTTCTCTTTCATAATTTCATGTAGAAGGGCCTCTGTACCCAGCGAGGCCACTTCATCGGTTTCAGGAATTCCAATGATTCGGATATTGCCCTTCTTCAAATTATCCCAGAGCTCTCTGAGAGAATGATCTGTTTTTGCTCTCCATTTCTCTTCCTCTTTGACAATTTGAGAGTGTTCATAGGCTTTATCTTCAATGTCAGAAATCCTTTCTTCTGCTTGCTCCATTCTGTTGCTGAGGGATTCTACTGTATTTTTCATATCTTTGAGGGCTGCAAATTCTTGCTTCAGTGTGTCTAAGTCTTTGGTAGTTTTGTCTTTAAATTTGTTAAATTCTTGAGACAGCTTTTGAATTTGTCCTCGATTTCCTAGTTCCATTTTGTTAATCTTGTTCGCCATCCAAATTCTGAATTCGATTTGTGACATCTCAGCCAGTTGTTTATGAATGGGATCTTCAATTTCATCTGCCATATCTTTCCTTGGGGGGGGGTTGATCTATTCTGGTTATTCATGTTACCAGAGTTTTTCCGCTGATTCCGCCCTATGATTGTTTTACTCCCTTTGATTTCTCCCCTGGTGCTTTGTCGAGGACCCATACAGTGCTGTGGCCTGAGAACCTGGGGCCCTGTTTGGTGTAGAGGGGCTAAGTGATTCTGTCTTGTTTTCAGCTGGTTTCTATTTGACCCAAGTGAAACAGTTACTCTGGGTTGAAGTCTCAGCTGTGGAGGAATACCAGCAATTATGTCACCCCACCCACCACAGGCAACGAATGGAAAAGGAAAATCAAACCTTCCTACAATCACACACCCAGGGCACCACCTGGATAGTCCCCAGGTGATTGGTTCAGTTCAAAAGGTCCAAATCAATTGTCTCAGTCAGCAGCTGTCTCTGGTGGGAGAGTTCAAGAGGTCCCTGGGAACTGGATCACAGGGTTCTGGTGACTGCTCTACTATGGCTTGCTCCAGTGTTGTGTGGGGTCAGGAGGGGCCACCCAGTAAATAGATCAGTCTGGGAAGGTTGATGCCTCCTTCCCCACCTTGCAGCTCTGTCACACCCAGTCGCTGCTAGCCCCACAGGGCTGTTACCTAGTCAGTTGTCTGCAGTAAGCAGATACTCCGGAGGTTTGCACCTGCCTATGTCACAGGGTGGTCTGTGTCTGCTCATATAGGCCGTTGCTCTCTGTCTTTATCCAGCAGGGGGTGGTGTGGCCTGTTGACCTTGGGCACTTGATGGAGGCTGGAGGTGTTCACTCAGTTCCAGTCCCACCCTTAGTTTACGTTACTGGGTGAACGGAATAACCCTGTGGGGTTGTTTCTGACCTTGCTAGATTCCTCAGCAGAGGAGAGGCTGATTTGAATTCCCAGAACCTGTGCCTCAGGCCCTGTCTTTACTCCTGTGGGTTTGTATTCGCAGCACGATTAGTTGTCAGCTGTAGCCTCTTGGCCTCCTTTGTCTGTAGGCTGGTGATCCCGAGGGCCGGGTGCGTCATAGGCTCAGTAGAGTGGTCCTCTGGATCAGCCCCACCCTGGGAGTTTCCTGGCTCTGCGGGTGTGTTTTCTAGTGCCCATGTTCTACCCAGGTTAGTACTGCCTCAGGCAAACCCTTTACTCACGGGGCCTGTGTTTCAGTCCCAGGTCTGTTCCGTGGTGGTTGCCCTCTGAGAAGATGCTCGGCCTCATCTGGTTGCCCAGGGAGACAGGGGGAGAGGCTATGGGATATCTGGGAGTGGGCCTTGTTATTGCTGCAGACAGCTATTGCTCTGCACCTTGGGGCACCACTGCTCCAGTGTGATTCCCTCTTAGCCAACCATCATCTTCTCACTCCTGAGCTGCAGAATTAGCACTGGCCAGCTGCAGTCCAGGTCCTGTCTACACCTCTTGAGAGTTCATCCAAGAATCTGGACTCCTGGGGGGGCAGGTCTTCAGATCACTGAGTGAGAGTGGAGGGGAGTGCTGGGAGCTCAGAGTTGCAGGTTGTAACACCAAGCTCATTGAGACCAAATGAACAAATAAACAGATACAAAGGTTATCAGGCACATGGGCCCATAGATACAGAAACAGACGGAAACACATAGACATACAGACAACACCCACAACAACAGCAATATAAAAACAACTGCAATAAAAATAGTGATAATTGTAAAATAATTGAAAGAAAGAAAAAAAGAGGGAAAAAAGTGGTGTTAGTAGAAATGTTAAAAGAGAAGAAAGAAGAAATTAAAATTAGAAAACATAGAAAAAATATATCTATATAAAAAATAATAATAAAAAATTATCCACCTGTAGTCCCAGCTACTCGGGAGGCTGAGGCAAGAGAATTGCTTAAGCCCAGGAGTTGGAGGTTGCTGTGAGCTGTGTGAGGCCACAGCACTCTACCAAAGGCCATAAAAGTGAGACTCTGTCTCTACAAAAAAAAGTAAAATAAAATAAAAAAAATAAATTATTGAAAGCTCCTCCAAGAAAATGGTGAGGAAAAAACAGGACAAAACAAAAAAAACAACAACAACAAAAAAGAAAAAAAAAGCCACCAACTACAAAAATATTTTTGTGTGTAGAAATATACCTATATACATCTATATGTCTGCTGTAGGGATCAACTTTCGTAGGAATATATTCATACTGCAATATACTTGCTGGACACCAGATGGCTCTGTGAATGGTTCCAAGGGTCATACCCGATTTTCAGTTTATGTTGTTACCATGGTAACCACCTTCCATGGCCGATAGCCATTTTGGAATTTCTGTAAAAGTTTGTCGCCCAAGAATTGTGTAACCTCGGCTGTTCCCTTCCAGACAACACTTGTGACCGACCTTCCCACTCAGTGCAAGTGTCCACGCCTCTTAAGTCTTTCTACTCTGCTCCCAGGTTCTCCTGCAAACTGGCAACTGCAATCGGCTGTAGGGAGAGTGGCGCTGGGTTCGGGCGGCAGCTAGCGGGCTTGTGGCTCCAGCCGGCTGTATCTGGCTTCTGTGGCTCTGTCCGCGGCTTTAGCAGCTTCAGTGGCAATAGCTGGGACGGCGCTGGGTTGGCGGATTCAGCTGGTTCCCGTGGTTGGAGCGCTTGGGGACCTTATTCTGAGTTTTATGGTTGAGAGTTTTCCATTTGTATCGGCACCCGCCAGATCGCCCCTCAACCTGAACCGCCAACCCCCTCCAACACCTGGGGGAAAGGTGCCCACCTTTCAAAATGGGTAGTTCAAAATGTCTGGGTAGTTCAAAATGTCTGTTTCCTGGGCGGGATCCCTTCCCTTCAATTGTCCAACAGGGTGCCCAGCTCCCCGTGGTTTTGAGTGGCTCTCCTTTCAGATGCCTCCCTCAGTTCAGGAATAAATATTTGTTAATTGGGTTTTGTCAGCATTTACAAGCTGCTGATCTCCATAGGGGAGGGGCCTGCTGGCCAGCACGGCGGAGCAGGGAAGAATCTCTACAACAGAGTCTGTGGTTTTAAATTACTGCTCATATATAGCAATCCGCCAGTTCACTGAGCGTCTCCAGCTGTCTGTCTGCTGCAATAATCCACACACGGGGAAGGTCCAGACCCTCTTTCCTCTCACCTGATGGCTTGGGAGAGGTGGGCTACACATCCATCCTGTCTGCCCTACATTTAATTTTTGAAGCTCATTCTAACAGGCACAAAATTTGTGAATGAAAAAAATATTTTTTTTTTTAGTTTACAAAGTCTGAAAATAGGACTCCATTCTCTTTAGGCCTGTAAAGTTTCTGCTAAGAAGTCTACTGTTAGTCTGATAGGATTTCCTTTACAGGTGACCAGATGCTTTTCTCTTGATTAATTTAGAATGTTTCTCTTCATGTTGACTTTAAATAGTCTGATGAATGTATGTTCTTAATAAAATTCTTCCTGTAGTGTATTTCCTTGGAGTTCTCTAAGCTTCTTATCTCTGGATATCTAAATCTCTATCAAGACTAATAATAAAGTGTCCTCACTTATTTCCTCAAATAGGTTTTCTAAAATTTTTGCTTTTTCTTCTCCCTCAGGAATACAGTATAGATTTGGACACTTCCCATTATCCTATAGTTCTTAAAGGCCAAGGCTTTGCTCATTTAGTTAAAAATTATTTTTTATTTTTGTCTGACTGGATTAATCCAAAAGATCTGTCTTCAAGTTCTCAGATTCTTCTGCTTAATCTAGTCTACTGTTGCAGCTTCCAATTGCCTTCTGTAATTCTTTCAAGGAATCTTTTATTTCCAGAAGTTTTGTTTGGTTTTTCTTTAAAATATCTCTTTGATAACTTTGTCATTCATATTCTTAGTTGATTTTCTGATTTTTCTTGGATCTCATTGACCTTCCTTATATGGATTGTGAATTTTTAAGCTAGCATTTCAGGATTTTAATTTTGGTTGGGATCCATTACTAGAGAGCTAGTATAATCCCTTATGGATAGCATAATGCCATATTTTCTCATACTGCCGGAATTGTTATGCTGTTTGTTCTCATTTAGAGTCACTTTTTGAATTAACTTTTATTTGGATAGGATTCCCCGACCCCAAGGGTGTGATTGTAATGTATGTTGGGCAGGGTCATTTGGCTTTGTTTCTGGGTACTTTCAGTGGCCAAAATTCTGTATAAATTTCTTGGTTATAAATATCCTTAGTATGGTGGTTTTCTCAAATGCTGGTTCTAGTAGCAGGGTACTGGGCATATGAGTATGCTTTTGGTTTCCTGCAAAGATGGAGAGGTGGAGATCTCAAGAAGCTTATCTCATTCACAAGCAATGTTTGCTTGTGTCAGCAAATTTTGTGTTGGGTTGTGCCGTTTGACCTCCAGGCCAGTAGTTGGCACTTGCAGGTAAGGGCTGGCTGTGGTGGTAGTGGTAAGGTATAGGTTTCTTATTTGGAGAAGCTCTCAGATTCCTCAGGCCACCTGATCTATGGGACACACAGGGGCCTGGCCTCCACTCTGGGCCCCAGAGGGTGGTGAAGCTGGACAGGGCTGGACTGGGCTGGCCTGCCCTGGATGAGATTTCTAAGCAAATTGTTGAAGGAGCACTTGGTCTTCTCACTGCTTAAAAAAGTGTGAGAAGAGAGAGATGACTCGAACCCTGAATTATTAAGCAAAAAGGAACTAGAGCCTAAAGTTTTTGAAAATTCTCAGTCTGTCCATATTTCAAAGAATAAGAAAGTATGTTTAGAAGAGAACACCAAGGGTGTGGCTGAATGATAATTTGATAAGAAGATTGGTGTCAATGTGAACTATGGACCTGGTCAGCCAGGGACAGAGATGGAATTATACCAACGAAATACACCTAGGACTCAAGAAAGCAAGATTAATGAAGGAAGGCAGCAAACATTCATTACCGTTCAAGACAAAGAAATGAGGGCCCCAAAAGTGACTCAAAGATCATCAGGGCTGCTGCAATTACCACTGGTCCAGGGCATGAGGCTGCCTGATCTCAGTTTCACAGGGCAGGACTGCCTCCTTGGCACTCTGTGGAACTGAAGCAGTGGGGCTGAGCCAAAGGGGTAGAGTCACTATGCCAAGCTGTGGGAGTGACTTTGCCACCCTAGTGGGCCTTAGGGTGAGACTGCTGCTTCAGTGGGTCTGGAGAGCAAAGCACCAAACCAGAAATGATTAGTCTCAAGCCTTAAGACTTTGTTATTATCCCCTTATTGGGATGGGAACATCTCATCATTGTTTTTTGAAAGCACATAACTTATCTGGTTTCACAGGTTCATAGCTGGAGAGAGATTCTGCTTCAGGATGGATCGTACATCAGGACTTGCCTATATCTAATTTAGTTGATATTTAGATGAAACTCTGGACATTGGATTTTAGAGTTGATGCGGGGAAAGACTTAAAATTTGGGGGCTGTGGAGATTGAATGAATATATTTTGCAAGTGAGAAGGGTATGCATTTTGGGGGGCTGGGATGGAATGTTGAGAACTGAATGTTTGTGGTCCCTCCACCAATTCATATGTTGAAGCCCTAACCCCCAGTGTGATGCCATTTTGAGGTGAGATCTTTGGGGAGTAATTAGGCTCAGATGAGGTTGTGAAGATGGGACACCATCCCCGCATGATGGGATTAGTGTCATGACAAGAAGAGCAAGAGACCAGAAGTCTCTCTCTGTGTCTCTTTCCCTGCATGTTTGACATGATAAGAAAAAGTCAGTCTGTAAGCCAGGAACGGAATCTGCTGGCACTTTAATTTTGGACTCTCTGCCTCTAGACCTGCAAGAAATTTAGGTTTTTATTGGTTAAGTACCCAGTCCATGGTGTTTGTTATGGCAGCCCTAGCAAAGTAATACACATGGTCTTGGGTGGAAAGGAGGGGAGTGCATACCAGGCAGTGAAAGTTGAGTAGGGAATGTGAGGAGATACGTCCATTTAAAAATGCTTTCCAATAACAGATAACTGACCTGGGGTCAGGGAGGTGTTTGGTTCCTTGGAGCATGAGCATTAATTAGATTTCTTTCATTCAGTATCCTGTTGGCAATTGCAGCAAGCCCTCAAGGATCTGCAGTCCTTGTCAACCTTGACATAAATGTTAGAGGTATGTTAAGGCTCTGCTTTTCCTAGAAACCACTATAATTCATCGAGGCTGTGTGCTGTAAGAAGAAGACAAGAGGATATATTACCTGGAAACCAGGTGGTGCTCCAAGGTTAGGAAATGAAAAATAAGCACTGTTTCAGCAGTGTATGATGGGGGTGGGAAGCCACTATCTAGTAGCTGTGGAGTCCTGATTGCATTCTCCTGATTTATTTGACCTCAGTTAGGGTGTGGTCACTTCACTAGGTTCAATTGCAGCAGAGTTGGGAGCCTGAAGCTCTTGTTAGACTTACTAGGAGACATGACTCAACCTTCCAAACAGTGCTCCTTGGCTAAGTTGTGATATCTTTTGTTGTCTATGGGTTTCCCTTGCCTAGAGTCTACACCTTTTAGCTCTTTCAGCTGTAACCAACTGTTATTATACAGGGTCACTGTTGATGTGGTGGCAATGTGGAGGTGGGGTCTATAATGTCAGTCTTTTAGTGGGACTGCCTTGGGGCTTATCATCTTCACACGTGTTTCATAGACTTTTTTTTCACTGTAGAGAGACAGGAAGACTACATGGTCTACAATTGGATGATACCCTACCTCCAGGTGGAATCAAGCTCTGATAAAGCCTTTTCCCTTAGACAGTAAGGCCACAACCCCGAGGTTTCTGCTCATGTCCTGTTGGCTTCAGTTTAAACCCATGGCACAGCTGGCTTCACGGGGAAAAGTAATAGAATCAGGGAAACTCAAAGGAAGGGTGTCTTACTTAGGCTTAAGAGTTTAGAAAGGCTTCCTGAGCTGGCTACCAAGGGATGAATAGTAGTTACCTAAGTGAAGAGGTGGGGGAAAAATCCTAGGTACAGGATCCTAGGATCCTGTGACAGGCCTGGAGATGATGAGAGGTCATGGGAGACTCATGGAAATGAGCATGGGTCCACTGATAGAGCCAAAGCCTGTGAGGAGGAGGATGGATTGAAAGTGATGGCGAGAGATGAGGTTGGAGAGGAATCAAGCCTAAATCCTAAGGACTTCTTATGTTGAAGAACTTGGACTTTATGCTAAGGCCAAGGAAGAAGCCATTTAACAATTTCAGGTAGGGAGAAAAATGATTAGATTTTTATTTTTAAAAACCCCACTCAAGGGTATGGAAATGGTCACAGAAGGGCAGAATTAGAGGCAGGGAGTAGCATCAGAGTAGGAGTCTGGTGGCCCTACTGGAGAGGTGGCAATGGGCATGGAAAGAAGTACCCAGAGACCTGAGACATGTAGACAGTTAAATCAACAAGATTGGATGATGGATGGGGTATGAGGGGCGAGTAAGAAGGAATCATCCCAAGATTCTGCCCAGATTTCTGGGGTGGACACCTGGGTGTTGTGTGTCTCTACTCCCTGAGACATGGTCACCGAAGACCAACAGGCTTGGATGGGAAGATGAAAGTTCATCTCAGAAATTAATAAGTTTGAAATCAGTGTGGGGCAACCAAGAAAGAACATCTAGTAGGCAGTTGATTGGGTATGTGAGTCAGAAGCTTAGAAAAGGCATTCAGACAGAAGGTACAAATTTGGGTCTAAATCGACAGTCAAAAAATTTTGTTTCAAAGTTTTGCCAGGCACTGTTTAGACAGCTGTGCTTCCCACACATTAAGTTCTGGGGTCCTCCTGGGGCTTATATGTTCATATAGATGGCAACTGAAGCTTTGTAAGTACATATTTTTGCCTAGGGAGAGTAGCAACAGAATTACTGGGCTTTAAAATAACAAGAAATACTAAAAATTAGAGGGTGGGCAGAGGAAAGGAATGTAGACAATAGACAGGATGGCCAGCAAGGTATAAGAAAAATCAGGGGTGTGTATCAGAAGCTAAGTAAAGTCAGTATTTCAAAAAGGAAGTGAGTATTAATTATACCCAACAAAAGCTGAATGCCCATGTTTCGTACAAGAACCCATAAAACATTCGCCAGGGCAGCCCATATTCAGGGCTCAGGGGCATAAAACAAACCTCAGCAAATGTAAAATAATTGAAATCATGCAGACTATGTTTTCTGACTATATGGAATCAAACTAAAAATCAATAATAGAGAACAGGAAAATCTCTGAAGAGTTGGAAATCTCTAATGGCTTCTGAATAATCCATTAACCCATGCGTAACAAAGTCTTCAAGGAAATTTAAAAAATATACAGAACTACATAAAAATAAAATCACAACATGTCAGGATACACAGGATGCAGGTAACAGTGCACTAAATGGTTACGTCAAAAATAACGAAAATTTTCAAAGTCTCAATTCCTGCCTCAAGAAACTAGAAGAGTAAAATAAATTCAAAGCAAGCAGAAGAAAGGCAGACATAAAGATCAGAGCAGAAACAAATGAAATTGAAAATAGAAAAAAAAAAAGAAAAAAGAAACAATCGATGGTCTGGTTATTCAAAAAAATTAACAACCTTGATAAACTTCTACCAAGACTGACACGATAAAGAAAGAGAAGACACAACGCAGTAATACCAGGAATGAAACAGGGTGATTACAGATTGTAGGGTAATTTCCTTAAAGTCAGCAGAAGCCGGGGTAGAGATGTGGGGGATTAAGAAGTGAATGGGAGGTGAAGAAATGTAGACAGTGAAGGAAGCTATCGTTTTAAGTTTTAGGTATGTCAATATCAAGTAAAAATATGCAGAGACATTTCTAGGCAAAAGGTTTGATTTGGGAATATACAAAATCAGAATTGCAACTCAGGACATACACACTGACCTGGGTGGCCTCTGGTATGTCCGAAGCACAAGGGGAAAGAGAAAAGTTGTGTAAGTTGTTTTGAAAGAAAAGTCCATTGGCACCTGTGGTGTCCTTGGGGAGCTGGGCGCTCCGATTGCTGACTGGAGGCAGTTGCAAAGCAAAACTTGCCATTTTAAAGTCTCAGCGGGTTGTTTTCTTGGTTTGTGTTTAGGAAATTGTGTCAGGCAAGCATTCTGGTGTGAGTAGCCAGCTGTCCTGGTGTGACTCCTGGAGTAAGCTGTAGTTTGGAAAAAATTTTTGTGGTTGTTCCTTCAAATCCTGTGTGAAAGCTGTCCCTTCTGCCTTGCCTGATGACTTTGGCAGGTAGGTGGGGGCTGCTGAACTAGGAGAGTGCTTCATCTTGGGTGAAGATTCAAGAGAGCCCTGGACAGCTTGGACGCTGCTAGGGGACAGTAGGAGGGGGAAGGGGTGAGAACGGAGGGAACAGAGGGAACAGAGGAAGAGCAACCAGGGGCCGGAGGGGAGGGATGCACAGCCCTCCCGCTGTGCTAGATCCAGGGAAGGCAGAAGGCAGGACGGGACAGATATGTGATTCAGAGAGTGTGTGGTTTTTTAATGCCAGAATGTTGGAGAAGTGCTCATCTGAGAACATCTGTTTTCTCTGCAGGGGGTGAGGTCTTCTGCTGACAGTACAAGAATGGAGTAGAGTTTGAGAAAATGGAGAAGGCTGGAATAGACACTATGGGGAAGGAGAGTGGGGAGCTGAGAAGCCAAGGGGAGATGCTGGGTGGCCCGAGGGGAGACATTGCATGGGGCCCTTGGTCTCTGGTCAACATCAGGGTGAAAACAGTGGATGTGAGTCCGGTAGCTCACGTCAGGTAGCTCAGAGTCAGTCTTGTGGGGTCTGGTATCAAAGTGCTGGGGATCAGCTCTCCAATCTAGGCCTCCCAGGTGTGTGCGCTGTGCAAGCCACCCTGAGAGAGCAGGACCAGGGGCAGATGTGATGCGTTGTATGAAAATTGCTGAAGCTGAGGGCCAACTGGAGTTCAGGGACTATTTATTTTGGCATATATTTTAAAATTTTCATGATAAAAAAGTTAAATCCTGCCTATCACCTAGATAATGGCACCAAGCTTGCCTGCAGAGCACGGCTGCACCCCCCATGCATCGAGTACTTGCTGTGCACCTCGCAGAGCACAGTCCAGCCGTGGGACACACTTGCTCACTGGACCCAGAGCTGAGCCCTGCTCTATTCCAGCTCCTCACAGTGCACTGCTCTCACGTGTCAAGGGGCCAGGCTGGCCCAGGGTGCTGGTCTGCCTCTTCTGTGCTCTCCTTAGCCCAGTCACCACCGTCTCCCTTGAGTGGCTGTACTGGGCTATTGGCAGGTCTCCCAGGTGTGGGTTTTTATAATATCTTCTCCAACTCATTCTCCCCACTGTGGCCACCATGAACTTTCTCCAGGACAAAACAGAGCCCCAGAACTCTGTTAAAACCTCTCCATGGCTGGCAGCACACGTCACGGTCCTGAATGCACCACTGGACCCCATGGAGCCAGCCTCCTCTGTGCCACCTTCCTCTTCATCATCAGCAGGTCAGGCACCTGAACCCCTCTCTTCAAGTTCCCCAAATGACTCCAGTTTAGGTTCACCTCTTCTCCCAGGTGCTTGGGCTGCCTGCCATGGCCCTCCAGGAGTTGGGGGGCCCCCAGAGCATCTGTGCGTGGGGCCAGGATTCCTCCCCAGGCTGATGCACCCCACACTACTCAGGGTGTGCCCCCAATGTGCAGTTCCCTGCAGAGAAACATGAGCTGGTGCTCCACCAACTATGGCCAGATGAAGTTCAGTCCCCTACCCTGAGGCATCCTCTTCATGCTGTTTCTTCCCTTGTTACCAGAGGTCAGCCCCCTTTCCCCCCAGCAGAAGTCTGAGCAAAGCCAGAACTCCCACCCCACAGTGCCCTTCCCACTCCCTGCTCCTTCCAGCCTTGGATTATACTGGGAAGAAGCCTCCTGATTCACAGCCTCAGAGGGACCCTATCATTTCTCTTTTAAAGTCTATTGGAAGAACACAAGGCATTGGCCATCCCAGACCAGCCTGCGCCTGGTCATCAAATCTGACAGGAAAGTGATGCTGTTCTGAGTCTCTGAAGTGAACCTGGGACTATTTGCTACCTGGCTGCTAACTTTTCTAATGAGCTCTATGTTACCAAGCAGGTACACTCTTGTCACTTTGCCAGCAAGCGAATACACTCAAGATACACATCCATGATGGTGCGTTTTCAATCCACACATGTAGCACACCCCTAAAGGCTCTCTGTAATGCTGCTTAGCCTTTCCCTGCTGGGACTCCTGTTAACCACAGCTGCCTCCCTGGAGATCCTCTCCTGCCAGCTGTGCCTTTCACAATCCTCCCCATGGGGCCTGTGTGCCTGCCAGAAGCCTCCTCCCCGACCGTGTGGCCTGTCCGGGCACTTCCCAGGCCTCTCCTCTTCTGGGAGCCTATGGTTCTGCCATCCTGGAACCCTACCATCCTGGGACGGAGCACAGCAGGTCCAAGGGGCTTGAAAAATGTATGTTGAATAATTTAAATTTGTCAGGCAGATGACCAGCTGCCTTTGCCTCACATTTATGTGACGTCTTGATTATTCTTCCCCTTCTGATCTGGGCTTCTGCTGTTCCCTGGTTCTGGACGTTCAGCGAAGCAACCCATACTGGGGTTTAGAGTGGAGTAGTGGGGGTCAGGGGTGCATTATCCCCCAGTAACTCTGAGCCCCCCTCCTCGGTAGGAGGCTCTTCTTCCCAGGAACCTGGAGTGCGTGCACCCCGCCAGTCGCTAGGACCATCAGCTCCCACCTGGATTGTGAACACCACACTGTGAAGGTTCTCAGCATACAGCTGCTCACAGATCTGCAATGTGTGAAGAGTGGAATCCAGTAGAGAGAAGCAATTCACAACACTGACCCATTAAGTCAGCCTAATATTATTGAATTTTTATTTAAAAATTGCTCTCCTGGCTGAGACACTTTCCTGAGGCAGGGGTGCTGGTTACGTTTCTCTCACATCCAGGAGATTCCCCAAGAGGCCTGTGCTCTCTAGCTGCCCAGCTTGGGTAATGCTGCCTGGGAATGACCTGCACCCTGGCCCTGGCCTCTGTCCCGAGGTGGCAGCCACCTGGGGGATCAGAGTCCTCATACTGTAGCCGTGTCTCAGAGGACAGAAGGGAAAGGACCACCTGTTTTAGGCCTGAGAAGGGAATAAGTAGAGTTTGGAGACTCAGAAGGAAGCCCAAAAACCTCAGTGGAGGCATAGGGGCTGACCAGCAGTGGGGCATGGTACCAGGCGCTGCAGTGGGCAGGGTTGTCCTTGTGCCAGACACACTGTGAGATGTGCAGGAGACATTCTGGTAGCAATCTCTACTTGTTTGGCAAAACATGTTAGGAAAATAACCCACATGCAATTGAGGAGAGGAATAAAATAAACCCAAGTGGCCAACCTTTTGCTTCTGAGAGAAAATGCTATTTTAATTAGGACTAACTTTAAGGCCTTAAATTCACATACATTATTCAACACTGTTACATTTCAAATAAGAAAGAAGTAATTGATCAGCTTATTGAGTCTGAAATTTGAACAAGACTCTGCTAAAATTCATAGAAAAACAACCCAAGTGTCACAACCTTGGCATTGTCAGTTGAGGATGGACAGAGGCTGAGTCTCACTTCCTGTGTGCGCCCAGGCCCATCTGCTGTCACTGGCCTAGGAGGGAGGGGCACTTGTGGCCTGGGAGCACCTTCCCCAGGAAAAGCAGCCCGTGTCAGGTTTGGCACATATTTTAAATTTTATTTTACTTTCACATTTACATATTCAGGAAACCATTTTGAGACAAGGAAGGTTGAGGCTGCCTTTAAGAAAAGTCCAGCTCACCCCTCGCCCTGGTTCAGCAGTGCTATGCAGACCTGAGCACTGGGGACGTATCTTAACAAATGGTCTGTTGTCTGTCCAGATGGCCCTGGCTGCTGGACGGCATCTGAAATAGTCGCTGTGGCTTGCTCTTCACGGAGGCCTGCTTCAGTGCCTAGAAGACACATTACTGGAGGCTGCCTCAGCCAGGATTTTATTGCTGGTGAACTTGATTACCCAACTTCTAGCCATGGAACCCAGGATGGTGGTGTTATCAGAAACGGGCCCTATGGTATGCATTTTGCTGAGATGAAAGGAATTAAAATGTCTAAACTGTACCGAGTTCTGAGATGCTGGCATGGTGCCCTTGTAGTGTTTGGAGATCCCTGGAGGAGACAGGTAGAGATCCCTGCTGCCCACCCAGGTAGGGTAAGCCTGGACAGACATGCTCGAATCCACAGCTAGCTCTCTCTCTTCCCATACCTTGTTCCTTTTGAGGCCCCCAAATATGTTTTTCCTCGCAGGTAGAATTGCCCTCAATTTTGCAATCTGTATGTCTCGTGGCAAATGAGAGAGGCGCTTGGCAGGTGACGTGGGCATGGATGTTAAAAACATGGACTGCTGGAAACCATGCTCAGGGTACCACGGAATGTCACAGAAACACAATCGTCATGAAAAGAATGTCCCACCTCTGTGATCACAGCAGCACCAAGATGAAAGCCAGAGGTGTCACTCTGTTCCTCAGATGTGATGCTGTGTGAGCCTCGGTGATTTTTGCAGCCTCCTGGCTTATCTGTCTGTCCTGAAAGTGCTGGGTGCTGATCCTGCGGTACCCTGTGACAGGTTGGACACCCCTGACCAGAGCCCTGTGTTCCCTTGATAGCTGAGGGAGATGGCTGCTGAGGCTGTGGAGTGCTCCTCCCTGTGAGTCTGTTGGATGCAAATGTTTAGACTCTTCTCCCCTCTGAGGATAGGGAAAGCCAGTACCATCCTAATGACACTGGTAGGGGTGGGGGACAGGGCCCTCAGTACATCTTATATCCAAACTAAGTCACAACAGCGTCCAGCAGAGGCCTGTGGGAGCCCCTGGGAGTTCTAAAAGGAGAGGTGAGATGGAGGAAGTGTCGTTTCTGTGCTTCGACCTCCAACTGGTTAGCCCCCGATCTAACGAAGACATATGAATCCACAGGTCCTATGTATTAGTTTAGCAAAAAATCTGGTTTATGATACCCAAAGAGCTTAAAGTCCCCTTCAAAACGTGCATACAGCCGTCGGATATCTCGTTTGCTGATGCCCAGGAAATAGTGCTCCACCTTGCTTCTATTGTACACAGTGATGCCTGGAGGGATGGTTGGGTAGGACACCAGGTGGTCTATGCCAGCTTCCTTTAAGATGTATGGGGCATCGTCCTCCAGAGTCTCGTGGTGTCCAATCACACTGTACTTTATCTCGCAGGGTGCGCAGAGTTCTACATATGTCACCCAATGAATGATGTGGTCCCCAAACTGAAGGTCTAGCCATCTGTGGTTCGGATCGCCCAGGTAGCGCACAAAGTCTTCAAACTGGATCCCCCGGGACTCTGTCCGGTTCCTCCTGTATTTTCTGATGATGCCGGGGGCAATTTCATGTCTATACCAAGGTTCAAACCGGGGGTTGTGAACAAATTTATCCTTAAATGCAGAAATGAGTCTTTCAAAGGGATCTCTTACAATAAAAAACTTGAAGTATGTTTTTAAGCTAAGGAAAAACAAACAAACAAACAAACAGGGTTAACTCAATGCCACTGGTGGTAATGATTGTGATGGTGGGAGGAGCAGAGACTAAACACTGCAGCTGCTGCCATCTGCTGAGCCCTCACTTGGACAAAGTCCTGCCATGCATCTTTTCCTAGACTTTATGGATTAACCCGTTTTACAGGTGAAGAAATGGAGGCTTGGAAAACCTTAACTATCCAAGGCGTGAGTCCTAGTACTCATCCGGGAGTGGGGGCACTACAAATACATCTTTTTAATCTATATTTTGTTTTACTTGAAAAATTCAAAACTTTAAGAATGTTTAAAGTTTTGTTCCTGGGCAGAAAATCATAAAGGCAGGAACTCTGAGGAAATCAGAAATAGGTGAGGTTAGAGAAAGTTACTTTAAAGGTATTTCTTTAAATATTCAACTCAAAATTGCCAGGGGAAGGAAAAGTAAGAGGGAAAAGGAGACATGAGAAAATGGAGAGTGAGGCGTCACCTTCCAGTCAGCAGGAGTGGTGGCCAGTGAGCGGCCATCGGGGCAGCAGCAGGGTATCAGTACTGGCTAGGATAGCTGGCAGCAGTGACAGTAACAAGGTCAGCAATGCTGTCACTGTTAAGGCGTGCTCAGCACATGCCAAAAACAGCTTTTCCTTGCTTGGTATGTCTTAGCTCACTGAGGCCCACAAAAGCCCAATGAAGTGCATGCTCAGAGTGGTGGGTGACAGGGCAGTGCTTCCCCAGGAGCATCTCTCATAGGGTCTGCAGAGCCGGGCAGACTATATCAACCAGGGCCAGAGGCCATGCAAGGCAGGGAGGGCAAAGCCTAGCTGGTGGTCTCACAGGGGCTGCTTCTATGTTCTTACTCCTTTAAACTTTGCTTCATGGGGTCATCTGAGAGCTCATCTGGGGAACATCCCCATTTATGAGCTATGGACTCCATCCCTGCTACTGTCTGTGTCTGTCTCTTGGCCCTGCCTGTGCTGGGTACAGCCCCACACACCACTCTCAGAGGCAGGCACAACGCCTCTGGCAAAATGCAACATTCAGTAGGGTCTCCCTGCAACCCAAATCCCTGACTTAGAGTGAAAATCACATTCAACAAGGAATCTGTAAAACTTTTATAGCAGAAAAAAGTTGACCACTCATTTCTGCTAATAAAATTTCATTTTAATGGAAGGTGTTATGGTAAAGCTGGAGACTGTGTTCAGAAATTTGCACAAGGATCTGGGTTTAACTGCGCTGAGTACCAGGCATATGCTCAGCTGCCTCCCACTGGGGGCAAACTGACAGTTCCCAGTGGCCCTTGGAGCAATTTGGAACACTTGGCAAGTACAGAACCGTGCCTAGGGTGTTTTCAAAATTGCTTCTCAGGTTTTCAAAATCCACCCCCCTACCACTTGAAGAAGCTACTCTTACCGCTTCTGAATTTCCGCATCACTGAAGGAAGAGAGGCGGGGGAGGCCATTCTTCTCGTGGTCATGGACCACATTTTCGGGTATCTCTTCAATAGAAGGAAACGCTCCTGGGAAGTAAACAGAATTGTGTGTTGAGCACCTTGGTGCAAACCCCAGAGAAGTTGCCTGTCTCTGACCTCAGGCCCTGTGCTGCCCATGGCATGGATGAAAAACTTGCCCAGTATCTAAATTTAGGACTTTGAATTCCACCTGTTTCTGCCGGTAGGATGAGAGACCAAGGGTAGAAATACTGGCAGTGTTTATCCTGGCAATGGGCTTAATGGGCTAAATCCATCATTAAAGGAAAATCGCTGCATGCAAGCAGAATTCCCCAAACCAGCAATACTTGGCCTATGCTAGATGGATGGGGCAGGACTGTGACTACAGCACTAAACTTGTCCACAGCGCTGTCACAGCCCCATCATGGTGGACAGGCTAATCTCTCCCAGGCCACAGGTACCCCTACAGCATCCCAGACTGGCAAGCGAAGACTTCAGATGCTGAATAGTCTGGCTAAAGTTGTGGGAGTTGCAGAGTCAGGAGTCACAGGAGCACAAGACTGTCTGAGGAGAAGGTAGGCACCATCAGTAGCTAGAGTCTGTCATCCAAGCTCAGTGCTGGGTCCAGGCTACTGAATGGCACTTGGGAGGGCAGCCCAGGGCTGCTGGCTGGGCAGGTGTTTTCACTCTTTTCAATGCAGACAGATGGAAACATTGTCACTATGCTGAGAATGTTTCAGCCAAGCCTCCGCAAACCTTAACAGTCATCTTTCTGTTAAATCTGTCATGTTATGAGCAAATCCCTGGCAGGGAAGAATCTCTCTCAGGCCATTTGAGCAGTGGCTATGGCCTGGTCTGTTTCACTCATCCTCTCCAGATGTGTAAGCCCTACACAGAACACACAGAACTTTGTGTCATGTGCTGTGGATGACTGTGAAGTGGGCAAAAGGAACTCTGGCTCTCTGGGAGACAGTATAAGAACCAGCTCTATGGATCTACACCTGGACCCACCCAGGCACCTGTCCCCCATCAGGGTATCTAAGGATGACTGAAAATATCCTTCTTCCTTAGATGATCTGGCAAGTCCACTGGTGAGTGGTGTTCACCTTATTAAAGTATGATACTTCACACTGTGGCGGGCTGTTAGTTTTGGGTATATTCCTTGTTTTCAATTTAATCTGTGACCTTTTTCTCCAATTTCAAAAGCCCATGTGCTATCAGACTACTCCAGGAGCATATTAGTTAAACACCTGGTGACTACAAGATGAGGTATCACCCTTTTCTCCCCTGACCAACCAGTGAAAAGCCAAATAGTAGCCGACACTGAGGACAAGAGCACCAGGGCCACCCACCTTGAGGCCCCAAGATGTGATTCCTAATCCACGAGGCCCACTGCTGTCAGCTGGAACTAAGTTCCTTTCAAAGCTGAATTAAAGAGACAGAGCCCATAATTATCTTGGATCAGTTCAGGCTAATTTAAACCAACAAACAAACACGGTACCTGAAGACAGGTCAGTAATCAAAATTGTAGTGCATGAGGCCACTTTTTGATGACCTAATTCATTCCCCAGCAAACATCAGATTTTTCCTGAAGCGAGCTGACTAAACCCTCTGAATACAAATGCTTAGTGTAAAATGGGGTACCCTTTCTTTTTTCCCAACCAACACAGAATACGTGGTCTGCAGGTGAAGAGACCGCAGGCCCCGGGGCAGGGTCCCCTTCTCCCTGCAGAGGCAGTCAGTCCCTGGGAGCTTAGTAGGGGCCCCTGACTCACTCAGGACAGAGAACGTGGCTGTAAGAATTAGTTCAGGAAGTTGAAGATAAGAAGACAGGTGACCAATGGGGTGGGCAAGGTGCCTGGGGTGGGGATTCCACTGTGAAAGGCAAAGCTCCTGACCTTGCCTGTGCCCCTTTGAAAAGAATAAGTGCCTAAATGAACCCTACCGACTTCCAAGGCACAACACTAACAGGAAACAGCAACGACAGAGAACTGTTTGTGGGGCTGCCAGTCCTTCCAGGAGAAACTACCCCTCCTTTGACTCCTTTCTGGTGTCCCCCCACCTCCCTGGGCCAACCCTGGACATCCCAGATAGACGTTCACTGGCCTTGCATGTACCATTTAGAACAATCAGCACTTTCTTCCACTGGGTGTTGCCCACTTTGGGAGTCTGGCAGAAAAGAATCTTGTGCTTGTCACAGACAAATATTCGGTCCAGGACAAACTTGGAGATAGCAGTGTGAGAGAGATTCCTCAGGGCTTCATCCCTGCAGACGTTTCTGATGAGTTCCAGGCGCTCCATGTAGACCAGGGGTTGAAGCACTTTCCCAGTCGGCTGCAGGTGACAAGTGGCAAGACAGGCACGAGGGTGGTTAGAAGGATGCAGGAGAGCCTGAGCAGGAAACACTCCTGTTGGCCCGTCCCTTCCTCACCATCTAGGTTTTCTCGGTCCTCCTTCCTCCCCTTTCACAGGGTGACAACCACTATCCCAGCCACTTTCTAGGCCTTCCTCAGGGCCTTCCCACTGTGCTGGTAAGTTGTGGACATGACTCTGTACAGTGGGCAAGAAAATGCAAGCAAACTTACTTCATCCGACTTTCCTTCTTGGGAGAAGATTGACTTAAAAAAAGAAAACAAAACAAAAAAGGTGTTTGGAATCTGCATGCTAGGAAAAACAAACAAACAAAGCCCCAAAGGATGAAAAAGCTGAAGTCATAAATGACAGCACATGCCTCTCTGGGCATGCATGCACCCTGAGGCTGCTTTGCTAGGTGGCAGGCCACTTCTGCAACTGCCTGTTAAGTGTCTACTCCACTTGGGGTCAGCTGAGAACACCTGTGACTCTGTACACAAGTTGCTCAGAGACCTGTGTCTTTAGTGAGTTAAAATCCCCTTCCTGCTCATATCACCATCTTCTCCAAGAAGAGTCGGGAGGGCCCTTGTGAAGGGGGCTGTGTGGCTCACCCAGCCCTTCAGTGCTCCCTGGCGGTGGCCCTGGTTCTCAGCGTGTTGAAATGCCATTGCAGCTACATCCATTATTTCTCTCCTTAATGCTACACAGAAATTCTTCCCAAGATCACGAAGCAGACAGTCCTTCCAAATTAACTTTATTGAATGGACCAAAATGCACTTGTTACATCTTTTTAGATGTACTAGCCTTGCCAGGCAATCCATTTACCCAGCAGGTGTAACAATATGTCCTCCCTAGAGACTGAGTCAGTTACAAAGTGGGGAGGAGGGTGTGAGCCTTAGAACTCAGTAGAACAAAGACACTGGAAATGTGGGAACCACAGAGGCTCCCACTCTTCCTTCGTGGATCTACCATAACCAAACTCCCTGACATTCCGCAACCTCTGTCCAGGGCATGCTTTCTCCCTGGGGTCTGTGATTGAATTTCCTGGGGTACAGGGAAGCACATCAGGAGATTCCTGACGGCCTACTTTCAGAGTTGGGGAACTCTGGGAAGTGAGAGCAGGTGCCTATAGACTTAGCAGGTGACCTTTGATCCTCCCCACATGACGCTGCTGCCCTCTGCCCTCCACCTGCCACAGAATTCCAGAAGCCGTGCCAGGCACTTTCCTTGCTCTTGCAAGAAGGGTCTAAGTTAACTTCATTCCCTCAAGGATCCCATCTCTTTCTCATTTATCCCAAAAGAAGGTAGGAAGAGAAGGGAACTTTGTTTTTATCCATGTTTCCCGTAACTCATCCCATTGATGCTGCCCTCCCGTGTTCTCTAGGCTCTTTCACTTCTCCTCTGTATAGAGCCCATCCAAATTCTTTCCTTTTGCCTTGGGATGCCTCAACCTAAAAGCAACATTTCTGGGCCTCTCAGAGTTCTGCAGACTTGATCTCTATACATCAATGTCCTGACAGAAGTAAACTCCACAGCACTCTTCTCTGACCAGGTGTAGGCTTTCTATTTTTACTGGGTTCTAATTTGTCATCCTTACACTGCCAACCACAGACAGAAGCTGTCCCTCTCTCTGCAGCTTAATTCTGGGCTGAGAAACATTTTTACAACCTGCTTGATTCATTTCCTTCCTCTGGCAACAAATGTAACCTCAACCATCCAGATCCAGAATGAAAGTTGGCACATGAAGAGGAGGCAAGATGACTGACTGGAGACATCGCTTGCCAGGGTTTCAGAGAAAGGAGAAGGGAGAGGGGACACAGCTCAGCTGCAGGCCAGAGAAAGAAGTGCTAGAGCCTGCCAGGGACCTCATGGAGGAAAACTGCAAAGCAGAGGAGAAGATGAAGTAACAAAAGATACAGAGAGGATCAAACCCAGAGAGGCTCAGAGCCAGTGAAGGTGCAAGGTAAGAGAGGGAAACTTCTCCCTTCCACATTCCTTCAGAGATCATCAGGCTACCAAGTTGCTTAGAAGCTTTTTCAGTCCATAAGCCCAAGCACTGTTGTGAAGACAGAATTGTGGGGAGAACTTGAGTGATTACAGAGTTTGGACATTCCATGCAGGGTTCCCCTCTAAGGAGAGTGACCCTAGAGGCCAGAGAGTCGGCTTTTCTCCATTCAGACTCTTGTCCTTCCCTGCCTCTTCCCCACCCACGGCAACTGGAAGAGCAGTCTCAGTTGAGAATTTGGAGTGCAGCCATCTCTCCCCAACTGGTGTGTCCTCTGGTCTGAGGTTTCCATAGAGAGTAGGGACCATGACTCTCCCCTTGAAGACGCTGGGGTGCCCAATCTGGGAGCTCCTTGCTTGCCAGCATTTCTCAGAGATGAATGCCCATGGTCAGAGATGCAGTCCAGACCTGGTGCTAGCTGGATGCAAGTGGGTTGCTGGGGAGATACATGGAGGAAGTTTTGGGAATTGGAATTAGGAGGGGAGGGAGCCAAAATGGATAGAACTGATGGAGAGTATGGTGGGGGGGTCTGAGATGCAGCGATCTGAGGAAGCACTGCCCCTACAGTGCAGTGACTACAGGAAAGCTGCACTGACTAGGGAGGGTCTCCTGGCAGGGAAGATTCCAGACCAGGGAGCCACAGAAACTCAGTGTGTTCAGGTGTGCCCTGGTGCAACCTGACACCAGAGGGCAGGGTTGACACAAGAGGGACGGAGCTTACTCCTGACAGCCAGTTGGGGAATTGTGGCCCCTTCCTTATGGGCAGTCATCTTGGTTTGAGGAACGAGCCTCAACCCTCCTCCCAGTGGCTCACCCTAGGGGCCAGAAAAATGCTCTCTGAGCCCTGCCAAGGCTTTGAAGAGCCTTCTAGGATCTCAGAGCCCTCCAGGATCACACAACCTAACCATCGCCCCTCCACCCACCTCTGCTGTGGCAATCAAGCAACCCCTGGGAGACACAAGGCCCCTCCTCAAAGCCTAAGGAACTCAGGTACCCCACCTGAGGGACTAGAGCTTATTATAGGCACAAAGGAGCATTTCTGCCACTGGCTCTTTCCTGCAAGCATCAACCACAGGGGAAACAACTCTGTAGATCATCACAGACAGCATCTATCAACTTAGTTAAACAGGGAGTGGCCAGTTCTTACTCAAAAGTATCAGCCACTGTCTCGGAGATTAACAATACAATTCACACTACTGTGAAGACATGAAGACATGACAGAAGCAACCCAAAGGGACACTGCTTTCTAGGAGAGAAACAAAAGTTATAGGTAACTTGATCTGTGAGCGGTCTCCCTCTTCTACTGCACAACTCTGGTGGCTGCCAATCCCAGGCTTCTACAACCAATGCCATCCTGATTGCTCTGGCACATGCAGCCATGTCTGCTCAGGACATAGCCCTCTAGCAGTTAACCTTAGCATCTCCCCTACCAGCCTGGGGAGGGAACAGATACTCCCTCATGTCATCCTTGGTGGCTAAGGGCTGAGCACACCTTCTTCCCAGTGTGGGAACTGAACAGAGGCGATGCCTGAGAGACTTGGCAGTCTGGGGTGACTGACTCAGTGTGTTTTATGTGTAGGGAGAGAACCATGGCTAACCGGCAGAATCAGACCACCTACACAGACTCTGGATCACTGAGATAAACCCCTGCCTGCACAAGTGGGCAACAGCAGTCTCCATGCTGGTGAATAGCCCTCAAAGGTGGGTTGCTCTACCTCCAAATCCACAGAGCCTGCTCTGAAGCTCTCACTGTGCCTGAGTCTGAGGATCTGCCCCTGTAGCTCCAGGACTCCTGCTGGGCCTGCAACTCCATCTCACAGACCCTATAGTTGTGCTTGGACCCCAAGACTCCACTACTGAGTCTCCACCACTACTGCTAGGCTGGCAGAACCTCAATGAGGTCCAAACTGCAAGCCTGAGGAGCCATCACTCCAGGACTTGGTTTGAGAGAGTTCTCAGCAAAGGAGAACAGGGGCCCTGCAATCCTATTAACCAGAGCTCAGAGAAGAGGAGCCAGATGAGAAGAAACCAGCAAGAGAAGCCTGGCAACAGGAAAACAAAATAATTTGACACCCCCAAGGGAACACAAGGAAGTACTGTAGTGGCATTTTCCTTGTGGGAAACTAAAAGAAAGGGACTTCAGAATGTGGACTGAAAAGAAGATGAATGGAATTGAAGAGATAGTTGAAAACCAACAAAAAGAAGCAACAACAACAACAACAACAACAACAAAATTTCAGGAAATCAGTGGAAAAAAATGAAAAAGTCACTAGAAAGCTGGACAACATAAGAAAGAATATAATAGAAGTTAAAGGAAGGAAAGAGTCATTTATGGAATTTCAAAACACAGCAGAAAGCTTTAACAGTAGGCTAAACCAAGAAGAAGAAAGAATCTCAGAGCTAGAAGACAAGGCTCTTGAGATAACCCAGTCACTTAAAGAGGCAAAGAAGAGCAAAAGAAAGTCTAAGCAATCACTTAGAGAGATATGCAACTATGTGAACAAATATTTGAATTATAGGTATGCTTGAGGGAGAAGAAGAAAGTGCTACAAACACGAAAAATCTACTTGGGGAAATTACTGAGGCAAACTTCCTTGGCATCACCAGAAATTCAGACATTCTGATACAAGATGAATACTGAACATCAGAAAGACTCATAGAAAATATATCATCTCCAAGACACACAGTAATCAATCTGGCCAAAGTCAAAATGAAAGAGAAAATTCTGCAAGCAGCAAGACCAAAGCACCAAATAACCTACAAAGGAAAACTTATCAGGTTAATTGCAAATTTCTCAGTGGAATACCTGTCAGAAAGGATCAGAAACCCATCTTCATTCAACTTAACCCTTTCCAATCTTATGCCAGACATCTGATGATTTTCCTACTCTGCTCTGATGTCAGAAGACATCCAGAGCCCAGAAGTTGCATAAAATGAAAATACATATCACTGGAATAGGTATGGCTTTTAGGAAGGATTTTCCAAGTGATCTGAAAAAGAAGAAATGTAAATTCAGGAATGTAAATTATGTGATATGAAAATGATGTGCCTTTCATTCATGACAAGAGGTTAGTGACGATGCTGAGCACATTCTTTGGCCCTCAAACACAGTTGATCACTGGTTATAAGAAGAAACAGCTTGTTCAACTTGAAAAACTGACAGTTATTTTAGGACACACAAAGTTTACGGGAGGAGTGGACAGAGCTGATCAGTATTGTGGATGTTAGGGATTTACAAGGAGGTTCTACAAAAGGTGGAAAATTATTCTTCTAGCCGGTGGATGTTGCAGTTGTGAACAGCTACATCCTTTACTCATTAGATAAGAAGGAGAGTGGAGAAAAAGGGAGACACACCTTTCTTACAGGAGAAATCTCATCACTCAGCACGTGGGCAATGTGAGGATCAGAAATTCAAGAAAGAGGGAAAGACCATCTGCTGACACTGAACAAAGGGTAAATGGGAAGATGCATTTTATAATGCAAAATGAAAAAAATCAACAAACAATTGCACGTTTTGCAGAAGAAATGAGAAAGATGGAAGGAGAGATACCACTTTCTACTGTGAGACATGCAAGGAGCCTGGGCTTCATTCTGGAGATTGCTTCTAGACAAAGGGAACATTCCAAACATTTATAAACAAAAATAAGCAAAAACACTTTAATTGTTTTAGGTAACCTAAAATAGACAATAAAATCATCAAGTGAGTTCATATTTATGTTTTTCTCTTTCAAAGTTGTAGGATAATTATAAATAATTCATCAACCTCTTTCCCACCCAAAATAAACAAGAGCTGGGGAGCATGTGAGTGGCAAAAAAATCGGATTGGGAAGGATTAAACACAACTTCCGGCCTAGAATTTTATTTCCTAAAAAAACTACATTTCATAATTGACAGAGAAATTAACTCTTTTCCAGACAAGCAAACACTAAGGGAATCTGCCATGACTAGATCTGCCCTCCATAAAATAGAACAGGACTATACACAAATCAGCACAACAGATACCCACCAGTATAAATTCAGCTAAACCCCTCTCCCCACAAACTCCTAACTTTTATAAAACAATCAACACAACAAGAGGTAAATCAAAGAAATAAGGGACTATCAACCAGGATGAACAGACCAACATTATACATATCAATGTTATCAATTAACATTAATAAACTGAATGCCTCTCTCAAAAGACAGGCTGCCTGAATGGATGAAAAAACACAACCTTAATATTTGCTATTTCCAGGAAACACAACTAAACCACAAGTATACACATAGATTCTACATGAAAGGATGAAAAAAATATTCCACACAAATGGATGTCAAAAGAGAGCAGGTGTAGCCATTTTCATACCAGACAAAATTCAATTTAAGCCAACAAAGGTAAAGAAAGATAAAGAGGGTCCTTCTCTAATGGTAAAGGAAGCAATTCAACAAGAAGACATAACAATCCTAAATATATATCCATAAAAGAGTGTCCATTTATATAAAGCAAATTTCACTACAGCTAAAGAAAGAAATACCACCATTTTACCAGGGGACCTTGATGTGCTACTATCAGAATTAGACAATCATCTAAAGCATAAAACAAACAAGGAAACAATGGACTCAAACCAAATTCTAAATCAACTGGCCCTAACAGAGATTTACAGATTCTATTCCCAAACTACAGAATACACATTCTTCTTAGCAGTATATGGGACATTCTTCAAGACTGATCATATGTTAGGCCACAAAACAGGTCTCAACAAATACAAACAACTGAAATCATACCGTGTACCCTCTCAGACCACAGTGGAATAAAGTAAAAATCAATCATGAGAGAAGCACTCAAAACTATATAAAGTCATAAAAATTAAATAACCTGCTATTGAATGATTATTGGTTCAAGAATGAAATTAAGATAGAAAGCAAAAAAATTCTTTGAATTGAATAATAAAGGGATAAAAACACAAGACAAAGGGAACACATCAAAATCTATAGGACACAGAAAAAGCATTCCTCAGGAGAAAATTCATAGCCTTAAATGCTTACATCAAAAAGACACAAAGACCACAAATTACCAACCTAATATCACATCTCAAAGAACTAGAAAAGGAAGAACAAACCAAACCCCAAGACAGCAGAAGAGAAGAAATAACAAGGTCAGAGCAGGACTAAATGAATTAGAAAACAAACAAAAACAGAAAGGCTTAAACAAAACAAAAAGTTGGTTCTTCAAAAAGATAAACAAAATCAACAGACCTCTTGCCAGATTAACCAAGAACAGGAAAGGAAGGACCCAAATAAGCTCAGTAAGAAATGGAAAAGGTGACAATACAACTGAGACTCCAGAAATACAAAACATCATCTATGACTATTACAGAAATCTTTACAAACTAGAGAACAAAGAGGAAATGGACAAGTTCCTGGAAACATTCACCCTCCCAAGACTCAGCCAGGAAGAACAGAACTCCTAAACAGATCAATAATCAACAATGAAATAGAAATCATAATATTAAACCTCCCAATGAAGAAGCCCTGACCAGATGTATTCACAGCAGAATTCTACCAGACCTACGAACAAGACCTGGCACCCATAATACAGAAATTATTCTATAATATTGAGAAGAAAGGAATCCTTCCCAACTCATTCTATAAAACCAGAATCACAGGGGGAGATGGGAAGAGGGAAGGCGATGGGTGTGCTCCCACTTAATGGGCACAATGTAAGGGTAGATGGCACACCTCTTGGGTGTGGGATTCAACTACAAGAGGGACTATACTCAACAAATGCAAACATTGTAACCTAGTTGTTTATACCCTCATATTAATCTGAAATTAAAAATAAATAAATAAAAACACCTGAAGAAAAAAATGTATCACCTTGATACCAAAGCCAAGAAAGGACACAACAAAAAAAACTACAGATCAATATCTCTTATGAATACAGATGCAAAAATCCTCAGCAAACAGAATTTCAATAGCTCATCAAAAAAATAAATCTAACAGGACCAAATCGGCTTCATCCCAGGGATGCAAGGATGGTTCGACATATGTAAATCAACAAATATGATTTACCACATAAAAAGAAGCAAAGACAAAGACCATATGATCATCTCAATAAATGCAGAAAAAGCATTCAACAGAATATAACGTGATAAAAATCCTTAACAAACTAGGCATAGAATGAACATATCTCAGAATTATAAATGTCATATATAACAAACCCACAGCCAATATCAAGCTGAATAGGGAAAAATTAAAAACACACCCCCTAAGAAATGGAACAAGACAAGGATGCCCACTGTCACCACTTCTATTCAACACAGTGCTGGAAGTCCTAGCCAGAGTGATCAGGCAAGAGAAGAATATTAAGGGTACCCAAATCAGGAAAGCGGAATTCAAATTATTGCTCTTTGCTGATGATATTATCTTATATATAGAAAATCCCAAAGATTCCAACAAGAGCCTATTGGAACTGATTAAGAAATTCAGCAAAGTCTCAGGATACAAAATCAGTAGCATTTCTATACTAATAACTGTCAAGCTGAGAGTCAAATCCAAGATTCAATACCAATCACAACAGCAACAAAGAAAATAAAATATGTGGAATATACTTAACCAAGAAGGTGAGAGGTCTCTACAAGGAGAACTATGGAAGTCGGAGGAAAGTAATCTCAGAGGATATAAAACAAATGGGAAGACATATCATGCCTATGGTTAGGCAATCATTCAACAATCAACATCATTAAAATGTCCATATGATCCAAAATGATTTGCAAACTCAATGGAATACCTACCAAAGTTATAGTTCACAGATTTAGAAAAAATATCTCTATGCTTCATTTGGAACCAGAAAAGAGCTCAAACAGCCAAAGCAATCTTAACCAAAAAGCGCAAATCTGGAGGCATCACATTACCAAACTTCAAATTATACTTCAAGGCTATAGTAAAACAGCAAAACACCACGATATTGGTACAAAAATAGAGACACAGACCAACAGAACAGAGAACCCAGTTATAAATCTATCTACCTACAACCAACTGACTTTTGACAAAGCAGACAATGTACACTGGGGAAAAGAAGCCCTGTTTAAGAAATGGTGCTGTGAAAACTGGATATCCATAGAAAGAAGAATGAAATAGGACTCCTACTTTTCATCACTCCAAAAATTAATTCAAAATGAATAAAAGATGTAGATCTAAGGAAACAATCAACAGAGCAAATAGCCTATAGAATGGGAGAAAATATTCACAAGCTACACATCTGAAGAAGGGCTACTAATCAGAATTTACAAAGAACTCAGCAAATCGGCAAGAAAACCCCCCAAAAATTCCTGTTAAAAAGTGATTAAAAGAACAGAAGCGTCTCAAAAGAATAAAGAAAAATGGTCAATAAACATATGAAACAATGCTCCATGTCACTACTCATTAGGAAAATGCAAATTAAAACAACGAGATATCACCTTACTCTAGTCAGAATGGCTTTTATTAAAATGTCCAAAAACAAAAGATGCTGGCATGGGTGCAGAAAGGAGTATTTGCTGTTGGTAGGACTGCAGATTAGTACAAACTCCATGGAAAACAATTTGGAGATCCCTCAAAGAACGAAAAGTAGATCTATCAATTGATCCAGCAATCGCACTATTTGGTATTTACTCAAAGGAAAAGAAGACTTTCATCAAAAAGACACCTGCACTCAAATGTTTACTGTAGCACAATTGCAAAGATGTGGAATCAACCCAAGTGCCCATCAATTCATGAGTAGATTAATAAAATGTGTGTGTATAACCACGCAGTACTACTCAGCCATAAAAAGGATGAATTATACCTTTTCAACCATCCAGATAGAACAAGAGACCATTAAGGGGTGGGGAATCTGCACCTTCTGATCTCAAAATTGTTCTTTTTTAAGCACCAAAGGAGGTAAGAAAACCTTTTTTTTTTTTTTTTTCTCTTTCAGACAGTCTCACTATGTCACCCTTGGTAGAGTGCCATGGTGTCACAGCTCACGGCAACCTCAAATTCTTGGGCTTCAGCAATTCTCTTGCCTCAGCCTCCCAAGTAGCTGGGACTACAGGTGCCCCTGACAATGCCCAGCTATTTTCTTACTGCAGTTGTCATTGTTGTTTAGCAGGCTCGGGCTGGGCTTGAACCTGCTAGCCTCACTGCATGTGGCTGGTGCCATAGTAACCACTGTGCTATGGGCGCTGAGACAAAAAATCCTTTTTGCTGTACCCCTTTTAATAAAAGCATTTGTTTGCTCTATAAAATTAAGATTCAGTCAAAAGGCTGTGCTTAATGACCTACAAGGCCACATTCTGCCTTAAGGCTGCAGGGTTCCCATGCCAGAGTCACCACATGTACTCACTATTAAACTGGCATTAACCAGTGAGCAGACATGTGCACAGAGGGAAGTAAAGCTTGGTGGGAATCAATCAGGGGTAGGGGGTAGGGGGGAGGAGGAAAAACCTACTTAATGGGCACTATGAACTCTGTCTGGGTGATGGGCACACCTATAACCAGGACTCAAGCATTACAAAAGCAATCCATGCAACCTAAATCATCTGTATCCTCTTAATATTCTGAAATTAAACAAAAAAGAAAGCGAGAGGGGCTCTTCAAGAATACATTCCTCACCCTGGTCAGAGGACTATTAGGAATTTATGTGCAAAAGGAGCCTATGCAGAAAGATGTCGAGTCAGAATGCTAAGCTAGGCAAGAGCTGGGTTAAAGTCAGCAGGCTTGGGCTCTGCCAGTAATACCCAAGTGATTTGGAGGATTCGGCGTTTTCCTAGACTCGGTCCTCTCATCCATACAATTTGGAGGCTGGCATAGCTGCTCTGTTGCTCAAGGGCCCTTTTTCCTCTAAAATTCCATGACTCTGGGTCAGGTATCTTTTCCCACTCCCAGTTTCTCTGTACTTTGCTGGATGCCCTCCATTCCCCTAGTGAGGCTCATGCTCAGCTGGTCAGGAGGTCAGCACAACCGACATCTACAGAGCATCCGTGATGTGTAAGTACTGTGAGGAACAGAAATGTGTGACCTTGTACCTCCCCAAACAGACATAACAGAAGCAGCTGCTATAGAGCAGGATTTGATAAGTGGAAACCAGTGGCAGAGAGAGCACAGACTCCGGGAAGGCCAGCCCTGTGTGAGGGCTGCCCCTGTCATGTCAGAGGGGTCAGGTTCTTTGCCTGGCTGGTGCCTACCTTCAGTTCCTCAGGGAAGTGCTTCTCTTCTGCCAGCTTCCCTACTTCCGGCATAGTTGTCAGGAACAGAAACTCCTGTTTGGCACTGTATGCTGGAAGACAGAGAGGTTAAAATGTCTTCTCAAGGAGGAACAGGCACAGAGAACCAACGCACAGGACAGAACCTCCAGAAATAGATCCACACAAAGATGCCTGACTGATTTTTGACAAAGGTGCAAAAACAATTCAGTGGAGGAAGACAGTCTTTTCAACAGATGGTGCTCGAGCAATTGGACATGTACAGACAAAAAAAATCGAATCTTTATCTAAACCTTACACCCTATTAAAAATGAACTCAAAATGGATCACAGACTTAAATGTGCAACATAAAACTATAAAATTATAAACAAAACAGAGAACCTACTCTGTGAAAGGCCAGTTGAAGAAGTGGAAAAAACAAGCTATGACAGGAAGAAAACATTTACAAACTACACTACCTAACAAAGGACTAGTATCTAGAATATATAAAGAACTCTCAAAACTCAACAATTAAAAAAAATCAACCAGGGCGGCACCTGTGGCTCAAAGGAATAGGGCGCCAGCCCCATATGCTGGAGGTGGTAGGTTCAAACCCAGCCCCCGCCAAAAACTGCAAAAAAAAAAAAAAAAAAAAAAAAAAAAAAATCAACCAATCCAATTAGAAAATGGCCAAGACATACAGACATATTTCATGTAACAGGACATACGGACAGCAAATAAAACACATGAAAAGATGTTCAAAATTGTTAGCTGTGAGACAAATGCATATTAAAACCACAATGAGATACCACTACACACTCATCAGAAAGGCTACAAAAATAAATAGTAAAAATGCCAAATGATAGGTGAGGACGTAGAGAAACTTGATCACGCCTATGTTGCTGGTGGGAAAGTAAAGCAGTATATAGCAAATCTGGAAAATCTTTTGGCAATTTCTTGAAAAACTAAACGTGCAACTATCATACAATCCACCAACTGTACTCCTCGGCATTTAATCTACAGAAATGGAAGTTTATATTCAGAAAAAAATCCTGTATACCAATGTTCAGAGTAGTTCATTTGTAATAGCCCCAAACTGGAAATAATCCAGGTGTTTGTCACCTGGTGAGTGGTTGACACGCAGTAGAACGATCACACCATGGAACAGTATTCAGCAGTAAGAAGGAAGAAACCACTGAAGCAAGCAACAAGTTGGATGAATCTCCAAGGAAAGAATTGTTATGTTGAATGAAAAAAGCCAATCCTAAAAGGTCACACACATACATGCGTCCTAGAAATGATAAGATTATGTAGAAGAGAACAGGTTAGTGGTTGGCTGGGGTCAGGGCTGGGGCTGGAGCTGGGGAGAGGAGTAGGGCTCTACAGAGAAACAGGAGGGAGTCCTGGTGATGGAAGGGGCCTCCACTTGACTGCATCCATGCCAATATCCCAGCTGTGGCACTGCCCCGGAGTTTTGCAAGATGTTACCTTTGGGGGAAACTGGTAAAGGGAACACGGGGTCTCTCTCTGTTACTTCTTACAACTGTATGTAACTTCACAATGATCTCAAAATAAAACAATTTAAAAAATGGCAAGTTAAATTATGACTTACACATTGGTTTAAAAATCACAGGACTAGAGAAATCTTACAAAGCGCTTGTCCAGAGTAATAATTTACAACAAACTGATCTTGGGGAAACCTTTGGGGTAGAATTTAAGGATAACCTTAACTCTCTATAAACAGAGAAACATTTACATTTCAAAATTTTGTATATAATTAGTGATGTATATAATTAGAAACAAAAATTGGCTATCAAAAGCATAAAAGTTGGTTATACAAAAGTATAAGTATGTTAAATTTAAATTTAAAAGCCTACTCCTCTTGGGTCATTAATACTCGTACTTAGCACACAGTTGTCCTGAGTCCCAAGCCTGGGACTGTTAAAGGTCCCTCCCTCTTGCACACCCAAGTGGCCTCCCTGCCACCTCTTTCTTCCCTGAGGTAGGATGAACTTGATCATCCAAGTGCTGGGACTACAGTGACAGTCTCTCTGCCTCTTACACTCCAGTTACTTGATTCTAGTGGAATCTCTCTGCCTCACATCTTATGAACCACCCACCTACAGCCTTGCTTCCTTTTTTCTATGGTTGCATCTACATGCAGGCCTAACCAGAGCTGCACACAGGAGTTGCTCTGTCCCTGCAGTAAAGACAAAGAACACTGTGTATGGTGTAAAAACAGACCAGGGCACACTTCAAGGGTCCCCAGAGACCCATGTGTCTGTCCATCATCCTCCATCTCAACTGTCACTTCTGATCTCTGAGCAGTGACACTAACTGGGTTTCATAGAAACCTAAGCTTTCTTAGTAATATTTGATAGGGAAATGTATCCTGAAGTCTAAATAACCAACTTATCAATGAACTTGGGAAATGCAACCTGTTTCGTATTTCAGAACCATGCAGAACGCTTTGGCAATGTGAAGTACCTCACCTCTGAAACCACACACGCTACCAGTTGGTCCCCAATTTTAACACTTCTATGATTTTAAACTTCCTGGTATTTTTTTCCCCAACTTACCCAACCCTGATTCAACTAGATTCAGATAAAACTGACAGCATCACTAACCCATGAATTTCTTTTCTGCTGCTTTGTCAAGAGCTTTTTATTTTCAGCAGACGCACTGTTCCCACTGTGATTTTGGAGAGATCCCTCCCTCCACCCTGAGTCCCAGGAGCAAGTCCTGGGCTTCAGGACTCAAGATTCCAATCCTCAAGGTATGGCTGGATGTCTGCATGACATCTTAGCTTTTGTTACAGGCCCCGTGTTTACAACTTTTTACAAAATGCTTAAATTTGCCAAGTGATGTCCTGCTTATTTTTCTAGAAGCAATCACAGCCCCTCCTCTCAGCTGTGTATCCAGCTGCTGAGCCTCATGATTCCATCACACACATGTCCTTTGTCCCTAGCTTGTGCTGGGTGGAGGAGTGCAGGGACAACCAAGTGGTGCTCCATGTCCTAGCAGCTTACAACAGAATGGAGGGGGCTACCACAGGCAAAAGATTGGTAGAGGAAGTAAAACAGGAGAAGAAAAACAGTGTCTACAAATACACACTAGATCCACAAGGATGTCATTTTTGATTGAGTCTCGACATATCATGCCATCAAATTCCCACTGCTGAGTGGGATTTATTTTCCTGTGATAATGTCTAGTTACAACACCCGATCCTACTTCATTGTGACACGGAAATTTGTTAATGGAAGATAAATCATTGCCACAAATACCACTGTGGTTCCACTGCTGAACTGAAGAGAGATTATAAAATATAAAAAAATGGTTAAGTGTTGCTTTAAAAAGCAGTTCAAGACAAATGTGGTCTTCCCATCAGCTCAAGTGACAGGAGAAAACATGATGAACAGGTAGGCGAGAAAATGCACGTCCACTGACTGGGATTCCTGTGCAGGGCCCGTTTCCTGGAGGGCAGAGCTGAAAGGAGCAGCCCCCAGAACACTGAGGCCAGGGATTCTCCACCTGCTTCACAGGAAAGGAAGCCCCTTCACAGAGGATTCCACTGTGTCATAGGTTACTTCCTGTAACGAAACTTCACAACAGGCTTCTGCTCAGAAGCAAATACACTGTGAACACATATGAAATAAACTCCGACACGTGAGAAACCCCTACGGCCACGTTTACAAATCCATTTCGGTTTCCTGTACTGTTCCAAGATCCACCAGTGGGCTGACCTTCAATTGTCCCTCAGACAGAGGGCCCACGAGGCTCTAGGACCTTACCCACTAGGCACAGCACCTGGGGTGCAGGGCCCCGGTGGGAGATGCCTGCACCAGCCTGCCCCCAGAACCCCTTTGTCAGCTGCAGGGGTGGGTGCTGAGTATGTAACTTCTCTGGCTTAACCGGAGCCCAGCTGAACCACACAGGTTGGGAAGACAGCCTGCGTGTCAGCACCCTTCCTTCATCAGAGCTCGGCTCCCAGACACCTTCATGACCCTTATCAGGTACTTCTGGGCAGTTAGGTAAGATCCTATGTGCATCAAGACAGGCTGCACTGTGCCGTGGTAACCACCCCACATCTTCAGTGGGCCAACCCAGGGGCCTCTCATTCTCTAAGTTCACTGCACACTGCGAGGATGCTGGACAGCCCCACCTTGTGGTAAGGGGGAGCAAGGCCCACTGTGTGCTGGCTCTGAAGCCCCCAGGAGTGGCCACGTCACTGTACTCCCATTTCACTGACCCAGCACCCATATGCCACTTCAAACTCCAGAGGGCAGAGAGGCCCCCAGCACTGGCCACAAGGCAGACAGCTGGAAATGCTTGGCAAGCAGTACTAAGGCTGGCCGCAGAGCTTCTCTCCACATTCGCAGTCCTAAGCCTTCCACCTTTCTTCATAGGTTTTGCCTCCTATCACTATCACTCTTAGCTTTCCCTCCACAAAAGCTTCTCCAACATCCACACTTTTCTTTCTTTCTTTTTTGTTTTTTTTTAAGCCCAAGGCACCCAGTATTTACAAGCAGTCTCCCATCCAGGTACTTAACTAGGGCTAACCCTGCCTAGCTTCTGAGATCAGTATCTATAATTTTCTGGAAGAGTTCAGCACAAAACTTGACACATCAAGCAGGACACCTTGTGAATCAGACACCACTGGAAATGAGGTGTTCTTTACTCTGCCAGATAATATTAAAAACACAAGGCACACTATTTAACTGGGCAGTTAGGTAAGATCCTATGTGCCTCTAGACAGGCTGCACTGTGCTGTGGTAACCATTTTATTTAACTATTATTCATAGAAGCCCCACTAAAATACATTACATATGCTCCTATTTTCTTAAAATAAACCATAAACAATTCAACCCTCATTACCTGCCTTTTGAGGGCCTTCCTCATGAGGAGGTAACAGTGGAGGAATTACAAGTAATATTTCTTTTTCTCAGCAGCTCTTTGTTTCTCTTTCCATTTCCAAATTATTATCTACATCTGTGGTTCTCAAGTGAAATGCACTCCTGGAGGCTCTAACTCACTTAGTCTCAAGCAGTGGAAGGCTTACGAAGTCCTTCAGATGACTCTGAAGTACAGGAAGGACTGCCATCATTGGTGACCTGTCACTGTGCTGAAGTTGCTGCAGCAACATCCAAACTGTCACACTGAGATCCAATAACTGACCCTGGCTCTACTGACAGAGCTCATAATCCCAGTATGAGTGTGACGTTCCACCCCAGATACCTGCAGGTGTAACACCACCTTCCTGAAGCTGTGTGCATCTCATGAGTTTTCTCATGAGGGCCCCTGTGTCATGAGGTGGGATATATGATGAGATCCAGGCAGGGCCCCAGCACCACGTGCCCAGTAGCTCTCACTGAGTGTACTGTGGAGGAAGAACCCTCATGTGGGCTAATTTCAGGGTGTCCCTCTTTTCCCTGCAGACCTGCCTTCCCACCTTGTCATCCCTCTACAGGTGGAGCAGGGCAGAGGAAGGATGGGGCAGCAGATGTGGGGCATCAGGCAGCCCTCAACACAGCCAGGAGCTTGCCTGGGAGCTCTCTGGGGTGGAGCAGGGCACTGTAGCCCATGGGTCACACAGACAGCACAGGTCAGGGAAACTGCTGGTGCAGATGCATTTCTAAAGGCCTCCATCAGCAGGAGGAAGCACAAAGCACCATGCAGAATAAAGACCCATGTGTCTCCCCATCAGGCGGAAGTGCTCAGGCCCCTCCCACTGCCCCATCTCCTTGTGCCCACTCACCTGGCCACCGAGGGAGCTGGCCTCCGCTGCAGAGCTCATCAAACCCTCCCTGCACACGCCCAGCACTTCCCATCACAGAGTGCCTCGCCATGCTCAGGCCAGCTGTGGAGGCTGTCCAAGAAGGGAGCACGTCCACTTTGTAGAAAAAAACACCGTGGCTTAGGTAAAAAATGACAAGAGTATGAAGCAGAATCAGCAATTCTGAGACAGAATGCGATGTGAGCGCATATATAAAGACAACTCGACAACATACATTTAAATGACCCTCCTCCTGCTGATGTGACTTTCAAACATGTGGCCACCAGTGCAGACCCCCAGATGGCACAGTGACTGCATCTGTTATGGTGGCATGAGGCAGAGAGGACTTCCAAAGCAGGAGCCTGCAAGACACCTTGCTGCAAGGCATAGGACCCGCTGGGAGGGGCCCTGCTCCCTGCTCCTCAAGACACCACCTTCTGCCCTCAAGGTGCTTGAAAAGATCCTTCCCTCCTTTCTGCCACCCCCACACCTCTGTAACATGAAGCTCTTGGATATCATGACCTCCAAGTCCCTGCTGACATTAAAGTCCTTGGATTCTGTGACAGAGGTCATCTGTGCATGTGCCTAGGAACAGTGTTGCAGCAGGGTGCATAGTAGCCAAAATTCATTCCACCACAAAGCATACCTACCATCTGGGTCTTTGAAGGTCAACGTGATGAACTTGCTAGCCACCATGAACATGAAAATGACCCAAAAGCAAGCGGCCAACAGAAGCCACTGGTGGTGCATGTTGTCAAATGTCAGCCATTCAACAATTCTTCCTGGAAAACACAAGCAAGATGCCCCTGCTGCTTAAAAATGAACCCATTAAACAAAAAGTAATAAAGAGAACAGGAGATTTCAGTTAACAGTATAAGCACAAAAATTTAAATCTTTTTCCATTAACACAATATGTAGTCTGACTTGGTGTTTACTTTAACATTTCATTTTTAATTAATATTAAATAATTGATTTAATAATAAAATCACATTTAGAACACCTTCATGGAGGGATAATGAGAGGATGCCATCTCTGTTTTGGGAACACGGGATAAGATTTTGCTTTTGCAGAACTGCCTCCTGACTCCTGCTGGGCCCAGGCTAATGTCACCATGAGCTCCCACATGGGCCTGGAGGCAGGTGGCAGGAGGAGAACTGCCAGGGACTAGACCTTTGCTGGACATGATTCACGGCAGCAGAAGTCACACTGAAGCAATTGTGAGCTGGCTGTTTAAAATCCTGACTGGCTGACAAGATGTGGTCACACAGAGAATCTCTCAAAAATCAAAGAAATGAATAGCCACACTTCTCGCCTGCTTCTTACTTGCCTGTGAGGGCCTGTGCAGAACCTTGAGGGTGCGTGTTTTTCATGCTATTGTGGCCCAGGAGTGATGTGGGGCACGTCAGTCCTCAGCCTGGCACAGAAGTCACGCTCTGCTGCAGGGACACATAAAGAAGGAGGAAGTCGCCATCAGTTCTCAGCAAAAGAGACAAAAAGTGTGTTTCATTTCACATTTAACACAGTGCTTCTTCAAGCCAAACTAGAACACTTACAGATGGCACTTTGGTTTGGTTTCCACCAGCTTTAAGCCATCCATCACTTGTGGGCAGCAGGGAGAATTGATCTTCTCAACATGGTGTTGATAGCGAATGACTTCAGAGACAACTTCCTAATCCTGCATGGGTCACAGCTCTGTGAGGACCCAGGTAAATAACTCACCTCCTTGTCTCAGCAACATTTACATCCTAGAATCTCACTGGAACCAGGATCTGAAACCCCCTAAGTTCCCTCCATAACACTCCCAAGTGTTATCCAGTCCACATCTGACCACAGCCTGCCACAGGGATCTTACCACCTGCCACACCACCTGTTACAGGATGGCCTGTGAACCACCCTCAGATACTCACATGTAAGGCTCAGTGTGCTTCCTGGGGTCAAGGTAGGGTTTGCCAAATAAAAATACAAGATGCCAGTTAAGTTTAAATTCAGATGACAACAAATAATTTTTTATTGTATGTATCAAATACTGCATAGGACATGCTTATAAAAACAAATGATTTTTTGTGCCCACACATTAGGCACAGAATGTGTGTTTTTGGGGTCCTCAAGTAGCATTTTCAGATTACACAAATAAAAATAGAGGACACTCAGTTAAGTTAAATTTTGGGTAGTTTTTTTAGCACGAATATGCCCCAAATATTGCACGGGATATACTTAGACTAACAAAAGCTGTTTGTTATTTTCTGAAATTCAAATTTAAATGAGTGTCCTGTAGTTTATCAGCAGTGTTCCATCTCTGACAAGTCTCCTTGTCTTTCTGACACTCTTTGGTGGAGGCAGGACGGCACAAAGAGCCCCAGACTTGGTTCAAATCCCTGCTTCACTACTCATGAGCCCTGTGACATGGCAAGTCACTTAACCTCTCTAAGCCTCAGTGTCCCATCTCTGAGATAAGGCTCTCCTCCCAGGGTGGCCATGAGCATTAAATGAATCAGTGCAGACAGAAGAGCCAGCGCCCACCTGGCCTGGCACAGACCCTGGTTCAACAGTGGCCTTTGTGCCCTTCTGGTTTCATCTATATCTTTCGAAGTTTGGTTGCCAGAAATTAACACAATAGTGTGGTCTACCCCAAGAAGAGAAGCAAAGAGAAGGCATTCTCAACCTACGGGACTAACTTTCCCCTTCTAGGGACAAGTGAGGCTTAGACTGTGGCCAGAGGATGCAGCTCTCTGCAGCTCTGAGTCCACGGAACTCATCCTTCTCAGACAGGACGCTTGGAGGGGCCATCCCCATTAGTCCTAGTGGCAGATCCCCACTGAGAAATCCTAGCTGAAGGCATTTGCTGAGGAACAGATGGGCCGGGGTGTGTTGGGGAGGGAGTGACCAAGGTGGGAAGTACGAAGCAGGCTGTATTCAATTCTGCATGGAGGGCCCAGCTCTGAGTGGCCTGGAGTGTGCAACTCACACTCTCCCAGGATAAGTGCCATGGATGAGGGGACAGAGAGGAGAGCCACCTTGACCTATCTCCCTCTGGCATTCAGATACCCTCTCTCTGCAGGCAGGTGGGAGAACCTTGGCACTACCCACTCTCTGGCCGGTTCTGCTCACTTCCTGCATACCTCCTGGGCCTCCCAGCCCCTGAGCACACTTGGGTCAGCTCTTTGGGAGGTATGGAAGTGGGGAACCTGTGGCCTCGAGGCCACATGTAGTCTTTTGGATCCTTGAGTATGGCCTTTTGCTTAAATCCAAATTTTATAGAACAAATCCTTTTAATAAAGGGATTTGTTCTGTGAAGTTAGAATTTGGTTGAGGGGCTACACTCAGGGGGGATCTGGAGGGCCACAGTGGCTTTGAGGTTGCAGGTTCCCCACCCCTGTGGGAGGAAATTAGTCTTTTGAAAGGATCTATTTTGAGTACCCCTGACTGAGCTCACCTCTAAAGTAGGAACAGAATGAATGAATGGCCTTGGCTGAAGTGAAAAAGCCAGGTGGCCTAGGCATAAGATTTCTGTATCCAGGCTAGCTGAAAAGTGAGAGCTGCCCTATGTTGAAGCCACACTGGCCTTCCTTCCTACGAACTGGGTCTTCATTTAAAGTTAGGGGCTGTTAGGTTCTTTCACCAGGCTGGGGTTGGGGATTGGCTAGTACTTCTCTCTCTGGCTGGGTAGGTCACTGGAAAGCTTTGGCTTCTAATTTTTCACAAACAGCCACCAGTACACCCTCCAGTATGCTGTGACACTCCCACAAGACAGAGAAACTGTCAAAAGTCCTCCCTAACAATCATCATCCGATGTGTTCTTTCAGGTGGGAATTTTATTTTTAAAAAACTGCAATTTGTAGCATGACTTCCACAGACTCTACTGAACTAAATAAGACATCTAGGGAGCCCCTTCCCTCCTCACCCTGACCCCGCCTTGGACAGGGGAAGGGTGGCCTACATGGGAACCACCTTCCTCCCATGCCATTCTTGGCTCACCTCCTGCTTCTGGTCCCTGGGATGGTGCTCAGGACACGTGGGGACACCAGTGTGGACTGCAGCTTCGAAGGCTTCATGTGCACAAACTCTGGCCCCTACCAATAAAAACAATTCTCACTAGCAGAGCATTAAGCCCCAGGCCCTTAGCAGTATCTTAAGCACAGCCACCCAGACCAGAATGCCACCTGCCAGTCACTCTGTGTCTTGCTGCAAGGCTCCTAACCGGCCACAGGGCCTGTGGGTGGTCACTATGGGGGAGGGAGCTCTCAGAACTTCTCTCAGCCACTGGGCACCTGTAGATGCCAGGTGAGCAGGGCCTGCACCCCTCCCATGGGCCGCAGAGGAGGAGTCAGCTCACACCGCCAGCCAGTTGCCCCTCACTGCTCTCCATGCCCCAACCTTGGTGCATTTCCTTCACTGCACCTAGCACTGCCTCAACACTCACTTCCACTGTGTGCTGTCTGCTCCCCCAGCAGAAGGCAAGCTCCCCCTGGTCAGGACAGTAGGGACTAGAACAGTGTCTGGCCCACGGTAAGCCAACACTTGCTATGTGCTAAATGACTGCTGACCAAGCAACTTATTAGGAAACTCAGGAGAGCAGAAACTCCAGGAGGCTGCTTTCTTAGCCCTCTACCCAAGGGTTTCTAAAGTATAAACCTCCCTTTTAACCTTAAAATCTTTTTCTAGTCTACACGAGAGTATTTATACATTTAATATCCATTAACTAAGACTAGAAAACAACCAATAATACCAGGAGTTCAGTATTGCTTGAAAGCAAAATTATGTAAGTCACAGTGCATTTGAATACACATATTACTTAAAATACATTGACTGGGAGTTAAGAAAGCATGCCAGAGTGCAAAAAAAAAAACCTTTCTAAATTTTAAATAAAACTCTATGCTGAAAGGCAAGCCAATTATATAGATTCGAAGCATCAAGATATAGCAGTAAACAAAAAAGACAAGTTGCATGATTGAGTGTAAGATTTGTTAAAAAAATTATCTATATGTGAATGTACATACTCATATACACGTACAAACACACACACATATGCAACGCATAGAACAAAATCTTGAGAGGATAAAGTGTTTTCTTTATACACTTCATGCTTTAGAAAAATGACCGCAATAAGCATGCATTTTTAATAAAAATAAAATATAGCAAATGCCATGTACCACTGCTCTGGTGTTTCTACTTCTGCTGTTTAATTTTTTTTCTACCTTGCTCTTTTTTTTTTTTTTGAGACAGAGTCTGACTCTGTAACCCTTGGTAGAGTGCCCTAGAGTCATCATCGCTCAAGCAACCTGAAGCTCTTGAGCTCAAGGGGTTCTCTTGTCTCAGCCTCCAGAGTAGCTGGGACTAAAGGCATGTGCCACCATGCCTTACCAGCTTTTTTTTTTAATTTTTATTTTTACTTTTTTTATTTTGAGGTAGAGTCTCACTTGGTCACCCTTGGGAGACTGCCACGGTGTCACAGCTCATAGCAACCTCAAACTACGGGGCTGAAGTGATCCTCTTGCCTCAGCTTCCCAAGTAGCTGGGATGACGGGCACTTGCCACAATGCCTGGCTAGTTTTTCTATTTTGGGTAGAGATGGGATCTCACTCTTGCTCAGGCTGGTCTCCAACTCCTGAGTTTAAGCAATCCACCCATCTTGGCCTCCCTGAGGGCTAGGATTACTGGTGTGAGCTATTGTGCTGCACCCGGCTGTTCTGCCTCACTACTTCTAACTGCAGTTCCTTTATCATTTTTAAAACGGGGGAAAGGATGATAAATATTACATTTTCTAGTCAGGAAAAAAGTGGTGAACTACCAAACTCAATGTCTACCTGAGTCTTTAGTAAATATATAGCATTTCTGTCTTCATTAGGTAGTTTTTATCCAGTTTTAAAAAATAACTAAAGTGTAAAGAAAAGCATGGAGAATAAATAACAAACACCTGTTCGCATACATGTTAATGGTTTTGCTAAACTTCCCCAAGTTTTTTGTTTTGCTTTGTTTTAAGGAAATAAAATGTTACAAACATGGCTGGAACTGCCCTGTGCCCTTGCCTGGCCCTACCCCCTGCCATCTTCAGAAGTACCAGGTTACTGTACTTACACTACACCTGATATAATTCTTTTGACAGAAGCAGCCGCAGGCAGTGTAGGAAGGTGGTTTTTCCTAGATAAGGCAGAAAAGACTGGGAAGGTGAAAGGCAAGCTTGCCCATGGCCTGGAAGAAGCACTGTGCAGCGGCAGATGCCGCTGGGGGTAGGAGGTGGGGGGTGGGGGAAAGCCTAGGGTGGAAGGAGGCACAATATTTAAGCATGTACCTTTCTTCCCATTTGGTCTATAGTAAGAAAATTCACAAGTTACATACTCACTCAAGTAGAAAAGCCATCAAGGTAATCTGGTTAAAACTTAAGACAGATTGGGGACTGTTCTCCAAGTCACATCCTACACAAGCCAGCCCAAACCAGGAAGACCACACACCCTGGGTTCTTCTCCAAATTCCCACTGCCCTAAGGTCCCATACCTCCACATTTCACAACATATAACCCTCCTCAAACATGAGGAGGTGTACATTTGCGTATAGGTTTAAGGACAAAATAACCTAAAAATAATTATTTATCCAGTTCATCAAGGTCATTTGCATTTCTGGAGGAGAGAGTATTCCAATAAAATAGGCGCCAGGGATACGACAGTGAATCCTAAACCAAACATGCACACAGAGCTCTTGCCCTCCCAGAGCTTGCAGTCTAACAGAGAGACCCTCCTAACTCAAAGAATCCACCTGAGAAGTAGACATGGTGCTCAGAGGGACACAGTGCTATGAGAAGAAAATACAAGGAGACATGGCCTGGGCATAGAGGTTGGGGCCAGCACAGGTGCTAAGGTGACGGGCCAGGGCTCCCAGCCAGGAGAACAGGCTCTGGAATAAAAAAAGGAAGCCCGAGGGGCTGGAGTTTCTGGAGTATAGTCAGAGATGAGGCAGAGCAGGTGTGGGCCAGACAAGCACAGGGCCTCATAAAGCTAAATTAAATTCCTTAAAGGAATTCAGTGTTTCCTTGCAAGCAATGGAAGCTGCTGAAGAGAGTTTGACATGAAAAGAGGGGTGGCAGTGTCATGATATGATTTAAATTTTGAAATTTTTTTCTAGCAGCAGAGTCAAAGATGGAAAGAGCCAGTGTTCACTCAGCAATTGCCGGGTCTCAAGGTCATTTGCATTTCTGGAGGAGAGAGTATTCCAAACAGGTACAAGCAAACCCAGCTAGGAGATCCACATCACCAAATCATGGTGTCCCTCAAAAACAGCGAATGAACTAGTAGGATCCACGGTATCTGATTTGGAGGCGGGGGGTGGTGGTGGTGGGGTGGTTTGATGAATCCTAAAGAGCAGTGTGTCCAGCCACTGCAGTGTAACTTGCCTTGCGATTACATGCATTTTGACTCCAGATAGGCACCTGATGGTGTCTGGCTTTATGTCTAGGCAACAGATCCCAGCCCTGGTTGGATGTCAGCAGGAAGCTTTTAATAAGTATATCGATTCCCTGGATGCCAAGAACACCCCAACCAAGACAACACAAACCTCCAAAGGTGGTACCTGGGAGTGTTTCATAGCTTTAAGCATGAGTCCAAGAAATGGCAGGGACTGAGAACTGTTGGTCCAGGCCCTAGCCCCTCTTAAATTTTAATGAACGCGTGAATCTCCTGGGGATCCTGTTAAAATGCAGATTCTAGGCATTCTAGCATAAGTGCCATTCTCCCACCACCTCCTTGTATATTAAGGAAAACTGGCAGCAAAAACCCATCTAGTTAAGGAGAGCCTATTGACACTCTGAATTACATGTGTTCTGAATAAACAGCTTAAAGAGGTTTAATTAGAATCTAAGACCTTCCAATGCTGCCCCCATCTCACTCTTTTCTAGCCCTCTCATTATAAGCAACTAGACTGTAGAATGGGGATTTGTCTGACCTTGGGAAAAAACATAATTTGCCTCATTTTTTTAAACAAAAAGAAAAGCATTCCAAATTTCCTTAGCCCCAGCTCCTGTAAGCCTGCCCCATTCTCTGCACTATTTCTTTGAACAGAGATGTTTGCCATGGGTTTTACTTTCTGTTGGAGGATGACACCACCAAGGGAGCTATTTCCATTTGCAAGGGTAATGTGGCCTTCCAAGAACAGTCCTTCCTCAGGGCTCTGCTAAGGGCTGCGGCTTTCCCTACAACCAGATGACAAATGGCCTTAAAAAACCCTCTTTCATGTTAACATGGATGGAGCTGGAACATATTCTTCTTAGTAAAGTATCTCAAGAATGGAAGAAAAAGTATCCAATGTACTCAGCCCTACTATGAAAGTAATTTATGGCTTTCATATGAAAGCTATAATGCAGTTATAACCTAAGAATATGGGGTAAGGGGAGAGAGAAGGGAGGGAGGGGGGAGGATGGCGGAGGGAGGGTGATTGGTGGGATTACACCTGCGGTGCATCTTACAAGGGTGATTGGTGGGATTACACCTGCGGTGCATCTTACAAGGGTACACGTGAAACTTAGTAAATGTAGACTATAAATGTCTTAACACAATAACTAAGAAAATGCCAGGAAGGCTATGTTAACCAGTGTGATAAAAATGTGTCAAACGGTCTATAAAACCAGTGTATGGTGCCCCATGAGCGCATTAATGTACACAGCTATGATTTAATAACAATAAAAAAAAATACCTGGCATTTTGTGTAATTAACTGCCCTTTGTTCAAGGAGTCAAGATAACTCCAATGTGCCTCCCGTGGGGATGGCAAGCCTGAGCCTGCTGTGTATCCCCTCTGGCCGTGGTATGGCCTGAGGAGAACCCGCCCCCGCCCCCTTTCCTACTTCCAGTCATTAAATGGCATTTCACATGTCAAGATGTCAGGATCTCAAGCCAGGCCAGAGGGTAGGCGGCTCTCAGAAACCCCACAAGGCAGAACTGAAAGGTAAGGAACCTAAGACCTTATGGGAATAGCAGGATCAGGGAAGAAAAAAACCTACAAGAAGCTCTAATCTTTTTTTTTTTCCTCTATCTTTCTAAAATGAAAAAAAATAGCACACATTTTACATGTTTGTAATTACTAACAATGGGTATGTTACTATTATCATCTTTGGATGCAAACCCACCCTTCCTCCCCTGCATCTTGAAAAAGATGCTTGTAAATTCATTTTGCTCAGCTGCCAATAACATTCCTTCCTGCCAGCGGCTTTCTCTCCCCATATTTGAGTTGTCATCCAGAAGCACAATGCTTTTCTTGCTCTGCTGAAGAGTTTGACTCCCACCCACCAGGCCTCACTTTTGATAGGCACATTCACTTATTAAAGGTCCTGAAAAGTCCCATGGTAAATAAGCCCATTTCACTCTGTTTAAATGGCTTTTTTCCAGACATTCATTCATTCAGCAATATTAAACAAAGTCCTCCTCTGAGCAACACATGTTCCCTGCTCTCATGAGGCTTCTAACTGACGGGCCATAAACAAACAGAGCAATGAATGTATATGACGAAGCCAGGGGACAAGTGCAATGGCTGATAATAAAAAAAGGTGTGGGGATGACCTAGGGAAGAGGCAGACAGAGTGAGGGAGAGAACCATGCAGACCTCTGGGAAAAGGCCTCGGAAGGGGTCTTATGGCAAGGAAGCCACAGTTCCTCAGGCAGAGTGGAAAAGAGGGGAAGGGGGTGGATCAGAGGAGTAATGGACATGGAAACCTCTGGGTTCACAACCCCATCATACAACTTCCCCCAAGGATCACATGTCCTTTGCTCAGCTTTTAAGATATTCCTTTAAAAGATTCCCAGACACTAAAGGAAACTGCCTGAATAAAACCTGGTAATGCATACAGGAACTGGTAACCCTCAGAGAACTACAGGGAAGAAGGCAACTAACCAGTCAGGGCTGGAGCAATGGGGACATTTTACCATTAATCCTGTTGTATTTCCTGAACCATAACATGCCCTGTTTTCCCGAAAATAAGACAGTGTCTTATTTTCAGGGGACATCTTATCTTTCCTGTAAGTAGGTCTTATTTTCGGAGGATGTCTTATTTTTGGGGAAACAGGATATTACCCAGTCAACAGAATGATTAAATTACAAGCTAATAAAGCAAAATACCACATATGAACTTATCTATGTAGTAGAATTATAGATAAAGTTATATTACATGTCACTGAGATTTTTAAGTTCACGGCAAGGGTTTCTCTCAATCTAAGTTCAGAACTTTTCTTTGTCTTCTCCATCATCGTCCTTACAATTTACCACCTTGGAATGACCAATCACCCTTAGGCAGAAGAATGAAAACACTCTAATCTCTATCCAGTGAGGAATACATCTGTAGATAAAACAGATTCTCTTGAGCAATAATAAAAATATACAGCCAACACATGTACAGACTCACTGCATAACTGGCTTAGGTCTCAGCAGGGACTAACTCATAGAACCCCAGCCTGACAGTGTGCTCCCATTATTATACTAGAGAAAACCCTTCTATGTGTATACTCCTATTTGAGAGTTATCAGTTCCCTAAAATCTCTGTACAAGCAAGAAAGGAGGCAGTAACAACACTGACACGGGCACATTAACTGGGGAGCTCACATTCTCCTTCACATATCTTCTGAGGCCTGGGGTCACATTTCCTTGCTGTATTTGCCCTGACTGGTCACTGTATGGGATAATTTAAAAAATAATAAGCATCATTAAAAGTTATAAGGTCAACTTACTTAGCACACCTTGGTTTTTACTTGGGAGACAGTTAACCAATTTGATTATTCAAGCCTATTTTGCAAAACATGTCTCCTATGTGATATATTGGGATTTCTTGGTAAATGAATAAATATTTTAAGTGTGCCAAAAGAGCTAGCTGTTTAAAAGACTTTCATGTAACTGAGTGTGAAAAATGTTGTTTGTAGCAAAAACCATCAAATCCAATTATACCTGTTCTACATGTTTGATATAGGTAAAGGATTCCTATATGAGATTAATTTGTCCAATAGAGTATGTTCTTAGTTTTATATTCCTTCAACTTTTAGCACCTGGCAATTATAGCTAAGTGTCATATAATGGATAAATAACTAGAAATAAGCCACATTCATGGAATTAGATTCCTGATTGAAGAAAGTTAGCTAGCAAAATAAACATACAACTCATTTAACATGTAATACAGCCCAAGCCGGCTGGGATAAAACCATCGCAATCTAACTGTACTTTCCTTTATTCTAAGAACTCAGTGCTAAATTAAAAGCAATTTAATGTTATGTAGATTCAAAGATTAAGCTTCACACAGTCGGGCATTGCTTACGATGGGATACATTCTGAGAAATGAGGCATTAGGTGATTTTTGTACTTGTGTGAACATCACAGAGGTTTGTACTTACACAAACCTAGATGCTACAGCCTACTACACAGCCAGGCTACATGGTACAGCCTATCGCTTCTGGTCTACACACCTGTACACATGCCACTGTACTGAATACCATAGGCAACTGTCACACAATGGTAAGGATTTGTGTTTCTAACATAGAAAAGGTATAATAAAAATACAGCTTTATGATCTTATGGGACCACTGTCACATGTGGCCTGTCACTGACCAAAATGTCATTATACGGCACATGACTGTACTCACATCCAGATTTTTCCAGATCTGTAGCAGAAGCAAATGAATTCATTGATTTCTGCAATCTGTAAGGTCCTGCATTCACCTCTTTCCTGTTTCTATTTCTAGCGCTCTCCCACCTTTTAAATGAATAACCTCCTCAACCATTTCAAAAAATGACTAAAATATAAACAGCAAGTTGCTCATGATATTTACTAATTCTTTCCTTTCTTTGTTCTGTTTTGCAAGCATTCCAATTTTCATTTTAGGGAAGGAAAGTAAAATTCTTTCAGGTATTTGAGATTCTATTCTTCAGTGACAAGAGCAAAGATGGAAAGAAAAATCTTTCCATCTTAAAATTTTAATTCTGAGCCAAGACACACTATGCCCTAATTATACTGGGAGGGACGGGAAAAAGAGCCCTTCTCTCTTTATGTCTTTTCTCAGTCACTGAAAACAGTAGAGAAGTAGATGGCTGGTGATCAGCAAGCTGGAGGTAAACTGAGCTGCCTAATTTTTAGAGCATCTGAGTCGTTTCTGACTCTGGCAGTCAAAACGGAGCAATGTACTAACCTAACTCCTCATGGCCCAAAGCCCCAGACTTTGGTGTTTCGGACAAAAAAAGAAAAAAAAAAAAAAACCTTTATGACAGTCCGGCCGCATAGCTAACCAGAACCTGGCTGTGCTGCTTTCTGTTCACTGCCCAGCCCTTTCCTGCCAGACTTGGAAAACCTGGCTCACCTTCCCAGCCAGAAGTGCAGAAATTCATGCCTCAAACTCCAACTCCTGACAGGCCTCCTGACAGTGAAAATCACAGTCTGAGAGCACTCTGGCTCCTGCCTAGCAGGGAACATGCATTTCCAACTCCGCTGCCTTCCCCTCGCACCCACCAAAGCGGTGCTCCTCCGAAGGGCTGAACACGTTCCTCTTCCCTGCCTTCTCTCTTTGAAAGCTCATTACACCCGAGTGAAACATTTTCTTCCTTTCTCCGCCGCCAATTACAAATGCAAATTCTCAGGCAAGGAAGAAAGAAGTGAATTACAGGATGGCCCCAGCATCAGTAACTCCGCGGATCACGGCATCCCTGTGCACACCTTATTGCATAATTAACGAGATGAAGGCTCTTCCCGTTCATCCCACGAACTAGGGAGGTCCTTAAGTCGCCGAAACACCTGGATGTGGCTCTCCAGGAAAACACGCGTCTCCCATCTCTCAGTGCACCCAGGGGTGAGGCAGGGGTCCCCGCGGCATGGAAACCCACCCACCCCGCGGGTGCCCAAGCTCACCCTCCGCGGTCCTCAGGCTTCTCCCGCGGCCTGGGCGCCCAGCTCCGCGCGGGCCTCACCGGGCCTGTGGGCGAAGCGCGCGGGGCCCCGGCGTCCCGGGAGCGCGGAGGCCCGCCCCGCCCCACGCCGCCGGCGGTCTCTGTGCGGCGGCCCGCCGGGCCCGGGGATGTGGCGGCGGCTGCGGCGGCGGCGGCAGAGGAAGTAAGACGGCCGGCGCGCAAGGCCGGCTCCCGGGGGCGAGGCCGCCGCCGCCCCTCGCGGCCCCCGCGCGCCTGGCTGGCCGTGCGCGTCTCCGCCTCCCGCGCGCGTCCCCGCCGCGTGTCCCCGCGCGCGCGCAGCCCTACCCGCCCAGGGCCCCCGACCCGGTCCCGAGCGCCGCCCTCCGCCTCCCCTCCCCTGAAAACGCGATCGCTCTCGGGAGTCGCCGAGACGTGCGGCCCAACCAAGTCCCGCCCCGTCCCCACCCGGAAAACAGGTTTGCTATTTGAGAACGAAAAAAGCCCCGAACTTGGAAAAATGTAAAAAGTTGATAAATTATTTTTATTAAAAATTTAGAACTTGGAAAAAGGCCAAATAGCGTGAGTTTGGGTTACCTCGCAGCATTTTCTAATGAGCCCACCTAGTAAACGCAAGACCGTCTGTTCTTTAAAGAGCCAGCTGCCTGTGTTGGCGGTGTAACTGTCACGGTGTCGTGGACTGACGCATGACAACCGCGAAGGTCCTCAACAGTTCAGAGGCCTGCAGAGTTGCTAACTTCTTAGCAGAAATGGATAAAGCTTTGGGATTTTAGAGCCGGTGGGAAAAGTCAATCCCAAGGCATTCGGGTTTTTTCTCCTAAGGAAAGTAAACTAGTTTTATTTCCATCTAACCTACATGTTTGTTAACTACCCAACTATACATCTATTCAGCAAATAGACAAAATTGATATGTTTCTGTATACACACATGTGCATACACGTGCATCCACCTTTCAAAGCAGGTTTTTGGTTTTTTTTTGCTCATCCCTGTTGATTCTCTCATTAATGAGTTAAACATAATATTAAGAGAGCTGACCGAGAGTTTCACTTTCAGCACCATTGCTAACCTTACTGGTTTAAAGATGGCAAAGCTGTTCCCTAGTTTTTAGTCCCTCATTCAGAAAATGTTTGTTGAGTCCTTTTGTGGGGCACTGTGGTTGAGATGAGACATTTGGCTTCCTTTTGAGGATCTGAATGGACTCTCATACTTGGGAGAAAAGCAACAAGTAAATTGGGGGCTTAGATGTGATATAGCATATTATCCAGGGCTTAAGAATCCAAGCTCTGGAAATGTGATCACATGGATTAAATCCTTATTCACCACATGGAGTTGTGACCTCGTCAAGTTCTTTCATCTCTCTGTGCCCTAGTTTCCTCATCTATAAAATAGAAAAAATTATATAGCATTTCCCTGAGAGGGTATAAAGAATATTGGTGATGATACATTTAAAGTACATAGCACAGTTCTCCCCCAGTAGCAAATATGGCACTAAACCCGCACCCTGTTGTCATTTTTATTATTTATTACTGCATTCCCAAGATGCTGTTAAAAATATTAAAAGATGTAGTTCTTTGTAGAGGCTTACGTGTTGGCAGCTAATGTAACTGAGTATTTTCCTTGGACCTTTTCCAAATTAGTCTAGTTCTTCTTTTTGTTTCTATAAATAAACTTCCAGGAATATATTTGTATTTAGCCTTTATATAGCAGGAGGATAGTTTCTAGAGTAACGCTTCTCAAAGAGTGATTTGTGGACTTCTGAGAGTCCAAGATCCTTTTAAGAGATCTGCAATGACAAAACTGTTTTCATAGTAATACTAGGACATTGTCTCCTTTGCTATTTAGACATTTGCTCTGATGATGCAAAAGAAATGATGGGTAAAATCGATGGTACTTATCACAAGTGCCAGCAGTGGAACAAAACTGATGTGCTTAAAGTAAAAACAAAAAGTGTCATTGAAGCAGTCCTGTCCCTGTGATGGGATGGACAGTGCCCTGCTGCATTCCAGAGAAAGGTGGTTGTCTGGAGGCCACACACCTGGTTAATGGTTGGCAATGCAGAAAGACTGGCTGCTCTTTTTCATGGGATGCTAAGTTTACCTGAAAGAAGAACTGACAGATAAAATGTGGTTACTCAGAATTGGGTATTTGACAGACATTTCTCCAAAATGAATGAAATGAGCCTGTCACTTCCAAGAAAACAAGTGATAGTATTTGTTGTCAGTGATAAAATTCAGGCTTTCAAGTGAAAATTTCTAACTTTTGAAAAAACCTATATCCATCACTGTGAGTTTGACAGCATCCCAATATTTAAAGATTTCTGATGAGATCAGAGATGTTACCAGCAATCTTTTTGTCTTAATATTGTGTAATGCTTGATCAATTGTGGCAAAAGCTCCTAAATCCCTTGGAATTTCCTGGGTGATAGGAGTGTCTTTTATTCTAATGAGGCAACTTTCATAGGCGCCTAGATGGTTTCAGATGGGGACTCATCACCGCAAAGACCAGGCCTCCATTAGAAGCCTGGAACTTTCAGTGCTATGCCCTATCCTTTAGGGAAGGGATAGGGGCTGAAGGTTGAATTAATCTTATCGTGCCTACTTGGTGAAACCTCCATAAAAACTCCTAAACTAGAGAGCTCAGAGACTTTCCACGTAGTGAACATGTCCAACTGCTAGGAGAGCTGTGCCGAGGGAGAACACATAACCTTGCCCCATGCAGCTCTTCTGTTGGTTGTTCCTGAGTTGTATCCTTTATAATAAACCCACGATTGTGAGCAAACTGTTTTTCTGAATTCTGTGAGCTGTGCTAGCAAATCATTATGGGGAGAATTATGGAAACCCCTGATTTATAGGTAAGTTGGACAGAAATGGGGATGAACTGGGAACCCTGTACTCGTGTGCTTGTGACTAGCACCTGAAGTGAGGGCAATCTCGTGAGTTGAGGCCTGAGCCTATGAGGTCCTACTCCAACTCCAGGTAGTTAGTGTCAGGATTACATTGAGCTGTAGGACAACCAGCAGGTGTGTGGACAATCAGAGAACTGGTTGTTGGTGTTGGCCAGCACCCAGACTTATACATTTTAGTGTCGCAGAGCATGAAATGTTTATAGACAGGGTTTTTGGATTCCATATTATACTAACCTTTAAAAAACTACCACTTGTTGAGTTTGGGTATAGGAACCCAAAATATCCCAAATTATCTGAAAAGATGTAAATAACTTCTTCCTTTTTCTACTTATCCATGTGAGGAAGGATTTTCTTCATATACTTAATCCAAAATAACATATTCCAGCAGATCAAATGCAGAGAGAAGAGGCATATGATTCAGCTATCTTCCATTAAGCTAGACATTAAAGAGATCTACAAAAAAAGATAAACAATGCCGTATTTCTGTTTTGGAAAATATAGCAATTTTTCCTTGGAATGTTTTATTTAAGGTAACACAGGAATATTTATTTTAAAAAATGAACTAAAAAGTAAATGTTTTTAATAAGTAAATGTTTCTCAGTTTTCTTTTGTAATATTGTTGGTATAAATGGATATAATCCTGATTAACAAAAGCTCTTGCGGTTTCTTGATAATTTTCAAGAGTATAAATGGGTCCTCAGGCCAAAATGGTTGAGAATTGCTGTTCTCCAAGACAACCAAATTCTTTATTATTATTATTATTTTTTTTTTTTATTGTTGGGGATTCATTGAGGGTACAATAAGCCAGGTTACATTGATTGCAATTGTTAGGCAATGTCCCTCTTGCAATCATGTCTTGCCCCCATAAAGTGTGACACACACCAAGGCCCCACTCCCCTCCCTCCATCCCTCTTTCTGCTTCCCCCCCCCATAACCTTAATTGTCATTAATTGTCCTCATATCAAAATTGAGTACATAGGATTCATGCTTCTCCGTTCTTGTGATGCTTTATTAAGAATAATGTCTTCCACTTCCATCCAGGTTAATACGAAGGATGTAAAGTCTCCATTTTTTTTAATGGCTAAATAGTATTCCATGGTATACATATACCACAGTTTGTTAATCCATTCCTGGGTTGGTGGGCATTTAGGCTGTTTCCACATTTTGGCAATTGTAAATTGAGCTGCAATAAACAGTCTAGTACAAGTGTCCTTATGATAAAAGGATTTTTTTCCTTCTGGGTAGATGCCCAGTAATGGGGTTGCAGGATCAAATGGGAGGTCTAGCTTGAGTGCTTTGAGGTTTCTCCATACTTCCTTCCAGAAAGGTTGTACTAGTTTTCAGTCCCACCAGCAGTGTAAAAGTGTTCCCTTCACTCCACATCCACGCCAGCATCTGCAGTTTTGAGATTTTGTGATGTGGGCCATTCTCACTGGGGTTAGATGATATCTCAGGGTTGTTTTGATTTGCATTTCTCTAATATATAGAGATGATGAACATTTTTTCATGTGTTTGTTAGCCATTCGTCTGTCATCTTTAGAGAAGGTTCTATTCATGTCTCTTGCCCATTGATACATGGGATTGTTGGCTTTTTCATGTGGATTAATTTGAGTTCTCTATAGATCCTAGTTATCAAGCTTTTGTCTGATTGAAAATATGCAAATATCCTTTCCCATTGTGTAGGTTGTCTCTTTGCTTTGGTTATTGTCTCCTTAGCTGTACAGAAGCTTTTCAGTTTAATGAAGTCCCATTTGTTTATTTTTGTTGTTGTTGCAATTGCCATGGCAGTCTTCTTCATGAAGTCTTTCCCCAGGCCAATATCTTCCAGTGTTTTTCCTATGCTTTCTTTGAGGATTTTTATTGTTTTCATGCCTTAAATTTAAGTCCTTTATCCATCTTGAATCAATTTTTGTGAGTGGGGAAGGTGTGGGTCCAGTTTCAGTCTTTTACATGTAGACATCCAGTTCTCCCAACACCATTTATTGAATAGGGAGTCTTTCCCCCAAGGTATGTTCTTGTTTGGTTTATCGAAGATTAGGTGGTTGTGAGATGCTAGTTTCATTTCTTGGTTTTCAATTTGATTCCAAGTGTCTATGTCTCTGTTTTTGTGCCAGTACCATGCTGTCTTGACCACTATGGCTTTGTAGTACAGACTAAAATCTGGTATGCTGATGCCCCCAGGTTTATTTTTATTACTAAGAACTACCTTAGCTATACAGGGTTTTTTCCGGTTCCATACAAAACGCAGAATCATTTTTTCCAAATCTTGAAAGTACGATGTTGGTATTTTGATAGGAATGGCATTGAATAGGTAGATTGCTTTGGGAAGTATAGACATTTTAACAATGTTGATTCTTCCCGTCCATGAGCATGGTATGTTCTTCCATTTGTTAATATCCTCTGCTATTTCCTTTCTGAGGATTTCATAGTTTTCTTTATAGAGGTCCTTCACCTCCTTCATTAGGTATATTCCTAGGTATTTCATTTTCTTTAAAACTATGGTGAAGGGAGTTGTGTCCTTAATTAGCTTCTCATCTTGACTGTTATTGGTGTATACAAAGGCTACTGACTTGTGGACATTGATTTTATATCCTGATACATTACTGTATTTTTTGATGACTTCTAGGAGTCTTGTGGTTGAGTCTTTGGGGTTCTCTAAGTATAAGATCATGTCATCAGCAAAGAGGGAGAGTTTGACCTCCTCTGCTCCCATTTGGATTCCCTTTATTTCCTTGTCTTGCCTAATTGTATTGGCTAGAACTTCCAGCACCACGTTGAATAGTAATGGTGACAGAGGACAACCTTGTCTGGTTCCAGTTCTAAGAGGAAAAGCTTTCAGTTTTACTCCATTCAGTAAAATATCAGTTGTGGGTTTGTCATAGATAGCTTTGATCAGTTTAAGAAATGTGCCACGTATGCCTATACTCTTCAGTGTTCTAATTAGAAAAGGATGCTGGATTTTATCAAATGCTTTTTCTGCATCTATTGAGAGGATCAGATGGGCTTTGTTTTTGCTTCTGTTCATCTGGTGGATAACGTTTATGGACTTGTGTATGTTAAACCAGCCTTGCATCCCTGGGATGAAACCTACTTGATCATGATGTGTGACTTTTGTGATGATAAGTTATAATCTATTGGGTAGGATTTTGTTGAGAATTTTTGCATCTATATTCATTAGTGAAATTGATCTGAAATTCTCCTTTTTGTTTGGATCTTTTCCTGGTTTTGGTATCAGGGTGCTGTTTGCTTCATAGAATGTGTTGGGGAAGATTCCTTCCTCCTCAATTTTTTGGAATTAATTTCTGCAGTACAGGAATAAGCTCTTCCTTGAAGGTTTGATAGAATTCTGGTGTGAAGCCATCTGGACCAGGGCATTTTTTTGTTGGAAGATTTTTTATTGTTTCTTTGATCTCAGTGCTTGAAATTGGTCTATTCGGGAGCTATATTTCATCCAGGGTAAGTCTAGGAAGAGGGTATGATACCAAATATTGATCCATTTCCTTTAGATTGTCAAATTTCTGGGCATAGAGTTTCTGGTAGTATTCAGAAATGATCTCTTATATCTCTGTGGCATCAATTGTTATTTCTCCTTTATCATTTCTGATTGAGGTTACTAGAGATTTTACTTTTCTATTTCCAGTTAGTCTGGCCAAAGGTTTATCTATTTTATTTATTTCTTCAAAAAACCAACTCCTTGTTTCATTAATTTTCTGAATGATTCTTTCGTTTTCAATTTCATTGATCTCTGATTTAATTTTGGATATTTATTTTCTTCTGCTAGGTTTAGACTTAGATTGTTCTTCCTTTTTCAATTCCCTAAGATGGCTTATGAGTTTGTTGATGCACTCTCTTTCTGTTTTTCGAATGTAGGCATCTAAAGCGATAAATTTTCCTCTCAGAACTGCTTTTGCAGTGTCCCACAGGTTTTGGTAGCTTGTGTCTTCGTTGTTGTTATGCTCAAGGAAGTTAATGATTTCTTCTCTTATTTCTTCGTGCACCCAACTGTCATTCAACAGAAGGTTGTTTAATTTCCATGCCTTTGTGTGGGGTTGAATGTTTTTGTTGGAGTTGAGTTCCACCTTTAGTGCCTTGTGGTCTGAGAAGATACAAGGTAAAATTTCAATTCTTTTGATTCTGTTGAGGGTTTTTTGTGTCCTAGGATATGATCAATTTTGGAGAATGTTCCATGGGGCGGTGAGAAGAATTTATATTCTTTATCTTTGGGATGGGGTATTCTATATGTGTCTATCAAGTACAGTTGTTCTAGGGTCTCATATAAGTCACTTAAATCTTTGTTTAATTTCTGTTTAGAGGATCTGTCCAGCTCTGTAAGAGGAGTGTTAAAGGCCCCTGTTATTATGGTGTTATAGGATATTATATTGGTCAGACCAGGTAAGGTCTGTTTCAAGAATATGGGAGCATTTAAGTTGGGTGCATAAATACTTAAAATTGAAATGTCTTCTTGTTGTATTTTTCTTTTGACCAATATAAAGTGACTATCTTTGTCTTTTTTGATTTTAGATGCTTTAAATGCACATGTATCCGAAAATAAGATCGCACCTTCTCTTTTCTTCTGAATTCTGTTTGCCTGAAAAAATTGTCTTCTAACCCTTAACTTGGAATTTTAATTTGTCTTTTGAAGCTAGGTGTGTTTACGGCAGACAGCAAATGGATGGCTTGTATTTTTTTACTCCAGTTAGCCAATCTATGCCTCTTCACTGGGGAATTCAAACCATTAACATTTATTGAATTGATAAGTGTGGTAGTGTTCTATTCATCTTATTTTGTGAGAATCCATTGCTTAGTTTTATCTTTTGCTTCATTGTGGAAGTTAGGTTCTGTCCTTTAATTTCTGGATGTTTACTTTGCTTTTGATCCATTGTGATGGTCAGTATGTAGAACAGGTTGAAGTATTTCCTGTGGGACTGGTCTTGTTGTGGTGAATTTCCTCAATGTTTGTATATCAGTAAATGATTTGATTTCTCTGTAATTTTAAAGCTTAGCTTAGCAGGATATAGAATTCTGGGCTGGAAATTGTTCTGTTTAAGTAGATTAAAGGTAGATGACCATTGTTTTCTTGCTTGAAAAGTTTCATTAGAGAAGTCTGCAGTCACCTTGATGGATTTGCCCCTGTAAGTCAACTGGTGCTTACTCCTAGCAGCTTGAAGAATCTTTTCTTTCGTCTTGACTTTGGACAGGTTCATCACAATGTGTCTTGGAGAAGCTTGGTTATAGTTGAGGTGACCTGGGGTCTGATATCCCTCTGAAAGGGGTGTGTCAGAATCTTTGGTGATATTTGGGAAATTTTCATTTATTATATTCTTTAGAATGGCTTCTATTCCTCTGGGGCATTCTTCTTCCCCTTCTGGGATACCTACAACTCATATGTTTGAACATTTCATAAAATCCCACAAGTCTGTCAGTGAACGTTCTGCTTTCTCTCTCTTCTTTTCTTCCTCTTTAACTAACTGAGTTATCTCAAGAGCTTTGTCCTCTACCTCTGAGATTCTTTCTTCTGCCTGGTCTAATCTGTTGTTGATACTTTCTATTGCATCTTTAAGTTCCCTAACTGACTGCTTCAGTTCCTTCAGCTCTGCTATATCCTTTCTATATTCTTCATATCATTCATCTCTAATTTAATTCTGTTTTTGGATTTCCTTTTGGTTATTTTCCGCTTTATTATCAGTTTCCTTCATTTTTTTTTTATCATTTCCTTCATTGTTTTCATCATCAGTATTCTAAATTCCCTTTCTGTCATTTCTAACATTTTTTTACAGGTGGAATCCTCTGCTGTAGCTACCTCACAGTCCCCTAGGGGTGTTGCTCTGGACTGGTTTTTCACATTGCCAGCATTTTTCTGCTGATTCTTCCTCATAAGTGTTTTATCTGTTTCCTTGCCCTAATTTTCCTTTCACTTCCTCTTGCTTTCTGAGTTACTGTGCCTCTGGACTAGGGTTTTGATGAGTCCTTTTGGTACAGGGCCAGAAGGATGAGAAGATTGAAGAGCAAGAAGGAAAAAAACAAAAGAAAAAAAAGAAAAAAGGGAAAGGAGAGGGGATGAGTAAAAGGGAATATTGACCAAAAGAAGAGAGGCACAGAAAGAGGGAGATATGAGCAATATAGGTGTACAGTAGGGTGCTTTGACTCAACCTTAAAAACCCCCAACCTCTGGGGGTGCTGATTTGGGTGGTTCCCTTGAGGTCAGCAATCCTTTGCCAGCCTGTTCAGACACAGTACCCACCCCCACCACCAAGTAGAGAGGAAAGGCAAAAATGCTATAAATCAAACCAAAACAAGCAAACAGAAAACTTTGTGGGATAAAATTGGGGTAAAAAACAAATAATAGGGGTAGAAATACTAGCAAAAATGAAGTTCTAATTGTTAAAGAAGGCAACAATGGAAAATTACATTTAAACTAGAAAAGTGAAGAAAGAAAAAAGATCTAGAGGGAAAATGTGGAAATTAAAAAACAAAAACAAATCAGTACATATATCTTGCTGATATTGCCTGGGCAACAGGTGATATTCTGGGGTATGAGATGTTAATCACAATGCTGATACAGCTGTATTAGATGGAGACTGGAGGCCTCTGCTGATTTCTCAAAGCCTGCAGGGTGGAGAACATAAATCTCTCCTCAGCCCACTTAGAAGGCACTTTAAACCGCTAACCTTGGCTAAGCAGAAGCTTTCCCAGGAAAGCACTTATTGCTGGGATCACTCCTAAAGTGGCTGCTTGCTTACCCAGTGTGCCAAAACCGGTCTCATTCTATGCCCCTGAGGACCAGAGCTATAAGTCCCCACCTTTAGGCTGCTCAGTGAAGGTGTCCCACCCGATCTTTGCTCAGTGACCCTGAGGGCGGAGCTTGCCTGGGCAGTTCTCCCACAATGGCTCTGCATGGCCCACAGCCCAACACTATTAGCTCCTTCTGGCTCAGGAGCTCAGTCTGGGGCCTCAGACAATGCTTAAACTCCTCTGAGCTCTTGCCCAAGTTCTCCCAAGGTAGTTCAACTGAGTGCCAAGTCCAAAAAAACCAAAACAGCTCACATGTAAGGCCTTTCCAGTTTGCAATCTCTCTGCTGTTGTATTTATAGCTGCCTATGGGATTAGACCGAACGAACACACACAAACACTTGGCAGTTCTCCACTGCTTTTGTCCTCCTTATGGGGTTTAGAAGTCTCTCGCCGACTCCATGTGTCCCCAAAGGGATGTTTCTGGGCAGATCCCACCAGCCAGAGATGCCTGGAGTCTTCTCTCCCCAGTCTAACTGTGCCCAGTTGCAAGGATGCTGTTACTAGGCTGCCATCTTGCTCCTCCCCCCCGACTTTTTTTTTTTGGTTGCAGTTGTCATTGTTGTTTTAGCTGGCCTGGGCTGGGTTTGAATCCACCAGCCTCAGTGTATGTGGCTGGCACCCTACCCACTGAGCTACGGGTGCTGTCTCTTCCCCTGTGTTTTTTAATAGTGTTTTATTTCCTTCTTTTTAAAATTAATTTTAATTAAAATCATAACTGTATACATTTATGAGGCACAATGTGGAGTGCTTAAATCAAACTGATTAACAGTTACTTATTACTTATAAGACATTTAAAATTTACTGTTAGTTATTTTTATTTATTTTCTTTTTTTTTAAATTAAATCATAGCTGTGTACATTGATATGATCACGGGGCATCATTCACTAGCTTCACAGACCGTTTACCAAGTTTCACATATACCCTTGTAAGATGCACTGCTGGTGTAATCCCACCAATCCCCTTCCCTCTACCCACCTCCCTCCTCCCTCCCCTCCCTTTCCCCCTTCCCCCTATTCTTAGGTTGTAACTGGGTTATAGCTTTCATGTGAAAACCCTAAATTAGTCTCATAGTAGGGGTGAGTACATTGGGTACTTTTTCTTCCATTCTTGAGATACTTTACTAAGAAGAATATGTTCCAGCTCCATCCATGTAAACATGAAAGAGGTAAAGTCTCCATCTTTCTTTCAGGCTGCATAATATTCCATGGTGTACATATACCACAATTAATCCATTCATGGATCGATGGGCACCTGGGCTTCTTCCATGACTTAGCAATTATGAATTGGGCTGCAATAAACATTCTGGTACAAATATCTTTGTTATGATGTGATTTTTGGTCTTCTGGGTATATGCCCAGTAGAGGGATTACAGGATTGAATGGCAGATCTATTTTTAGATCTCTAAGTGTTCTCCATATCTCTTTCCAAAAGGAATGTATTAATTTGCATTCCCACCAGCAGTGCAAAAGTGTTCCCTTTTCTCCACATCCGCGCCAACATCTCTGGTTTTGGGATTTTGTGATATAGGCTAGTCTCACTGGAGTTAGATGGTATCTCAAAGTAGTTTTGATTTGCATTTCTCTGATTACTGTTAGTTATTTTGATGTATACACTTGTATTGTGCACATTAGGTAAGATCCTACCAAATGCCTTCCCTCCTCCTGTCAATCACTCTATCCCTTTCCCCTCCCCTCTCCTCCCTCCTCCTTGCTAGATTGTATTTGTGTTTTATCATTCATATGAGAGTGTAAGTGTTTATATATTGGTTTCATAATAGTATTGAGTACATTGGATACTTTTTCTCATTCTTGAGATACTTTACTAAGAAGAATGTGTTCCAACTCCATCCAGTAAACATAAAAGATGTAAAGTTTCCATATTTTTTATGGCTGAATAGTATTCCATGGCATACCTTTACCACAGTTTGTTAATCCATTCCTGGGTTGCAAAAATTAACCCATAGTTAGGTCTATGATCTATTTTGATCATAGACCTAATTTCAGGAGATAAAATTTAAAAACTAGTAGAAAACATACATGTAACTCTTGGTAACTTTGTGTTAGACAATGTTCCCTTAGATATGACAATAAAAGCACAAGCAACACCAAAGAAATAGATAAACTGGACTTCATAAAAATTTTATGCTTCCAAGGTTATGCTCAAGAAAATGAAGAGACTACATACAGAATGTGAGAAAATTTTTGCAAGTCATATATATGATAAGGGACTAATATCTAGAATATCTATAGAAGTCTTACAGATACAAAATAAAAAGGAAAAATAATCCAATTTAAATATGGGCAAAGATCTGCATAGACATTCTTCTAATAAAGATACAGAAATGACCATAAGGACAGTAAAGATACGAACATCATTAATCAGTAACGAAATGTAAATCAGAGCCACTTCACACCCACCAGGATGGCTGTAAAAGACAGTAACATGTATTGGTGACTCCTGGAAAACAGACCCCTCATTCATACCTTGCCAATGAGAGTGTGAAATGGTGTAGTCACTTTGGAAAACTTTTTGGCAGTTGAAAAAAATAGGAAACAGGGCAGCACCTGTGGCTCAAAGGAGTAGGGCACTGGCCCCATATACTGGAGGTGGCGGGTTCAAACCCAGCCCCTGCCAAAAACTGCAAAAAAAAAAAAAAAAGGGAAACATAATATTACCGTGTAACTCAGCAATTTCACTCTCAAGTATATACTCAAGATAAATGAAAACTTAAGTCTATGTACAACATGTACCTGAATGTTCACAATACCATTATTTATAACAACTGGAGTGGAAACAATCCAAATATTCATCCAGTGATGAATAAAAATCATACTAGATCCATGCAATGGAATATTATTTGACAATAAGTACGTGTATACTTATATACATGTATAGGCTATACATGTATACTTGTATAGGCTATAACATGGATGAACCAGGAAAACATGTTGAGTCAGAGAAGCCAGTCACCAAAGACCACACATTATATGATTCCGTCTGTATGAACTGTGTGAAACAGGCCAATCTATAGAGACAGACAGTAGATTATGGTGCCCTGAGTCTGGTGTGGGGGTTGAAAATTGAGAATGACTACTAATTAAGTACAGGATTTCTTTCTGGGGTGATGAAAATATTCTGAAATTGGACTAGGGTAATTGTTGCACAAGTTTGTGAACATACTAAAAACCATTGAGCCATACAATTTAAATGGGTGAGTTTTGTGGTATGTGAAATTATATATCTCAGTAAAGGTATTAATAAAAAATGTGGGAGTATAGTGATTTAAAAAGTACCCTTCTATAATGGTTATTTTTATGTATTAACTTGACTAGGCTACATGATGCCCTGCCAGCTGATAAAATAATATTTCTGGGTGTATCTGTGAGGATGTTTCCAGAAGACATAAGCATTTGTAAAAGATCTGCCTTCACCAATGTGAGCAGGCATCGCTGTACCCACAGAGGGCCTGAACAGAACCAAAAGGCAGAGGAAGAGCAAATTTCACTTGCTCTTCTTGAGCTGAGGCACCTATCTTCCCCTGCTCTTGGACACTGGAGTTCCTGGTACTCAGGCGTTTGGCCTCAGAATAAATTACCACCAGCTTTCCTGGTTCTCTAGCTTGCAGACAGCAGGCGGTGGGACTTCTCAGCCTCCATAATCACAATTCCAATAATAAATCAATGACTCTCTATGTCTTTATTTCCTTCTCTCTCTCCGTGTGAGTGTGTGTGTGTGCATGTGTGTTTCTCCTCTTGATTCTGTTTCTCTAGAGACCTCTTGACAATTATCCTCACACATACTGCAGTTCTGGCTTTTTTTTTTAATTTTTTATTTTTATTAAACCATAGCTGTGTACATTAGTATGATCGTGGGGCACCATACACTTGGTTCAAGATCGTTTGACACATTTTCATCACATTAGTTAACATAGCTTTTGTAGCATTTTCTTAGTTATTTTGCTAAGACCTTTACATTCCACATTTACTAGGATTCACATATACCCTTGTAAGATGCACCGCAGGTGTAATCCCATTAATCCCCCTCCTTCCCCCTCCCTCCCCTCCCTTTCCCTTTTCTCCAAGAATGGAAGAAAAAGTACCCAATGTACTCACCCTTATTATGAAACTAATGTAGGACCTTCACATGAAAGCTATAACCCAGTTACAACCTAAGAATAGGGAGAAAGCAGTTCTGGCTTTGTTGTGGACTCTGGTAAATCACTTACCTTCTGGGCTTTTATTTTTTTCAATGAAAACAATCTTGTTGTGAGTGAGTGCCGTGCTCCCGTTCAGCTCCAGCAGCCTGTTACTCCCGTTCAGCTCTAGCAGCCTGTTACTCCATGGAAGCTAGGCCTGAACCTGTTCAGTCACTGTAGGGAACAAATATTTTGTATCTGGATCTATGTTCTGTAACATGAGTAGCAAAGCCTCATGTTTTCCTATATCCTGCAAAGAAGGAGATAGGAAAAAAATGAGGACAAATAAGGAGAAAGGAAAAAGAAATGAGTAAGTTGATTTTTGTGTGAGGCGTATGTTAATAGTTAAATAATTGCCAATCCAGTGGGTGGAAAATACAATTACTGTTTTCTTTCCAATAATGGAAGCATAGGATATATTTTTATGTCTTGTAAGGAGAATGCTGATTAAAATGAAGTTACTATTTTCTTTTTTCATACGAGGTATGTTGCTCAGAATGCAAAAGTGGAACCATCTCCTATAGTAAGATGATGTTGTGCTAGGTTGGCAGTTTGAAAAATCGGTGCTAGCTCTCTTCAAATATTGAGCTCACATACCACAGAAAAATGTATCCCTCTCAGATAAGACCTATTAATAATAAAGTGTGAATAGGCTCTAAGTATTAAAAAGTAACAAACTTCTGATGTCTCATTACTGAATGTCTCAAGGTTATCAGAAAAGCTCTGTATCAAGTGGAAAGTTGAAACTCGCCAGGCATGTGCTCTCTTTTCTTTACCATCCTAATCGCTTCTTAGTAATGTAATTTAGCTGCAAAAGAGGAGCATTAAGTCTTCAGAGGGAAACACATGGAGTGTGTAAAGAAAATGCAGATCTGTGCCCCACGTTCCCTAGACAAGTAGGTTCAGAGGAAGCCCGAAAACCCTAATTGGTAAAAGCTCCCTGAACAATTCCACTGAGGAGCCAGGTTTGAGAACACTTGATTTAATAAAGGTTCTGAATTACTGGATAGCATCAGTGATCAGTACTCAGATGCCACTGACTGTAAGATCTTATGTTAATTTAGGAACAGCTGTGTATGTGTGTGTGTGTGTGTGTGTGTGTGTCCAGTATGATCTGCTGGAAAGGAACAGCTTTGAAGGGACAGGGTAGGCAGAGAAACACTATATTTATTGTATTAAAACTCTTTTTGCTAAGTGAAAATGGTAATTACGTATCCTTGCCAATACACAGCCTTTTCTTTTTCAGGACACATTCAAAGTTTTAGCCTAAGTCTTCCTTGTTTTCACAATCTGAAGATTGCCTTGATTCCCTGGCAATAATGCACCTCATTGTGGAAACAAGCTGCCCTTAGTAATCTGAGGGCGTGATCTTGAGCACTTGAGAGCTCACAGGACTGAGTGAATGATTCTGTAGTAGACAAAGGAATATTAGTATTTTATCTAAAATGCTAATCTGCAGTTTCTACTTGGTCAAAATCAGTTCATCCATCCCTTCTCCCCTGAATTGGATCACTCATTACTGGATGTTTAAAAGCTCTTCCTCAAAGTTGGCTGGAGGCTTTTTACAGAGCAATCCAATACATTTGGATACCATTGCAAAGTATACCCTAAGATACCATGGTTACAATAACCTCTTCTAGCTTTGGACACTCCAGGTTTGGACCTCTGAGAGGATTGCTAATTCCCCCTGCTTTACACTGCTTTGCTTTGTATACCCGAAGACACTGTTTCAGTGACATACTGTGGTTGTAAGGCTTTCCTTTTGGAAAACTTCATTTTTTCATTCTTAAATTCTTAGATTCTTAACTTGAATCTATATTCAAGTTAAAATTCCACCGCACATGGGTTCCTTCAAACTAGTTTACCTGAGATGACAGTGGGATGAACAGATGCCTGGCCTGCCTGAATGAGTGCACACACTCAAACAATGCAACTATGTTACAACCTTTCCTTCCTTCTGGCTGGCAAATTTCTTTTGCTATCAAATCTAACAGCCAAACATGGATCCAAGTGATACCTTAGTTCCTAGAAAGAGTCAAGGTAAAGCGGACCAACCTCCTGTTGAAACCACTCTTTTATAAGCCACTGATAACTAAATTCATTCATTCATAGACATTTTTTCAAATGCTTACCACCTGCCAGGTATTTCACCAGGTGCTGGGAAATCCATATATTAACAATAATAATAATTATAGCGAACACTCGTATAGTATCTCGTATATGAAAGCAATATTTTAAAAACTATACACAGCAACCTATTATCACTAAAATCAATTTAGTGATTCACAACCATCTTTTAAAAGAATAAAAGAGAATTGAATAGGAAATAGTAGAAAGCTTCCTTCCTATTAGGGAAAGGAGTTGTTTCATAAAACTTTAATTTTATACACACAAACACACATTTATATGCTGTGGTCGCAATATAACACGTTTTTCCTATTATTCTGGTCAACACATTTGTAAAGCCAATGATTTTTGAACATTATTACTGAAAGTATTAATATAAATACGTTTGCATTGTCAGCTTCTCAAACCAATATAGATCTGACATTATAAGAAAATAAAATTGTAGATCAATGTTTCTCAAAAATACAAAGAAAGTATTTTCAAATAAGAGCAAATTGAGTCCAGCAATATGTAAAGGGAATAATGCATTATGACCAAGTGGAGTTTATTCTAGGAATTAAAGGTGGGCTTGATATTTGAAAAGCAATCAATATAATTCACTGCATTAAATAAATAAAAAAAGAATAGTGCGATTATTTCAATAGATGCAGAAAAAGCATTTATTGATAATGAACTCAGTACTCACTCTTGATAAAATTCTCATCAAACTAGACATAGAAGAAAATTTCTGTAATCTGATAAAAGACATCTAGAAAGAAATAAACAAAAGTAACCAAGGTCTTATAGCTGACACCATATTTATTGGGTGAACAAGGCCAATATATACACTCTCTCTATTTGTATTTAATATTGTATTAGGGTCTTAGTTTAGGGAGAAAGGAGTAAAACTATCTTACTCATTGATGAAATAATTTGGCATAGAGAAAATCCAGAGGATTATATATATTAGGTCATTTTGTCCTCACAACAACTCTTTAGGCAGATAAAAGTTTTCTAAGATGAAATTATCTCTTCTTTAAATGTTTGAAAGATTTCCCTAGGGAAGTTTGTTGCTAGGATTTTCTTTGTAAGAAAATATTTAATTATAGATTCAATTTCTTTAACAGAGATAAGGTTATCCCAAGTTTTTATTTTCTTTTATGTAAGTTTTAATTTGGGGGGAAATTTTTCACTTTCATCCAAATTTGCAAAATTGTATAAGCTTATCTCTGATATCTTATTGTCTTTTGTCATATTTATGGAATCTGTAGTAAGGTCTCCCTCTCACTTTGGGTATTGGTCATTTGTGTTTTCTCCCTTTTTTCCCCAGTCTTGGTAAGGTTTATCATTTATTAATACTTTTTGAAAATCCAGCCTTTGATTGTTATGGCTTTTCTTTCTTGCATGCCTGCTTTCTGTTTTATTACTTTCTACTTTTATCTTTATTTCCTTCTGCCTCATCTTTTTATTTATTTGCTGTTTTTTCTGAAATAGAAGCTTAGATTATTTATTCTCAACCTTCCTTTTTTTTTTTAATATTTGCATTTAAAGCTATCATTCTCCCTCTAAGTAAGTTTGGCTGTACTTCATAACTTTTGATATGTGAGGTCATAACTCAGTGCTTGTTCTGCTGAATTTGGATGGCTTCTTCTGTCAATGCCCAGTTAGCATTTTTCTTTTGTCTTTCTTTGTGTGTGTGTAATGTCTTAAAGAGTTCAGAAGTAGGCAGAGTTCAGAAATGCATTTGCAAACATCAAAGCAATATTCACATAGTTTTACAAATCATTTTTTGGTATTGAGTCTTGGAATGGTTTTGATCAAGAGGGCATATTTTGATTCTTCCCTTCATCTATATAGTTTATGAGAAACAACATCTCAAATTCTTTTTAAAATATGAACTGTTAAGTGTTACTTATTCTTAACCTCCATGTATTTGGGCAAGGAACAATGGTAAATAAAACTCAAAGTATTTAAACTTTGCAGAAAATGGAGAAACTATTATAAGCAGGGCAACAATGAAGACAACCAATCATAATTATAGATTTTGTGCATGTAAAAATTTTACATTCACAGTAGCAATATCTGAAATCCAGTTACATTTGCAAAAACAGCCTTATTATACAAACCAGAATCTGTTTTCTTAGAAGTATAGAAGAAAACACAATTTTTCTTCTACAAGATGATGTTTTCTTCTTTTCTTTCTGAGATATCTTTCATGTATGGTTGGAAGGGCCTGCAGTCTCAAGGCTAAGCACTGGAATTCCATTAGCAGTAAGAGAGGAGACTTATTTGAAAGGGAGGGGGGTGCAGAATAGGATAATTAGCAAATGGAATATGGGGCTGGTAATGTTTTGCTTCTACAATTCGGAGGCATTTTATTATGTATGGAAGGCCTCTTAAAGATTAGTTTTACCTTATGACACAGATATTACTTGACACATGGAACACAGTAGGATGAATACTGGCATAGTTAATTGCAGTACCAGCTTTTCAAGAGGGAGCCAGAGTCTTGGTTGTTGAAATCAGAAAATTTGCTTCAGAAGCCTTAATATTTTTGCACAGCCCATGACTCAGCAATTCCATATCTAAGAATTGTTTTATGGAAATAACTATTTATATGTATGAGGATTTAAATATAAGTCTCCATAATAATGGTGCTTATAATTCTATAAAAACTAAAGAAAGCCTAAGTATTCTCAATTAGGTAATAGAAGTTTATAATATTAGAATATGATAGAGAAAAAAAGTGATGCTGATGAAGATTATTTCATGATAGAGAAAAACATTCATGCTATATTTTAAGTTAAAATACATATGATATAATTCAGTTGCTTTTTTTTTTTTTAAAGAGCATATGGTATTGTTAACTGAAGAATAACAAGATTCATAATTTGGAAAGGATAACTTCATTACTCATAAAGGGTTGCAGCTTGTGGGTGGCCATTCCAACAGGCTGGAAACCCAATTTCTGGCCAGAAGCCAGGAACATGTACTTCAAGACAGGGACAATGGCAACAAGAATTTATGCTGAGTGGGTTGGCCAAATATACCTATTTAACAAGTGACAGGAGGAATCATGAATATTTATGAAAATAGAAACATATGTCTGCACAACTGAGCTTTCTGCCCTTTTATGGGGTCCATGTTCAGAAACGGCCATCCTCTAGGTCAAATAGATGAAGCAAGAACATGAAAACCCTCTCTGCACATGCTCCATAGACTGGTCAAGCCCACTTTGTGGTTGGTGGTCAGGAAAGAATGCTGGTGAATCAGGAGATTGGTTTTTGTTTTGTTCTTAGGGGAAAAAAAGCCTGTTGGGCATTAGCAAGGGAGGGGGTATAATGATGTGTGTTTGACCACCTATCCCATCATGGCCGAGAACTCAATTTAAGTTTTCTCTGGGGTTCCCTTGGCAAGATGGGGGTCTGTTCAGTCACTGGGGTGGGTGGAGCACTTAGGATTTTGTTTTAGTTCACAGAATATTATATATTTAATGCATTGATGAAAGAACAGAAGGATGAATGCCAAATACTGATAATGGTTATCTCCTGGCATGGGATTATAAATGATTTTATTTTATTTTTTTTGTTTATCCACAGTTTAAAAGAACTTAACTTAAAAATTCTATTCTTATATTTGCAATATTGAAAAATAGAAGCTACTGTTTTGTAAATCGCTTTAAACAACTGAAAGATGAATGAATATGGACCTTTGTTGTGAAAATTTCCAGATGTCTGACTTTTGGGCATCTTGTTTTTGTTTTCTCCCTACATCCTCTGGAGGTAAATCTTGCTTCCCCAAACTCTCCCTGAATTGGGAGCTGCCCAAGGTCAGGACAACAGTCACAACAATAACGGAATTAGAGAGGCCCGACTAGGGGACATTTTCCATACTGATGGCTACCCTGCATCTTCGGTTTTATTTTGAGACAGAGTCTCACTATGTTGCCCTCAGTAGAGTGCTGTGATGTCACAGCTCACAGCAACCTCAAACTCTTGGGCTTAAGCTATTCTCTTGCCTCAGCCTCCCAAGTAGCTAGGACTACAGGTGCCTGCCACAACACCAGACTACTTTTTTTGTTGCAGTTGTTTAGCTAGCCTGGGCTGGGTTCAAACCTGCCACCCTCGGTGTATGCGGCTTATGCCGTAACCACTGTGCTACGGGCGCTGAGCATCTTTGAACAAGCCCTTTCAGCCTTGGAGGAAATTTCCACCTTGTGAATCTATTTTGCAAATGAAGAAGTTAAAATTCCAGGCTCCCTCGAGATGGGAAGCAGGGTCAGCAGCAATCAGTTGTGCCGTGTACAACCTCAGTCTACACTGGAGCGACATGAGGCCACAGGCTCCATAGGATGCTGTTGTATAGCTCCTGTGGGTGAGGGCAGAGGTGTCCCAATTGGGGGAAGCATTGATTGCGAGCACAAGTGTTTAATACAAGTGACAACAGCTTCCCTTCTGTGCCCCAAACCTCACCAAGAACAGCTCCTGTGGCTTACTATAACCTGAAATGTTCAGCAGAGGGAATTCTGGCAAATGCAGTTCAGTGGACCATGTGAGGATTTGCTGGTCACAGGCCAGGAGCACAGGGCACAAGGGAGGGGTTGGGGGAAAGTTATGCTGTTGGATTAGGTGCTCTGAGCAAGATGGGAAAAGAACCCCAGGGATGAAAGGCTGGTGACAAAGGAGGCTTGGAATGCTGACTTTCTCTAAGTAAACAATTTAAGTGTCTGATCGGGATAACTTAGTTTGCTCTTTCAGGGTGTGGGGCAATGCCTCCCTTCTGCATTGAGGGAGGTGGTAATAACCTGGCAAGGTGTGGGGAAGGAGAGGGCTGCTTCTCTGAGAATAGGTGGAGGTCTCAGAGTGCTCTCCCTAGAAAAGCACCACATAATAATTCAGGGGAAAGATTCACCACCTTCCTGTTTATGACACCAAAGAATTAGAGGTGTCCTAAATGGCCAAAAAAAAAAAAAAAAAGATCTATTTAGTATGCTTCAGTCATCTGGTAAAATGGAATTGCATGTAGCTATTACAAGTGATACTATGAAATAATATTTTAAAACAAAAGAGTGAAGATGCCAGGAATGTGAACATGGTGGCAGCATAGTTTTTTTAGCCTCTCAAAATATCCATGTAACAATAGACAGAGCAACCAGATAGTAAAATCAGAAATCCATAAACAACATGTACAAGAAAACTTAGGTGATAAGGTATTATGACAAACTTCAAAATACCAGTGGGCAGGGACAGACCACAGACTTTTCTATAGCAGCATCTGTACAGGAAGAAAAAGAAGCAGAAAGTAGCATCTGAAAGACTGGAGAACAGGAGAAACCCCAAAGAGCTCAGAGAATTGAGTTTGAGAACAGCTGAATTTGACAAAGATCTTGCTCAACCCAACAGCAGGGGGGAGTTGGGAGCCTATGGTCAGGACTGAAGGGCTGGGCAGTCTAGTCCTTAGGAACTCGCAAGACTGACGCACGAGGGTGCCATTCTAGGAGGGGCTCCATGCTCAGGAGAAATTGTTAAAAATGAAATCAAAATGGGGCAGATAAGCACAACAAAGAAGAAAGAAAGAGATGACCCAGAACCAAGCAGGGAGGGTAATAGTACTATATTATATTGTACCTATAGTACAGTTAATAATGCCATATTATATAGTTGAGATTTGTCAAGAAGGTAGCTCTTAAGTGTTCTCAATCCCACCCAAAGATAACTGTGTAAATTGATGGAAATACTAACCGTTTGATTATGATGATCGTTTCACAACGTATACATGGAAACATCAAGGCATGCACCCAAAATATATATAATTTCTAATTGTCAATTATACCTCAATAAAACTGAAAAAATGCAGTGAATATATATATATAGTTGTTGTTGTTAAAATACAAGAGCCCTAACAGTGTTTATCTGTCTGAAAAAATAATGGATTGTGAACATCCTTTCTTGTTTATGTGGAACACACAGACATACACATTATAAAACAGAGGCAGGACACAGCAGAAAGCAAACTGCCCTATTTTTGAATATGCATAAAAATGACAGAAAGAGACTAAATTGTGGATTGAGAAAGGATTTCCACATTCCAAAAGTTTAGAGAAACTAATTCCACATAAAAAGGAGCTACAGAAAAGGACTAAGATCTAACCCTCACAAAGTTATTATAAGAAAAAAAAGGAAGCAAGGAGCAGAGGAACGTCCCTGGGCACATGCTGTAAAGATGCACCCACAGAATGGAATAAGTGAGTTGCATTATCTCAGAACAACATAAACGACGTAAAAAATGATGTAAGACGTGAAAGAAAAATCAGAATTAGGAACATTCAGAAATGAGACGACAGAACTCAGGAAAGAATTAGAAAGAAAAGGCAAAGAGCAATACAGAAATAAAAAGTAAATCGGGACAAATACGGTAATGAATAAACAATAAACAGACAAAACACAAGGTAGAAAAGAAGAAAAATAAGATTGACCTAAAAGAAATGAAGTGACAAATATTGAAAGTAAACAAAATACAAATGTTAATGACCCCTTGAAGAAAACCAATCGAGGGAACAGAACATATACTAAAAACTATAATTCAAGGCGATTTCCTGAAATAAAGAAGAACTTGCAGCCATTTTTGAAAGAACACATCATGTGCCCCATAATCGTACCAATACAGTAAACACTGAGATGAATTCTGGTTAAGCCGTTGGACTTAATGGAAAAGACAAGCATCTAGAAAAGGAGAACCACCTATGACTCCTAAGGGAAATAGAATTAGATGATCATCAGATTTTTTTGATACCAATTATTATGCTGGAAAGCGTGGCGGAAGATATGTATACTCTTAACGATTTTTTAAAAATTTAGTATCCATTTTAAGTCCCTTTCAATTTGCAGATTCTTCCTCCATCCTTTCATTTCTTTACTGTTTATCTGTTGAAGAACCTGGTCTCTGTGACCAGGAGAATTTCTCGTAGTCTGGGTTTTGTGATTACAGATTCACAGTGCAGCTTACCAGGTTCCCTGTCCTTTGTATTTCTGGCCAGTAGGCATCTCTGTTCAGAGATCAGATTAGAATTGGGTTCAGTTTCTCTGGTGAGATTCTAGGCTGTGTTTGAACAGGGAGGAATGAGATTTCCATTTGTCTCTCTCATGTGATCCTATCAACAATTGATGCTGACTGACTACCATTCTTAATGAGTTCCAAAATCTCCTTTTCATGTATTGGTTGTAGTACTTTTAGAAAAAGACGCTACTTGTCCTCCACTATTCAGTTACCTGGGGGTCTAGTTTACATTAGAAAGGTAGGAAAAGTACTTTATTCCCTCTACTTACTGGTTTTCAATGTAACAAATCCATTCCCCATCATCTTCTCAAGGTAAAAAAGTATTTTTTAAAAACATCATTATGAGCTCATAGATTCAAATGAATTTGAATATGTTTGAATACATTGTAATTAACAGCATGGAAGCTTGTGTGGTCACATCTTTGATCAGATGGTGTCTCCTCAGTCCTGAGTCCTTTAGCCATGACCCTGGTAGTCTTTGGGTGCTGCCCGGTATTACACACATAAGATGTTTTAGGTTCATCGTGTACATTCCCAAAGGTGAAGTAATTTCTCCAAGAAGCTATGGTTTCTTTTAGTAAGAGATGGTAATTGAAGACACTATTTGGGCTCCAGAGTTGCTCATTGTTACCGGGATCCTCATTGTCTTTTTGCCTTTTCAGCCAAGCTAAGAAAAAGAAAAAAATATGTACGTATATAATATACACAGATGTATTTCATGAGTTCATACTGTGATAATTTCTTTGTAAATTACTTTTGACCATGTATTTAGATACAGCCTATTTTACTCAGTAATACAGTTTTATTTTTATTCTGAGACAGACTCTTGCTCTGTCACCCAGGCCAAAATGCAGTGTTGCAATCATAGCTCACTGTAATCTCGAACTCCCAGGCTCAAGCCATCCTTCCATCTCAGTCTCCCAAGCATCTAGGACTATAGGTGCACATCTCTGTGCCTGGCTAATTTTTTATTTTGTAGAGATAGAGTCTCACCATGTTACCTAGGCTAGTCTCAAACTCTTGGCCTCGAATGATCCTCCGACCTTAGCCTCCCAAAGTGTTGGTAATGTAACAGGCATGAGCCCCCAGGCCTGGCATTTTAAAAAAGTGTTTACTTCTTTTTTACTTACCTTATAGGCATAAAACATAATAGAAAGATAATCAACAGAGTGCTAATCATGGTTACATGTGATGTGGTGGGATTAAGGTTTTGCTTTAATTATTTTCTTTTAACTTAGCTGAATTTCTAAAATTTCATCATGACATTTAAAGAAAAAACCAAAAGGCATAAAAGAATCATGAAAATAACAGTGCCAAAATTGTGTAATTTAAAATGTTGATGTGTTTTGCTGTTCTGGTGAATTTCCCCATTTTGTTTGTGTTTATTAGTGATATTCCTACATCCCCTACCTTGGATGATCTCTGGAGTTTCCAAAGTTTGAGCTTCTTTATTCTAATGAGTCAGCATGAGGACAAAGGTTAGGAAAAGAAGAAAAATCTGGATATTTCCCCATGTAGCCGTCAGAGTTCAATCCAAGATGCACAACCACTAGAAATAATACAGAATGTGGAATTTATTATAATAAATAAATCCCACACCTGGCTGTGGGAGCACATTTCTAATGAATACTTTTATGGTCCTCTGGGCTCTGTCTCCACTTCACCTTTCCAGGCTCAACTCCCAGCTCAGCATCCCCCTTCTCAACCCGAACACCAGCGCAATCAAACCTACATCCTCCCAACTCCAAGGCTAGGTCCTGTTTCTCTCTCATCTGAAATGTTTTCTCTCCATAGATCCTCTTGCCAGCCCCTACCCTTTCGTTGGGTCAAATGTCAACACAATGTCTTCCCTAATGCATGTCAGCTAGATCCTTGTCAAATTCACCTGTGTATCCTCCACATGCACCTAATGCGCCATCTGCCACTCCAGACCTCAATACCCACTTCCATCCATCCTTCCTTTATGGCAAATGACAGTGAACATTTTCTTGTGCTTAATTAGCATCCGTATTAACTTTTGTTAACATGCCTTTTTGTCTTTTGCCCATTTTCTAATTGGATTTTGTGTTTATTGTTGGGTTTTGAGAGTTCTTTATATATTCCTTATATATTGTTTTTTGTGTGCTTTACAAATATTTTCTTCTAGTTTGTTAACTTTCCTTTTCATCATCTTTACAAGGTGTTTAGCAGAACAAAAGTCTTTAATTTTTATGAAATCCAGTGTATTGATTTTTAATTTGGGGGCTCATGCTTTCAGATTGCCTAGCCCTGGACCTTGAATATTTTCTCTCATTTATTTTTCTTAAATGTTTTATGGGTTTGCACTTTACATATAAATCCATGATCTATTTTGAGTTGACTTTCACATATGGCATGAGACTTAGATTAAGGGTCACATTTTTGCCTATGGATATCCCATTGCTCCAGCACCATTTGTTGAAGAGGCTATCTTTCCTCCATAGAATTGCTTTTGCACGTTTGTCAAAAAATAGTTGGGCATATTTGTGTGGTTCTCCGTTCTGTTCCATTGATCTCTGTATCTCTCTGTCTGTCAGTGCCAAACATTCTTGATTATGTAGCTAAATAAGAAGCCTACAAATTGGGTGGATGGATTCTTCCCACATTCTTCTTTGTCAAAATCATTTCAACTATTCTAATTTTGTTATATTACCATAGAAATTTTAGTGTAAACTTGTTTTTGCAAAAATTCTGTCTGGAACTTTGATAGGAATTGTGTTAAACTTGTGTGTCAGTTTGGGAAGGATTGACATCTTTACTATGTTGAGTCTTTTAAACCAGGAACATCATGTGTCTTTCCACTTATTTAGAATTTATTGGATTTATTTCTTTAGCACTTTGTACTTTTCAGCATACAAATCCTATATATGTTTTGTTATTTTACCTAAATATTTTATTTTTCAGCCATTGTAAATGGTATTGTATCTTTTTAAATCTGGTGTTCATTTATTCATTGCTAGTATATAGAAATAATTGTTTTTTGGTATACTTCCTTGTATTTTGTCATGTTCCTGAACTTAGTAGTTTTAGGAGTTTTTTTTTTTTTTAATTCCTTGAGATTTTCTGCACAGACAATATGTTATCTGGAAACAGGGACAGTTTTATTTTTTTCTTTCCAATCTATAAGCATGTTCTTGTATTTCTCATTCTTACTTTATTATACTGGTCATAACTTTTTTTTTCTTTTTTTGAGACAGAGTCTCACTATTGTCACCCTTGGTAGAGTGCTATGGCGTCACAGCTCACAGCAACCTCAAACTCTTGGGTTTAAATGATTCTCTCTTGCCTCAGCTTCCCGAGTGGCTGGGACTACAGGTGCCTGCCATGCCTCGCTATTTTTTGGTTGCAGTTGTCATTGTTGTTTAGCTGGCCCAGGACGGACTTGAACCTGCCAGCTTTGGTGTATGTGGTCGGCACCCTACTCACTGAGCTACAGGTGCTGAGCCAGGTCATAACTCTTAATAAGAGTGAAATGGACATCCTTGATTTGTTCTTGATCTTAGAGAGAAATCATTCAGCCTTTCACTATTAAGTATAGTGGTGAGCTTTTTGTAGATGCTTTTAACAAGTTGAGGAAGTTACCCACTATTCCTCTTTTCTGAGAGGGGTGTTTTTGTCATGAATGGATGTTGAATTTTGTCAAATATTTTACAAAAACGTGGGTTTTTTCTTCTACATGGTAGATTACAATGACTAATTTTCAAACATCGAACAAGCCTTCTTGTAAGCTTAGAATAAATTGGGCCCTTTTTTGGGTCAAACCCTGTTGGCATTTCTGGATTGCTGGCTTCTCAAGTACCTAGTCAGTACTCTATTTTCTCTTCACATCATATAAATCTCTTGCTTTTTTCAAGTACCTAGTCAAAAACCCAGGGAACTCACCACCATGTTCCGGTTTGGGTCCCAAGGTCCCCACTTGGGTCTTTCTTCTTCTTTTTAATTCCTCCCCTGCAGGGACCTGACTTTCTCAGTGAACAATATATTCTCTAAAGGCCCTTAAAGGCTGGGGTCTGTCTGTGAATACTGTAGCTAATATAGTCATGTATATAAAATAGGCAACTTCTGGCTTGGTGCCCATAGCACAGTAGTTATGGTGCTGGCCACATACACCTAGGCTGGCGGGTTTGAACCTGGCCCTGGCCAGCTAAACAACAATGACAACTGCAACAAAAAAATAGCTGAGCATTGTGGCAGTTGCCTACAGTCCCAGCTACTTGGGAGGCCCTCTACTGAGGGCCACATAGTGAGACTCTGTCTTAAAAAAATAAAATAAAATAGGCAACTTCAATTATTGGCCATCTTGATTTTGGTTTTTGGATTCCAAATGTCCAAAGGAAATAGTCCAAATATTTCAGAGTTGATGTTAAAAAAAAACAAACCCTTATTTTTCCATTTGATGACACATTCCAGTTTTTAAAGATTCATAAGACAGCCCAGAGACTTTCCTCACAGGTGCTGAATAGCATGAGATGGGCTTAGAACTTGGATTTGTGCTTTCTGAGCAATATGGTGGTGTCAGATATAGGTAGGCAATTATACTTGCAGGAATCCTGTAGTCCTCACACAGTGAAGAACTGAGTCAGTCCATGAAATGATCTGCAAACTGGCATTAGTAACATGGGAAGGGGAGGAATAGATGTGCTGTCACAGTCCAATTTTATTTCTGTGAACAAATTGCTTCCTCTGTAACGGGGAGAGATGTGCCTAGGGTGTCATGATGGGTTGTAAAACACAGAGTCCCAAGGAAGAGCCTTGCTGTATGGCATTAAAGTATGGCCCTGGGGTAAAAAAAAAAAATGAGCTTGTGACATCTGACTAATAGAACACTATGAGAATTATTCATGGTGGGTCATAAAATGAAAAGACCAGGATGCCCACAGAGCAGAGCAGCCAGCAAGGCTGGGGTGTAGTTTGTATAATGCTTCTCTAGATGACAAATTCTGGTCATAAACGCCTCCTTGGAACTTCCCATCCACCAGGGTGACTTAGGTGAGTGCACGGTGGTATTTAAAGTGGTCAGACGACAGCATGCAGATCGTATGGATGACTGCAGCTGAGATGCAGGCTGTGGCCTGGCTCGCCCAACACATTTCACTTGGCTTCAGGGGAGTGGGCTGTTATTTATCTATTTTTGGCATAAGACTTATCTTTGTAAGTGATTTTCCAGAACCAGTAGAAAATTACCTTTGCATGTGCTGAGCCTCTCTAAAGGGATGGCGAGAGAAAATCTCAGGAGGGTGCTGGGCTGGAGACAGACAGCAGAAGGGGTCCGAAGTGGGCTGAAAATATGCAAAGAACCATAATCCTGAAACCCTGAGGTGGTGTAACAGATCGGGCCTCCAGAGATGCCTGCGCATTTTCAGAGGTGGGGATTTGCAGCTTTCTGCTTACATCCAAAGGTATATATGTCCCTCTAAAAGTTACTAACCATGATGGCAGGTGCCTTCAGGAAGCTAATGATCAGGCGTCAGTTTCCACAGGAGTGTTCAGCTTCTCTCTCCTTCTAGCCTCAGACTGCTCCCTGAAATCCATCCTGCATGTTCTCAGCACTAAGAAGGTTCTGGGTGTCTGTGAGTCTATCTTCATTATTGCAAAAGTGACTCAAAGGGGTCGTCGTACTGATGTTGCAGCTTGTCTCTATCAGCAAAGATAGCAGAGCAGTTATCAGTAAGCCAGCCTTGCTGGTGGCTTCCAAAGCTAACAGGAGAAGGATGAAGCTCTCCTAGGTGCTAGTTCCCCTCTGTCAGTGTCTGGAAAGAGACTCTGGGAAGTTCTCTAGTCCTATGACTTCAGTTTGAGAGGCTCCTTTGTGCCCTTTGGAGTTCCCAGAACCTTCCTTTCCTGTCCCAGCTGCTGTGCAAAACTGAATGATGGCCCAAGTTACAAAGGCCATCTCTATTAGCCATGCTAACCTCAACCCTGACCTTAGCCATTTTTTTTTCATTTCCCACATGTCTTCTCAAACATTTATTACTATTAATTGGCATGAGTTGTTCTTTCTAAGTCTTTGTTTAAATAAGACACCCCAAAGGGTCACATAGGTTTTAGTTTATTATTATTATTTTACCTTTTAGAGAAGATGCACAAATAGCCATACCTTCCAGAAAACAGATTCCAAATGGAACATTACAAAGAGCAACACATTCTTAAAGCAACACTGATTAGAATAACAACTTTCCTAGAAGCTAGAGGTTATTTCCACAAGCCACGGAAACAATCTCTGAAGTTCAGATCCATTATAAAACCCTTGTGTTAGATATAACAAGTATCGTTAAAGGATTCAGAAGAACATTTTGGGGTGTTTTCGTTTAGTTTTATTTGTTGCAGTTAGGGAAAGAGGGATTTATTTTCTTCCCCTTAACTAGCTGAGATTTCTCTCACCAGCACTTGGAAGCCGCCATTATTTCAAGGGCTGGGTTTCCATTCCTTAGCACTGACAGAAATGAAGCAGGCCTGTTTTATTAAAGTACAAAAATATTTAGAAAATTAAAATATGGAGAAGGCAAAAGCAGAAAGAGAATTTAACAAATTGAATATGGGGTGTGTGATGTTCCGCATCTAAATTATCCTTTCTGGCTCCAGCCTTCTTCCCACCCTCCTTTCAGTGACTTAGCCCTTTCTTTCCATGGAAAGGGGAACTATCCCTCACGTGACCTGGCTCCATTTCCCTTCTGGTGGGTCATAAACCACTCCACACTCCAAACCTAGTTGTGCCCTCACTCACCCTGTTTTAGAGGCACAAGACTTCTTCCTCCTCTTGACTTGTGACTCTGTCCCTCCTGTTACTATATTTGTTTCCTCAGTTTCCTTTCACTTTCGTCTCCCCTGATTCCTCTTCTCTCCCTCCTCCACACCCAAGTCTCCGTCACTGTTAATTTGATATAAGCCTGGCCTTGTTCCAGGCCTTCACTTTCTGCCCTTGAAAGCGGGAGGGCATCTGCGTCTGCCTCCTCAGCTGTCTCCCTGCCCGCCACCCGACCCCAGCCCCTGCCGAAACTGCTCCCCCATGAAGCCCCCAATGCCAGCTCTGAAGGCTTCTCTCCCACCCTTTATAGCGAAGATGAGGCATGATCTCACCTTCTCCAGTGACTCTGGCCACCAAGCATGTGCTCCTGGTGATTAAAGGGAAATGGAGCCAGGTCATGTGATGGATAGTCCCCCTTTCCATGGAAAGAAGAGAGGTAAGTCACTTAGAGAAGGGCAGGAAGAAGGATGGAGCTAGAAAGGATAATTTAGATGTGGCACATGACACACTCCATCCACCTGGAATGTTTTTCTATCATCCTCCTTTTTGGACTCTCCCCTCCTGCAGGGTTCTCTCCCTGATAAACCCTTCTCAGACCCCTTTTGACTTCTGTCCCTCCCCCTCCCCTGAATGCTGATATTTCCTGGGTTGGGATCTGTCACTTGTCTCCTATTTCTTCACTCATTCATCCTCCCAGAGTGATCTCACCTTCTCTGGACTCTGGCCACCAAGCATGTGCCATGGTGATTAAAGCTACACATGTGACTTAAGTCTCTCTCTTAAGCATTAGGCAATTAGGCACGTGTTTCCAGGTGCATCCTGATGCCTCCGTTTGTATTCTCCCCAGCCAGGGATCCAGCCCATCATCCCACTGTCTCCCTCCAAGCCCACATTCCCAGTCTCCATCAGGGCTCCCTCTGCAGGCCTGACCTCTGGGAGCCTCTCCAGCTCCTTCCTGTCCTTCAGTTTCCAGTCACTTCCAATTCCCATCGCTACTCCTGCTAAAACATCTGTTGAGTCCACCCCCGGTAACCTCCCCAGGGATCAGGCCCCCAGGCCCTTCACCCGCATGTGCCTCCTGAGTGACTTCCCACTTCAGGTGCTGTGTCTAACATAAGCTTCTCTCTGCAGCCACAGCTGGAGCAGATCCCAGCATCCCTGCTTTCAAACACCAATGACTCTCTGACACTCACACACTACATCCCTACTACTGGATCAGGCTTTTAGAGTACAGTGTCCTGTGCTGGCCTCATCTCTAACCAGTGCACTCTCCTCTCAATCAGAAGTGTTAGAAGGAGTAGAGTGGCTACAATTAAAACATTAATCATACCAGGTATTGACAAGGATGTGGATCAACTGGAATTCTTATATACTGCTGGTGACAATGTAAAATACAACTTTGGAGAACTATTTGGTTGTTTCTTTAAAGTTAAATACACATCCACCATATGTTCAAGTCCTTCTAAACTCAGCTATTTACCCAAGAGAAATGAAAGCAGGTATTCATTCAAAGACTTGCATACAAATGCTCCTTGGTTTATTTATAATAGCTCAAAACCGGAAATAAACTATGGTGTATTCAGACAACAGGATGGTGTCCAGCAATGAGAAGGAATGAACAATTGACACATGCAGCAGCATGGATCAGCGGAATTATGCTGAGTGAAAGAATTCAACATTTGAAAAAAAAGAATACCTATGATATGAGCACACTTCTGTAAAATTCTATAAAATACAAGCTATCATCCCAGAAAGCAGATCAACGGTCAGAGAAGGCTAGGGAGAGATTACAAAGGAGCACAGAAACTTTAGGAAGGATTGGATATGTTTGTTATTCTTATTGTGATGATGATATTTAAGTGTCTACTTATGTTAGAAGTTTATCAAATTGTACAGATTAAATATATGCACTTGTATGTCCATTATATCTCAACAAAACTGTAAAGAAATTATCCTGGGTGGAGGCTAGAATAGTAAAAGCAACATTGTCCAGGGATTAGCAACTACAGAATATCTCATCCATCCTCAGTGTGGGGAAGAAATCCTCAAGACCCTGACAAAACTATAGCTATTCGGGAGACAGGTAGCAAAAGAAAGCAGACCAGAAACCAAATTGCATGATTACAGCAACCCCCTTCCCCTACTCCTATAAATCCTCATGACCCTGACAAGAGTACAGCCATTCTGGGAGGACAGCTAGGGATAGAGAGCAGGTCAGACACCAAATGGCATGATCACAGCAACCCCTTCTTCACCCTCCTGAAAGGCTTCAAGGCCCATGTTCCTGGGAAGCATCAGAATCTCCTACCCTGGTCCTGGTTGGCACTAGAGATAAGGGCTTCATGCACGATTAACACCTTTTGTGGAAGGCAATATTTCTGAAATTAGTCTTAGACAAAGCATCATTCACTCTGCAGGAAAGATGACTTCCCTCCCCTCTGCTGACCCCCTCCCACATTCCAACTACACTAATATAAGTCCGTTGAAACTGTGATCTGAACTGACTTCTGATCAGACTCCATTCTGCTCCTTTAAAATAAAGCCTATCCTTAATCTTTGAACTGGCCTCCTCTCTTTCTTGTGGAACCTGGCCAGACTCTATCCCTAAACCTCTCACCTAGGGATGGAGGAACATAAGGAAAGCCCACATTTGCTTGTCTATGTAGACTAATGGCATTGAGCTGCTGTTTCAATGGCCATTGCTCCTCCTCACCAGGAAGCTAGGAGCACACACTCTTGGCTCTTCAGGACCAGGGAGCCAGCACCCACCAGTGCTGCCTCTGCGGGAGACATTGCTCATGGCAGGAAAAAAAATGGCTTCCTTCTTCCTATTGTCTTCCAGCCTCCTCCAAGTCTTCCCTCTTACTAACAGAAACAAACTGGAAGCCAGCTAGGAAGGGAGTTTACTTTGAATTTTTCCACTCTGACCAGAAGGGAGTGGGGAAAGGCATTTATGAAGCGTCTTACTTTTGTGGATCTTGTTGTGAGCAAGTCTGTGGCTCTCCCATCCTCTGTCACTACTAAAAAGCCCACTATAAAAGCAGGTGTAAAAGCCAAGAGAAAGTACAGGATGCAGGTACAGAGGTGGGTGAAAAGAGAGAGTGCATTTGGGCACGTGGAGACAGTGTTGGCCAGTGTTGGCTGGGCTTTTCAGCCACTAAACCACTTTGGGGTATTTGATAGCCAGCCTCTGAAAGAAACCCTTCTATAATCCTTCATTATGTGTGTAAACAAACAGACCATGCCAACCCAGAATATGCCTCTTTGGCATGGGTTTATTTGAGTTGACGATTTTGGGAATCAGCAGATACAGGAGAAGCTTTAAAAATAGAGAAGTTATCTTTTATAAGAGAAATTTGCTTCTATAAATGAAACGTCCAGTTGTAAGATGCCTCTCTGTATCAGGAAGAGAAGGTTGCCTCCAAATCACCTGAAACTCCTATCTATGGAGAAGGCACTGACTTCAATCTGTATGCCAAACCTCACCCTTGTTCCCTGTTCTTATCCTGGCCACCTTGCCATTATTGAGCCTTCGTCATTACCTTCTTCCTGTTTTTCAGCCCATGATGGTATGTGAGGCACTCCTTTTGAGATTTGCTCATTTTTCCTGGGCATTTCTCATGTAAACTGGAGTGGGTCTATGTATCTTTATCTATTTGTGCTGCTATAACAAAATAGCTTAAATTGGGTAATTTATAAGCAACGGAAATTTATTTCTTACAATTCTGGAGTCTGAGAAGTTGAAGATTAAGGCCTTGGCATTGTCTGGTCAGGCCTGCTTTTCTCTCTAAGTTTGCAGCTTGTTGCTGAATCCTCTAGAGGGAGGAGTGCTGTGTCTTCATGTGGCAGAGGGATGGAAGGGCAAACTGGCCCTCCCTTCTACTTGGAGCCCTATTGTAATGGTACCAATCCCATTATAATGATGACCTCCCAAAACCACACCTCTTAATGCTGGTAAAGTGAGAATTAAGTTTCAATGTGAATTTTGAAACTTAAGGCAGGGGACACTGCCATTCAAACCACAGCACCATGTTTTAAATTTCTGTTTGGTTTTTCTTGTTAATCTGTCTTCCTTCACTGGGGTCCATCCCAACTAAAAACTCAGAAAGTTATGCTTTGAACACAGAAACTTATAATCCATTAAGAAATTCCATTTTCATACCCTACAAATTAAAGTTTAGTTCCTTAAATGCCTGCTGAGTTTTATCATAATAACCATTTATAAAGAAGAAGCTAATTTAATGTGGGAAGAAGGAAGCATTTTTAGTGCAGTTCTCTGGCATTTACTTGTTTCAAATGGTCTGGGAACTCCATGTGGTGAGTTCATTTATTCAAAAAAGTTATATCTTATTAAATTGGCTAGGCACTGACAAATCCACCCGTTGCAACCTTTTCAATAATGCTTACCAAATAAAACACTTTGTAAAAGAAAAATGTAATGAAATAAAGGAGTCGATCTTGTATACATATAAGTTCAGATCTTTGCATATTAACTCATATGCTCATAATGGTGTTCAGAGTTTATTACATTTTTTAAATTTAGTTTTACTTATATCAGTAATTCATAAGTTGTCACTGTAAAATTTAAGAAGTACAGATAATGCAAAAAGTTTTGATGACCTCTCCGATTCTCACTGCATGAGGACCTCTGCTATTTGGCGGGGGCAAGGGGGGTGTTGGGGGGGGAATATAGGTAGCATCTCACCCTTTCCTTTGCACCTACCTACATATGTACATGTGTTACTATGTATTCTATTTTGAATAAGCTTTAATGTAAGAGGAGGTTAGTAGATTGCCAAATTGGCCATAACATTTTTCGACTCATTGAGAGGTGGAACCTATTTTCCCACCCCTTGAAACTGCGTCAGCCTGTGACTAGCTTTGATCAAAATAACACAGAAGTGATGTTGTGCCTATTGTAAACCTAGAACTAGCCTTGTAGCTTCTACTCTCACTGTTTTGGACTCGGAAAGGAGCATGAGATCAAGCCTGGCCTAACCAACCAGAGGATGAGCAATTGCATGGAGAACGGTCGTAGACGCCCTGACCATTCTCCAGGTGGATGCAAATGTGTTAATGAGTCCACCTGAGATTATTTGAGTCCAGCCCAAACCATAAGAACTGCCCTGCTGAGCCCAGCCCAATTTGCTGACCTACAGAATTTTGAGCTATATAAATGGTTGCATAAACAGCTAGGATTTGGAATAGTTTGTTAAGAGCAGAAGCTAACTGATACTAGAACATATGATATGTAGTTTTATAACTTTCTTTTTCTTTACTCATTATGTTATAGAGAATTTGCTTTGTCGATGCACATAGATCTATCTTATTCTTTTAAATAGTTATATAAGATTCTCTATTATGGATCTCATTTTTTCTATTTAATATCATAGTCCATGTTATATACGTATAAAATGTTTATTTTATATTTTCCCCAGGTTATTTTCCCCAATTAACCTCAAGATAGACCTTAACGTTGTTTCTTTCTTTCTTCTTCTTCCTCTTCTTCCCTTGTTCCTTCCTGATTCTCCCTCTCCATTGTAAGTATCTCCATAGCTTCTGTAAATGTGTATCCTAATGTGTCTTTTCTCTGTTGATAGTGACTTATGGTATCTTTTTGTCATACCAACTTTGAAAAATATTTTAAGGTTTATCAATTTCTCCTTAATGGCTTCCCTATTTTGATTTTGTTTGAGAGCAATTTTCCAATCGAAGTTTTTACTCTATTTTTTTTTGTTTTTGTTCAGAATTCATTGAGGGTAAAATAAGCCAGGTTACACTGATTGCAATTGTTAAGTAATGTCCCTCTTGCAATCATGTCTTGCCCCCATAAAGTGTGACACACACCAAGGCCCCAGCCCCCTCCCTCCATCCCTCTTTCTGCTTTTCCTCCCCCCACATAACCTTGTCATTAATTGTCCTCATATCAAAATTGAGTACATAGGATTCATGCTTCTCCATTCTTGTGATGCTTTACTAAGAATAATGTCTTCTACTTCCATCCAGGTTAATACGAAGGATGTAAAGTCTCCATTTTTTTTAATAGCTGAATAGTATTCCATGGTATACATATACCACAGTTTGTTAATCCATTCCTGGGTTGGTGGGCATTTAGGCTGTTTCCACATTTTGGCGATTGTAAATTGAGCTGCAATAAACAGTCTAGTACAAGTGTTCTTATGACAAAAAGATTTTTTTCCTTCTGGGTAGATGCCCAGTAATGGGATTGCAGGATCAAATGGGAGGTTTAGCTTGAGTGCTTTGAGGTTTCTCCATACTTCCTTCCAGAAAGGTTGTACTAATTTGCAGTCCCACCAGCAGTGTAAAAGTGTTCCATTCTCTCCACACCCACGCCAGCACCTGCAGTTTTGAGATTTTGTGATGTGGGCCATTCTCACTGGGGTTAGATGAAATCTCAGGGTTGTTTTGATTTGCATTTCTCTAATATATAGAGATGATGAACATTTTTTCATGTGTTTGTTAGCCATTCACCTGTCATCTTTAGAGAAAGTTCTATCCATGTCTCTTGCCCATTGATACATGGGATTGTTGGCTTTTTTCATGTGGATTAATTTGAGTTCTCTATGATCCTAGTTATCAAGTTTTGTCTGATTGAAAATATGCAAATATCCTTTCCCATTGTGTAGGTTGTCTCTTTGCTTTGGTTATTGTCTCCTTAGCTGTACAGAAGCTTTTCAGTTTAATGAAGTCCCATTTGTTTGTTTTTGTTGTTGTTGCAATTGCCATGGCAGTCTCCTTCATGAAGTCTTTCCCCAGGCCAATATCTTCCAGTGTTTTTCCTATGCTTTCTTTGAGGATTTTTATTGTTTCATGCCTTAAATTTAAGTCCTTTATCCATCTTGAATCAATTTTTGTGAGTGGGGACAGGTGTGGGTCCAGTTTCAGTCTTTTACATGTAGACATCCAGTTCTCCCAACACCATTTATTTTTTTTTTTATTTTTATTTTTTTAAGGCAAGAACAGAACATAATTTATTGAAGAAGAGAATGGTAAGTTTACAGAGAGAGAACAAGATACAGGCTTACAGAGCAAGATGTATTTGCCATAGAAGGCAAACAGGCCTCCATCCAACACCATTTATTGAATAGGGAGTCTTTCCCCCAAGGTAAGTTCTTGTTTGGTTTATCGAAGATTAGGTGGTTGTAAGATGTTAGTTTCATTTCTTGGTTTTCAATTCGATTCCAAGTGTCTATGTCTCTGTTTTTGTGCCAGTACCATGCTGTCTTGACCACTATAGCTTTGTAGTACAGCCTAAAATCTGGTATGCTGATGCCCCCAGCTTTATTTTTATTACTAAGAACTGCCTTAGGTATACGGGGTTTTTTCCAGTTCCATACAAAACGCAGAATCATTTTCTCCAAATCTTGAAAGTACGATGTTGGTATTTTGATAAGAATGGCATCGAATAGGTAGATTGCTTTGGGAAGTATAGACATTTTAACAATGTTGATTCTTCCCATCCATGAGCATGGTATGTTCTTCCATTTGTTAATATCCTCTGCTATTTCCTTTCTGAGGATTTCATAATTTTCTTTATAGAGGTCCTTCACCTCCTTCATTAGGTATATTCCTAGGTATTTCATTTTCTTTAAAACTATGGTGAAGGGAGTTGTGTCCTTAATTAGCTTCTCATCTTGACTGTTATTGGCGTATACAAAGGCTACTGACTTGTGGACATTGATTTTATATCCTGAAACATTACTGTATTTTTGATGACTTGTAGGAGTCTTGTGGTTGAGTCTTTGGGGTTCTCTAAGTATAAGATCATGTTGTCAGCAAAAAGGGAGAGTTTGACCTCCTCTGCTTCCATTTGGATTCCCTTTATTTCCTTGTCTTGCCTAATTGTATTGGCTAGAACTTCTAGCACTATGTTGAATAGTAAAGGTGACAGAGGACAACCTTGTCTGGTTCCAGTTCTAAGAGGAAAAGCTTTCAGTTTTACTCCATTCAGTAAAATATTAGCTGTGGGTTTGTCATAGATAGCTTCGATCAGTTTTAGTAATGTGCCACCTATGCCTATACTCTTCAGTGTTCTAATTAGAAAAGGATGCTGGATTTTATCAAATGCTTTTTCTGCATCTATTGCGAGGATCATGTGATCTTTATTTTTGCCTCTGTTAATATGGTGGATAACGTTTATGGACTTGCATATGCTAAACCAGCCTTGCATCCCGGGGATGAAGCCTACTTGATCATGATGAATGACTTTTTTGATGATAAACTGTAATCTATTGGCTAGGATTTTGTTGAGAATTTTTGCATCTATATTCATGAGTGAGATTGGTCTGAAATTCTCCTTTTTGTTTGGGTCTTTTCCTGGTTGTGGTATCAGGGTGATGTTTGCTTCATAGAATGTGTTGGGGAAGATTCCTTCTTCCTTAATTTTTTGGAATAATTTCTGCAGTACAGGAATAAGCTCTTCCTTGAAGTTTTGATAGAATTCTGGTGTGAAGCCATCTGGACCAGGGCATTTTTTGGTTGGAAGATTTTTTATTATTTCTTTGATCTCAGTGCTTGAAATTAGTCCATTCAGGAGCTCTATTTCTTCCTGGCTAAGTCTAGGGAGAGGGTGTGATTCCAAATATTGATCCATTTCCTTCACATTGTCAAATTTCTGGGCATAGAGTTTCTCTTGTATCTCTGTGGGATCAGTTGTTATTTCCCCTTTATCATTTCTGATTGAGGTTACTAGAGATTTTACTTTTCTATTTCTTGTTAGTCTGGCCAATCTATTTTATTTATTTTTTCAAAAAACCAACTCTTTGTTTCATTAATTTTCTGAATGATTCTTTTGTTTTCAATTTCATTGATCTCTGATTTGATTTTGGATATTTCTTTTCTTCTACTGAGTTTAGGCTTAGATTGTTCTTCTTTTTCCAATTCCATAAGATGGCTTGTAAGATTATTGATGCGCTCTCTTTCTGTTTTTCGAATGTAGGCATCCAAAGCGATGAATTTTCCCCTCAAAACTGCTTTTGCAGTATCCCACAGGTTTTGGTAGCTTGTGTCTTCATTGTTGTTATGCTCAAGAAAGTTAATGATTTGCTGTTTTATTTCTTCCTGCACTCATCTGTTATTCAACAGAAGATTGTTTAATTTCCATGTCTTCATGTGGGGTCGAGCATTTTTGTTAGAGTTGACTTCCACCTTTAGTGCCTTATGGTCTGTCCCACCAGCAGTGTAAAAGTGGTCTGAGAAGATACAAGGTAAAATTTCAATTCTTTTGATTCTGTTGATATTTGTTTTGTGTCTCAGGATATGATCATTTTTGGAGAATGTTCCATGGGGTGATGAGAAGAATGTATATTCTTTATCTTTGGGATGGAGTGTTTTATATGCGTCTATCAAGCACAGGTGTTCTAGGGTCTCATTTAAATCTCTTATATCTTTGTTTAATTTCTGTTTAGAGGATCTGTCCAGCTCTGTAAGAGGAGTGTTAAAGTCCCCTGTTATTATGGTATTATCAGATATCATATTGCTCAGACTGAGTAAGGTCTGTTTCAAGAATCTGGGAGCATTTAAATTGGGTGCATAAATATTTAGAATTGAAATGTCTTCTTGTTGTATTTTTCCCTTGACCAATATAAAGTGACCATCTTTGTCTTTTTTGACTTTAGTTGCTTTAAATCCACATGAATCTGAAAATAAGATTGCAACTCCTCTTTTCTTCTGAATTCCATTTGCCTGAAAAATTGTCTTCCAACCCTTGACTCGGAGCTTGAATTTGTCTTTTGAAGCCAGGTGTGTTTCTTGCAGACAGCAAATGGATGGCTTGTATTTTTTAATCCAGTCAGCCAATCTATATCTCTTCAGTGGGGAATTCAAGCCATTAACATTTATGGAGATAATTGATAAGTGTGGTAGTATTCTATTCATCTTCTTTTGTGAGAGTCTATTGCTTAGTTTTATCTTTTGCATCATTGTGGAGGTTAGGTTCTGTCCTTTGATTTGTGAGTTTTTACTTTGCTGCTGATCCATTGTGGTGGTCAGTGTGCAGAACAGGTTGAAGTATTTCCTGTAGAGCTGGTCTTGTTGTGGCGAATTTCCTCAATGTTTGTATATCCGTAAATGATTTGATTTCTCCGTCAATTTTGAAGCTTAGCTTAGCAGGGTACAGAATTCTGGGCTGGAAATTGTTCTGTTTAAGTAGATTAAAGGTAGATGCCCATTGTCTTCTTTCTTGGAACGTTTCATTAGAGAAGTCTTTGGTCACTCTAATGGATTTGCCCCTGTAGGTCAACTGGTGCTTACTCCTGGCAGCTTGCAGAATCTTTTCTTTTGTCTTGACTTTGGACAGGTTCATCACAATGTGCCTTGGAGAAGCTTGGTTAGAGTTGAGGCAACCTAGGGTCCAATATCCCTCTGAAAGCAGTGTGTCAGAATCTTTGGTGATTTTTGGGAAATTTTCCTTAATAATATTCTCTAGTATGGCTTCCATTCCTCTGGGGCATTCTTCTTCCCCTTCTGGGATTCCTATAACTCGTATGTTGGAATGCTTCATAAAGTCCCATAATTCTGACACTGAACATTCTCCTTTCTCTCTCTTCTTTTCTGCCTCTTTTACTATCTGAGTTATCTCAAGAACTTTGTCTTCTACCTCTGAAATTCTTTCTTCTGCATGGTCTAACCTGTTGCCGATACTTTCCATTGCATCTTTAAGTTCCCTAATTGACTGTTTCAGTTCCTTCAGCTCTGCTATATCCTTTTTATATTCTTCATATTGTTCATCTCTTATTTGATTCTGTTTTTGTATTTCCTTTTGGTTATTTTCCACTTTATTAGCAGTTTCCTTCATTTTTTTATCATTTCTTTCATTGTTTTCATCATGTGTATTCTAAATTCCCTTTCTGTCATTCCTAACATTTCTTTATAGGTGGAATCCTCTGTAGTAGCTACTCCATGGTCCCTTGGCGGGGTTGTTCTGGACTGGTTCTTCATGTTGCCTGGAGTTTTCTGCTGATTCTTCCTCATGAGTGATTTCTTTTATCTGTTTCCTTGCCCTAATTTTCCTTTCACTTCCTCTTGCTCTTTAAGTTCTCGTGCCTGTGGTCTAAGGGTTCGATGAGTCCTTTTGGTACAGGACCAGAAGGGTAAGACGGTTGAAGAGCAAGAAAGGGATGAGAGAAAGGAGGACTGAGTGATAAGAAAAAAAAAAAGAAAAATAGAGAAAGGAGAGGGGGTGGGTAAAGGGAATATTGACAAAAAGAAGAGAGGCACAGAAAGAGGGAGACAGAGCAATATAGGTGTACAGTAGGGTACTTTGACACAACCTTAAAAAAACCCCACCTTTTGGGGGTGCCCAGTTGGGTGGTTCCCTTGAGGTCAGCAGCTCTGTGCTAACCTGATCAGACACAGTACCCCACCTCCACCAAGTAGAGAGGAAAGACAAAAATGCTATAAATCAAACCAAAACAAGCAAACAGAAAACTTTACAGGATAAAATTGGGTGAAAAAACAAATAATAGTGGTAGAAACACTAGCAAAAATGAAGTTCTAGTTATTGAAAAAGGCAGCAATGGGTAATTATAATTAAACTAGAAAAAATAAGAAAGAAAAAAGATCTGTACGGAAAAGGTTGAAATTAAAAAACAAAACAACATCAACAACATCAAAATAAACAAAAAATAACCAAGCAATAACAACAAAACAAAAAACAAAACACAACCAAAAACAAAGCAGTATGTATATGTTGTTGAATATTGTCTGGGCAACACATGGTCTTCTGGGGTATGAGATGTTAATCACAGTTCTGATACGACTGGAGGCTGCTGATTTCTCAAACCCCAGCAGTTAGACACCCTAAATCTCTCTTCAACCCACTTAAAAGGCACTTTGAACTTGTAAACTTGCTGAGAAGAACTTTCCGAGGAAAGTGCTTGTCACTGGAATCACTGCTAAAGTGGCTATCCACTTACCCAGTGTGCCAAAACCGGTCTCACTCTGCCCCTGAGGGTCAGGGCTGCAAGGCGGCTCAGACCCCACCCTTAGGCTACTCAGTCGCCAGGTTACCAGCTCCCATCCGACTCTAGCTCTGCGACCCTGAGGGCAGAGCTTGCCAAGGCAGATCACTCACAGTGGCTCCCTGTGGCTCACAGCCAAACACTATTAGCTCCGTCTGGCTCAGCGGCTCAGACTGGGGCCCTAGACAAAGGCTAAAGTTCTCCGCACTTCCCCTGAGGCTCTCCCCAAGGCAGTTCAACTGAGTGCCAAGTCCAAAGACACCAAAACAGTTCACAGGTAAGGCCTTTCCGGTTTGCAGTCTCGCTGCTACTGAACTTACAGTTGCGGGCGGGTTTAGACGGATTGAACACACGCGGCCACTTGCTGGTTTTCCACTGTTTTAGTCCTCCTCTTGGGGTCCAGAAGTCTCTCACTGACTCCCTGTATCCTCTCAGGGGTGATGATAGGCAGATCCCACCAGCCAGAGATGCCTGGAGTCCTATCTCCCCAGACTCATGGTGCCCAGATGCAAGGAAGCTGTTCCTCGGCCGCCATCTTGCTCTCTTTCCACCCGGTCTGTTGTTTGGAGATTTAATTGATTCTTTAAAACACCTAAAAAATGCCAGGTAGTATTTCTAGGAGCTTGAAGGACACATATTAAATAAGACAAGGTCCTAGCCTTTAAGGAAATCCCAGCACAACACTAAAGAAAAAACTCACAATATTTTCATTTAGCAGGAGCTGGAGTTGAAGTGATTCTTTACTCTATTTTTTTAATAGAGGAGTTTGTTTAATAAGTATCTATGTGTCTGTATGCGTGTGTTTTATATTTTTTTTATGTGATTATCAGTCAGATGTGGCTACAAGAAGAGACACAGGAGAGGCGGAAGAAAGGAGCATGAGATCAAGCCTGGCCTGACCAACTAGAGGATGAGCAATTGCATGAGAAAGATCGTAGACACCCTGACCATGCTCTAGGTGGATGCAAATGTGTTCGTGAGTCCACTTGAGATTGTACTCATGTAGAGCCACAGGAGAAAGACAATAGGGTGGTCAGGTAGTCATGAGGTGGGAAACAGGAGCAAAGGGAAGGTTTAGGATGCTGGCTGGCTGGGGATTTCCCAGGAAAAGGCCAGGCAGGGCAGAGTGAATGATTCAGTATTGGCTAGTTTGAATGATTTCAGCAGGCTTGGGCTATAGGGATAGTTCTTAGTTGCCAGGCATCTGGTCCTGGGAGGATTAAGAAAGAGGAATATTGCCTTCTGGGGTTTCGGGGGCAGATGGAGGATTTATGACTCTGAATTGGCTAATTTGCCTATCAAAAGCATCCTCCTGACTGAGCCCTTCCTATCTCTAAGAATTGCTAGCCCTGGGAGGGGAGTCTCTTTCCAGCCAGAAAGGTTTTCTGTATTTTATTGTTTGGGATTCATTGAGGGTACAAAGAATTAGATTACACTGATTGCATTTGTTAGGTTAAGTCCCTCTTATTATTGTGTCCCACCCCCAAGAGGTGTGCCATACACTGTGATCCTCCCTCCCCTTCCCCTCCCCTTCTCCCCATTCCCTCATTTCCCCTGCCCCCCACCTTGTATTATCTACTGTCTTCATGTTAGCATTGAGTACATTGAATTCTTGCTTCTCCATTCTCATGAGGCTTTACTAAAAAGAATGCATTCCTACTCAATCCAGGTTAATACAAAAGATGTAAACTCTCCATCTTTTTTTAATGGATGAATAGTATTTAATGGTATACACAGCCAGAAAAGTTTTTTTGATAACTGGAGATCATTATCTTAAGTGAGTGTCTTGAGAATGGAAAAACATGTAAAAAACACATGTTCTCACTTATAAGTGAGTGCTAAACAAGGAATTTATATGGTCATAAAGTGGTGTAAAAGATATTGGAAAAAAGGAGGGAAAAGGAGAAAGGTAAGGGATCATAAATTATCATTCAGGTACAATGTACACTATCCTGGTGATGGATATACTAAAAACCCTGACTGCACCATTACATAATTCATCCATGTAACAAAAAAAAAACAAAACACTTGCACCTGCTTAATCTATTGAAATGATAATAATAAACACAATTATAAGCATTAAAAAAGCATAATATACAACAAAATCAAAACTATTCACAATACTGTGTGTGTGAAAGAAAATCGGGTTTAGTTTATTAATCCCCTGGAATTTATTTCAATTTATAGCAGTGCCCCCTTTATAATTGATATTGCTTTCCACAGTTTCAGTTACCTATGGATGCTACAAGTCCAAGGTCAAAGTCCCAGCAAGTCTGATTTCTGAAAATATATATATATATTTTTTTGTAGAGACAGAGTTTCACTTTATGGCCCTAGGTAGAGTGCCATGGCATCACATAGCTCACAGCAACCTCCAACTCCTGGGCTTAAGCGATTCTCTTGCCTCAGCCTCCCAAGTAGCTGGGACTACAGGTGCCCGCCACAACGCCCGGCTATTTTTTTGTTGCAGTTCGGCCAGGGCCGGGTTTGAACCCGCCACCCTCGGTATATGGGGCCGGCACCCTACCGACTGAGCCACAGGTGCCGCCCGATTTCTGAAAATATTAAATGGAAAATTCCAGAAATAAATGACTTGTAAGTTTTTCTTCATGCCATTATGAAATCTCTCTTAGTCCTGCCCACCCTCCCAGGACATGAATCCTCCCTTTGTTCAGCATCTCTAGTGGGTGGTCAGTTCAACTATCCAGACATCCCAGTGCTGTGTTCACACTTATTTGATTTAATAATGGCCCCAAACCACAGAGTAGTGATGCTGGCAATTCAGATACACCAAAGAGATACGCCTTACCTCACCACAAGTGCTTCCTCTAAAGGAAAAGGTGAAAGTTCTAGGCTTAATGAGGGAAGGAAGAAAAAAACTGTATGTGGAGGATGCTACAATTGATGATAGGAACAAACCTTCTACCCGTGAAAATTTCAAAGAAGGAACAAGAATTTGTGCATGGTAAGTATATATAGGGTTATACATAGTAAGTATATATAGGTAAGTATATATATCTTTGGTGTCGGGTGTGCAGTGGGGTCTTGAAATGTATCCTATGAAGATGAGGGGTACTATTGCATAGTGTGAATTAGAGAATTTTCCCCCAAAATTGAAAGCCAATTATCCTGAACAATATTTATTGAGTAGTTTACCATTTTTCACTGATTTGAAATGCCACCTTTACTCTATATTAAAAACTTTCTATTCCATTCTATTGATCTATTTACCTGTTTCTCTATCAATAACAAAATTAATAATAATACAACAATTAATACTGCTTTATAGTGCATAGTGATATTGATAATGTGTCAGGTTTTTTTTTCAAAAATTTGTTGAATATTCTTGAATATTTTCTCTTCCAAGTTAATTTCACAATCAGTTTTATTTTTTATTTTTGTAGAGTTTTTTTGAGACAGAGTCTTACTCTGTCATCTAGGCCAGAGTGCCATGGCCTTACCTCAAGGCAACCTCAAACTCTTGGGCTCAAGTGATCCTTTTGCCTCAGCCTCTCCAGTAGCTGGGACTAGAGGCACCTACCACAACACCCAGTTAGATTTTCTGCTTTTTAGTACAGACAGGTCTCACTCTTTGTTCAGGCTGGTCTCCAACTCTTGAGCTCAAGCAATCCACCTGACTCGGCCTCTCAGAGTGCTAGGATGATAGGTATGAGCCACCACACCCAACCTCACAATCAGTTTTAAAATTCCATGAAAAGTCATTTTAATTTTAATTAGTGTTACACTGACAATGTAGATGGTCAGTGTAAAGTGTTAACACTATGTACTATTTACTTAGTGTAACATCAATTAAAAGATAGATTTCAATTTGTTATCAATTGAACCTTTAACCACACAGACTCTTGTTGAAGATAATGATATGCCTTTTAATTTATTCACATATTATTCCATTATTTTGTTCAGTGAAGTTTTTTTAATGTGTGGCACATTTATTCCTCAGTATTTCATAGTCCTTAAAAATATGTACATTCTCTGACACATATACTTTTTCTCGGATCTAGGAAAATTCCTCTTGATAACAGTTTTTTTTTTTTTGGCCGGGGCTGGGTTTCAACCCGCCACCTCCGGCATATGGGACCGGTGCCCTACTCCTTGAGCCACAGGCGCCGCCCAAGAGTTTTTTTTTTTTTTTAATCTGGACATTTTGGTAAACTTTTATTAATTCTAATCATTTTCCAATTGGTTCTGTTGAATTTTCTAGTAGATTATCTGGGTAGATAACCATAAAATGTGAAAACAATGAGAGTTTCCAACATTTACTTTTTTGCTATTTTTTTTTTATATTGCATTGACTAGAAATCCTTAGAATGTTTATATTATTCTGCTTTCACCGCCACAACAAATTCCACAGACTGAGTATTTTCTCACAGCTCTGGAGGCACAAGTCCAAGGTCAAAGTCCCAGCAGGTCTGATGTCTGATGAGGCTTCTCTCTCTGGCTTGCAGAATGATGGCCTCCTTTTCACTGTATCCCATGTTGCCTTTCCTCCAGTACATGTGGAGGGAGAACCATCTCTGTTGTCTCTCTCCTTATAAGGACACCAGTTCTATTGAATTAGGTCCCCACCCTATGACAACATTCAATCTTAGTTAAGCCGTATCCCTAAAAGCCATCTCTCAGAAACACTTACATTGAGGTATAGGGCTTCAACATATAAACTGTAGGGGACACACGATACAGTCCATCACAAGGTTGTTGAATAGTAACAAACAATTTTTTTTTCTTGTTTTTTTCTCCTCCTCCCAAATTTTAGCACTAAAAACAATATTTTTAGCTGGGTGTGGTGTCATGTACCTGTAGTTTTGACTACTCAGGAGGGTGAGACAGGAGGGTCCCTTGACCCCAGGAGTTTGAAACCAGTGCAGACATAGCAAGATCTTATCTAAAAATTAATAATAATAATAATTTTGTTTTCCTGAATATCTGAGAAATAATGTGGGCAAAATACACAAAAGAAACATAAATTTGATACAAATCAGAGTTATCACAGTTGTTTACTTGAATAATGTATGTTTGTGTATATAGCACCAGTTCGCTTATAGACACAGAGCAAATATTAAAAAAAGTACTTGTTGATTGGCAATAAAAGTGCCGCAAACCTTTGTATTGTGTGTTTAAAATTTCTGTAAGTAATTGTGTTTAATACCTTATAGATAAGAGGTTTATGTTCATTTTTCTCCTTTTGTTCAGGAAAGCCCTGCTGTTAGGCAGTGAGTGTATTTTAATATAGATAGTGTAATCTCTGCCTGTTGTTTATTGACCTTGAGTTTTTCACCTTGAACCAAAATGGTATGTGCTGTAATAAACAGAAATCTTTATTTCTTGCTGGCCTAGAAAGGCAGGTAAAATATTATAGCTATAAAGGAGTTTATAATTCCCACTCTGTTACGAACTGGAAATTTCTTGACAAAATGCCACATTTTGAGTCCCAAATAAAGAGTTCCTTCTGAGCAATTCCCAACCAAAATTATTCTTGAAAAGCTGAGTCAGGCTGGGCCCGGTGACTCTCCCTTGTAATCCTGGCACTTTGGGAGGCCAAGGTGGGATGATCACTTCAGCCCAGGAGTTCAAAGCTACAGTGAACTGTGACTGTGCTCCAGCCTGGGTGACAAAGAAATAATTCAATCATTTAAAAAATTATATAATATGACTTAAATGAAGAATTAATGTATTTGAGGCACACTGTAAGCATCAGGCACTTGCTGGTTATCTCCTAATAAAGCAAAACTTAAAAGATATAATAAAAAAGTAAAGATAGTTATTTCATGTATACTATATCTGTTACCTGTTTTATAACAAATAGAAGACTTCATTCTTTCTCCTTCTTCATTCTGTCCTATTTCTAATCTCAAGGATGCTCTTTTGTAAAACAAAATTAACTTATAATCTAAAATCCTATATTCCTACAGATGTGACTAGGCTCAGAAGCCTTTGGGTTTTAATTTCTCCGCTTACCCTTCATAGCTAGGTGACCTTGGGCAAATTCCTTAATCTCTCCTAGCCTCAGTTTTCCCATTCATAAAATTAGGATAATAACACATAAGAAATGTGGTTTCTGTGAGAATTATGTGAAATAACCTATGTGAAATGCCCAAAACAGATCCCAACATATAGAAGCTCAGTATATTGAGGTTTGACAATTAAGTTAGGGAACTCATCTTAGAAAAAGTCCTACATATTTCATTGCTGAATATTACTTATCACCTTTGCAGTACAACCCCTGAAGAACTATGCACCAATGTCAGCATCTTGTTTGTGCTTCAAGTAAATTTTGGAATGTTTTTTTCTGGAATAGCCATCAGAACTGTCTTTCTATTACCCTTCATATCCTGAATGTCATCAAAATGTATCCCTTTCAACATTCTCTTTATCTTTGGGCCAAGAAAAAAGTCAATAGGGGCTAGATCAGGTCAGTAGGGAGAGTGTTCCAGTACAGTTATTTGCCTACTGGCTAAAAACTCCCTCATAGATAATGAATGGCATGTGAGGTGGTGCATTATGGTGATATAAGAGCCATGAGTTGTTGGCCAAGATTTTCTGTTAAGATTTTCCTGTTTCTCTATTGATATTTACTTGGTCTGCTATGCTTCTCACAGTCAACTGATGATTTTGATGCACAGTTCAATGAATTTTTGCAATATTTTCATCAGTTCTGCTCATTACTGGCTGCTGCCCTGACCTCTCTTCATCAGTGACACTTTTTCTCCTCTCAGAAAAATTTCTAATCCATTTTCACACTGCTATTTTCTTCATGGCATCAACCCATAAACTTGGACTAACGTGTTCCTGATTTCACTTCCACTCTTGCCAAGTTCAACAAGAATTTACGAATGTTTGTTAGTTGCTCTAATTTGAGCTCTGACATTCTCAGCGTAGCACACAAAAACACACAACAATAGTGAATGCTACTCAGCAAGGTACGGGCACATATCCACAGGAACACAACTGTGAGACGCAGGTATATCAAGATTGTGAAACTTACTGAGTTGTTTGTACAGTGCTACCAATGTAAGTGCACAGTGGCAAGTTTATTGAACTCAATTGTCTGGCCTCATATGGAATAATTTTATTACTATTATTAAATAGCAACATTGCCGTTTTTTTGAACACTGACTTAATTTGGAATATTTAACTTGCTCATGGAAGTGAATCTACAAAAATCATGAAGAAGCTAATTTTCAAGCATGACTTAAAAACGAAAACAGAGCCCTAACTGAGCTTTTGATTTCTTATAATGTTATATCCTAAACTCCACATTTTGTTCTTCTCAGATGCACCAAAGACTATGACAGCCTTTGATAATGGTGGAAAATGAACAGCTTCTTGGGAAATAGGACTTCATCATGCAAGAGTTTATAGGTGTATGTCTGTTTTTTTATTTTTTTCTTAAAAAAGAGAAAAAGCCTTTCTTGAGTCAGAAATATTTCCCAAACCATTATAGAATAACAATTAAGACTCTTCACTTTTTGTTTTTATTGGTAGGTTGAAAAAGATGACTCTCTACAAAGCCTATACGGGAAGAATATTATTCTACAAATAAGGGCCCAGCATGACATTTATGAGGAAGCGGGGTGCTCCTGTGCAAAGCTGATTGGTGGTCAGCCAATGGGCTCCGGGGCGCTGCAAATAAAGGCGCCTTCTCCACTGGACTGTTCAGATGCAGGGCAGGGGGTGGCCTCTGCCTGTGAAACCTGGGGACATGCTCAGCCCCTGTCATAGCAGCACACGTCTGTGGCCAGCAGAGAGAAACCAGACTCCAAAAATGAAGCATCTTCTCCCCGAGTTCCCTTCCATCTTGGTCATCTGCTGCTTCTGCATGCCACAGATTCCCTCCTCAGGTAAGGGGTCCCTCATCCGACCCCCCTGGCCTGTCTAAGGAAGACTGAGAAGGATTTTTACCTTCCAGGGGAGTTCTGGAGGGAGTCCAGCTTTCCCCTCTACCCCCATTTCCACTCTCCTATTTTCTGGCTTTGAATTTGCTTCTAACCTTTAAGAGAGGATGGACAGAGGGAGATGCTGCACCTTTTTACCAAAGAAGACTTTCCCCTCTGGGACTGGCTTTAAACTGCTCCCACCCGGGGATGTCCTGAGTACAGCCGCTGAAACTGTGAAGGGCAGGCACGCCCCAGCGTGAGTCGGGGAAGGGCCCACTTTTTAACCATCTGTGCTCCCTGGGTTTTGAAGAGACGAGAACAGAAACAGTCAAACTGAATTTACAGCCACAAAGACTGAGAATTGATGGGCAGTTGGAGAGGGGCTGGGGAGGAGCGCGCACAGGCAAAGGAATCTTTTCGAAGCCTTTCCGAGGCTCCAGGGGCAGGATCCCAAAAAGCACGACGGAGGCCTTGTCTCCGGGGCCTGCGGCGCTGTCCGAGGTGCTGACCGGGTGCGGGCGGCGCTTCAGCAACTTCAGAGAACTGGAGAGGCGTCAGGAACCAGGGTGGAGTGAAGGTCTGTGTTACTGTCATCTCTGTAGGACGCAGAGAAGTGTGCCACGGGAAAACAGCTAAGGCTGAAAACACGGTCTATTTAAAAAGTGTAGATTTTTCCTTTAGAATTTTTAGGGGAGTAGAAAATCTTCGAAAATACATTGAAAGAGAAAGCTTATTTCGAACAGCATGTTCATTTTGTCATGTCCTGTAGTGTAATCACAAACCTGGGCCATGCAAGGAACCGTGGAGGTCACCCGGGTGTAACCTCTCACGGAGTGCAGGAATTCCGTGCTGGGTTCCCTGCAGAAAGTCTTCCAGATTCTTTTGACTACTTTCAGCGACCTCCACCTCACTACCAGCCTAAGACAGCCAGCTGCTGCCTCTCCTGGGCTCCTATAGAATCCTGCTCATTCCACTTTTGGAAATATGTTATTGCCTTTTACTTATCTTTGTATATATTTGTGTCTACCTCCATTTTTTTCCTGTTTGACTTTATGTTACTGAGAGTAGGGCAGCTATAGTCTTTGCCTTTGTATTATATTAACTCAGAACCTGCCAATAAACCCTTGTAGGATTTGTTTGGATTACTTTGCAATACTGGATGAGTCCAATCATCAAGAACTTCTTTATACTAAGCTGAAAGCTGAGCACATGTCACTTCTAACCAGTAGTCCTAGTTCAGAGTTTTGGGGAAACACAGACTAAAACTAATATCTCATACTCATGACAGTTCTCACAATGGTTGAAGGCAGTTAACATACACTTCCTAATTTTCCTCTTTCCAGAGAAAACTATGCTTTGCTGCTTTAATTCTACCTTATATCCTAGCATTACAAGTCAGACTATTACCTTTCAAGGTTTGGGTGCTATTATTTGAATCTAGCATACAGTTGCCTTAACTTTCTTTTGGCTCTTGGAGAGAAGGCAGGGAGCAAAATAACACTTTTTTTTTTTTTAAATTCTTGAGCCATGTATTCTTTGTCCCACAACTTAAAAAATCCAGGGTCATGGTTTTATACTTATCTATTTAATTTCATCCTGCTAGCCATGAACTTTCCAATCAATTCTGTATAGCTGTTCTACTCCAGTATAGCTGTCCTTCCAAGTGTTGTATCAGATGCAAATGAGAAGAGGTATAGTTTAAAGTCAGACGAAAGTTGTTGACACAGTCTGGCTGCATCTGGCTGCATGCTGGTAGCAGCCTTCCCCAGAGCCCCACCCCTGGAAAGTCTGATGGAGTAGAGAGACAGGTATTTGTATATCTTAAAATTCCAAGAGTGTCCTCTTCATATAGTGGTGAGTAGTTAAAAAAAAAAAATTCCGAGAGTGATTCTGATGCAAACACTTTGTTGATATCATCTCCCAATATTCCATCCTCATAAAGTCCATCAAAATATAAGCTAAATTGTCACCTTGGTATTCATTCCCCCTCTTTCCTGAGTTGCTAGTATTTTTACTGAAAACTGGTAAATTAAAAAACATGCTGTTTTAAAGTAATTTCATACAAATCTCAGATTTGCTAGTGGTAGGTAGAAATGTGTTTGGTTTATTGTTTTGATAGAACCTCTGTATTTTTTTCATGGTATGGATTTAGAAGTAAATGTTACATCCTCTTTCTCTAATTGACATTTTGATGATTTCTCACAATAGGATTCCCACAATCTTTGGCTGATCTTCCAGATGGCTTGGACAGTGTACAGCTTGAGGTACCCTATTGTTCAGTAATGTGAGATTTTTTATCTAGTCTGGCCTTGGAAACATTATGTGGCTAATGCTCACTTAAAACTATTTGTACTATTTTAAGATCAGATTTTTGGTTGCAGCAGAAACTCACTGTTGCCATTTTCATGTCTTCATTTAATGCACCCTGAGAGTTGTGTCAAAAATCATTGCCACTCCATGAGAAGAAAATACAAGGCTCATAAATGAGACAATTTTAGACTTTTAAATATATTGTAATAGAATCCTATTGACCAAGGAATTTGTGCTTGTCTTCAATTCATTTAAAGATCATTGTTGACACATAACAGATGTACATATTTTCAGGGCACATGTGATATTTTGATAATTCATATGCATGATAATTAAATTAGGGTAACTGGAATATTCATCACCTTAAACATTTATCTTTTCTTTATGTTGGGAATATTGAAATTATTCTCTGCTAGTTACTTTGAAACATAGATAGATTATTACTTATTATAGTCACTGTACTGATTCAGCAAACATTAGGCCTAATTATCTATTTTTGTACCTGTTAATCAACCTTTCTAAATGTCCTCCTCTCTTTGATTAATTTTCTTTATTTCACTTTTTAGAGGCTGACATATTGTCTGAGTCAGCAGACAACACTTTCTAGCCAACCTAAGGTAAAAAAAGAAATAATATACATAAGCTAATTCCTGTAGTTATAGCAGTGCATACGTTAACACCATAATTGATATCTGCAATAAACATCCTCTTTTGGTACCTATAGGAGAATGCTCCGTGTATGTGTAAAAGTGTGTATGTATAAAAGAACATAGCTTTGGGAAATATCAAGTGAATCTTTAAGTGTAAATTATTATAAAATATAGGTATTTTATACGTATTCTTACAATTATTGTAATTACATGCATAATTATAGTAATTGCATATATCATTACATATTGTACATTAAAAATTGATATATATGATATAGCAGTTCTCCAAAAACTATAGTTCTCATTTAAAGGATGCTATAGTAACTATAGTAACCACACAGAAATATTTCAATAAATATGAAGTAAATATTGATTTAATTGAAAGTGCAAAGGGGTGGTCTCAGGATAGCCCGTGATTCTCAGCATAGGCTGTATGTTTATATCCTGAGCTACATCTCTTCCTCCCTTACCCCCCTCAACCCACAGCATACCATACTCCAGCCACACTGAATTTCTCACTATTCCTCAAATGCACCAGGCCCTCTATGTTTTTGCACAGTCTTTTTCTTACTCAGTAAGGTCTCTGCCTCATTCCCATGCTGCTGTTAACAGCCCAGAACCTAAAATTAAATGATCCAGGTTCAAAATTGAGCTCTATTTAAATTGGGCAGTTTTTTTTTTTTTTGAGACAGTGCCACAAGCTATTGCCCTGAGTAGAGTGCTGTGGCATCACAGCTCACAGCAACCTCTAACTCCTGGGCTCAAGTGATTCTCTTGCCTCACCCTACCAAGTAGCTGGGACTACAGGCACCCACCACAACACCCAGCTATTTTTTGATTGTAGTTGTCATTGTTGTTTGGCAGGCCTGGGCTGGATTCGAATCCGCCAGCTTTGGTGTATGTGGCTGGCGCCTTAGCTGGTTGAGCTACAGGTGCTGAGCCAATTTGGCAGTTTCTTAATTGCTCTATGCCTCAGTTTTCTCATCTGTAACATGGTGATAATAGTCATATTAGCCCCAGAATGTTGTCATGAGGAGTGATTGCTTTAATATTTTTGGAGTGCTTTCAACAGTATCCAGAACATGGGCAGTACCTTGGCTCAAGGAATAGGGCACGGGCCCCATATACCAGGAGTGGCAGGTTACAGCTTGGCCCCAGCCAAAACTGTCAAAAAAACAACAACAAAAAAACAGTATCCAGAACATGGTAAATGGCAGCATTTGGGTGCTACTTGTTACCATTGCCTCTTTTTTTTTTTTTTTGGCCGGGGCTGGGTTTGAACCCACCACCTCCAGCATATGGGACCGGTGCCCTACTCCTTGAGCCACAGGCGCCGCCCCACCATTGCCTCTTAATGCACCTAATTCTTATTTGCTAGGGCTCGAAAGTCACTTTATCTCTTAATTTCATGAATATAGTGTGCCTATTTCTTCTTATTTTTAGTTAACCATCATGCATACATTTTAAAACAATTTGATAACATTTGTTATCTTCACAAATTATTATTTTTTTTTTTTTGAGACAGAATCTCACCAGAGTCACCCTTGGTAGAGTGCCGTGGCGTCCCAGCTCATAGCAACCTCAAACTCTTGAGCTTAAGCTATCCTCTTGCCTCAGCCTACCAAGTAGCTAGATCTACAGGTGCCCGCCACAACATCTGGCATTTTTTTTGTTGTTGTTGTCATTGTTGTTTAGCAGGCCCAACTGGGTTCAAACCCACCAGCCCCAGTGCATGTGGCCAGCACCCTAACCACTGAGGTACAGGGGCTGTGCCATCTTCAGAAATAATCTTTATTGCTGTGGTACCTGGAGAAAAAATTCAGAGTGAGAACTCAGCATTCTCCATCTCTTTGCTCCCTTCTTTCTCCCTGCCTTGTACTAAGGGGTTTCTCTAGTCTTCACATGAAGTCCATAAAGGTGTTCCTTGCATAAGCAGAGGCATTGGAAGGGTGGCCGTCAGATGCATTTCCTATAGGATAAATTGGGTGCTGGGGGTCCCTAAGTGTAAGGGCCTACTCAGAATGAATTTCCCTACATTTTCCCAAAGCCAATCCTATCCATTATTTCCAATTGCAGAAAAGAAAAGGTTACTCCATGAACAAAATTACTAAAAATATTTTGAAGCTACTAAGAGAGAGAATGGCTCTTCCTGGCTTTGCTGCTTCCTGAAATGTGACTTTCAGCATGCCACTTCCTCTTCTGGGGCTTTGGTTCCCTCCACCACACAGTGCCTGGATGAGTTATGTGGGCTCTAAGTTCACTCCTGTCTGGTCCCCAGAGAAGGCCAGGTCTGTGACTCTAGGGACTTTCATCTCGTGGCAGTTCAGAAAGCAGTTACATTCTGCAAATAATGACATCTGCAAAACTCTTTTGTATTTTGTGTTTCTGGTCACCACATGGAGTTAGAAGAAGTTTATGTGAGAAAAGGGGCAACAGGTTCTTGTGAACAGAGCCCTTCTATTCATTCTTTCAAAAAAAGACTTTTTTTTTTTTTTTTTTTTTTTTTTTTTGTAGAGACAGAGTCTCACATACCGCCCTCAGGTAGAGTGCCGTGGCATCACACAGCTCACAGCAACCTCTAACTCTTGGGCTTACATGATTCTCTTGCCTCAGCCTCCCGAGCAGCTGGGACTACAGGTGCCTGCCACAACACCCGGCTATTTTTTTGTTGCAATTTGGCCGGGGCTGGGTTTGAACCCGCCACCCTCGGCATATGGGGCCGGCGCCCTACTCACTGAGCCACAGGCGCCGCCTCAAAAAAAGACTTTTATTGACAGTGTGCCAGGTGCCAGTGGCTGGGGATCCAATAGTGACAAAAACAAAGAAAAACCTTTCATAAAGCTCATATTTTAGTTGGAGAAATGGGTAAAAAACAAGAGTGACAGTCAAGTTTTAAATATATTTTTTTCTCTAAAAGGTAAAAGTAAAGCACGAAAGTGCATATGAAATGTTGAGCAGGGTAATTAGAACCAGGACAAGTATCTTCATATTCCTCACTATTTTTTAGCCTAAAAAGTAGAAGTAACAATATAAAGTTGATGAACATGATACAAAAAATAGTTGTTTGTCCAGTAAGTGTCCGTGAACACACACACACACACACACACACACACACACACACTCACTGCTGTGAACAGATGCTGACAAGAAGAGATCAGGAGGTATAAAAATAATACTTTCTGATAGCTACAAGATAAGAAAATAGAGTCAATTTCCACCAAGCCTCTGCTATTAGTAATGTCCTTTAATTGTCATGTGTGTGTATGTGTGCCTCAGTGCGTGTGCACACATTCAACTGCGTGGTCGTGGGAGAGAGAGAATGCATAGATATTGCTGTTTCCACTAAAGAAACTCTCCACAAAGTTTGCAGGAAGACGTCCTAGTATTCACAGAAGTAGAATCCAAAGTATTGTTAACAATTTTAGTTTCTGTCTTGATTGAGGTTTGAGTTGTTTCCATGTGAATGAGATGGGAAGGATACATACTAGCCAGATCAGAAGATTGTTCACAGCCATCATCTCTAGCAATGTTATAAAATATGGACATGAAAACTTACACTATTGTTTTGTGAGATGCCTTCTTCACAGCTTATCCTGGAGTCGGGTATGTATATAGACAGCTTTCATGTATGCAAATTGGCAGGGGGGTCCACTAACAAGGAGTTAGGAATGAAAACTCTAACTATCTGCAAGAAGGGCAAAGATTCATACAGAAAACTTTTGAAAACAAACCGAATTTGGTCAATTTGCACCATCCCTTAAAAATAAAATGCTAGTGTACCCAGCCGCCAATTAGACTGCAGTGGTTGTTTCATTCCATCTCTTAGTCAGATAGCTTTGTGCTTCAGAAAGTAGATTTTCTTCCCCCAAATTAAAAAGCTAAAATGAGATTAAGATATAAAATGATGTGTTGCTGGTAAACCTCCTTTACTGTAAGATCTTGCATCAACTATATCTTTATTAAATTTGTGTAATGAAGGAATTTCTTTTTAGCTTGCCAATTTATTTTATAATATTCGGATAAATACAGTAAAGTCCATGGCATACATAGTGTCTTATATTGAAAACTCATCAGTTTCCTGCCCCAGTAAAATTCCATATAACTTACCTTCTTAATTCTCTTTCCAGAATAACCAAGACATAAACAAAGGGCTGAGTACCGCCCCGCCCAGTAACAAGTGAATGCAGCTCTGCAAGTGACACTCAGAGCTAATATCGCTTTTATTCTCTTATTTAGTTTTCATTTCACTACAGAACTCAGGAGCCAACACCTCCAGTTAAAACTCAGGTCAGTATTTTGTTGTAATCAATAAAAGTGACTTTCCTCCTCATGTCTTTTTTCCCTTCCTGGTTAATATGTGCAGCCAAGTAGCAAAACTGGGATCTGCAGACCCCCACTTCCACCCCCTCGTAGCTTCCTAGGGGCTTTTCTCTAGAGCTGCAGAAGTCATCTCTCTCCCTCTCTGTGGTGGCTGGCAGATCTAAAAATTTAGAAAATAAATCACAGAAAAGAAAAAATAAGAAAGAAATAACTTTTTATTATGAACGTAAACAGATGTCCAAGAAGAGCCTGGTGAGTACTGTGCTCTCTCCACATTGTTCCTTACACTGTCTATTTTTAAATTTGTATTTTGTATATAGATCATTCCCCCAGTAATGATCCATGGATGTGCACCTCCCATGGCCATGATGATGTGTGTGTGCAATGGAAATAATAACCATCATCTTTAACTTTCTTTTTTTTTTCTTTTTATTGTGGGGGATTCATTGAGGGTACAATAAGCCAGGTTACACTGATTGCAATTGTTAGGTAAAGTCCCTCTTGCAATCATGTCTTGCCCCCATAAAGTGTGACACACACCAAGGCCCCACCCCCCTCCCTCCTTCCCTCTTCTGTCCCCCCCATAACCATAATTGTCATTAATTGTCCTCATATCAAAATTGAGTACATAGGATTCATGCTTCTCCATTCTTGTGATGCTTTACTAAGAATAACGTCTTCCACGTCCATCCAGGTTAATACGAAGGATGTAAAGTCTCCATTTTTTTTTAATGGCTGAATAGTATTCCATGGTATACATATACCACAGCTTGTTAATCCATTCCTGGGTTGGTGGGCATTTAGGCTGTTTCCACATTTTGGCAATTGTAAATTGAGCTGCAATAAACAGTCTAGTACAAGTGTCCTTATGATAAAAGGATTTCTTTCCTTCTGGGTAGATGCCCAGTAATGGGATTGCAGGATCAAATGGGAGGTCTAGCTTGAGTGCTTTGAGGTTTCTCCATACTTCCTTCCAGAAAGGTTGTACTAGTTTGCAGTCCCACCGGCAGTGTAAAAGTGTTCCCTTCTCTCCACATCCACGCCAGCATCTGCAGTTTTGAGATTTTGTGATGTGGGCCATTCTCACTGGGGTTAATGATATCTCAGGGTTGTTTTGATTTGCATTTCTCTAATATATAGAGATGATGAACATTTTTTCATGTGTTTGTTAGCCATTCGTCTATCGTCTTTAGAGAAAGTTCTATTCATGTCTCTTGCCCATTGATCTATGGGATTGTTGGCTTTTTTCATGTGGATTAATTTGAGTTCTCTATAGATCCTAGTTATCAAGCTTTTGTCTGATTGAAAATATGCAAATATCCTTTCCCATTGTGTAGGTTGTCTCTTTGCTTTGGTTATTGTCTCCTTAGCTGTACAGAAGCTTTTCAGTTTAATGAAGTCCCATTTGTTTATTTTTGTTGTTGTTGCAATTGCCATGGCAGTCTTCTTCATGAAGTCTTTCCCCAGGCCAATATCTTCCAGTGTTTTTCCTATGCTTTCTTGGAGGATTTTTATTGTTTCATGCCTTAAATTTAAGTCCTTTATCCGAAAAAGCATTTGATAAAATCCAGCATCCTTTTCTAATTAGAACACTGAAGAGTATAGGCATAGGTGGCACATTTCTAAAACTGATTGAAGCTATCTATGACAAACCCACAGCCAATATTTTACTGAATGGAGTAAAACTGAAAGCTTTTCCTCTTAGAACTGGAACCAGACAAGGTTGTCCTCTGTCACCTTTACTATTCAACGTAGTGCTGGAAGTTCTAGCCAATACAATTAGGCAAGACAAGGAAATAAAGGGAATCCAAATGGGAGCAGAGGAGGTCAAACTCTCCCTTTTTGCTGACGACATGATCTTATACTTAGAGAACCCCAAAGACTCAACCACAAGACTCCTAGAAGTCATCAAAAAATACAGTAATGTTTCAGGATATAAAATCAATGTCCACAAGTCAGTAGCCTTTGTGTACACCAATAACAGTCAAGATGAGAAGCTAATTAAGGACACAACTCCCTTCACCATAGTTTCAAAGAAAATGAAATACCTAGGAGTATACCTAACGAAGGAGGTGAAGGACCTCTATAAAGAAAATTATGAAATCCTCAGGAAGGAAATAGCAGAGGATATTAACAAATGGAAGAACATACCATGCTCATGGATGGGAAGAATCAACATTGTTAAAATGTCTATACTTCCCAAAGCAATCTACCTATTCAATGCCATTCCTATCAAAATACCAACATCGTACTTTCAAGATTTGGAAAAAATGATTCTGCATTTTGTATGGAACCGGAAAAAACCCCGTATAGCTAAGGCAGTTCTCTGTAACAAAAATAAAGCTGGGGGCATCAGCATACCAGATTTTAGTCTGTACTACAAAGCCATAGTGCTCAAGACAGCATGGTACTGGCACAAAAACAGAGACATAGACACTAGGAATCGAATTGAAAACCAAGAAATGAAACTAACATTTTACAACCACCTAATCTTTGATAAACCAAACAAGAACATACCTTGGGGGAAAGACTCCCTATTCAATAAATGGTGTTGGGAGAACTGGATGTCTACATGTAAAAGACTGAAACTGGACCCACACCTTTCCCCACTCACAAAAATTGATTCAAGATCTTTAACTTTCTTACTATAAATTTGAGTTACCCTCAGCAGTTTGGTTAGGTAAATATCTGTGGCATATGATTGATGGAATTTGGGGGAAGGTCATAGAATATAATTTTTAATTCAGGTGCCCTTTCATGGCAACTGAAATTTTACCATTAGAAAGTCACTTATTTATATATGCAAGGCTCTCCAAGTTTTCCAGAGGATCCCTAAGAAAGCAAATACTCATAAAGATATTTTTCTGTCTAAGAGCCAATCAGTATTATGGGTCTAGGAAGGGGATTAGATAGGGAGGAGGATATTATCAAGACCAAAAAGAGCACCAAGAAGGGAGAGAGAACAGAAGGGGAAAGACAAGCTCTGTGACACAAATTAACTTTTGCTCTAAACCAGAGCACCAAGGGTATTCATGAGGACTAGATAAGGACAGCTGGGTATGCCTGCATGCATATGAACAGTTCCAGACATACAAGAAAATAGAAATTCATGGGGGAGGAAAGGGGCAGGGTGCTGCTCTTCTACTTGGTCCCCTGGATTAGAAAAACTCAGAAAAACTGCACCTGGGGAGCAAGAAGGATGGGCCGGAGCTGCTTCCAGGATGATGCATTCCACATTAGGAATACAGAGTGCTGGAGGTTCAAGGCCTGTCCAAGTCTGATTTGCCCTAGGGAGATAACTTTAAGTGATGTGTTGAAATTGAAACTTGTGATCAAGGCAAGCAGCTCTTTATTGGAAACATAAAATTTCAAGTTTAGGCTCGGAAACGGATTTTGCTCTGAAAATTAAACCCATTTGTAAGGGAAGTGAGTCACAAGGAATGCACATAGCCCTGGGCTCTGCAAATATTCCTCTGTTGTTGGTGTCTGGTACTGAGTCTTAACCTTCTCCGTGCCTCTTTGTTGTAGGTTCCTCCCATGCATCCTTCAATGCGTCTGGCTGCCAAGCTCGCCAACAGACAGATGAAAAGATTTCTGCAGCGAGTATGTGCTTTTTTCCTTCCTCTGTAGTTTTATGCCATTTAAGGTTCATTTATCCTTGGGGTTCACTTTCATTCTCTCCTTGAATCTCGGTCTTGGGAGGGAGCTCTGGGCAGAGAAGTGGTCCTGTGAACTTGAACTTGCACAAATTCCTTGACCCCTTTAAGCCTCAGTTTCCTCCACGGTAACACCCAGAGGTGGCTGGAAGGACGCAGCATGGTTCTGCTCGTCTCCTCTTTTGGCCTTTTTCATCTCTCAGTTTGGTTTTGCTTTTGTGTTGTTTTGTCACTTACTTAGTTCCTTCCACCTGACATGAAATGTGCCCCAGTGATATCCTCTGTTCCCTATTGCCCTGCCCACCATTTGTCTATTTCTCAGAGCTTTTTATTTTTTTTATTTTTTGAGACAGACTCTCACTTTGTGGCCCTGGGTGGAGTGTCACGGCGTCACAGTTCACAGCAACCTCAAACTCTTGGGCTCAAGCGATTCTTTTGCCTCAGCCTCCCTAGTAGCTGGGACTACAGGCGCCTGCCACAACGCCTGGCTGTTTTAAAAGATGGGGTCTTGCTTTTACTCAGGCTGGTCTCAAAATTCTGGCAATCCACCCACCTCAGCCTCCCAGAGTGCTGGGATTACAGGTGTGAGCCACTGTGCCCAGCCTTATTCTCAGAGCTTTTTAAAGTTTTTTTTTTTTTTAATTTTTAAGTTTAGAAATTACTAGTTTCAGTAATGTCTATTCAAAGTGTTGATGAAAGTTTTATTGCATGGTAGTAAGGACAAAAAAAGAAAAAACATATTTCTTTTGGATGTTCTATCCCCAGGTAGGGTGACCAACTAGTCCCAGTTTGTCTAGGACTTTCCAGGTTTTAGTTTGGAAAATCCCAAGACTTCTAGTCTCTGGGTATCTGGCTGGTCCTTCTACTCACAGGCAGCAGTTTGTCTGATCCCCTGCTGACTGCAGGCTTCCAGGTGCAGTCTGACTCTATTCTTATGCCAGATTCACAGGCAAAGAACATGCAAAGAACATGCGGAAGCAATCCATTTCAAAGTTGGTGCCATTAGGAGCAGCAGGCAAACTTAACAGAGCTGGACACAAGGTGGTAACTCAACCAGGAAAGCAAACCTGCCTTCCCCATTGGGAGCTTGTGATTGGCCACCGTCAGCCATTCTCCCCAACTGCTTTTGTGCTGTAGACTTCTGACTACTTTAGGATGGAAGCAGGGAGGGGCAGGATCACCAAGGCCAACTGCAGGGTTGTAGGTGTGGTTCCTCTTGAACTAAACTAGGCGTCCTCAAACTTTTTCAACAGGGGGCCAATTCACTGTCCCTCAGACCGTTGGAGGGCCGGACTATAGTTAAAAACAAACAAACAAACAAAAAACTATGAACAAATTCCTGTGCACACTGCACATATCTTATTTTGAAGTAAAAAACAAAACGGGAACAAATACAATTCACACCACTTCATGTGGCCCGCAGGCCGCAGTTTGAGGACACCTGAACTAAACCATGCCCATTCCCTTGCAGGGGTCGGGGGCTGCTGCAGCGGGCTTTAGCAAGAAGGTACGGGAGCCCCGTGGACAACACAACCCTAAAGAAAGCTCCATGTGAGAAGGGCAGGGCAGGACTTGGAGCTGGCCACCCTGTAGCTCCTCCAGACTACTTCTGGGAAGAACTGGTCTCACACATGACCCTGAGAATCTTCTGCTGAGCATCTTCTAAATTCAGGTTTCCCTGGGGCAGAAAGGAACCATGGGGTAATGCCCCTGGCTTTAATATTTCATCTCCAGTCTTGTAAATGAGTTTCCTGGGGCCATCTGCTTCTGAGAATTTGCTTCTCTGGCTCAGGGGCCCACATGCCATTGCACAAACTCAGGCCAGCACTGCCAGCTCACAAATACCATATAATAATAGTTCTCAAACTTGAGGGTGCATCAGAGTTACCTGGTTAAATTTCAGATTTCTGGGCCCCACCTCAGAGGTTCAGTAGGTCTGGACTGGGGCCAAGGATTTGTATCTCTAACAAGTTCCCAGGTGGTGTTGATGCTGCTTCTCTGGGACCACCCCTTTTGAAAACTATCCCCACAGATATTTTCGAGGCAATATGATTGCATAATGGTTTATGTTTTTGTGTTGCAGGATCAAGCTGCCACCTTGGGACGACCATTTTTCCTTTTCAGGGTATAACATGTTTCCTCATCTCTGTTTTCTGACTGATTCACTGCAACCATCCCAATTATGAAGTCACTGCAGAATGGGCAGAATTGTTCACTGCCCGGTGAACAATTGTGGGGACTCTCACCCTTCACTGGCATGTCTCAAAGTCAAAATCTCTTCCTCCAAGCTTGTAAAGGAAAGGTCCAACATGACAGAGGCTGAGTGCAGCAGAGTTGGGGGGAAAGGAGTCTTACTGATGGACAGACATGGAGGCAGACCAGGGTCTGAGTTTGTGTTTCAGAACAGCAGTCCCCAACCTTTTGGACCAGTTTCAAGGAAGATAATTTTTCTGCAGACCAGGGTTGGGGGATGGTTTGGGGGTTATTTAAGTGCATTGCATCTCCACCTGGGATCATCAGGCATTAGATTCTCATAAGGAGCGTGCAACCTAGATCCGTCCCATCCACAGTTTATAGTAGCATTCATGTGCCTATGAGAAGTTAAGGCTGCCACTGATGCACTGATCTGACAGGAGGCGGAACTCAGGTAGAGGTGTGAGTGATGGGGAGTGGCTGTAAATACAGATAAAGCTTCACTCTTCTGCTGCTCACCTTTTGCTGTGTAACCTGGTTCCTAACGGGCCATGGACCTGTGCCAGTCCATGGCCAGGGGGCTGGAGACTGCAGTTTTAGAGCAGTAACATATAGGCCACATGGCTCCCAAACACACTGGCAGGAGCAGTCTAGGCACCACCCTCCCACCTTCCTAGGTAACACAGAGATCGCAAGGGTCACAGAGCCAGAAGTCGTCTTTTAGTGTTTGCTCTGCCATTCCCTAGCTGTGCTCAACCCCTGAGAGCCTCAGTGTTTGTGTAGAAAACTGAGTAAATCAGACTGGATCTGTGCCCCCAAATTGCATTCTGTAAATCACTGGTGCTAACAGGTACTCCATAAAATCAGATAAGATTGGAAATCCCTGCACCCATCACAGGCTCTAGAAGTCCTGTGGAAACAACCTTGTTCCACTCACCTTAATCATTTGTTTCCTAAACTTATTTGACAATGGAGACTCTTCATATACCTTCCCCACTTCTATCACATTACCCCTGTTTAGTCTGCATGACCTGTTACTCTCTGGAAAGTACTTTGAGAAGCAGTAGGTCCTTATGGTGTCTCCAGGCTGAACATCCTGACAGGTGGTCTGTGGGTCTTCTCATCACACCAGCACAGGCTAAGGGGTAGAGGGCATGGGGCGGGGGGTAGATGATGTTGGATCCCAGGAGTAGCAGGAGTCCTAGAGCACTTCCCCAGAGCACCTATGGACTAGCACTAGCATAGGGCAAGGCTCACCAAGTGGGTCCCAAGGAGGAGGAGCGAAATCCTGGTTAAAGAAAGAGGCCTTAGCACTCAATACATACAGGAACTGGACTAAGATACAGGCCCCAGACAGTTGCGTCTCAGTATCTGTAAGCCACTGCTTTTTTTTTTTTCAGCCAAGGAATGGAAGAAACATTGAGGACACAGCTCAGTAGATAGTCCAAGGTCAGCTTCATTGCAACTTTTGTTTCACAAGCAAATATTATGTGCCTGATTAGAGGGAGTGAGAGGCAGCCAGGGGACCCTGTGGAACCCCCAAGGACCCGACCTCTTCTTCTTTCCTGACCACAGCATCACAGAGACCCCCACTCCTGTATGGCAGAAGCAGGATGTCCTGGGCAACACTGCAGCCTTCACTTCTGTGACTTCTCTCCTGGCCCCTCTGACAAGGAAAACCCAGCACTGTATGCTTGGGTGGTACACCAAGGAGCCCCTGGAAGATACCAGGCTTCCCATAGTGGAAACCTTTCTAAGTTCAGCCAGGCAAAGCTGTTCTCTCCAGCCCAATGATGCTCTGAGATCCAGAGTTTAAGTCTGGGGAGATTCCTTGGCCTTTGGGCCTATGGAAGAGGAAATCCATGCACCAGGGCAGCTTTGAGACTCCTCTCTATGTTTCATGATGATATGGACCCAGGGACATGTCCCAGTCCCATGGGTGCTGCCAGCGGGTAGCAGCAGTCAGGGCCCCTATATCCCAAGGTGCTGAATAAAGCTGTCCCACCACTAGGGAAAAAACACCCAGCAAACACAAGGGGAAGGTGATCCCTGAGGCCACAGCACTTATACCAATCTAATAGCCTAATTAGATACTGCAAAAACAAATCTTGTAAGTACTGATTGCCAGAAAGTGATCTGGGCTTTTATGACATGTCATGTTGAGGTGTAATTGTTAGATATATTATATAATAGCATGCCCATGGCCTTGTCTTGTCTTCTGAGAATGATTTAACCTGAGTCGTATATTATTCTTTTCTTTTTCAGAATTCAATAGCACAGGAAAGCCAGATCTGATGAGGCCATTCAGTGATTGTTTTGAACAAAAATGTCAAATTTCCTTCTGCAAACAATAAAGATCTTGCTCTGTGTTCACTAGAATATTTAGTTGTATAAAAATAAAGTAGCACCGTGTGATACTGTGAAATATACAGAAGTATTTGGGCCTCCTCTGATTTCCGGGCATATCTTCAAAGTGATAAGCATCTTTTGTATGCTAATGAGTTGACTGGTGACTGGCAGCACCTCTGTATTTTAGGATGGGGGCTGGTCACCAGAAAGACCAAGGCGGGATTAGAAGGTTGGGATTTTGAGCCTTACACCTCAACCTCAGGGGAGGGAGGAAAGGCTGACGGTCAAGCCCATCACCAATGGCCAATGATTTAACCAGTCATGGCTGAAATAAAATTTATTAATTCAAACTTAAAAACTGTTGGAACTTTAAGTTATTTGAGCCTTGAATGAAATGCAATTGCATGGTCTGAGTCACATAGCATGTAGCTGCAATTTCTGCTTCTCCAATTATAGATTAATTCTCTTCCTTCGTTTTTGTTCTATAAAATGACTAAGAATGAGTGGTGCCAGATATAAGACCCCTCCCCTCTTAATTATTGGCTTTTTGTTATGGGTTAACTTTTTCCTGTATTGCACTGACTCAGACCAGATGGTGCAAAAGACCCTACGACTATTACATTCTCCATGTGGAATATTAAATACCCTTCTTGAAAGAGAACACAGCCTATAAACAATCAAACCGTTGTAACTATGTACCAACCTCGTATGGAAAATGTTCAAATCCTGTTTCAGCTTCCCCAAACCTTTCCACTTCAAAGTGCTGATTCCATTCATTTGGAGTCAGCATTAATGGGTGGCCATTCTCAAGCTTTGAATTCAAAACCCTATACTTAATCATATTTTATGAATGTCACTATTTAAGGCTGACACCATGCAATAGAGCTTCCAAAAAAAGCCACAAGGACAGGGTGCTAAGAGCTCCCAGGTAACAGAATATATAGTGCTTCCAGGAGGGTGGTGCCCTAGAAGCTCCGTGGCTCCTCCCACACCCCTTGCTCTGGGGATCTCTTCATTTGTATTCTTTGTAATATCTTTTACAATAAACCAGTAAAGGTAAGTGTTTTTCTGAGTTCTACAAGCTGCTGTAACAAATTAGTTCAATTTTGATTCATAGCTGGTCAATGAGAAGCATGGAAAAAATAATCTAAAGCTTATGATCAGCATTGGACACCCTGCTGATGTCCGCTGCAGAGCTGATCACTTGCTTGGGGAAAAACCACACACACAATGTGGTGTGAGTGCGGAGAAAAAAACTGCTTTTTCTACTCATACTGACATGCCATTTTCATTTCTTATTGGAAAGTCTTTGAGGGGAGGTGTTTAATAATAGAATATATTTTTAAATATTTACCATCTTTGATGTTGGTTTGTAATTATTGAGAGAGAATATGGGACTGGGATAGGCTGGTTGGCTTCAAATCCTGTGTCCTCTGCTTTTAGCTGGGTAACCTTGGGTAGGTCAATTCCCATCCCTGTGCCTCTGTTTCCATTGTGGTAAAATGAGGTTGGTAGTACTAGTACCTTCTTCACATAGGTTTTGTGAGGACTAAGGAGATGGTCCATGTGAAGGGCTTGGCATGGTGGTGTATAATAAACACTCCATAAATGTTGGCTTTAATTATACTTAAAAGATGATTTTCATTACACAAAGCTGTTTCTTTATTGCTGATAGCACTAAGTTAAGGTATAATAACTCCAGCCTCTCCAAAAAACCATGAGGCTCAGGCCTTATAAGGCCCCTTTTCTATGAATATTTGTATTTGCACTTGACATTAGCCCTCTCAAGATGGTCCTATGCAGCAGATGATAAGGCAGAAGATGTTTATGCAATGCAAGGAGGGCCCCCTAATGACATATACCGTGAGCTTAAATGCCACTAAATATTTCTTCTTTTAGCTTCTTGAGCTCCTCATCAAATTTAAAAATGCTCCTTTTAAAATGATAGTTAGAATTAGGATTTTTTAAAAGAATTTTGCATTAAGTCTGAAACTTTACTTTCCTACAGAGATGAGCAAACTTAATTTTGCCTGGTATTTTCCTGAGTGCAGATTGCAGGTGGAGGAAGCAAGCTGCTGGCCCATTGCCCAGCAGTTGGTAGAAAACAGGGTGGGCTTGACCTCCTGATGCTTCCCAGGTACTTGGTTCTTATCCTGGGGCTGAATCAGTAAGAATAAAGAACAAGGACAAGTGGTTTAAGGAAAGAGAAGTTCATTAAATGCTGCCAAATTAATTTGCCACAAAGTAGCATCTCAAAAGACCACCATCCTGCCTTTAAGCAGAAATACAGGGCTTAATAAAGGGAGAGGTTTCAGAGGTTGGACTTGGGTCTCTGTGACCAGTGTCACATGTCATGTCCTTGGGCCACTGTTGTTTAACTGTAGCTGGTGGTTTTGGTAGACCTTATCTCCCATAAAGAGGATGTGTGACCTCTGTACAATTCTGTCGAGCTATCTCCTATGATTTAAAATACTAGAAAACAAAGAATGGAGACCATTTTTCTGCTCCTTTGATTACTGGTCTCAGGCAGGAATGCAGGCTTTAATTTCCAAAAAGAGCAGCACGTTTTAGAGAAAGAAATCATAGAATATATTGCCCTTATTTAGACCTTTACCTCCCTTACTATTTTACCTCTAGTCATACTAGAACAGCAGCTTTCTCAGCCTCCTTGATGGGGGTAGCACAGCATGGTGTTTGTGGGAGATAATGCTAATACCAATCTTCAGAAACAATCTCAGATTTGGGAGTTGACCAAGGGAGGTAGGTTTCTACTCTAAATTGAGCCCCATAATTCGCTTTGGTAAACCTGTCATGATAAATCCAACCTCAATGGGGGGGGGTCAGTACCTTTGGCACAGGGACCCCCCCACATGCTAGCCAGGGCGATGGTGATTTAGGGGGTCAGTGGGGTGGGGCAGGCTGAAAGTGTCCCTGTTTCTAAGGAATACTGTTTGAGCTAAAAGCTCCTTTGCTAAGCCTGTTGATGGGGAGGTGGAGACAGACTTTGCCTTTCCAGATATCACCTCATTTATATTTTATGTAGTGATGTCCAGCAATGTGCCAGCAGTGCCAATGAGTTCAAAGATGAAACTAGGCTATAGTTGACACTTTCTACACTGCGAGGATGGGTCCTTCTTACACATAGCAATGGACTACTTTTAGCCTGATTTCCCATGAAAAGGAGCTTTATGAGGTCACACTACCCAAGTGTCCCTTCTAAGAAGTTTGAGTTCAAGGCTCAATTTCAGTCACTAGATGGAGAATCCCACCAGCTTAGAGCTGGCAGTCACTTTCCCAGGAGAAGCCACACCTCCACTCACTGCCCAGGGCAGCTGCAGCCCTCAACATGATCAAGGGTCCGTGTCTGGCCAGGATGGAGCTATGAAGGGACCCCTTAGAACCTTGATTAATCATTCAGCCCAGGGTTCTTGTGGGCTGCTGAAGACACCAGCTCAGAAAAGCCAAGTGACTTGCCGAAGGCCACATAGCTACTGTCAGCATGACTAAAGCAAAGCACAGGTTTTTTGTTTACAGCCTAATTGCTTTCTTTACCTTGATATTTCCACCCTGTATTAATTTTTTGAGGATTGCCATAACAAATTAACAAAACGTTATTCCTTAAACCACCAAAGACTTACTCTCTTATAGTTCAGGGATCTAAAATCAAGGTGCTGGCAGGGCCATCATCTGAAGAATCTAGGGGAGACCCCTTCTTTGCCTCTTGTAGCTCCAGGTGCTCCTCTTGGCTTATGGCAACATCACGCCAATCCATGCCTCCATCTTCCCACAGCCTTCTTTCTTTTCTCTTCCCTTATAAAGACACTTGGCATTGGATTTAGGATCTGCCCTAATCTAGGATGTTATCTTCTTACATCCCTAACTTAATTATCTCTGTTAAGACTTTTCCCCCCAAATAAGTACACCTGCACAGGCCCTGGGGTAGCATGTGGACATGAAATCTTTTAGGGCCACAACTCAAGCCCTATGCTCAGGGTCATTCTTTGTTGATCCCTCTGGAGTTCAGAGCCCCTTCTGCTGGCCTCTGTTCCAAGTGCCTTCTGCAAGTCTTCATAGTGGGCCTGTTCTTCCACTATCCCTTCTCAAATAGGTCTACAAACATTTATTCATTCATTGATTTATTTACAAACATTTATTCATTCATTGATTCCTTCAACATTTAAATGCCTGTCAGATACCAAGTGTATTAAATCATTTCTTTTTACTCCATATTTCAGGTGCTTTATCATCTTGGAATCTTGCTGACTCTGGAGAGTCTGCCCCTTCCAGGACTTGCATCTCTGGGGATAGCAGACAAACTGCTTATGGGTGTGCGTTTCCAATGCAAACTAACCAACCCAGACTGTAAGCTCCCAGCTACCTCTGCTCTGGGGCAACTATTCCCCTAGTTACCCAGAGCCAGGTGTCAGACAACTAGGGATAGCTGGAGAATGGGCCCTCTAAATTTCTGTTCAACTCTGTCTCTTATATTATTAAGGCCCCTGCTGAGTTTTCATTTTTGTTCTTTTAATTTCAGATTAATATAAGAGTACGTATGATTAGGTTACACTGTCTGTGAGTTTTCAACTTTTGTTACTGTATTTTTTAGTTCTAGAATTTCTGTTTGCTCATTTCATAGATTTTTTTTCCCCCTAAGAGACAGGGTTGTTCTCTGTCACCTAGGCCGGAGTACAGTGGCATGATCATAGTTCACAGCAGCCTCAAACTCCTGGGCCCACGTGATCCTCCAGCCTTAGCCTCAGCCTCAGCCTCCTAAGTAGCTGGGCTTATAGGCACACACCCCACCACCACCACCCCAACCCCGGCTAATAGTTTCTTGATTTCTGATGACATTCTTTATCTTGTCTTTCTTTTGTAAACTCCATTAACATATTAAGAATATTTTTGGAGTCTGGTTTCTGATAATTATATCATCTAGATCTCTTTTATGACTGTTCCTATTGTTTGCTGTTTCTCTTGTGTTCATTTACCATTCACTGTCACTCTTACAGTTCTTCAGGGTCCTGACTGAAATAGTTGAGAGTTTGTCATGGGTTGCCCCACTGTATACCTTAGTCTCTAATTTCTGGCCTCTCATCCCATTAGAGTGCAAAAACTCAGTTTTCAGTTTCATGGCTGCTTTTCCTGGAACCCCTAAACATTCCTAGAAGTGCATCAGTCCAAAGGCTTGGTTTGCCTTTCTGGGTTTGCAGCTTGGTCCTATAAATCTTCCCTGCCATGTCATGCTTTCTAAAACCCAGGTAACAGAGAAAGTCTTACAAAGTCCTTGAAGATACAAAGACAAGAGTGTTCACATGGTTTGTTTAACACACTAACCATGAGTTATATTTAACTTATGCTAGTTTTGAACTTGGGCCCTTATAAGGCATATATAATTCACGTGTCTCTTACATTGACTCCCATAGTAGAAAAAAGTTTTTTCCTTGGGGCCATGGTGTTTTATTAGGTCAAGAGATATTAAAGAGTTGTTGCCTGGCATGGTGGCTCACCTTTGTAATCCCAGCACATTGGGAGGCTGTGGTGGGGATCACTTGAGCCCAGGGGTTCAAGACTAGCCTGGGGAACTTAGCGAGAACCCATCTCTACAAAAAAATAGAAATATTAGCTGAGTGTGGTGGCCCACACTTGTAGTCCCAAGTATTTGGGAAGCTAAGGTAGGAGGATTGCTTGGGCCCAAGAGTTTGAGGTTGTAGTGAGCTGTGATGATGCCATTGCACTCTAGCTCAGGCAATAGAGAGACTTTGTCTCAAAAAAAAAAAAAATTGTAAAGAACCCAGATGCCCATTAACAAAAGAGGAGATACATATTGTTATTCACAGAAATGAAATTTATAGAGCAGTGAAAATGAATGAACCACTTGCATGAAGTTAGAAGAATCTTAAAATCATGATGTTGAGTAAAAATCAAGCAGGATGCTTATTTTTTTTTGTGGAGACAGAGTTTCACTTTTATCACCCTCGGTAGAGTGCCATGGCATCACACAGCTCACAGTAACCTCCAACTCCTGGGCTAGGCGATTCTCCTGCCTCAGCCTCCCGAGTAGCTGGGACTACAGGCGCCTGCCACAACGCCCGGCTATTTTTTTGCTGCAGTTTGGTCGGGGCTGGGATTGAACCCGCCACCCTTGGTATATGGGGCCAGCGCCCTGCTGACTGAGCCACAGGCACCGCCAGCAGGATGCTTTTGATAGCAAGATAACACAATATAAGTTGAGCTCTTTGGTGAGAATAAATATGAAATTTAGGAAAGCAGTGATTCCTTGGGGGAGGAAGACTGATAAGCTAGGAAGTTTACAGTGGAGTTGCAACTGTATTGGAGATTGTTTTCTTAAGGTGGTAGCAGGTATAATTGGATGTCAATTGTGTAAAAACTGACAATTTATAAATGAAGAAAATAATTTATAAAAAATTGTATGTGGAAACAAGGAAGATGTTGTTTTTGTCCAGGAGAATCAAGAAGAGAGGTGGTTTTCGAATTGGTCCTTCCAAGATGTGCAGGATGTTTATCGATGGTGAAGGGAGGCAGAGTGTTCTCAACAGAGAGACTAACACAAAGACAGGAAGTGTAGCGATGGAGGGAATGGTCTGAGGACAAGTACCCTGGTCTGACCAGAGGGCAGAGAGCATAGCAGGTGGGTTTCTTCATGCCTTCTGTCACCATAAGCTGCCTTCACTGCTCTCTGAACACACACACATGCACACAAATATATATACCCACATGCACACATAAACACACACATGAATTTTATTTCTATCTTCCACATAGTCCACAGCAGGTGTTTCTGGTTACTGAGTGTCCAGTTATTTCAACCTGCTCGGTTCTGGCCAAGATTGGCTTAAGGGCCTCAGAGCCCTCAACTGTTCAGTAAGCGAATGGGAGAGATAGAGGATGTCTGCACAGAGATTTATGTGTGTGGGGGCCAGGCCATTTCTTCTACCAGAACTCAGTCATATGACATGACTCACTCATGCCTGACTGCCAATGTAGCTGGAGATGTGATGGAGGTGGTCTGGAAGGAGGGAGGAAGATTTGGTGAGTGGCTGTTCAGTCTGCAGTAGTGGGAGTATTATACATATCCTTAAGGGATGAGAAATTGAGGCTCACAGAAATTAAATACGTGTTCAAGGTCTTTCACTAAATGGCAGACTCTGAATTCAAACCCAGGTCTGACTGGCTTCAATATCTTCAGCTTAATACCATCTAGGCTGTCACACAAAGGCATGGAATTATCCCTGGGCCAGGTATAGCAATAGGATAGCATGGGTGTACAGGGTTGAGTTGGACACAAGGTCACAAAGCTACACGCCCTATCATCTCAGCCCCTGAATTGTTGGGTAGAGGCGATGCTCCTTGGGCAACAGTGCAAGGATTCTCCATGCCAAGTAAAACCAAGGTCATGTCTGATTTGGGGCTGAGAAGAGATCTGGATGGATGGCAGAAGGAGCGGAGTTAGGCAGGGACACTCTCCCAGCTTTGCTTAGGCTTTTAGATGCTTTTCTTACCCAACATTTTCAAAAGTCTGACTTCTGAATCATTATGAAGGTATTTATCTTGTGTAGGATAAAAAAGAAAACAAATACCCATGGCCTGAACAAACCTCCTCAGAGAGTTAAAGAAATTCCACTTCTGGACAATTTAATTTTTTTGCTCAATTTTCTGATTCCTTAGCCAACTCTTGGTATTTTAGTTTAATATTAAGCCCATCAATTTGCCTTAAGAGATTAAGTCACAATCAATAGAAACCCTGAAGGAGAAGATGACAGGACTTATTTTATCTGAACTCTTACTCCTTGTCTTCCAGATATTTGTGAAATAGAACTTAGGAAATTGCTCTAATAAAGCAAAGCCCAGGATAAGGAGCTTTCAGCGCCCTTCTGGATGCTGGGGTGCTAGCAGGTGTCCTTTTTGTCAGGGGGTAATTTTCACTCAGCTAGAAAACAGGGATATTTTGGCAATAAGACTTGCATTCCTAAGGGTAAAAGACCCAACAATACTGTGGTTTCAAGAACACCTAAGTTTTTCCCTCTGGCTTATAGTAGGCTCAGAGAGGAGGTGGCTGAAGGAAGTGCTACCACTAGTAACCATGGCCTCAAGCAGGTGAAGAAGAGTGAGGCGTGTCCTTGGAAATGAGAGCCACCGGAGAGGAATTTTATGCTTGATTAGCATTTAAGTGATGGGCAAGATTGTACAATATACCTTTTTGTCAGGGGGTAATTTTCACTCAGCTAGAAAACAGGGATATTTTGACAATAAGACTTGCATTCCTTAGGGTAAAAGACCCAGCAATACTGTGGTTTCAGGAACACCTAAGTTTTTCTCTCTGGCTTATAGTCCAGATATGGATCAGTGGATCGGCTCTGATTTTTGAGCCATTCAGAGGGTGACCTTGTAAAACATGGCCCTACTCTATCCAGTGTTGTCAAACTGGCTTACCACCGTCTGTGCTCCAGCTTGCTGGCACGCACAGATTGGGTAAGACTCAGGCCTGTTGAGGATAAACATCACCCCCTCCCTTGGGGATAAGTCAGCACTAGGACCACACTCAGGAAAGGTAGTCGATACCTGGATGACCATGTCCAACTACAACCCTGCTCCCTCAGGTTCAGGAGAGGGCAGGGGTCCACCTGGGATATCAGCTGCCTAACCCAGATCTCAATGTTGATAGGGAAGGCAGTAACATAGTTGTAATATCCCAGGAGGAGGAGGAAATGTGGGGAATACAAACACCCCTCAAGGTGCTGCTGGGTCCTCCACCAGCAACATTCATGGTGCCCCTTTGCCATGTGATCCCAGTGGAATCTGTCTACTGAAACCTGAGGCCAGGGAGACAGGCAGGACTGACCAGACTGCCCAGGAGAGAAAGGTGGGGGGGCGGGGGCTCACCGCCCAGTCAGTGACTGCAGGAAGGGTTGGAGATGTGGAGCTGTCTCAGGAAGCCAAAGTGAAGAGCCTGCATCCTTTGGAGAGACGCTGGGTGAGGGAAGACAAGTTGAATAATCAGTGGACTCCATTCCAGAGCATTCTGTGATTGTTCTCTGAAAGGCAAGAAGGTGTGACTGAAACCTGCAGTAAAGAACTCTTTGGAAATTCCTTTGGATCCAGAGTGTGCAAGTGATGTAAGGATGGGCAGTTCTTCCCCCTTCTACCATGGGAAGGGGGACACGATGCTGGGGCTATGCTTCTTGCTCCAGCTCAGGGAGGAGGAGATTCTCAGTGGGGGCTTTGTGGATCCCTACAGGTCAATGCCCTAGACATTCTCCTCTGGTAACCTGGACTTTACTCTTGTCTTTTCCATGACTTGTCATTTTTCTTATTATTTTTTTTTTAGAGATAACATCTCATTCTGTCCCCCAGGCTGGAGTGCAGTGGTGCAATCATAGCCCATTGCTACCTTGATCTCATGGGCTCAGGAGCGATCCTCCTGCCTCAGCCTCCCAAGTAGCTGGGACTAGAGGCATACTCCACCATGCCTGGATCATTTTTATAAAATTTATTGTGAAGATGGGAGTCTGTCTATGTTGCCCAAACTGATCTTAAATTCCTGACCTCAAGTAATCTTCCTACCTCCTGCCACTCCTCCCTACGTGCTCTCTGAACCTTTGGACTAGGATAAAATCCCTCTTCATCCATAATCTCTCCTCTGCATGCTGCAACCCATTTCCTTTCTCTTCCCTGAACACCTCCCAGAGAAGGCATCCTGCAGGGAGAGACTGCTCAGCCTCCAGTACACCTTGAGGGGAGATGCCCCTCACTGCCTAAGTGTCCTGACCAACTGTCCAGCCTCCCTTAAAGCTCTTGGGGCTCATTTATTCCAGAGAAGCCATCCTACACCTCCTCCATTGTGTCATCTGTAGACACCCTGGCTGCATTCCCCTCTGTGTGAGGGATGTGGCAGTTTGTCCATGGTCCTTCTCTCCTCTTGGTTGTGACATCCTGGTTGGTCTCAATGTCCACGAGGACATTGACCCAAAACTGTGGCCTTGGAGTCTTGTCCTCCTCCTTGACAACCTTTCATCCTTTCTTTTTTGGCTGCTGACTGGTTCTCTCCTGCCCTCAGGGCAAGCTTCTTGAAGACAGGGGCTGCATCTAATTTATCTTTAAGTTCTGAGTAGCTAGGACAGCATTCAACTTACAGCATACTTTTGATAAGTGTTTGAGTGGATAGATGAATAAACGAATGTATAAAAGATGAGTGCTTAGTCCACATCTGAGGTGCTGAAGTAACATACTAGCTTATTAATTCAGTCGGACTACATTCATTGTGTCCACATAGCTCTTCACAATAGTTTGCTGTAATTATCTGTGCAAGTTCCATAGGTGGAGAATACTGGTATTATTAATAATTTTAGAGAGAGAGAATAATTTGATTAAATGAAAGACTGCTGTGCTGATTCATGGATGAGAATATCAGATCTTTGTGTGAGGCTGTTGGCAAGAACATAACTAATGATGTGGGGTGAAGGGGGAGGGATTGATTTGAAATATAATAAGAAGCAATCACTGATGGTTTTATCCTCAGAACAGAGCTCAGAATCATCTGCCACTGCTAGAAATGGTTTGAAGATGTGTCCCCATATCTTACAGGTGATTGCATCAAGAGTTGAGTCCTCCGAGTTTCTTTCTGTGACCTGGAATGTAAAATTAGTAATTAAGTCAAATATGTTAAAAGCAAACACACAAAAAACATCACCACCACCTCCTTCCTCAAACACAGGACTACTGGACCATTTTCCATCTGCTGAAGTTTAAGCAGGCAAAGATCACCAGGGACAAGCTTGTCTTCCAACAAAATCATATTTTCTGACCTGGTACAGTGAGGATGGTCGCTCTGAAATGTGACTCCACTAGAGGGGAGTGATTGTTAAGGTCTGGGCTCCCACTGGTGGTTCTGACAAGGGTGTGAGGGGAGCAGGGTCGGTCCTGTACTGGATGCTGTTTTTGGGATGGGTTTAGGACAAGCAGAATTGGCGAGGAGTTGGGCGTCCTCACAAATAGCAGGAGTTCAGAATGTGGGTATCCCTAGTAAAAGATAAGTGGATTAAAGGAGGTCTGGGGCATTACTGGTGAGAAAACAGTAGTCACTCACAGAAAGGGTCATTCTGGCATTTTCCAGCTGCAGCATGCTCTTGGGAGAAATGGCATTTTCCATAGGTATTGCAGCTGAATTTATCTGAGTCTGTCTTTCTAGCCAGATGAAGGGCAAGGCCACTTTTACCTTTTTTTTTTTGGCAGTTTTTGGCCAGGGCTGGGTTTTGAACCCGCAACCTCAGGCATATGGGGCCGGCATCCTACTCCTTTGAGCCACAGGTGCCGCCCAGGCCACTTTTACTTTTTTTGGTCAAAGCTATTTTCACTTTTTCAGTCTTGAACAATCCTGACACTTTCAGTTAACTGGATTTAGCAAGGATTAAGTATTTCCTTTTAAATCACGTTAAAGTCAAATGTCCACAAATCCCTCTACCATTGTGACCATGAACTACACGTGACATCAGAGGCTTGGCAAAGTCTAACTAGGCCATGTGCAGAGCACCTGCAGGATGGTTCATTAAAGCAACTGGAACCAAATACAATTCAGGCTAAAATCGGATGCGATTTATTCCTAGGAAAAGTGGAACATCTGTCTGCTTCTTGTGATTGATGTTGGGGAACTGTTATTAGAATAAGGCCCTAAAGCATTCACTAAGAGAAAGTACTTCTCAGTTCCTTATCTCTCATTTCTTAAAAAAAAAAAAAAAAAAAAAAACTGAAAACCACTTAGAATTTGGGCATATCAGGAGCCCGGATATTATACCTGATGAAAAACAATTCTTCTACTCCAGTGTTTCTCAAACTTTCACATTCTTCTGAAACAACTACAGAGCTCACCCAATTGCTTTGCTCCATCCCTGGATATTTCTGACTCAGTGGGTCTGGAGTGGCACCTAAGAATTTTCAGACTCACCCAGGTGAGTCTGATGATGCTGGTCCAAGAGCCATAACCTGAGAATCACTTTTCTAACTGACATTATTCTCAGTACTTCTATCTTTCACACTTTTGCACTTTCTGATCCTTCTTCCTGAAATGCGCTTCATGTTCTCCATCTAACTCATTGGTTGTCTTAATGTAAATCCCACCTCCTTCCTTGGCCACTGTATTAGTTATCTATTGCTGCATAACAAATTACCCCTAGGCAGGGCCTCCAGAATGGTAGAATACGTTCAGAGAAAATACTTCCCAAGAGAGAACATCTATTTAGCTGGTCAAAACTAACAAAGATGATTCAAGATCCCTGGAGATTAATGAAAGGGTTTATAACAAATTGAGAAGCATTAATTCAACAAAATCTGTGGGAACTCAAGAAGAACAGACAGCAGGAGGTGATGTTATTCCTGATAGAGACTGTATCCATCCCCTACACCTCTGTCTTGCAGAAGAACAGTTTCTGTCACTTGTCAACTAAGTAGCAGTTCACATCTTTCTTGGTTCTGTAGGCTGAAAGAACTATTCATGGTGGTTTTGGCAGATAGTGAACTTTGGCAGATCTCATTTTTTACATCTTCATTTTGCAGGTCTATCTGAAGTAGGTGGTAGCAGCTGAGTGGCAGCATTTCCTCATCCCCAACTCCTGCTGTGTTGGGAGGATCCTGGCAGGATAGTTAGTAAAGAGTGTAATCTTCACTTCCAACACAGTTCTATGATGTGACTGAGCTGCTCTAGTGGAGCTCCCATGATTCTTAGATTCTCAGGGCTGAAGATCCATCTGGAGTAGCTTAGCAAACAGTGAATTTCAGCAGATCTCAAACTCCAGGGCTCTATGTGGCAGAAGATCCATACTGAGGAGTAGCAACAGCATGGGCGCCAGTTCTCAGCATCCTCTTTCCACCTCCTGACATATATCTCTTATTCCACAGGGAGGACCCAGACGGGATAGGCAATGAGTTCTCCACCCATCTCCCCAGCTCCTCTTAATAGCTTCCATAGCAGAGGGACATTAGAGACAGCCTCAAAGACTGACAACATCTTGTCTTTTCCAAAGAGATTACTTCAATTAGATCAGACTATGGCGCAATTCAGGGTATTGGGAAAAACAGTAGCACAGTAACCTAGTAATTAATGGAGGCTAACATTTAAGTATGCCATTAATAGAGACAGATCCACCTGAAACTTAATGGGAGGATCAGGAAAGGAGACAGTAAAAGAGATACCATATGAAACCATAATCATCTCTAGTGGACTGAAAGACTATGTTACATGTGCAAGTCTGCACTAACTGAGGAAAGACATCAGAAACTGCAGACTATGGAAAAAATAGATTTCACTGAAGTAGCTCAGCCAAGTCACTAAACAAATAAGCAAACAGATGGAGGATTAATATCCAGACTTGCTGTAATGTATCATCTAAAAGTGTTCAGGTTTTAATAAAAATTACAAGAAATACAAAGAAACAGGAAAGTGTGACATATAAACAAGGAAAAAAATGGGCAATAGAAACTGTTTTTGAGGAGGCCTAGATGCTGGAATTGGCAAATAAAGACTTCAAAACTCTAATTAATATGTCCAAAGATTCAAAGGAAAACATGCTTAGGGATTAAAAGAAGGTGTGATGACAATGTCTCATTAAATGCAGAACATTGGTGAGGGGATAGAAATTATTTTTAAACCACATGTAAAAATTTTGTAATCGAAAATAATAACTTGAATGAAAAATTGAACAGAGGGAATAGATTCAAGCTGGAAGAAATAAGAATCTGTGCACTTTTAGATTAATTAATGCAGATTATATAATCTGATGAACAACAACAACAAAAAAGAATGATAAAATATAAAGAAGAACTCAGAGAAATATAGGACACTACTGAACACATCAACATACAGAAAATGGGAATACCAAGAGAGGAGAGAATAAAGGGGTAAAAAAGTTCACAGAAAAAATGGCCAAGAAATCTCAAAATTAAATGAAAAGCATTAATTCACACATCTGAGCAGCTCAATGAACTTCCAGTAAGATAAAAACAAGGAGATCTATCAATCCTGTTAATCATAGTCAAAATGTTGAAAGACAAAGATGAAGAAGAAAATCTTGAAATTGCAAGACAAAAGTGAATCATCATGTACAAAGAAAATCCAGTAAGATTTGTAGCTGATTCTTATCAGAAACAATGGAGGCAAAAGGCAGTGGAATAGAAAGAAAGAAAAAATAATGTCAAACAAGAATATTATATTCAGCAGAACTATTTTTCAAAAATGGAGACAAAACAGTCAGAGCTTAGAGGATTTTTAGTTCAGTGAAAGTATTCTGTATGATATGACATTGAGTACATTAGCAACCAGTGAATTTCAGCAGATCGTAACCTCAGAACTATGGTTTCATATATCTCTTTTACTGTCTCCTTCCCTGATCTTTCCGTATGTCATTATGTATTTATCAAAACCCATAGAATTTACTACACCAAGATTGAACTCTAGAATAAACAATAGACTTTATTATTTGAGCAACACTAATGTGTCAATGTAGGTTCATAATTTGTAACAGATGGACCACTGTAGTGCAGAATGTCAATAGTGAGGCAAGTTGGGCATGTAGATGCACATGTGGTGTACGAGAACACTAATTTCCATTCACTTTTTCTATAAACCTAAAACTGTTCTAAAAGCAAAGTTTATTAATTTTAAAAAATGGAGATGAAATAATGACATTCAAAGATAAACATAAATTGAGAGAATTCTATGTGATCAGATCTATCTTTTAAGATATTTAAAGTATGTTTTTCAGGCTGAAAGTGAGGAATACAAGACAGAAATTCAAACTCACACTGAGAAATAGAGCACTGTTAAAGGTGATTATAAAATACAGTATGTTTGCATATTTTTCCTTTATTTTCTGAACTTATTTAAAAGCAATTGTATCAAAGAACATCATATTAATATAATAGTATTAATGAGCTTATAAGACATAGAAATATATTTAAGAATAATAGCACAAAAAAGTGAGTGGGAATAAAGCTGTATTGTTGTAAGAAAATGATACCGAATTCTAACTTGAATCCATAAGAAGAAATAAAATAACAAGAAATGATACATAAGAATGTTAAGCTCTATATACATATTCTCATACTCTTTCCCTGTTTCTTTAAAGAATAAAATTACATAAAGTAATAATTATAAAAATGTACTTTTGAGTCTTTAACATATGCAGATAGAATATGTTTAACAATAGTAACCCTAAAGGAGGAAGAGAATACATATATACGCAAATTTTCTAAATATCAGTGGAATATAATTATCAGAAATCTGAAGTAGATTCTAAAAAGATATATATCGTAAGCCCCAGAGTAATCACAAGGAAATAAACTCTAAAATCACCAAAGAAATATTCACTTAATTCAAAAGAAGGCAGTAAAGGGAGACCAAATAAAACTAAAAAGACTTGAGACATACAGAAACAAAAAGCAAAATGGCAGTGGTAAATTCAACTGCATCAATAATGATAAACATGCACATAGATTAAATAATTTCATCCAATGCAGAGATTATCAAATAAGGTTTAAGATATTGAACTATATGTTGTTTATAAAAGATACACATTAGCTTTAAAGCTACAAATAGTTGAAAGGATGGAAAAAAGTATACTATGCAAACAGCCCCCATAAAAGAACTGAAATGATTATGCTAATACCAGATAAAACGACCTTTAAGAAAAAAATTATCCTATGTGTATTTGACTTAATAAAAATAAAAATAAAAATAAAAAAGAATTATCACTAGAGAAAAGTAGATTGTGTTATAATGATGAAGATCAATCCATCAGTAAGATATAACAAATATAAACATATATGTATCTAACAAGAGAGCCCCAAAATACCTGAAGAAAAGACTGACAAAACGAAGGGGTAGACATTTCAATCACAAAAGAGATTTTAATACTCTACTTTCAATAATTATTTCAAAACCTAGGAATAATATCAATAAGGATATCGAAGACTTGAGCAACACTATAAACAAAGTAGACATAACAGCTACCTGTAGACATTTCACCTAATGACAGCAGGATATATATTCTTCATATACACACATGGAACATTCTCCAGGGTAGACCATATGGTAGTTCATAAAACAAGTCTCAGTAAATATGAAAAGGTTGCTACCATTAAAAGTATGTTCTCTGAGCCTCTTTCTCTTTTTCCTTGTTGCAACAATGGGGATTCAATTGCTGTCTAGAGTGAATGAATTATGCTTTGTAAATTTTCTTACTCTGTAAACCTGTTTTTCTCTTCCTCAATAAACTTGTTTAAAAGAAATAAAAGGTATGTTCTCTGAACATAATGTACTTAAGTTAGATAGCAATAACAGAAAGAAAATTGAGAAATTAAAAAATATGTGAAATTTATACAGCACACTCCTAAGTAATCAATAATTCAAAGGAGAATTATGAATAGATCTGTAATGAATAAAGGGATTGAATTAATACATTTAAAACTCCCCTAAAAGAAAAACCAATCCAGATGGCTTCACTGGGAAATTCTGCCAAACACTTAAATAGGAATTAATAATGATCTTTCACAAAGTCCTCAAAAATGCACGCAAAATTAGACAAAGACATTATAAGAAGAAAAAACTACACAGTAATATTCCTTATGAATGTATGTGAAAAATTCTCAGCAAAATGCTAGAAAATTGTTGGGGACCAGCTCCAAATTATACCAGGAATTCTCTCCCAGTGACTAGCAGAGATGACAGGATGAAGGAAAAATGAAAAAGTCAGAATAGAAAGAGAAAGTGTTTTTTGAGCAGCTGGGTCAGGGTGACTGACCACCTTCAAGCATGAGGTCCTGTGAATAGCCCCTTGCTTCAGGCTAGCTCCATTTTTATTATACACACCATTGTTTTAATCATCAATCTAATGGGGGAAGGCTAAAGCCTTATCTCATGGTTCTTGCTGGGCCTACATTTTCCAACTAAGCTATGTCTTTAACTAACTATGATAATTAGACTGATTAGCCTGTCATATTATTGACATTGAAAAAGATGACAGAAGAAGTGATATTTTTCTCCTTATCTTTTCCTGAGAGTTTTTCTCTCTTAATGAAGTTTAGCTATTCATACTATCTCCAGTGCACTCTGCATGCCCTAACTCCCCAAAAGCACTCACTCTCCCTTAGAGGGCAACCCCGCCCAGGTGAGCCTTCCCTCTCAGTGACCTTACAGTGCAGTTGTGCTCCTCTTAAAGGGCCAAGCTTCTAGGCTGCATATTCTGCAACAGATTTTGGGTTTCTCTGATCCACTTCTCTCCTGTCTCTGTTCCCTTTTGTCCATAATCTGCAATCATTTTCTTAATTCAATTCCTAACCTACTTATAACAAACAATTGAATCTTGGTTTTAAGCTTATAAAAATCATTATTTCTAGCAATGCAAGCACATCAAGATATGACTCTTCCCCTAAATATCCATATATGCATCCACAGAAAATCATATTCAGGAGTATCTAAATAGAATTATATACCATGACCATTGGGCTTTATCCCTGGAATGCAAGGTTGGTTTACCATCAAAAAATAAACCAACATCCATCATATTAATAAAATAAAGAGCAAAAGCCCCGTGAACAATTCAATAAATGCAGAAAGAAGCATTTAACAAAATCTAATACCCCTTTGTGATTAAAAATAGTCAGCAAGATAGGACGTGAAGGGAATTTACTTAATCTTACAAATTTTACCTACAAAAATCCCACAGTTACAGTATGCAATGGGGAAATAATTACTTCTATCTAAAGACAGGAATAAGACAATAATACCTGCTTTTAGGTGGGGGGGGGAGTGTCATGGTGTGTGACACACCTTTTGGGGGAGGGACACACTTATAACAGGGACTTTACCTAACAAATGCAGTCAATGTAACCTGGTTCTTTGAACTCTCAATGAATCCCCAACAATAAGAAAAAAATAATAAAAGCATAGTTGTAGAAAAACAGAACATCTTGAAAGTACAAACAAGGTACAAAAAAAATTAATAACTACTTTTGTCATTACTTTTCAGCATTTGACTGGAGGATCTAGCCAGGGAAAGTAGGCAATAAAAAAAGGAAATGAAAAACATCCAGATTTCTGAGCCCAGAACAAGATGAGAACGTCAATGACCTGCTCAGAAATTGGTAAGCTAACTTGATAGAAAATTGGTAAGAATGTAGAGAAACTGAAAAACATCCTCAATCAACAGGATCTAACTGACGTTTATTTAAAGCTACCCAAGGGATTCTAAAGTGCATTCTGGGTTGAGAATCACTGATAAAAGATGTCAAGCCCTTTTACTAGCTCCTTGGCCTGATGAGAGAAGAGATCAGGAGGTGGAAAAAACATTATGTATCTCTCATGGTTCCACCACTGCAAAACTACTGAGCCTTGGCCTGGGCACAGTGGCTCATGCCTATAATCCTAGCACTCTGGGAGGCTGAGATGGGTGGATTGCTTGAGCTTACAGGTTTGAGACTAGCCTGAGCAAGAGTGAGACCTGTCTCTAAAAAATAGCTATGCATTGTGGCAGGCACCTCGTACTCGGGAGGCTGAGGCCAGAGAATTGCTTAAGCCCAAGAGTTTGAGGTTGCTGTGAGCTATGATGCAACAGCACTCTACCGAGAGTGACAAAATGAGACTCTGTCTCAAAAAAAAAAAAAAAAATACTGAGCCTTCCTTTGCAGACACGATCATAATTAAGTTCTATATTTTATGCTGCATAGTTTAGTCTCCTCTGGAGAATCTTTACTATAAAATGGGCATAATAATATTCATCTTGCAAGACTATTGTGAGCATTAAATTAAATGATGCATATAAGGTGTCCAGCCCTGTGCTTGACAGATAAATGTTTTTGGCTGCCAAGCAGCAAAAAAACCAATGCTAAGGACATTTGTTGTCTCACAGAAGAGCATTCCTGTAGGTTAATGTCAAGTGACCCAGGATTTCCCCAGCTTTGTGCTCTTCTATTTCAGCATGTCAAAACTTAACTCTTAGTTTGATATAATGACAGAAGGGACAATGTTGACCTGAAGAACAAGATTTTCCTCCATTTGCTGCCAACAACAAAACAAACCACACTGCTCTCTGTGTCTCATTGGCCACCACGAAATTCACCTTATATCTAAACCAATCCCTGGGAAGGGGGATGACAGTTGAAAATAGCTTCAAAAAATGGGGGACTTTACAAGATCATTTCAGATTATGAGTACATTGTTTGCCAGAACATGAATGAATTTTTTAAGCTCCAAGGACATTTTATCATGCATCCATGGCCAGGAATCACTAGCTTTGATGCCTATCAATACTGTTGTGGCTTAGCTGGTGAAAGAGACCACAGTGCAGCAACTGTCACAGTCTGTCATGGCAGACCATCCAATCAAGGAGGAGTGGAAACTGATTCTAAATCTTTGCTACTCAAAGTGAATTCATAGATCAGCAACACTCACATCACCTCAGAGCTGGTCAGACATTCAGACTCTCAATCTTCATCCTAGCTTTAATGAAATTAGAGCCTGCATTTTAACAAGATCCTTAAATGATTCTTGTGTCTGTTTAAGGATGAGAAGCACCAATATAGAAGACACTTCTGCATAACTCTGGTGTTGCATCTTACTTGTCTGAACCTTGCAATTATGTCACACACCATTTCTACAGTCTTATATCACACAACTCCCTGGGTTCATCTAACGATGATTCCTAATGCCTCACTTCCTGGGAACAGATAGCTGGATCTGTCTTAGCCTGTCTGCCCCTGGCTTGCTTTGCAGGTAGACATGACTGATCCTTCTGGGCATTTGGGGTGAGACTCCACCAGGGGGGTAAATTTCATGTGGTTATTGTGTGAATAATCATGTGATATTACCTACCAGAGTCAAGGCATTTATGGGGTGCTTTCAAAAGTCAGAACTGAATAATGAATAGCCTTTCTCGCTAAGCTCAAAAAGTAGAGGAACTGGATAACAAAAACACAAAGCAATTAATGCATCTGTAGCACTTTAAGCTAATAAGGCATCTTCATATGCTTTTGGTCTTTGTGAATATAGGCTGAGAGAAGTTACCTGGTTATTCAAGGGCATGAAGATTGGGTCTGAGAACAAGGAATTTTGACTTCAACCCAGGATTGTCAGATACAATTAACTGGGGGCCCAGTTAAATTTCATTATATTTGGAAACCCCTCTCTTGCAATAGCTTAGTTGAGCAATATGGCCACAGCAGAAAGGAGGCTGGTAGCTGAAACTACTAGTACCTATCACATTCTGCTTCAATAGAGGAAAGAGGGATTTGAAGTAGGGTTTCCAGATTTAACAACAACAACAACAAAAATAGGATGTCCAGTTAAATCTAAATTTCAAACAAAAGATGATTTTTTTTTTCTTAGTATGTCTCGACAGTTATGGTGGCTCATACCTATAATCCTGGCACTTTGGGAGGCCACTGCAAGAGGATCACTTAAAGCCAGAAGTTTGAAACAAGCCTTGGTAACAAAGTGAGACTCCATCTTTACTAAGCAAATCAACAAACAAACTAACAAACAAATTATAATAGCGTCTGGTGTTCGGGAACATTTTAAAAAAACTATCTACTTGAATCATTTTATGTTCATTCGCCCAGTCTCTGTTTTTCATAGATGAACCTCTGAACACTGGACTCCAATTGCTTCTCGGGGTCTCAGTCTCTGGGAAGGGACATATTCATATCTTTAGATTGTGCTCCATATGTCCTCTGTGTCGGCCAGTTTTCCCATCCAGGAAAACACAGCAGTTTTCCCATCCAGGAATGTGAATTCCTTCATGACTAACATGTTCAAATGGCTTTTGATGCTTAGCTCTGTTACAGATTTACTAATTTAGTCATTCATTCAGCATATTTATTGAGTGCCTACTCTGTGCCAAACCATAAGCTTTGTGCTCAAAGAACAAATCGAAGGCCCAGATGTGCCCCAAGTTAATTCCTATCTCAAGGTGGGAGACAGATGCACACAGTATTTTGATGTTGCAGAGACAGAGATGTACATAGTCTCGGCTTGGGTAGAGGCTGCTGGAAGAGTGGACTAGGGCAGTAGAGTGGGAGCTGGCTGAGCAAAGGTGGGGAAGTGGAGGCAGCAATAGTGAGGTTGGAAACGAAGAAGGTTCTGATGAATACAGTCTCCGGGTGAAAAATAGAAGAGGGTATGCACAAACAGCTTGGATTTGTCTTCACTAAATCATTTGCCAGTTCCCATGCACACACAGGTTTTTAAGGAAAAGCTGGAGCAGAGAGATGGGCCCCAGCAAGGCATTGTTTTCAGTTGGCATTGTTTCTTTTCTGGTCCTTCATTTTAGGGTCCAGAAATAATCAGCATCCCCAATGACCTTGAAGATTTTTTAATCCTCATGATGGCTTCTGTTTCTCTCCTACATGCACACATTAATACAGCCTCAGAGCTGAACTCAGACCATTTCTGTGGTTTAAACTTCAGGGAGAAGTTTAAACTTTCCACTATTATGAATAATAGTGTCTTTTTTCACGGCCATCTGCTTGAGTTGAATAAAGGAACCTCCATTACTAAAATAAGCCCAAGCTGCTGAAAAAAATATTTCTGCAACGTCTGGAAACATGAAATATACCTGTATGACAGAGTCTGGGCAGAGTTAATAAACTCTGTGGCTTTTCAGGTGTCCGACAGTGAGCTCTGGACTTGTGTTTTCACCAGTTGTTTTTAAGAAGGAACAATCCTTCCACCAAAAGGTCAAGTTGCTTCTTAAAAGTCATATTCTTTTGTGTATGTAAGACTGATAGATCCCAATTTTCATCACAATCATAAGAAACTATTTGACCCCATGTAGATATTAGTATATGTGCTGTGAAAACAAAACACACAACCAAACAGGGCCCAAAATCCTGTGGTCTACAATGAAAACTGATGTCAGATGTCTTATCTGATTAACATAAATTAAGTTAATGTATTTCTGGGTCCCTGGTTCCTTTAGGTCAGTGATTATTAACCAGTGGAGAGGATGTTATGTGTGCCATGAAAATTGTTAAAGATCATTAATTATTTTCAAAAGAAGTTCAAAGCACAGTAAGTATATACTTTTCTTTTATTCTTTTTCTTGATTAACCTAATTTAAGTGTGCCACAGAAGTCCAACTATAGGTTCAAGCATGCTGTGAGTTAAAAAGGTTGAAAAACATTGCCTTAGGTCCTAAAGGAAGGTAGGGTGTGGCCAGGGCCCATGTTTTAGCCCCAAAGAAATGGATTAGAATAGCTCTGCACAGCCACCGGGTCCCCTCAAGGATGACATTTGACCCTCTGTTTTTCTTCATATGCCAAGGAGGGATAAGGTCACTTATTTTTTGTAGAATAACTGTAAAGATGAGAGAGTTTGTAAAATATGTAGAATAACACTTGGCAGATACTTATTTCTAAATAAGGAACAACTCGTTCCTAAAGTAGGATTGCATCCCCAAGTATCTAGTGTATGTAATTGTTTTCCAGGTGACCTTTGAAATAGTGATACCTCCCACTCAACTCCTGCGGCTTTAAGATAAGAAATGAGCTCTGAACTTTTCTTTTACCCTTAGTTTCATCTAATTCTCTAGGGTGTCTTCATAATAGATTGCTTTATATTCATTCCTAGGAAGTACTCACCCGGTTCTCTGCATATTAAGACAAACATGAATCTTCAACATCTCATTTGTGTTAGAGAATAGAAAGATCTTGCTAAACCTGTGGGATGGAATGAAGATGAAAATAAATGAATTTGACCAGTCATTTAGCATCTTGCAGAAGCTGTCTTTCCTAACGGCAATGCTGAGCAGACCTTTCAAAGTTATGGCATGCTCTGTTGAGTTAAAGAGTTATTTCTAGGGAGGAGAGGCACAAAGAGCTCAACAATTGTTCCTTCAACATGATTTTCTAATTCTAGTTTATGCATCTCTAGGGTAACTCAGGCAGAGTTCTTCATCTAAATCTCTTGGCCAGATGGATACCTCTAGAGTCTAATTTCTTCTGAAGATAGGTGGTGGCTCAGCCTCATTCTTAGGCTTGTGGAGAGGGAAAAGTCCCTGGAACTAAAACTTTACTCCTAAAAATTTAAGTGCCCCCAGAAGGTAACTAACCTTATCATTTAGTAATTTAGTAAAAGGAATTTCATTTGGGGTGGGGTACCAACATAAGAACATGAAGGGCCAGGGAGAAAGATCATGGTGAAGATACGAAAGGGAGGTTACAAAAGATCCAGTTAGAGGAAATATACTTTTACTTCCCTACAATGGAGATAAACACACTGGGAAAGAGGAAAGATTTAGCATGCTACATAGAGGCTTGGAGAGATCTGGAAAGCATAAAAAGACTAAAATCAAATTTCTATAGGAGACAACTGATAGAGTTGAATGTACTGATTTGCCCAGGTAGAACTGACCTGCCCAGGAAGTATCAAAGTTCACGTCCCACACAGGAAATAATGAATGCACCAATCCCTACCCCTTCTCCCCCTCCAACCTTTAAATCCCCATCTACCATAGCCCACATGTAGAATTCTTTCCTGGTCAGGGATTTTATCCTACTTGCACCCATGTGGAATAAAGACCACATTGACCACACGGACCCAGGACTCCATTTTCCTTTCGTTTCATGCTTTGGAATAATCTTTCATCTTTGGGTCCATAACCTCTCAAGAACTGTAATATTTAAAGTGAAGATGCACTGGATGGGATTATAAATAGACTAGCATTGCAAAATAACTTGTTCTTTGAGATTCAGGACTGCAGAATAGAAAAGAAAGGGGATGAGAAGACGAGAAGCCTAAAGGTTAGGTTGGACCGGCATGTTTTTCATGCTATTTTTGCAAAGTGATCTGTGGGTGTAGCTACAAAAAAATACAGCAATTAATAGGACAGAAAATGGGCTTTATATGTCCTGTAATCTGTGAGTTCCCTGTCTAGTGTTTGAGAAATATAAGAAAGAGAAAAGTTATTTGGGATTTCCTTTTTGGTGAATGGATTATGTTTGGGTTCGACATTTCTCTAATACTGTACCACTTTGATGGTGACTATATGAGCATTCCAGTGATGCTAAGTGACTAATGACCAACTGATTTTACAGTTGTAGAAGTAGCTGTGGCAAAGAAAGAAGGAAGGATTTGGAATAGAAGGCTGGTCTTGGCTCTATTATTATTAGTTGTTAGAGAGAAAAAGTGCAATCCAGTAATGGGAAAGAGGCATGTTCGCTGCTGGTTGTGTCTGTGTTGGGAGCAGCAGCAACAACCTTCTGTCTTTAACCTTCTGTTGGTGGAGAGATAAGCTAATCAATCAATTCTTTGTAACATAATCCAAAATCAAAAGATGCCTGGGTTTTGATAAAGAGCAGTAATTTGAACATGTAGGTCTGGTGTCACTCCCTCTAAAACCTGTGCTAGTAGAGGAATAATAAGTTGAGATAAACACACAAGGGAAAAGGAAAGATTGAGTATTTTGGGGAGAGAAGAGACCTGGAAAGCATAAGAAGATGAAGTCAAATTTCTGGGGAAGAAAATTATAATATATAAAGTAAAAAATCACACTGGATGGAATTAATACTAGATCAGCTTTGTAAAAGAAAAGTTAGTAAACTGGAAGACAATGAGTGAAACAATCCAAAACGAAACCCAGAGGAAAAAAGATGGGACAGGGAAGATTAAAAGGTTTTCTCAGACACTCAGGCAGAAAGTTTACCACCCATACATCCATCCTCAGGGAACTATTGCCCACCACAGTTAGAGAGTAAACCAAGAAAGAGAATAATTTAAGATTTAAGAAATAGGAGAACCAATATAGAAGGAAAGGAATTATCAGGATAATAGAGAATCCTCAGCCGATATTTACAGATTCACACACTCAACCAAGAGGAATACGCACTCCAATTGGTATAAATTACAGAATTATACCAAATTTATTTTGGAGTATTTTAAGATATAATCCCATTCATCTCCCAATCACTGAGGTACTTACCATTTTCAGTTTGTACCTGGCAATGATATAATTATGCCACAGTGCTAAATGAGGTTATAATGTTAGACAGTAAGAAATGGGAGGGCATCAGGTACCATGAGAGGCTGCACAAACTTAAAGATGCCTTTTTAGAAACCAAAATCACTTTTGGAACTTAAAAAAAGATATTTGCTATGTAATAAATTTGCTGTAATGAATATTAACAGGAATAGCTGGCCTGGAATGTTGCCAGATTACCTCCATTAATTTACAAGATCTGATGATTAAGTTTGTGAGATGATTCTAGAAAAAGTACTTTCCAGTCACCTTCAAAGTACTCTTCTTGGAAGTACTTGGGAAACCATATACTGATCCCAGTGCCTAGTTTACCCTTCAAAGCAATTTTGGAATGGCCATCAGAGCTATCATTGTATAACCCTTGATGTACTGAATCCATCAAAATGTCTTCCTTTTAATATTTCCTTTATCTTTGGGTAAAGAAAAAAGCCAATGGGGTTCAGATCAGGTGAGTAAGGAGGGTATTCCAATACAATTGTTTGTTTACTAGCTAAAAATTCTGTCACTAACAGTGCCATGTGAGCGCTTTGCATTTGTTCATTGGTTAGCAACTTTGACCATTTTTGCACACAACATTCTCATGCCAAGATTTTCAGTTAAGATTTTCCTAACCATATCTCTATCAATGTTTACTTGTTCTGTTATGCTTCTCATAGTTGGCTTGCAATTGATGCACAATTTGACAAATATTTGCAATGTTTTCATCACTTCTGCTCATTACTGGCCCATCTGACCTCTCTTCATCAGTGATGCCCCTCAGAAAAACATTACATCCATTTGCTCACTGCTGTTTTCTTGGCATCATTCCTGTAAACTTGGACAAACATATCCCTGATTTCATTTCCACTCTTGTCAAGTTTAACAAGAAATGTAATGTTTGTTCATTGCTCTAATTCAAGCTCTGTAATTCTTGTGATGGCACTTAAAAACATGCAACAAGATACTACCACATATTGACATGAACACAGCTATGAGACACTGATTTATCAAGGTTACTTACTTTGTACAGTGCTGCCAAAGTAAGCACACAGTGGGAAGTTCATAAACTTAATCGTCAGACTGCATATAACAATGTGAATGTCTATAATGCCACTAAACTGTATAGTTAAAACATGATGAAATGATAAATTTTATGTTATACGTATTTTACCATAATAAAACATTTCAAACAAGATTTTTTTTTTCTTTTATTGTTGGGGATTCATTGAGGGTACAATAAGCCAGGTTACGCTGATTGCAATTGTTAGGTAAAGTCCCTCTTGCAATCATGTCTTGCCCCCATAAAGTGTGACACACATTAAGGCCCCACCCCCCCTCCCTCCATCTCTCTTTCTGCTTCCCCCCCCATAACCTTAATTGTCATTAATTGTCCTCATATCAAGATTGAGTACATAGCATTCATGCTTCTCCATTCTTGTGATGCTTTACTAAGAATAATGTCTTCCACTTCCATCCAGGTTAATACGAAGGATGTAAAGTCTCCATTTTTTTTAATGGCTGAATAGTATTCCATGGTATACATATACCACAGCTTGTTAATCCATTCCTGGGTTGGTGGGCATTTAGGCTGTTTCCACATTTTGGCGATTGTAAATTGAGCTGCAATAAACAGTCTAGTACAACTGTCCTTATGATAAAAGGACATCTTCCTTCTGGGTAGATGCCCAGTAATGGGATTGCAGGATCAAATGGGAGGTCTAGCTTGAGTGCTTTGAGGTTTCATCATACTTCCTTCCAGAAAGGTTGTACTAGTTTGCAGTCCCACCAGCAGTGTAAAAGTGTTCCCTTCACTCCACATCCACGCCAGCATCTGCAGTTTTGAGATTTTTGTGATGTGGGCCATTCTCACTGGGGTTAGATGATATCTCAGGGTTGTTTTGATTTGCATTTCTCTAATATATAGAGATGATGAACATTTTTTCATGTGTTTGTTAGCCATTCGTCTGTCATCTTTAGAGAAAGTTCTATCCATGTCTCTTGCCCATTGATATATGGGATTGTTGGCTTTTTTCATGTGGATTAATTTGAGTTCTCTATAGATCCTAGTTATCAAGCTTTTGTCTGATTGAAAATATGCAAATATCCTTTCCCATTGTGTAGGTTGTCTCTTTGCATTGGTTATTGTCTCCTTAGCTGTACAGAAGCTTTTCAGTTTAATGAAGTCCCATTTGTTTATTTTTGTTGTTGTTGCCATTGTCATGGCAGTCTTCTTCATGAAGTCTTCCCCCAGGCCAATATCTTCCAGTGTTTTTCCTATGCTTTCTTTGAGGATTTTTATTGTTTCATGCCTTAAATTTAAGTCCTTTATCCATCTTGAATCAATTTCTGTGAGTGGGGAAAGGTGTGGGTCCAGTTTCAGTCTTTTACATGTAGACATCCAGTTCTCCCAACACCATTTATTGAATAGGGAGTCTTTCCCCCAAGGTATGTTCTTGTTTGGTTTATCGAAGATTAGGCGGTTGTAAGATGTTAGTTTCATTTCTTGGTTTTCAATTCGATTCCAAGTGTCTATGTCTCTGTTTTTGTGCCAGTACCATGCTGTCTTGACCACTATGGCTTTGTAGTACAGACTAAAATCTGGTATGCTGATGCCCCCAGCTTTATTTTTATTAGTAAGAACTGCCTTAGCTATACGGGGTTTTTTCCGGTTCCATACAAAACGCAGAATCATTTTTTCCAAATCTTGAAAGTACGATGTAGGTACTTTGATAGGAATGGCATTGAATAGGTAGATTGCTTTGGGAAGTATAGACATTTTAACAATGTTGATTCTTCCCATCCATGATCATGGTATATTCTTCCATTTGTTAATATCCTCTGCTATTTCCTTTCTGAGGATTTCATAGTTTTCTTTATAGAGGTCCTTCACCTCCTTCGTTAGGTATATTCCTAGGTATTTCATTTCTTTGAAACTAGGGTGAAGGGAGTTGTGTCCTTAATTAGCTTCTCATCTTGACTGTTAATGGTGTATACAAAGGCTACTGACTTGTGGACATTGATTTTATATCCTGAAACATTACTGTATTTTTTGATGACTTCTAGGAGTCTTGTGGTTGAGTCTTTGGGGTTCTCTAAGTATAAGATCATGTCGTCAGCAAAGAGGGAGAGTTTGACCTCCTCTGCTCCCATTTGGATTGCCTTTATTTCCTTGTCTTGCCTAATTGTATTGGCTAGAACTTCCAGCACTATGTTGAATAGTAAAGGTGACAAAGGATAACCTTGTCTGGTTCCAGTTCTAAGAGGAAAAGCTCTCAGTTTTACTCCATTCAGTAAAATATTGGCTGTGGGTTTGTCATAGATAGCTTCAATCCATTTTAGAAATGTGCCACGATTAGAAAAGGGTGCTGGATTTTATCAAATGCTTTTTCTGCATCTATTGAGAGGATCATGTGATCTTTATTTTTGCCTCTGTTAATATGGTGGATAACGTTTATGGACTTGTGTATGTTAAACCAGCCTTGCATCCCTGGGATGAAGCCTACTTGATCATGATGAATGACTTTTTTGATGATAAGCTGTAATCTATTGACTAGGATTTTGTTGAGAATTTTTCCATCTATATTCATGAGTGAGATTGGTCTGAAATTCTCCTTTTTGTTTGGGTCTTTTCCTGGTTTTGGTATCAGGGTGATGTTTGCTTCATAGAATGTGTTGGGGAAGATTCCTTCTTCCTCAGTTTTTTGGAATAATTTCTGCAGTACAGGAATCAGCTCTTCCTTGAAGGTTTGATAGAATTCTGGAGTGAAGCCATCTGGACCAGGGCATTTTTTAGTTGGAAGCTTTTTTATTGTTTCTTTGATCTCAGTGCTTGAAATTGGTCTGTTCAGGAGCTCTATTTCTTCCTGGCTGAGTCTAGTGAGAGGGTGTGATTCCAAATATTGATCCATTTCCTTCACATTCTCAAATTTCTGGGCATAGAGTTTCTGGTAGTATTCAGAGATGATCTCTTGTATCTCTGTGGGATCAGTTGTTATTTCCCCTTTATTGTTTCGGATTGAGGTTACTAGAGATTTTACTTTTCTATTCCTCGTTAGTCTGGCCAATGGTTTATCTATTTTATTTATTTTTTCAAAAAACCAACTCCTTGTTTCATTAATTTTCTGAATGATTCTTTTGTTTTCAATTTCATTGATCTCTGATTTGATTTTGGATATTTCTTTTCTTCTACTGAGTTTAGGTTTAGATTGTTCTTCTTTTTCCAATTCCATAAGATCTCTTGTGAGATTGTTGATGTGCTCTCTTTCTGTTTTTCGAATGTAGGCATCTAAAGCGATGAATTTTCCTCTCAAAACTGCTTTTGCAGTATCTCACAGGTTTTGGTAGCTTGTGTCTTCATTGTTGTTATGCTCAAGGAAGTTAATGATTTCCTGTTTTATTTCTTCCTGCACCCATCTGTTATTCAACAGAAGAGTGTTTAATTTCCATGGCTTTGGGTGGGGTTGAGCATTTTTGTTAGAGTTGAGTTCCACCTTTAGTGCCTTATGGTCTGAAAAGATACAAGGTAAAATTTCAATTCTTTTGATTCTGTTGATATTTGTTTTGTGTCCCAGGATATGATCAATTTTGGAGAATGTTCCATGGGGTGATGAGAAGAATGTATATTCTTTATTTTTGGGGTGGAGTGTTCTATATGCGTCTATCAAGCACAGTTGTTCTAGGGTCTCATTTAAATCTCTTATATCTTTGTTTAATTTCTGTTTAGAGGATCTGTCCAGCTCTGTAAGAGGAGTATTAAAGTCCCCTGTTATGATGGTATTATCAGATATCATATTGCTCAGACTGAGTGAGGTCTGCTTCAAGAATCTGGGAGCATTTAAATTGGGTGCATAAATATTTAGAATTGAAATGTCTTCTTGTTGTAGTTTTCCCTTGACCAATAAAAAGTGACTATCTTTGTCTTTTTTTGACTTTAGTTGCTTTAAATCCACATGTATCTGAAAATAAGATTGCAACTCCTCTTTTCTTCTGAATTCCATTTGCCTGAAAAATTGTCTTCCAACCCTTGACTCGGAGCTTGAATTTGTCTTTTGAAGCCAGGTGTGTTTCTTGCAGACAGCAAATGGATGGCTTGTGTTTTTTAATCCAGTCAGCCAATCTATGTCTCTTCAATGGGGAATTCAAGCCATTAACATTTATTGAGATAATTGATAAGTGTGGTAATATTCTATTTGTCTTATTTGGTGAGAGTCCATTGCTTAGTTTTATCTTTTGCATCATTGTGGAGGTTAGGTTCTGTCCTTTGATTTGTGAGTTCTTACTTTGCTGCTGATCCATTGTGGTGGTCAGTGTGCAGAACAGATTGAAGTATTTCCTGTAGAGCTGGTCTTGTTGTGGCGAATTTCCTCAATGTTTGTATATCCGTAAATGATTTGATTTCTCCATCAATTTTGAAGCTTAGCTTGGCAGGGTACAGAATTCTGGGCTGAAAATTGTTCTGTTTAAGTAGATTAAAGGTAGATGACCATTGTCTTCTTGTTTGGAAAGTTTCATTAGAGAAGTCTGCAGTCACTCTGATGGATTTGCCCCTGTAGGTCAACTGGCGCTTACTCCTGGCAGCTTGCAGAATCTTTTCTTTTGTCTTGACTTTGGACAGGTTCATCACAATGTGGCTTGGAGAAGCTCGGTTAGAGTTGAGGCGACCTGGGGTCCAATATCCCTCTGAAAGCAGTGTGTCAGAATCTTTAGTGATATTTGGGAAATTTTCTTTTATAATATTCTCTAGTATGGCTTCCAATCCTCTGGGGCATTCTTCTTCCCCTTCTGGAATTCCTATAACTCGTATGTTGGAACGCTTCATAAAGTCCCATAATTCTGACATTGAACGTTCTGCTTTCTCTCTCTTCTTTTCTGCCTCTTTTACTGTCTGAGTTATCTCAAGAACTTTGTCTTCTACCTCTGAAATTCTTTCTTCTGCATGGTCTAACCTGTTGCTGATACTTTCCATTGCATCTTTAAGTTCCCTAATTGACTGTTTCAGTTCCTTCAGCTCTGCTATATCCTTTTTATATTCTTCATATCGTTCATCTCTTATTTGATTCTGTTTTTGGATTTCCTTTTGGTTATTTTCCACTTTATTAGCAATTTCCTTCATTGTTTCCATCATTTCTTTCATTGTTTTCAACATGTGTATTCTAAATTCCCTTTCCGTCATTCCTAACATTTCTTTACAGGTGGAATCATCTGCTGTAGCTACCTCATGGTCCCTTGGTGGGTTGTTCTAGACTGGTTCTTCATGTTGCCTGGAGTTTTCTGCTGATTCTTCCTCATGAGTAATTTCTTTTATCTGTTTCCTTGCCCTAATTTTCCTTTCACTTCCTCTTGCTCTTTAAGTTCTTGTGCCTGTGGACTAAGGGTTACAGGACCAGAAGGGTGAGAAGGTTGAAGAGCAAAAAAGGGATGAAAGAAAGGAGGACGGAGTGATAAGAAAAAAAAGAAAGATAGAGAAAGGAGAGGGGGTGGGTATAAGGAATATTGACAAAAAGAAGAGAGGCACAGAAAGAGGAAGACAGGACAATATAGGTGTACAGTAGGGTACTTTGACACAACCTTAAATAACCCCACCTTCTGGGGGTGCCCAGTTGGGTGGTTCCCTTGAGGTCAGCAGCTCTTTGCTAACCTGATCAGACACAGTACCCCACCTCCACCAAGTACAGAGGAAAGACAAAAATGCTATAAATCAAACCAAAACAAGCAAACAGAAAACTTTACGGGGATAAAATTGGGTGAAAAACCAAATGATAGCGGTAGAAACACTAGCAAAAATGAAGTTCTAGTTATTGAAAAAGGCAGCAATGGGAAATTATAATTAAACTAGAAAAATTGAGAAAGAAAAAGGGATCTGTATGGAAAAGATTGAAATTAAAAAACAAAAGAACATCCACAACATCAAAATAAACAAACAAAAAAACAACGAAACAAAAAAAAAAAAGAAAAAAATACACAACCAAAAACACTGCAGTTTGTATATGTTATTGAATATTGTCTGGGCAACACGTGGTCTTCTGGGGTATGAGATGTTAATCACAGTTCTGATACGACTGGAGGCTGCTGATTTCTCAAACCCCAGCAGGTAGACACCCTAAATCTCTCTTCAGCCCACTTAAAAGGCACTTTGAACTTGTAAACTTGCTGAGCAGAAGCTTTCCCAGCTTTCTCGCTGGAATCACTGCTGAAGTGGCTATCCACTTACCCAGTGTGCCAAAACCGGTCTCACTCTGCCCCTGAGGGTTAGGGCTGCAAGGCGGCTCAGACCCCACCCTTAGGCTACTTGGTTGCTGGGTTACCAGCTCCCACCCGTTTCTAGCTCTGCGACCCTGAGGGCGGAGCTTGCCGGGGCAGATCACTGACGATGGTTCCGTGTGACCCACCGCCAAACACAATTAGCTCCGTCTGGCTCAGCGGCTCAGACTGGGGCCCTAGACAACGGCCAAAGTTCTCTGCACTCCCACTCAGGCCCTCCCCAAGGCAATTCAACTCAGTGCCAAGTCCAAGGACACCAAAACAGTTCACAGGTAAGGCCTTTCTGGTTTGCAGTCTCTCTGCTACTGAACTTACAGTTGTGGGCGGGATTAGACGGATTGAACACACGCGACCATTGCCGGTTTTCCACTGTTTTAGTCCTCCTCTTGGGGTCCAGAAGTCTCTTGCTGACTCCCTGTATCCTCATAGGAGTGATGATAGGCAGATCCCACCAGCCAGAGATGCCTGGAGTCCTATCTCCCCAGACTCACGGTGCCCAGATGCAAGGAAGCTGTTACTCGGCCGCCATCTTGCTCTGCCTCCCCCCCATTTCAAACAAGATTTAAAAAGAGAGAAAGAAAGAAGGAAAGGAAGAAAAGAAAGAGAGAGAAGAAGGAAGGAAAGCACGAAGGAAGGAAGAAGGCAAAGGGAAACAAATAATATATGTAATGAATAGAAAATGATTACACACATGGTAGATACTAATCAAACTATATAACTATTACTTTAAATATAAATTATTTAAATATCAATTAAAAGATGATTGCAGACTAAATAAAAAAATAAGAAATAAAACTATATGTTATCTACACACTTTAAATATAAAAGACTTGGTTGGGCGCCCTGGCTCACACCTGTAATCCTAGGTGGGTGAATTGCTTGAGCTCACAGGTTTGAGACCAGCTGCAGCCAGAGATTTTTTCTTTCTTTCTAAAAGAAAAAAAAAAAAAAAGCTAGGCATTGTGGCGGTGCCTGTAGTCCTAGCTACTTGAGTGGCTGAGGCAAGAGAATTGCTTGAGCCCAAAAGTTTGAGGTTCCTGTGATGCCATGGTACTGTACTGAGGGTGAGAAAGTGAGACTTTGTCTCAAATAAATAAATAAATAAATAAAATAAAAAATAAAATAAATTATAAAGACTCATAGCTTAGAAATAAAGGAATGAAGGAATGTATACCATGCTAACACTCATCAAATTAAAGGTGCCATAGGTTCTATTAATTTTGGGCTACAGAACAAGTTAAAATATCACTAATAAAGATGGACATTGCATAATGATTATGTAACATAAATACTCCAATAAGGCATAACAATGTTAACATTGTGCCTACCAATACAGCATCAACATAAACGAACCCAAAATTGATAGAACTGAAAGAAAATACAAATACGCTATTATAGTTAGAGACTTCAATACCATCTTTCAGTAATTAATAGGTAGATAAAAAGGTCAAAGGGATATAGTTGACCTGAAAAGCACTATTAATTAACTTGTAAAAAATCCATGGTATGCAGTTAAATTAGTGCTTAAAGTGAAACATTTAGCATTAAATGCACATATGTTTTAGAAAGATCTAAAATCAATAATTTAAGTTTCCACCTTGGAAACCTAGATAAACAAGAATAGTTTAAACCTAAAGTAAGTGTAAGAAAAAATAAAAACAATAAAAATTAGAGTAGAAATTCATTAAATTGAAATAAAAAAACGAAAAAAACCAATAAACCCAAAAGTTAATTTTTTGAAAAGACCAATACAATTGATAAATTGCTAGCCAAGCTATCCACAAAAAAAAGGAGAAGACACAAATTACCAATATTAGAAATGAATGAGGTCATCATTATTAATTTCATGAGCATTAAAATTATAATCAAGGAATATTATGAATGACTATTTTTACCAATTTGGTAACATCAATGAAAGTGACCAATTTCTTACTAGATAAAAAACTACAAAACTAACACTTTAAGATATAAATAATCTCAGTAGGCCTATATTTATTTTTAAAATTGAAGCAATAATTGATAACAACTCCAAAATTGGAAAGCACCAGGCCCAGATGATTTCATTGGTGAATTATACTAAATTTTTAAAGATAAAATATACCAATTTTCTACAATACCATCCAGAAAACAGAAACCAAGGGAATACTTCCTAGTTTATTCTATGAGGCCAACATTTCCCTAATATCACAGACAAATAAAAACACTATAAGGAAAGAAAGGTATAGATCAGTATCTCTCATAAACATAGATATAAAATTCTAAATAAATATTAGCAAATTGAATCCAATAATATATAAAAAGAATTATACAGCACATCACCAAGTGGTATTTATTCTAGCCATGCCCTGCTGGTTTGCCATTGGAAATCAATATGATCCGTCACATCAAAGAAAATAGAGAAGAAAACCCATACAATCACATTAATTGATACAGGATAAAAAATATTTGACAAAATCCAAAAACCATTCTTGAAAAATGTTCGGTGAGCTAGGAATACAAACTGGGTATATTCCACTCCCCAAAGCTTATTGCTCCTATTCAATACTAAAACCACTAGTTACTGCAATAAGACAATAAAATAAAATAAAATTTAAAAAGTATACTGATTGAAAAGAAAGAAATAAAATCACGTTTATTTGTAGATAACATGATTGCTTATGTAGAAAATACCAAAGAATTAACAATAAAAATAGGAGTTTTTATTTCAATAAAATGAGTATAGCAAGTTTGCAAGATAAAAGGTTAACATATAAAAGTTAATTGCTTTTCTGTATACCAGTAGGGAATAGAAACTTGAAATTACAGAAAGAAATAATTTACAGTGGAGAAAATAAATACTTTGTATAAATCTAACAAAATACAGCATAGAATCTAGATATAGAAAAATACAAACACTAATAAAAATAAAGGAAGATTTAAATCAAGAGAAGATTTAAATCTGTTCTCATAGCTGGAAGACTCAATATTATCTGTAAGTGTCTATTCTTCTAACTTGATTAACAGATTCAATGAAATTTCAAACAAAATCTCAGAAAATTATTCTACAGATATTGACAAACTGATCCTAAAGTTTATATGGAAAGGCAAAAGACCTAGAGTAGCCAGCATAACCCTGAAGTACAAAGCTGGAGGACTCACACTGACATTTCAGGGTGAAAAAAATGAACATATGGATCAGGGGAACTGAATAGAGATAAACCTGTCATAAGTTGAAAATATTATAAGCTGAAAGGTACTTAATACACTTAACCTATTGAACATCACAGCTTAATACTCACATTTTCCAATCTCCCAAACACGTTCTGACATTTAATAAAAATAGACACTGACTCTCTACTAGAGCAAGGCACTGGGGTAGGAAAGAGGAATCCTCAATGATAAGAATGGACTTGAAAAGCCAAGTGACTCTTTGACTTTAAGAGTCAAAACAAAAACAAAACATATGGAAAATGATGTCTAAAATATTGAGAACATGAGCTTGGTAGCAAAGATTTGCAAAGGAATTCAGACTTCAGAAAGTTTGGGTTATGAAATAATACAGGATGCAAAGAAATACACTCTTTGCATCCTGGTCTGATCATGGTGAAAAAAACAGTGGCTTTCCTCACAAAATGATTATATCCACAAAGGCCATTACATATCTGTAATCATCAGCATCATCAAAGTCAAGAATAAAGTAAGTTTTAAGTGGCACAACCACATATAGTGGGGGTGGGGAGGTGGGGGGGTTTTACCTAATTGCTTAAGCTAATGCCTGGGGTGGGGTTGGGGCAGCTGCTTCCTCACAACCTGCAGATCACTAGGCCAAAGATCCCCTTGTCCCAGTGGTAGCAGGGGACAGCCTTCAAACAAGAAACCCCCAAAACTCTGGACAGGGGAGCAGCATTGACAGTCCACTGGCCCTAACCTTTATTATTTTTTTTTTTTGGCAGTTTTGGACAGAGCTGAGCTTGAACCCGCCACCTCTGGCATATGGGGCCAGCACCCCACTCCTTGAGCCACAGGAGCCACCTTGGCCCTAACCTTATACTCTCCAACACATGATGCCCGCCCAAGGTGGACATCTGTGCTATGTCACAAAAGTGCCCTTTCTCTGCCAGCTGTAAAGAGAGAGCAGCATTTGCTCCAAGTCACTGGAGGAAGGTGGCTTGGGGTGAGGTGTGAGCAATCTTAACACAGGGAGGGGGTCAAATATTCTCACTGCTTTCTGCCAATTACTGGTTTTAACTGTGCTCTAATTCTTTTTCCCTTTCTCTTAGTGGGCAGATCTCATAAGTTTTCTAGACATGCTGAGTTAGGGTCAGTCTAGTTTAAACTGTTGCCCAACTAATTTAAATCCCATGCCCTCTGCATGAGTTTGTGAGGCTACTATAACAAATTCTGCAGGCTGGATTGCTTAAAAACAAGAGAAATTTGTC